>NC_071627.1:3845000-4445000 GCF_014839835.1 Dryobates pubescens
GACAGGCCAAGGTACAAAACGTTCCCTGAGATTTTGGAAAGCAGGAGTTGGGGCCCCAGGGCCCTTGGGTTGCCACCCTGTGAGGCTAGGCACCAGATGCCTGCTGTGAGCACAGCATCTTTTGAGGCCTTCAGTGCACAGCACCTGACACAGCAAAGCACCTGGGGCCCTGAGGAAGCAGCCCTGGCACCAGCGGCCCCAGCAGCTGCTCTGGGAAACCTTCCCACAGGCACTCCACACCCCAGTGGCACTCTGACCTCCCACTAACCCCTGGCTGCAGGAGGGCACGCAGTGCTGGCACACACCAGGCAGTGCTGGCACACACCAGGCAGTGCTGGGCACGCAGTGCTGGCACACACCAGGCAGTGCTGGGCACGCAGTGCTGGGCACGCAGTGCTGGCACACACCAGGCAGTGCTGGGCACGCAGTGCTGGGCACACAGTGCTGGCACACACCAGGCAGTGCTGGGCACGCAGTGCTGGGCACGCAGTGCTGGCACACACCAGGCAGTGCTGGGCACGCAGTGCTGGGCACGCAGTGCTGGCACACACCAGGCAGCGCTGGGCACGCAGTGCTGGGCACACAGTGCTGGCACACACCAGGCAGTGCTGGGCACGCAGTGCTGGCACACACCAGGCAGCGCTGGGCACGCAGTGCTGGGCACACAGTGCTGGCACACACCAGGCAGTGCTGGGCACGCAGTGCTGGCACACACCAGGCAGTGCTGGGCACACAGTGCTGGCACACACCAGGCAGTGCTGGGCACGCAGTGCTGGCACACACCAGGCAGTGCTGGGCACACAGTGCTGGCACACACCAGGCAGTGCTGGGCACGCAGTGCTGGCACACACCAGGCAGCGCTGGGCACGCAGTGCTGGGCACACAGTGCTGGCACACACCAGGCAGTGCTGGGCACGCAGTGCTGGGCACACAGTGCTGGCACACACCAGGCAGTGCTGGGCACTCAGTGCTGGCACACACCAGGCAGCGCTGGGCACGCAGTGCTAGGCACACAGTGCTGGCACACACCAGGCAGTGCTGGGCACTCAGTGCTGGCACACACCAGGCAGTGCTGGGCACGCAGTGCTGGCACACCCCAGGCAGTGCTGGGCACTCAGTGCTGGCACACACCAGGCAGTGCTGGGCACGCAGTGCTGGCACACACCAGGCAGATGAAGCTCCCTGCCTGTGCTCCCAAAGCAGCCATCTGCACACACCTGCTGCAGTGCTGAGTTGTCTACCCAAGGCCTGGGCAGAGCAGTGCTGCCAGCACCCAGAGGGGTGGCTGTGCTGGTACCCTGGGCATGGGCAGGCTTTGCACTCCGCTGGTACTGGCTGCCCACAGGAACCTGGCTTCCATGGTGGGGGGTAGGGGGAGTCAGCGAGGGGATTCTGCCCCTTGACTCTGCTCTGCTGAGACCTCACCTGCAACCCTGGCTCCAGCTCTGGTGTCCCCAGCAGGACACAGAGCTGCTGCAGTGAGCCCAGAGGAGGCCACAGAGATGCTCCAAGGGCTGGAGCAGCTCTGCTGTGAGCACAGGCTGATGGAGCTGGGGGTGTTCAGCCTGGAGAGGAGAAGACTTGGAGGGGACCCAAGAGCTGCCTGCCAGGACCTGCAGGGATCCTACAGGAAGGCTGCAGAGGGACTTTTGATGAGGGTGTCTGGAAACAGGCCAAGGGGCAATGGTTTGAAGCTGAGGCAGAGCAGGGTTAGCCTGGAGCTGAGGAAGTTGTTCGTCAGTGTGAGGGTGGTGAGACTCTAGCACAGGCTGCCCAGGCAGGCTGTGGGCAACCTGTCTGGGCAGTGTCCAAGGCCAGGCTGCACGAGCAGCTGAGCCTAACTGAGAGGGGATGACCTCTGAGGGCCATGCTGCCATTCTGTGAGCTGTGTCAACACCTGGAGCTGTGCAGTCTGGGGCTAAGCCAGCACGGGGTGGAGCTGTGCTTGAGACCAATTCTATTGTACCAAGAGATTCAGCTTTATTGTTATCCTGGTCCCAGGTTGGTTGGTTGGGGTTGTGGGGTTTTGTTTGGTTGGTTTTATTTCATCTTTTTTAACATGGTTCTTAGTGCATCATTTCAAATCAACTATCAAACTGTACAAAGAAACAGATCAAAGAAGAGGTGACAAAGTTGGGGCAGAGGTTTTGGGGTGGTCAGGAACCCTCACGGAAAACAGCGGTCCCAGAGGCTCTCAGATGCCAGGGGTTGCCAAAAAATCTAACCAAGGAATGAACTGGAATTAGCAGCTACAAGATCCTGCAAAGCTGGAGCTTGATTCCTGTGAGCACACCTTAGGGGGACAGAAAAGCAAGCTGAGACCGAGGAGCAAAGCAAAGAGTGGCATAAATAAATAAAGGGTGGGAGGAGAGCCCATGGAAATGCAGGGGGAGTCACTTCTAGCACAACAGCAAATCCTTGGAGCACAGGCAGCGGAAAAGGAACAGGAACACAGTTCCCCGCTGGCAGCAGCACAGCCTGGCCAGCTGCAAGAGAAGCTGCATCCACGGGCCCTCCACACCCAGGCTCAGCTGCAGCTGAAGCTCCAGGTGGGCCTCCAAAAGCCAAAGCGGTGGATGCTGACTCAGCAGCCACCAGGAGTCTGAGCAGGAACAGGAGGCTGATGGCTGACAGCAGAGCCAGGTGGGACTTCTGGTCAAGTGAACATAAAAAAAAGGAAGGGACAAAAAACCCAACCCAACCCAAACCACAACCAAGCACCCCCCAGCCCCCACCCCCCCAGCCCAGGGCAAAAAGAAAAGATACAGAGGCTACTGCATGTTGCCAACCATCCTGGGGCTGGGCTCCAGTGTCTTCTCCAAGCAGCTTGCCTTCACCTGCACACTGAGGTTAAAAACTCCCACTCCACTTCCCTTCTAGATATAGTCATTTAGATATATTCCTATGTATATATATATCTATATATATAGATAACAAGGAGGAGGTGACAGAGGCCTCTCCTGCCACGGGGCAGGTGACATCCCCACACGCCCTGCTGAAGGTGCCTCTTGCTCAGCTGCTGCCTGCCACCCATCCTGCCACAAGCCGCCGCTCTCCTTGCCACTCTGTGCCCCTCTTTGGAACGCCGCTGGTGCCACAGGCCACCCTCTGGGCTGGGCTTCCTGCACGGCAGGGAACTGAGGACTGCCACTGGTGGGGGACTCCGGGGAGAGGAGCAGGTGGAGAAAAGAGCAACCTGGCTGATGGAGAACCAGGGCAGCTCCTGGTTGTGCAGGCTGCAGCAGGAGGGAAGGGAAAGCCAGAGGCGGTGCCGGGGATGGAGAGGAGCCGGCGCGTGTGAGGCCGGAGCGCCAGGGTGCGGCCAGGGCGTGCCGGCCAAAGCTCTGCTGTTCCGTCACTACAGCAGCCGCCACCTCGCGCAGCTGGGGCTCTGCTCGGGCAGTTCCTAGGTTCAATTGTGCTCTTCGATGCAGCCCAGGAGCGCAGAACACCGTGGGGCCACCCCCGTCCGCGGGGCCGCGTTAGGTGTTGTGCTCCAAGAGGTCCTTGTCGCCCCTGGGGCCGGGCGCGTGGCCCTGGCTCAGCGAGGGGCTGGAGTGCGTCTTGCGCAGAGCCAGCTCCTCAGCCTCCACCTTCAGGAAGCTGCTCTCAATCCTCTCCAGGTCATCGGTCCCTGCTTTGATCTTCATGCACAGCAGGCTGATGTAGGTCTCGTAGCGACTCTTCTGCAGGGAGAGAGGCAACAGAGAGCCTGGCAACGGGGAGAGGCCACGGCACACCTGGGCAGCACAGCCACTCGGTCTGGGCTGGAAGGGACCTCCAAAGCTCACCCAGTCCAACCCCCTGCACTCAGCAGGGACATCCTCCACCAGAGCAGGTTGCCCAGAGCCCTCTCCAGCCTCACCTGGAGTAGCTCCAGGGATGGGTCCCCAACCACCTCCCTGGGCAACCTGTTGCAGTGCTCCAGCAGCCTCCTGGTGCAGAGCTTGTTCCTTACATCCAATCTCCATCTGCTCTGCTCTGGTTTGAAGCCATTGCCCCTGGTGCTGTCCCTGCAGGCCTTTGGGAACAGTCCCTCTGCAGCCTTCTTGTAGCCCCTTCAGGGACTGGGAGGCTGCTCTGAGGTCTCCCTGGAGCCTTCTCTTCTCCAGGCTGAACACCCCCAGCTCCCTCAGCCTGTCCCCATTGCAGAGCTGTGCCAGGGGAGGTTTAGGCTGGATGTTAGGAAGAAGTTCTTCATAGAGAGAGAGATTGGCCATTGGAATGTGCTGCCCAGGGAGGTGGTGGAGGTGTTTAGCAAGAGACTGGATGGGGTGCTTGGTGCCATGGTTTAGTTGATTAGATGGTGTTGGGTGATAGGTTGGACTTGATGATCTCAAAGGTCTTTTCCAACCTGGTTAATTCTATTCCATTCCATTCCATCTAGCCTGAAGTTGCCCCAAAAGGAGGCACTCAGCATTGCCTGGCAGCAGGCATCACCTGAAGCAGGACTAGAAGCCTCCAGCAGCCCTTTCCCACCCATTCCAGTGGTTCTGTGGCAGCAATCAGACCTTCTGCTCAGCTCTCTCTGCAACAACTACCCTGCTCCTCCAAACACCAAATGCTTCTTAGACCTTGCAGAAGGCTACCACGCTCAGCTGCATGCACCCTCAGAGGGTCTGCAGTCACCTGCCACCCTGCTCTAGGCTTCACTTACACACATCACTGCAGCAGAATGAGGTCGATGCTCCCTGGGACTCCCTGAGGTTTTCACTGCCACTGCTGAGGGCTGGAGCACAGCCAGACCTGAACCACTTCCCTGCCTGGGACCTGAGGAAGTTCCACACAGCAGAGGAGGATTTTCTTTCTCTCCTTGGTTGTTCCCTCCTCTGGTCAGGACTCACAGAGGGGAGGGGGTGTCTGTGGTTTCCTATTTGTAGCTTCAGTGTACGGCAGTGAAGCTTGCTGTTGTCCCTAGACACCCACCCAGCCCATGAACCTTCATCCTTCTCTCTCCTCTCAGGCTCTCCAGGCTCACAGTATCCACCCTGGGGTCCTTAGCTCTGCTAAATCAGGCAAGTTATCATTTACCAGAGAAAAGATGGAGGTTCCTTTACCTCAAATATTAGGTAATGCTCCTTGAGTCTGTACTCCTCAGCCTCTTTTGACTTGAGGCTCTTCTCCACAGGATGCAATTTATGCTCTGCTAATTCATCTGCAATCTGCTTCATCTTATTTTCATGAGACCTCAGCTGCTCCTCCTGCAGAGAGAAGAGTGTCAGGGGTGCAGAGGCAGGAGTGCAGCTCCCTGTGCACTGCCTGCCTGCATCTGCCCCTGCAAGGATGGCAGCTGTGCTGCAGCCAAAGCTCTGCAGTGTGCTGGCACACCTGGCTGGTGAGGAGCAGGTGAGGCACAGGTATCTGAGCAAGATCTCCTCTCTTGCACTGCCAGTGCCAGCAGTGGTTTGCCTTGGCACCTGGGCTCCCCTAGCATCACAAGCACAAAATGCTCTGCAGCCTTGAGCAGCCAACCAGAGCCAGCAGTGCCCCAGAGCTGCTCCTCCTGCTCTCTTCTTTGAGATCAGAGGATCTCAGCATTGGTTTGGCTGGAAGACCTCTAAAACCATCCAGCCCTGCCATCAGCCATTAAACCATGGCCCCCTCCCCATCTGGGCTCTGAGGAAGGGGACACCTGGCCACACCTGGGTCAGCAGGCAGCAGCTGTGTCTCTGCACTGACACTCCAGGCTGTGCTTTCCTTTGCTGGGCACCACTGGCAGTGTGCTTCTCCTCTTTGGAGGTGCTAGGGCAGGTTGGGCTTTCCTTGGACAGCACAAACAAAAGGTGCTCCTGGGATGGCAGCTGCCCCTTGCTCTTGGTTGACTGAGCCTTAGTCAGCCTTGATCTGGTGCAGCACGGCTCCCTGCTTCCAGAAAACCCTCCCCACCTAGTGGGACTCAGACTCCTCCTTCACCTGTGGCAAGGTGCCACTTCTGAGTGCCATGCTATGAGATAAACCAGGGCTGCAGCTGGCTGCCTGGCTCAGCAGCATCAGCTGCTTCAACTGCAGCAGCAGAGAGGTGCTGGGATGTGATGAGCAGAGAGCAATCAACAAGCCAGAGCCAAGCTGCAGGAGTGCCCAGGGCTGCTCCACAGCCACACTTTGGCTGGGCACCAGGGCTGGCCTCAGGCTGCCCAAGGCACCCACTCCAGTCCTGAGCTCCTGGCTGAGTCTGTCAGGCAGGAGCTGGGGGAGCTGTGGGTGGGCTCAGCCTGGGCTGAAGGGCTGGCTGGGTGGTGGGCACCCCTCCATTGCTCCTTCTCTCCCAGGTTACCTGGCACAGCTTGGTCATGGACGAGGGCAGGAGCGGGCGGCAGAACTTCTTCATGGAGCAGATGGCAGCTGGGAAAGCTGGGGCAGAGAAAATGGCAGCAACAAGGTTGATCCTCAGGATCCAGGACAGCATCTCTTCTTTACTCCTGTTGTGGAAGAGGGCAGAGGGGAGGGGGGGAGGGGTCTGTAAATGCTTCTGACCCCGGACCAGCCAGCTCACAGCAGCCCTGGAGGCAGCCTCTTTCAGGAGGGCCATCGTGGCCTTGCTTTGGAGCCCTTTGGTGCCACCCTGGGCTGCAAGCAGAGGAGAACCCTGGCTGGCTTGCTCCTCCACACTGCCCTAATGACTTCAGGGCTGTTGTCTTCCTGAAGGCCTGGCAGACCTGCCTTCCGTGGCATCTCTGACTGCAGCCCCTGAGGAGCTGGGAGAGGAAGCAAGAGCCAAAGATAACCTTGGAGAGCAGAAGCCACAGAGCAGAGGTCCCAGGGAGCAGAGTGGATCCCTTGCTTGTGCTGTTGATGGGACACTGCCCAGGGTCCCTCACTAGACCTCTCAGGCACTGCTCCCCACAGCCTTCAAGTGGGTTTCCACTTCACAAATCTGGATGTCAGGCCTGACTTCAGTAGCTCAGGATGAGCCCTGTCTCAGCAGGAGATGAGAGAAGTCCCAGGCAGAGGATGACTCCAGCAGGTTTGACACTACCTGAGCTACTTCCCTCTGCAGTGCCTGAGGAAGAAAGAAGACACAGCCTGGCTGGGGAGGCTTCTTCATGAGCTCTAGATGGTTTCCCCATCAAAAGCTGAGGAGGGGCCCAGCAGCTCTGCAGTTCCATACAGATATCCATCACACAGATTGTTCTCCTTCCAGTAGAGGTTAGCAAGGTCTGTCCTTTACTCAGCTCTTGAGAACCCATCCCATCCTGCCCAGCCCACCTTGGTGACACAGCAGAAAACCTCCAGCACTGACACACAGCTCCCAGGAGGGACAGGCAGACCTGTGACCCCCTCAGCAGGACCTTTGCACAGCCCTCCAGGCCTCACCCTCAGTCCTCCTGCTTAGCACCTTGCTCCCTCCAGGTTTGTCCCCTCCTGCCTGTGCTGCTCTGGCCAGGCAGAGGGAGTCTGGCAGTGGCTGGAGGTCAGGCTGCCTGTCATAAAATGCTCTAGGCTGGAAGGGACCTCCAAAGTTCACCCAGTCCAACCCCCTGCACTCAGCAGGGACATCCTCCACCAGAGCAGCTTGCCCAGAGCTCTGTCCAGCCTCACCTGGAATAGCTCCAGGGATGAGTTCCCAACCACCTGGGCAACCTGTTGCAGTGTTCTACCAGCCTCCTGCTGCAGAACTTGTTCCTCACATCCAATCTCCATCTGCTCTGCTCTAGTTTGAAGCCATTGCCCCTGGTGCTGTCCCTGCAGGCCTTTGGGAACAGTCCCTCTGCAGCCTTCTTGTAGCCCCTTCAGGGACTGGAAGCTGCTCTGAGGTCTCCCTGGAGCCTTCTCTTCTCCAGGCTGAACAGCCCCAGCTCCCTCAGCCTGTCCCCATAGCAGAGCTGCTCCGACTCCTCTGGACCCTCTCCATCAGGTCCAGGTCCTTCCTGTGTTGGGGGCCCCAGAGGGGCAGGATCTGATCCTCTCTCTCCAGCTCTGGCCACACTGCTTTGGATGCAGCCCAGGCTGCCCTTGGCCTCCTGTGCTGCCAGTGCCCATTGCTGGCTCCTGCCCAGCTTCTCCCCCACCAGCACCCCAAGTCCTTTTCCCCAGGGCTGCTTTCTATCCCCTCCTTCCCCAGCCTGCACCGATAGTGAGGGTGGTTCCAGCCCCCGTGCCGGGCCCTGCCCTTGCTCTCGCTGAGCCTCAGGAGGTTCAGCTGGTCCCTGCATGCTGTGCTGGTACTCACGGAGCCTGGAAGAGGAAGACTCTCCAGTCAGCTGTCTTCAGCTTGAGCACGTTGGACTTCTTGCTGTAGTCAGAGGCTTTGGTGGCTAAGGCGTGGTGCACACGGATGGCATTCTTCAGATCCACTTCTGAGAGGTCTTTGTCAGGTTTGTATTCATCCTGCGGAGAGGAAAGCTTCCTTGGGTAACCACCACAGCAACACCTGCGAGCTGCTGCCCCGGCCCTGCCTTTCCCCCCCTGCTCTAATCACAGGGTGCCGAGACCAAGAGAAGCGAACGCTGGGAGCTGCTAATGACAGTAATTAACACCTGGCAGCTTCTCCCCTCGTTAAGCTGACTGGGGAGACCTGAAGAAAGAACTGTTGGAGCTGTAATTACCAGGAGTTATCCCTCCCGTGGCACACGCCTGAGGCGCTGGGGGAAGGCAGGACCAGGGCCAGGTTCCTGCAGAGCTCCACTCAGGCTGCAGAGCTCCAGCCAGGACGCAGCTCCCTGTTCTCAGCAGGTACCAGCAGGTCCCTGCCTTGGTGCTGCAGCTGTGTGTGGCCAAGGGTCTGGCCCTGGCTCTTGCACCTGGAGCAGCAGCACAGCTGATCCATGTGGGGCTCGCTGGGCAGCTGCCAGAGCGTGGCCCACCTGGAGCATGCTCGGCTCCCCTTCGGCATGGGTGCCACTCTGGCACGGTCTCTGCTGTAACTCATCAGGCTGGCACTGGGCAGCTGGCAGCAGCATTCCCTCTCTCCTGCTTCACTTTCTCCACTGAAGGACAATTTCACACAATTACAGAAAGGTAGAACCACAGAACTGCTGAGGTTGGGAGAGACCTCTGGGATCATCCAGCCCAACACTGACCCAGAGCTCACAATCCCCCAGTGCTGCTCAGCCACTGCCACTGCACCACATCCCTCAGCACCACATCCAGGCAGCTTTCAAACACCTCCAGGGCTGGGGACTCCACCACCTCCCTGGGCAGCCTGGGACAGGGCCTGAGGACCCTTGCTGGGAAGGAATTGTTCCTAATATCCAACCTGAACCTCCCCTGGCACAACCTGAGGCTGTTTCCTCTTGTCCTGCCACTTGTAGCATGTGAGAAGAGACCAAGCCCCACCTGGCTCCAGCCTCCTTTGAGGGAGCTGCAGAGGCTGCTGAGGTCTCCTCTCAGCTTCCTCTAACGAAGATGAAACACCCCCAGGTCCCTCAGCTGCCCCTCACAGGACCTCTATTCAAAGCCCTTCACCAACCTGGTTGCTCTTCTCTGGACCTGCTCCAGCCCCTCAGTGTCCTTCTCAGAGTGAGGAGCCCAGAACTGAACCCACTGCTGAGCAGAGGAGGACAATCACATCCCTGTCCTGCTGGCCACACCATTGCTGATCCAGGCCAGGATGCCATTGACCTTCTTGGCTACCTGAGCCCACTGCTGGCTCATGTCCTGGATAGATGGATGGAGGGAGGGATGGATGGATGGATGGATGGATGAAGGGATGGAAGGATAGATGGATGGATGAACAGAAGTAAGAAAACCTGGCCCTGGCTAAAAGAAGCCAGCACCCCAGCACCCCTCCCTCCACCATGCTAGAGGCCACACCAGCACAGGCCGTCCCTGGAGGGCCCTGCCTTGCCCTGCTGGCTGCAGTGCAACCCTTCAGCACCAATTCACTCTGATGTTTCACATCCCTTCATTGTCCTTGGCTGCCAGCTCTGGCCAAGGGTGGTGGTCTGTGGGTTCCAGCCCTTCCTTGGCTTTCAGGCTGGAGCTCAGCCTGTTCTGCAGACCTGCATTCAGGTGCTTGCCCCACGTCCTGGTGGCACGAGTCCAGCAGCTCAGGGCACAGCCACACTACAGTCTCCTTGTGGCTCACCCTGGTCTGGGGACCTTACAGGTCTACCCTCTGTTGCGTTTCAGAGCACCAGGGACCAGCACTTTCTAGCCCATGGATCATAGAATCATTAAAGTTGGGAAAGTTCTCCTAGGACCAACCAGCCCAACACCTCCATGGCCACCAGAGCATGTCCCCAGGTGCCACATCCACTCACTTCTTGAACATCTCCAGGGATGGTGACTTCACCACCTCCCTGGGATGTGGCTGCTTGCTTAAAATAAGTTTCTGAAGTCTTTCCTTCTCTCCTTGTTTGAAGCAATCCTCACACCAGGACAGTGGTTGCCAGACTGTGTCCCCCAGTATGTGACTGTAGCCTTGTGCAAAGCAATAACCACAAGACCCAGAGCCCAGAGAGTTCAGGCATGGGATCCCTGCCCACACAACTACCTTCTTTAGGTGACCCCCAAGGTCTTAGCAGAGGAAAGGAAGGGTGCTGCAGGCACCCTGCACTCAGTGCCACTGCAGGGCAGTGGAGAAGCCTTCCCCCAATGGCTGAGTCCAGCAACCAGAGGAATGAGCTATTAGTCTTTAAAGAAACTAAAACCCAAATGCTTTGCCTCATAAAGACCTGTTATGGTCACTGAATCACAGAGTGCTGGGGTTGGAAGAGACCTCCAGACATCAACCAGTCCAACCCCCCCTGCCAAGCAGGACCACTTAGGGCAGGTCACACAGGAACACATCCAGGTGGGTTTTAAAGATCTCTAGAGAGACTTCACAACCTCTCTGTGCAGCCTGCTCCAGGGCTCCAGCACCCTCACATCACAGAAGTTCTCCTCATGTAGGGGTGGAAGTTCCTGTGACTGGGTTTCCATCCCTTGCCCCTTGTCCTGTCTCTGGGTGTCCCTGAGCAGAGCCTGGCTGCATCCTCCTGGCAGCCACCCTGCAGCTGTTTGTAGACATTGATCAGATTCCCTCTCAGCCTTCCTCTCTCCAGGCTCTCAGCCTTTCCTCAGTCTCTTCTGTGGCAGTGCTCCACAGTGTCCTTGGTTCACTCTTTGTGCTCCAGCTCTCCCCTACTGCCCATCCCTCTGGTGAGAGATCCACAACTGACAGAAGCTCCACAGATCAAAGCTTCTGCAGCTGGGTCAGGGCAATCCCAGGCACTGGCTCAGGCTGGGCAGGGACTGGCTGGAGAGCAGCCCTGAAGAAAAGGCCTTGGGGGTGCTGGGGGAGGAGAAGCTCAGCAGGAGCCAGCAGGGAGGACTTGCAGCCCAGAGAGCCAAGCAGAGCCTGGGCTGCAGCAAGAGAAGTGTGGCCAGCAGGGGAGGGAGGGGATTCTGCCCCTCTGCTCCACTCTGCTGAGACCACAGCTGCAGCTCTGGGGCCAGCTCTGAAGCCCCTAGGACAGGAAGGATCTGGAGGTGCTGGAAGGTGTCCAGAGAAGGGCCAGGAGGAGGAGCAGAGGGCTGGAGCTGCTCTGGAGACAGACTGAAAGAGTTGGGGTTGTGCAGGCTGGAGAGGAGAAGGCTCCAGGGAGACCTTCTTGTGGCCTTGCAGGATCTGCAGGGGGCTCCAAGAAAGCTGGGGAGGGACTTTGGAGGGTGTCAGGGAGGGATAGGGCTGGGGGGGATGGAGCAAAAGTAGAAGTGGGGAGATTGAGATTGGCTGTGAGGAAGAAGTTGTTCCCCATGAGGGTGGTGAGAGCCTGGCACAGGTTGCCCAGGGAGGTGGTGGCAGCCTCATGCCTGGAGGTGTTTGCAGCCAGGCTGGATGTGGCTGTGAGCTGGGTTCCCTCTTTTCCTTCCTCTTCAGCTCACCTTCACCTGCCTCAATTGTTTAATAAGAAAACCTACCCCCTGTGTCCTTCTCAGGCTCCTCATGAGCTTGGTGCTTCAAGTAGCACTGCACAGAATCCAGGCTGAGAAAGGCCTCTAAGGTCATCAAGTCCAACCTTCTGCCCAGCACCTCGATGACCCACCACGGCAAGGGCTTGCCTGCAACCGCAGCTTGGGACTGGGACCTCCAAGGGCAGACCCTGCAGGAAGCCCTGCACCCTGCCATAGAAAAGCTCCTCCTGCCTTACAGCTCACCCTGCTTGCTCTCAGCACCCCTCTGCAGGTGGGGATTAAGGACAATTATCTCCATTTCACAGAGGTGAAGTAAATTGCCAAAGGCCACGGAGTGAGTCAGTGCCCAGTGCAGACTAAAGCACAGCAGAGGTGTGCCCTGCTCCCCAGCCTGCAGTTCCTCCTCCAGACCCTGCTGCATCCCTTCGGGGCAGCAGGCAGCAGCTCCACTGGGTTGTGCTGGAACTTGCTTATGCAGCAGTTAACACCCAGGCAGTGGCAAGTCACAGCCACAGGGCTGCTGCCTCAACTGCTTCTAACAGACCTCTGCCTGGCCAGGCACCCTCCTGCCTGTCCTGGGTCCACATCCCTCTGTGCCTGCCCATTCCTCCTTCCTACACACCTACCTCCCCAGGCCCTCCTTCCCACCCCTCCTTTCCTCTCTCTTTCATTTCTACTCAGCTTGCTCCTCCAACCCTAAACTGAGGAGAGTTTCCTCATAAACTCCTGGGAACTTCCTCTATCAAGCTTTGAGTCTTGGTTTGGTCTGAATGAAAAACTGGAACAGGCTGACCCTGTGCTGCATGGCACCAGCAGGGTCTGGCAAGAGTTACCTTCTCCCCTAACTCCCCACCAGAAAGCCTTTCCCAGTGGTTTGTGCTGAAGCCCAAACCTCAGCTTTATCTGGAGAGCCTGGGAGGCTGGCACATCATTTCCTTCTTGGGTTGTGCAACACTTGCTCTGCAAACCACCCCTCAGGCAGGACTCTGCAGGACAGGTGGATGTTTATCCTCTCTCTGTTGGGGTGCTGGGAAAGCTTGGAAGTGGCAGGGACTTTGTATTCATGGGCACATCCTTCTGTCCTGTCTCTGCAAGCCTGACAGAGTGTCCAAGCCCAGGCACAGCAACCCTCTGAAGAGGACCACAGACAGAACCACAGAGCCACAGAGTCACAGAATCACTGAACCACAGAATCACTCAGGTTGGCAAAGACCCCTGGGGCCCCCAAGTCCAAGCACTGCCCCTGTCCTACAAAGCTCATCCCTAAACCCTGTCCCCAGGCACCACATCTGAACGACCTTCAAGCACCCCCAGGGCTGGTGACTCCCCCACCTCCCTGAGCAGCCTCTGCCAGTGTCTGACCACTCTGGCTGTGAAAAATGTTTCCTACTGTCCAGTCTAAACCTGCCCTGCTGCAGCTTGAGGCCATTCCCTCTTGTTCTATAGCTAATGCCCTGTGAGGAGAGACCAGCACCAGCCTCTCCATAACCTGCTGTCAGGGGGGTGCAGAGAGCAGTGAGGTCAGCCCTCAGCCTCCCCTTTCTCAAAGCACAGCACTCTGGCAGCAGCTGATGCCCAAGCAGCCTCCCTTTGGCAAACCCTTTGCCCAAATGTTCACCATGTGAGCTTCTGCTGTTGTTGCAAAGGCTGCTCCCTTGGGGCACCCCTGGCAGCTCCTGCCCCTCCTGATAAGCTGGGCTCAATGACCTTTTGAGGCCCCTTCCAACCCCTACCACTCTGTGACTGTGATCAGTCATGGCTATTATTTATCAGACTTGTTCATACCCTGGCCACATCTCAGCTGTTTTTGTGTCCATGAAGAAAGCCTCAGTTTCATAACCTGTTTCTCCTGAAGGTCATCAGAGTCACACAGAAACATTCAGGTTGGAAAAGACCCTCAGGATCACCAAGTCCAAACAAGAGAACAAGAGCCCTACTCTGCAAGTAGGCCATAGCCCTAAGCACCACATCCAAATGACCTTTAAACACATCCAGGGTTGGTGACTCCACCACTTCCCTGGGCAGCATCTGACCACCCCCTCTGTGCAAAATCTTTCCCAATGTCCAGCCCAAACCTACCCAGTGGCAGCCTGAGGCCAGTCCCTGTCGTTCTATCACTAATCACCTGTGAGAAGAGACCAGCACCAACCTCTCCACAACATCCCCTCAGGTAGCTGTAGACAGCAATGCAGTCTCCCCTCAGCCTCCTCCTTTCCAAACCAGTTCCTTCAGCTGCTCTCCACAAGCCCTACTCCTCAGGCCCCTCACCAGCCCTGTTGGTGTAAGGCATTGTTATGGCTTTAAGAACCAGAGAGGTTCTTGAAGTCCTCCAGAAAGGCCAGACCATCCAGGGGGTGGACATTGGCAAAGTGTAACCTTTGTTATTTCATTCCCATGATCTACTCCCCTATACAAACAGCCAGCATTGTCTGTTCTGCTCCTTTCTCTTCCTCCCTGCTCCCACCATGGATCCTTATCTCTTGCCATGCAGGGGAGGTTTGTGGGAAGCAGGGAGGGGGGTAGGGGTGCAGGTAGTGAGGTTTGGGGGAGAAAGTTTTGGAAGCTGTTGGCCTAGTGAGGTTTTGGTAAGCCCAGGATGGAGAAGTGGGCCAAGGCTGAGTATAGAATCACAGAATTGTCCGGGTTGGAAGGGACCTCAAGGATCAGCCAGTTCCAAGCCCCCTGCAGGGACCCCTCACACTAGATCAGGTTGCCCAGAGCCACATCCAGCCTGGCTGCAAAAACCTCCAGGGATGAGGCTGCCACAGTGTGTGTTTTGTGCTGCTGTGTACAGTTGTGAATGGTTATTTCCATCCAGCTTCCCAATCCTGCCTGTGTTCTGTTTTTCTTACTCCTTTGGGGTGGGGTAAAGGAGCTTCTGTCCGCTCAACCCAAGACAGGCAGGGACCTGCAAGCCTTGCTTCCAGGGAAGCATGGAGCACAGGATCACAGAACATTAGGGGTTGGAAGGGACCTCTGGAGATCATCCAGGCCAACCCCCTGCCAAGGCAGGATCACCCAGGGCAGGTCACGCAGGAATGCGTCCAGGCAGGTCTCCAGAGATGGAGACTCCACCACCTCTGTGGGCAGCCTGCTCCAGGGCTCCAGCACCCTTCCATTACAGAAGTTCCTCCTCATCTTCAGATGAACTTCTGATGGTCCAGTCTGTGCCCACTGCCCCTTGGGCTGGCACTGGGCACCACTGAACAAAGCCTGGCCCCATCCTCCTGCCCCCCACCCTTTGAGCATTGATCAGCACTGATCAGATCCCCCCCAGGCTGCCTCTCTCCAGGCCAAGCAGCCCAAATTCTCTCACTCCTCACAGAGGTGTTCCAGGGCCCCTAGACAAGAACTTCAGATTTCTACCCACCACAGCAATCTTGCCCTCACTCTTACAATCCCAAACATCCCAGACAAACACAATGAGCTCTTCCAGTACAGCAGGATGGTCACTGCTGCAAGCCTCCTATGGCAACGAAAACTCACAGCCGCTGCCCCATCAGCAGCTGGCCTCAAGCCTTCTTCTAGAAGATCTCCAGTAAACTGCATTGCTGTGCATCATGGGAAGAAAATCCTGCCCTGGAAGTGTGTTTTGTTCCAAGCACAAATCCCTTCAACAGAATCATCCCAGGAGACATGTCCTAGAAGCATAGAACCATAGAATGGGATGGGATGGAAGGGACACCAAAGCTCATCCAGCGCCAAGCCCCTGCCATGGGCAGGGACACCTCCCACCAGCCCAGCTTGCTCAAGGCCTTATCCAGCCTGGCCTGGAACACCTCCAGGCAGGAGGCAGCCACAGCCTCCCTGTGCCAGTGTCTCCCCAGCCTCCCTGGAAAGAATTTCTTCCTCATCTCCAGTCTCAATCTGCCCTCTCCCAGCTCAAAGCCATACAACAAGAGCAGAGGCTGAGATGTGAGAAGAGGCCTGAAGAGGACCACACGTAGAGCCCTGGAGAAGATCCGTGCTCTTCTGCAGGCTGCAGCTGCTGTCAGCTGCAGGAGTGGCAAGGTTGCAGAGGTAGCCTTTGGCCAAGAGCAGCCCATGGTGCAGATTACAACTGTCTGCTGCTAGCTTTCTGCTGGCTTGGGGACCTGTGCCATGGGATCTGGCAAAAGAGGAGGATCAGTGGGGTGTGCAGCGAGCTCTGAGTCATCATCTGTGCTGCCCCGGGGACCTTCCTGCCCTGCTTACATAATGCAGTGTTTGTTTACTCTCATTGCTCTGGAGATCACCTGCAGCAGACAGCAACATCTGCCCAGGGAGTGCTGCTGCTCAGGGTGCTCCTGCACAGCTGTGCTGCTCAGGTAGTTCGCACTTAGTGCAGAGGGCTGTGCCCTTGGGTGATGAGCAGAGGTTTGGCAGCCCTGCCTGGCCCACAGTCACATGCAAGGGAGCCCCTCTGGAGCCTTCAACACTGTAAGGACATTGACCTGATAAAGAGAGTCCAGAGGAGGCCATGAAAATGGTCAGGGGCTTGGAGCAGCTCTGCTATGGGGACAGGCTAAGGGAGGTGGGGGTGTTCAGCCTGGAGAAGAGAAAGCTCCAGGCAGACCTTAGAGCAGCCTTCCAGTACCTGAAGGGGCCAGCAGCATCCTCCAGTTCTGTGTACTGGCCCCTGGAAGAGCTTTGTATCTGTCCATGCAGGTATCTGGGCATGGATTGACCTCTACTTGCATCTGTGGCCTCCTGCTGAGGACAGCATGAGTGCTCTGAAGGCAGCATGGGGCAGCAGAGGGGACAGGCCAGCAGAGTTACCTTCTGTAAATAAAGGACAGTCCCTTTCAGCACGGCATAAAATTTCTTCCAACCTCTTCTTCCTCTGGGAGCTAAGAAAGGAAGAACATTTCATTACACAGCCTGGCCCTGAAGTGCTGCCTGACCCACACCTTCCTCGCCAAACCAACCCTCCCCCTGACCCACCACCAACATGCCCTGGTGCCAGAGCTCAGTAACCCTCCAGGCTAGTGCTCAGGAGTGGCTTCTCTGCAGGGACACCGCTCTGAGAGGCATGGACTGAGGGGCAGCATCCCAACAAGAGCTCAGAACCAGAGATGAGCTGGCATGGAGGCACCAGTGGGTAGCTGTAGGAAGTCTCTGCTCCTCCAAAGCCAGGGTCACATTCCTCTGCATGAGGAGCAGAGACATTGCTTGAGCTCCTCTGCTTCAGGGGAATTAGGAAGGCATAGCCTGGACAGGGCAGCTTCTGCTCCACCCAGAAGGGAACACTGATGGTCTTGGGGACAGAGGCCTTGCTGGAAGCTGGATAGGGAGGGGACATGAGGGCAGCTATCCACAACACCACAGGACAGATGTTGCTCCAGGCATGGGCTATAAAGAAAGTGCTGGAAGCAAGGGTGACCTTTGGTGGTCATCTCTATTGCAGACTTCTAATGGGCTGCAGTGACTGAGCAAAGAGTGTCCCAGTGTTATCAGCCTCTGCTCAGCAACACCTCCCAAGTCCCTTGTCCTTTGCCTTTCCTGTAATCTGACAGCAGAGCCAGGAGGCATCCTCCTGCCCAGCCAGCACACAGCAGCTCTTTCCAGCACATGGCAGGGCAGGGACAGGAACTAACCTTTGAGGACTGGGCTGGGGCAGACAACTGCTGTGGAAGCAGCATCAGAGTGTGGGATTCAGGGTTATGTCCATGAACAGGATGGAAACTCAGGTCTGGCTGGGTGGGACAGGCACCGTGAGGTTGCTTGGCAGTAGGAAGGGAGGAGTGAGGCCTCCTGAAATCATTCAAGCCCACAAACGCCTCAAGGCCCTCCCTTCCCTGTGCCTTGGTGCTCAGGGAGCTGGGGACCTCTCTTGTGTTCTCTGGGATGCAGGGAGAGCAAGGAGGAGGGCAAGGAGGAGGGCAAGGAGGAGAGCAAGGAAGAGGGCAAGGAGAAGGGCAAGGAGAAGGGCAAGGAGGAGAGCAAGGAGGAGAGCAAGGAGAAGGGCAAGGAGAAGGGCAAGGAGAAGGGCAAGGAGGAGGGCAAGGAGGAGAGCAAGGAGAAGGGCAAGGAGGAGAGCAAGGAGGAGAGCAAGGAGGAGAGCAAGGAGGAGGGCAAGGAGAAGGGCAAGGAGAAGGGCAAGGAGGAGAGCAAGGAGGAGGGCAAGGAGGAGAGCAAGGAGGAGAGCAAGGAGGAGGGCAAGGAGGAGAGCAAGGAGGAGGGCAAGGAGGAGGGCAAGGAGGAGAGCAAGGAGGAGAGCAAGGAGGAGAGCAAGGAGAAGGGCAAGGAGAAGGGCAAGGAGGAGAGCAAGGAGGAGGGCAAGGAGGAGAGCAAGGAGGAGAGCAAGGAGGAGGGCAAGGAGGAGAGCAAGGAGGAGGGCAAGGAGGAGAGCAAGGAGGAGAGCAAGGAGGAGAGCAAGGAGAAGGGCAAGGAGGAGGGCAAGGAGGAGGGCAAGGGATGATGGTGGGGAGGCCGTGTGCTGCCCCCGTACTTCTCTTGCCGTCCATGTCCGCGTGGGTCTTGCGCGTGAGGACGCCGTGCTTGTAGGTGACAGCGTTGAGCGCCTGTGGGATGTCCAGGAAGGGGTTGCTGCTGTCCACGATCCTGGTCACCTTCTTGGCACTGCCCCCAACCTTGTCGTCCACCAGCTCCGACAGCGACTTCCTCAGCTCGTCCTCGTCTCTTGGGAACAAAGTCAGGGCAGAGAGTGAGCGGAGGGCAGGAAGGCTGAGCAACGGGGAGCTGCCAAGCCCCACCAGGGAGAGCGAAGGCAAGGAGGCTGCAGGGACTGCAGCATGCAGTGTGCCAGTGGAGGTGGCCTGGAGGGGGCTGGGAGGAGCAGGGTGGCATGTGGAGTTACTCCAAACAGGCAAGAGCGTGGTGCTGGTCTGAACAGCCGGGACCTGCGGACAGCCTGCTGCTGAGGACCACCAGTGCTTCACAGGGTTGTCTCCAGCTCTCTACAGGAGGTCTTTTGCTGGAGGCCAGGTATCACCAGGGGCTTCTCAGCCTTGAGAGGCAGCCCCTGCAGCCTGCCAGGTACTGAAGGAGCATGAGGAATGTTCTCTGCACTTCTGAGGAACAAAAGCTCTACAGACCTTGGGGAGGAGGGCCACACGATCCAAACTCACAAACCCTGGAACAGTTCATACACCAGCTCCACATTTCTGCCCTTGGGGTTGGTCAGCAGAGAGCAAGGAATGCTGCTAGGTCCAGAAAACCAGAGGCACAGGGTGGCTTGGGCTGGAAGGGACCTCAAAGCTCATCCAGTGCCAACCCCCTGCCATGGGCAGGGACACCTCCCACCAGCCCAGGCTGCTCAAGGCCTCATCCAGCCTGGCCTGGAACACCTCCAGGGAGGAGGCAGCCACAGCCTCCCCGGGCAACCTGTGCCAGTGTCTCCCCAGCCTCCCTGGAAAGAATTTCTTCCTCATCTCCAGTTTCAATCTGCCCTCTCCCAGCTCAAAGCCATTCCCTCCCATCCTAAAAGCTGCTTCTCTTTAGGGATCTCCTGGTCCTGGACCCTAGGTCAGCAAGTGCTGAGCAGCTTATGGAACTGTCCACTGACTCCACCAAGACTGCCTCTTCCCATTTGAAGTCAAGTCTGCCCTGGCACATATTTCCCAGTGTCCTTGGCACAGGAGGGAGAGCAAAGAGGGGATTTCTGCCCTGTGTGACAGATGCCAGTGTCTAAATGGTGTGAGTGGACATCTTAGGTTGCAGATTGGACTGGGACCAAACCTCAGGGACAAGTCCCCCTGTCTGGGATGTCAGCAGTAAAATTCCACACCTGCAGCAAGTAGATGGCCAAAGCATCATAGAATCATAGAATCACCAAGGTTGGGAAAGACCTCAAAGGTCATCAAGCCCAACCTGTCACCACAGACCTCATGACTACTAAACCATGGCACCAAGTGCCACATCCAGTCCCCTCTTGAACACCTCCAGGGATGGTGACTCCACCACCTCCCTGGGCAGCACATTCCAATGGCCAACAGCTCTCTCTGGGAAGAACTTTCTCCTCACCTCCAGCCTAAACTTCCCCTGGCACAGCTTGAGACTGTGTCCTCTTGTTCTGGTGCTGGTTGCCTGGGAGAAGCGATCAACCCCCAGACACCTCTTGGAGGAGAAGGAGGATTTCCCAGCCCTCACCAGCCACAGGAGTCCCGGGGCTTAGGCAGAGCCCAGAGGCTGTGCCTGGGTGGGGAGCTGGTGGGGCTCATTTCTCTGAGCTGACCAGAGGGATCCCCTCTGAGTTCCTGTCGGCTACTGGGGTGCTGGTTGCATACTGGTCTGTCTGGTTGGGCTTGGTGACCAGGAGCATTTCACTGCCTGGGACAGCCCAGGGCACAAGGCAGAGGAGCAGGGAGAAGGTGACCCTGTGCCGTGACTGCAGCTAAAGCAGAGACCCCAAATCATGGAGCACCTGTCTCTCCTGGTGCAGCCTGCAGGAGCAGGTGGTGCTGGCCAGGCCTGTGCTGGGACCCCGAGGTCTGGCAGGGGGCGGGCAGGCAGCAGCCGCAGTACAGAGCTCCGTTTGCATAAAGCCACCCCGCGGGCACCGGCCAGGAACTGCAGAGCGCCCTCTGCTGACCGCAGCCCCCCGCGGGCACCGGCCAGGAACTGCAGAGCGCCCTCTGCTGACCGCAGCCCCCCGCGGGCACCGGCCAGGAACTGCAGAGCGCCCTCTGCTGACCGCAGCCCCCCGCGGGCACCGGCCAGGAACTGCAGAGCGCCCTCTGCTGACCGCAGCCCCCCGCGGGCACCGGCCGAGAACTGCAGAGCGCCCTCTGCTGACCACAGCCCCCCGCGGGCACCGGCCAGGAACTGCAGAGCGCCCTCTGCTGACCGCAGCCCCCCGCGGGCACCGGCCAGGAACTGCAGAGCGCCCTCTGCTGACTGCAGCCCCCTGTGGGCACCGGCCAGGAACTGCAGAGCGCCCTCTGCTGACTGCAGCCCCCTGTGGGCACCGGCCAGGAACTGCAGAGCGCCCTCTGCTGACCGCAGCCCCCCCGCGGGCACCGGCCAGGAACTGCAGAGCGCCCTCTGCTGACCGCAGCCCCCCGCGGGCACCGGCCAGGAACTGCAGAGCGCCCTCTGCTGACCGCAGCCCCCTGTGGGCACCGGCCGAGAACTGCAGAGCGCCCTCTGCTGACTGCAGCCCCCAGTGGACATTGGCCAGGAACTGCAGCGCCCTCTGCTGACCACAGCCCCCCGCGGGCACCGGCCGAGAACTGCAGAGCGCCCTCTGCTGACTGCAGCCCCCAGAGGACATTGCCCAGGAACTGCAGAGCGCCCTCTGCTGACCACAGCCCCCAGAGGACATTGGCCAGGAACTGCAGAGCGCCCTCTGTTGACCACAGCCCCCAGAGGACATTGGCCAGGAACTGCAGAGCGCCCTCTGCTGACCGCAGCCCCCAGAGGACATTGGCCAGGAACTGCAGCGCCCTCTGCTGACCACAGCTCCCCGCGGGCACCGGCCGGGCACTGCAGAGCGCCCTCTGCTGACCACAGCCTCCCAACGGTCCCGGCTACTTGTGCATCGCTGCAGCCGCAGCTCCGCTGCACACCAGACTCATTTAGAAGGGAAAGGGATGCTATGTGACCACCGAGAGACCTCTGCCCATCCAGGGCCACCTGAGGGAGACATCAGCCCACACAGAGCTCTGCTGGCACCAGGGCATGGCTGGCGGTGGAGGCTCCTGCTCTGCAAAGCCTGGCCTAGGGAGTGAGGGAGGATGAACCATATCCAGCCACTGCTCTAGCCAGGGCAACAGGAGGGAAAGAGCAAGGGATGGAGCTAGGGAGCCAGAAGGTCCTGCTCAGTCCCCCCACCCATTGGGAGGGGAGGGGAGGGACTTATGGACTCTCTATCCTTGGAGGTTTTCAGGATCAAACTGGACAAACCCAGAGCATCCTGGTCTGAACTCAATGTTGACCATACTTTGAGGGTGAAGCTGCACTGGAGAGCTCCCAAGGTCCCTTTGTACATTTGTGAACCTAATGCCAGAAGAAACTGCTTGGAATAGCTGGAAAGACTGACAAAAGTGATCCCAGATCTTGATCTTCTTAAGTGCAACAACCTCTGAAGCAGCTGGAGAGGCACCAGCTGTGATACTAAAGCAGGAGGTTTAGAGGCCTTCAGATCACACCTGTGCAGCCTCCATCCACAACCTCCCTCTGCTTCTGTGTCCCAGCTTGCCTACAGGAGGTGCTTACAGGCTGGGCAGGAAACGTTCTGGGGCTAAACACAGCACTCAAGACCTGTCAGCTACTTTGAAAGGCCTCTGAAAGCTCTCTGAAATGCTCAGCAGATACTCACATGGCCCACTCCAGCTTCTCATTCTTGATGGAGTTATACAGGGTCTGAAAGAAGAACATGGTGTTAGCTGTGTCCCCCCTGGAGGACCCCACAACCCAGACACCTGTGTCCTTGGGGAGGCACTTTCCTTGCTGAGCTGTGCCGGAGCAGGGCAACTGCTGTCCTGCTGGACCCTTTTGTTTAGGTACTGGCTTAGTCACCTCAGCAGCAGAGGGGGCTGGCAGCCAGCCTGGCTCAGGACCAGTGCAGGACATTCTGACCAGCTCCAGGTGCTGCACCTGGTGCTGAGTGAGCTCTGACCTGCACACAGATGGCAGAAGGCTCTGGGCTATGCCAAGAGACCTCCAGTGTCTCCATTAGGGGAAAGGGACAATGGAGACTTGAAGGCTGCTCTTCAAGCTGACCTTGGGGGGCAGCTTTTCCTGACCCTCCTGTGCAGATTTCCAGGGGCTGGCCTGGGGCACAAGAAAAGAAGCAGGAATGTGCTGGGAAAGCAGAATATGGAGGTGGCCCTGATCATCCTGAGGGGTGGGGTAGGATGGGATCTGCTGGGAGCTGAGGCTGTCCCCTACAGCAGGATGTGGCACCCAGGATGTGGCACTGGTCACTTCAACCTCCACCCACCAAGCAAAGCCCAGGCCAGGCTGCTGGCCCTGCAGCAAGTGCATCTGCAGTGGTGGTGCTAAATCATCTGGAAGGAGCAAACCCTGGCTGGGGGTGTGGGTGGTTAACCATTGTGCCCTGGCACTGAGCTCCTTGTGCTGCAGCAGTGAAGGCAGAGAAAAGCATCAGTGCCAGCTGGGCACGTTCAGGGGCAGGGGGGACCTCCTTCTGGGGCCTGTCTGCTACATCTCAGAGCTGCCACAGGGCACAGGGACTCCTGGTGTGCTCTGAGGGCAAATGTGCCACCAAAACGACAGCAACACCAGCAGGGACAAGTCCCTGGAGGGTTACAACTCTCCTAAGGAAAGAGCTGTGCACTGGGAGGTGCTGATGCAAGGGCTGGGAGCCTCCCAGCAGGACCAGGCAGCAGCAGTGGCCTGGCAGTGTCCCACATTACCTTCAGCAAGTCCTTGGCAAAGTCCTTCCCATCGTTCAGCCCATCCAGGTTTGCTATGAACTGCTGGCAGGACATCTTCTTGCCAATGTTCTGGAAGGTAAAGCAGCAGCACTTTGAGCTCCTCCAGAGCCTTGACTGGACCCAGGGTGTCTTGGAAGGAACAGTTTTCTATGTGGCTGCCCCAGTCTGCAAGCTCTTCTGCTCTGATTTCCTGCTGGGCTCTGCTTGCTTTGCTCCTGCCACCAGCCAGACATTTCAAATTCCCTCTTTTGGGGGTTTCTCATGGGGGAGAGAAAACACCTGAAAATAACCTCTCCAGCCCTTGCTCCAAACTACTCTCACTTCTGCTGTCCAGGTTGGCCCTGGTACAGGCTCTGTGTCTCAAAACTCAAGACAAGCACTCAGACTGCTTTGAAATTGCAGCTCTTGAGTGAGTCTCCAGCCTGCCACATGTGAGGGTGGGAGAGAAGGCAGTGTCAGCACCTGCCAGCAAGCTCTGGGCTTGCCCTTCACACAGTCCCTTTCTTTTCATGGCTATTGTGAAAAGAGATGATCCAGCTCCTGGTGCTGTGTGAGCTCCTGGTGCTGTGGGAGCTCCTGGTGCTGTGGGAGCTGTGTGAGCTCCTGGTGCTGTGTGAGCTGTGTGAGCTCCTGGTGCTGTGTGAGCTCCTGGTGCTGTGTGAGCTGTGTGAGCTCCTGGTGCTGTGTGAGCTCCTGGTGCTGTGTGAGCTGTGTGAGCTCCTGGTGCTGTGTGAGCTCCTGGTGCTGTGTGAGCTGTGTGAGCTCCTGGTGCTGTGTGAGCTCCTGGTGCTGTGTGAGCTCCTGGTGCTGTGTGAGCTGTGTGAGCTCCTGGTGCTGTGTGAGCTCCTGGTGCTGTGTGAGCTCCTGGTGCTGTGTGAGCTCCTGGTGCTGTGTGAGCTGTGTGAGCTCCTGGTGCTGTGTAAGCTCCTGGTGCTGTGTGAGCTGTGTGAGCTCCTGGTGCTGTGTGAGCTGTGTGAGCTCCTGGTGCTGTGTGAACTTGGGTGCTGTGCCCTCTAAGGACACTACCTGTAGGCTGGGAGGACCTCTCAGCCCAGAATTTGCACACCACCAGGGCTGTTTGGTGCTGGTGCTGCCAGCTCAGCTGGCATCTCTGGTATCAGCCTGTGGCACCCAAACCCCACACCTCTCACCAGAGCCAGACAAGTCACTTTGTCAGTCTGCAAGGCAGGATAGCCTTCCTCCAAGCCTCCCTCTGCAATCTGCCTCTCCAAAGCACTGGAGCAGAGGTATGGAGGAGTCAGGAAGAGCTGTGGGGTTGAGAGAGAGGGATCTGAGCCCACAAAGCAAAGCTGAGTGTCTCCAGTGCGTAGTGCAGCCTGCACACTCGGAGCAAAGTCCCCAGGGACAGATGAGATCACATGGAATGGGCAATGGAGGTGGTGAGAGCAGAGCATCATCACCCAGCAGCCCTAAGGATCCCCCCAACACCCTGACACTGGGTGGGGTTTGCATCAAGGAATCACAGGGTGGCCATTCAGGAGGACCTGGAAGGATGACCAAGAACAGCACAGCCAGGACCTGGCTTAGGGACTCAGTGAGGAAGAAGAAGGGCTCCACTGAGCCACCTGCAGGGGATGAAGCTGCAGCAGATGATACAGGAGGTGCTCTGCTGAGCAAGATGTGTCCTCTGTGCAAGAAAAAAACTCTTGGAAGAGACTGACACCAGAAAGCACTGCCCACAAGCATGCACAACAGAGGAGCTGCAGGCTGCTCCCCAGGTGAAAGCACCAGCAAAGAGTGAGGCCCTGGGACGAGCTCCCCCCTGCCATCCTGGCCACACAGGCAGCCAGCACTGCCCTTGAGCAGCTCTGTCTGAGACTCCTCATTATGCTTCCTGTCAGGGCCACCTCACCCTTGAGAGCTGAAGAAAAGGAGGACTGGAGCACTGCCCCAGAGCTGCAGAGCCTGGGGATGTGCTGCAGCACCACGCAAAGCTCAGCCAGCTTTGCTTCCTCACAGGGCAGCCCCCTGGCTGATGCTCACCACCGGACCCCAAGCTGGAGGCTTCTGCTGGCCAGTGCTCAGTGGGCACAGCAGCCACTGGCTGCAGAACAGTTGTGGAGAAACCTGCAAACCATCTGGGGTGGCTTCAGCAGAGCAAAGAGAGATCTTTGGATTTGCTGGGCAGTGAACTGCAGCCACAAAAGAGCACAGTGGCTTGTGGTGGAGGAAGGAGGGAGGGTGAGAGAGGACAGGAAAATACCTAGCAATGGATCTGCAGGAGGGAGGGAGCTGGGAGGTGAGCTGGGGGTGTGGCATCAAAGAGAAGGTGACTGCTGCCCCTGCCTTCAGGCACCGCCAGCCCTTCAGTGCTGGTCGAGGGCTGGACCGGATGACCTTCAAGGTCTCTTCCAGCCAGATGGATTCTGTGATTCTGTGATGCTGAGGCACAGCACAGGTCCTGCTGCCTGCAGAGATCCAGCAAGGAATGCCAAGGACAGCAGAGTTTGGGAAGTCAGTGGACAGAGCCATCAAGTGGCACAAGGCACCAGCCTTGCTGGCCATTCTCAGGGTTTCTCACATCCAGGCCATACATCAACCCCAGGAGAAGGCTTCTTGTCCATCCTGTGATCTCTCTTCTTCTCTTGCACCAGAAGATCTTGGCAGAGCAGTGGCTGGAAAGCAGCCTGGGGGAGAAGGCCTTGGGGGTGTCAGCTGGTGCCAAAGTCCCCAGGAGCCAGCAATGGTCCCTGGCAGCCCAGCAGGCAGCTGAGTGCTGAGCTGCAGCCAGAGCAGGGAGAGCAGCAGCACAGGGAGGGGATTCTGCCCTCTGCTCTGCTCAGACCCCACCTGCAGCACTGCCTCCAGCTCTGGGGCCCCCAGCACAGGAAGGACCTGGAGCTGCTGGAGAGGCTCCAGAGGAGGCCACCAAGATGAGCAGAGGGCTGCAGAACCTCCCCTGTAGGGACAGGCTGGGAGAGTTGGGGCTGTTCAGCCTGGAGAAGAGCAGGCTCCAGGCAGACCTCAGAGCAGCCTTCCAGTACCTGAAGGGCTCCAGGAGAGCTGGGGAGGGACTTGGGACAAGGGCTGGGAGTGCCAGGAGGAGGGACAGTGGCTTTGAGCTGGGAGAGGGGAGACTGAGACTGGAGATGAGGAAGAAATTGTTGGCAGTGAGGCTGGGGAAGGCACTGGCACAGGTTGCCCGGGGAGGCTGTGGCTGCCTCCTGCCTGGAGGTGTTCCAGGCCAGGCTGGATGAGGCCTTGAGCAGCCTGGGCTGGTGGGAGGTGTCCCTGGCCATGGCAGGGGGGTGGCACTGGATGAGCTTTGGTGTCCCTTCCAACCCAACCCATGCTGTGGTCTATGATCTGTGGAGCTGCCCTTGTGGTGTGAGTGGCTCTGCCCAAAGCTGGAGCTGGTGCTTGTTGCCAGAAGGAAATGGCAAGGGCTGCTCAGCTCCCAGCCCTGCCTGGCCCTGCTGACTTGCTCAGGTGGATGGTGCTGCCAGAAGGATGCTCTCTGGGCTGGGGGGGAGCTGATGCTGCTGGCTATGGGCAGAGTGAGTGCTGCTGAGGGAAAGTCCTGCTTGGAGGCTGAGCAAAAGCCCTTCCTGGAGGCTGTGTGGCTGCAGTCACTGCAGTGGCTGAGCTGCTGTCAATGGCCACATCTCTGCCACACTTGCTAGGGGCTCAAAACATCCTCCTTGCCCTCTTGGCAGGAAAATGCCTTTCCCAGGGATGTGGAGTTGGGAGCTGCATGGGATCCCACTCCAAGCTTTGTTCAGGGAAACTGCCCCTGCCCTGCACAGGGACACATCCACCACCTGGGAACTGCCCCTGCCCTGCACAGGGACACATCCACCACCTGGGAACTGCCCCTGCCCTGCACAGGGACACATCCACCAACTGGGAACTGCCCCTGCCCTGCACAGGGACATATCCACCACCTGGGAACTGCCCCTGCCCTGCACAGGGACACATCCACCAACTGGGAACTGCCCCTGCCCTGCACAGGGACACATCCACCACCTGGGAACTGCCCCTGCCCTGCACAGGGACACATCCACCACCCTGTGAACTGCCCCTGCCCTGCACAGGGACACATCCACCAACTGGGAACTGCCCCTGCCCTGCACAGGGACACATCCACCACCTGGGAACTGCCCCTGCCCTGCACAGGGACACATCCACCACCCTGTGAACTGCCCCTGCCCTGCACAGGGACACATCCACCACCCTGGGAAGTGCCCCTGCCCTGCACAGGGACACATCCACCACCTGGGAACTGCCCCTGCCCTGCACAGGGACACATCCACCACCTGGGAACTGCCCCTGCCCTGCACAGGGACACATCCACCACCTGGGAACTGCCCCTGCCCTGCACAGGGACACATCCACCACCTGGGAACTGCCCCTGCCCTGCACAGGGACACATCAACCACCTGGGAACTGCCCCTGCCCTGCACAGGGACACATCCACCACCCTGGGAACTGCCCCTGCCCTGCACAGGGACACATCCACCACCTGGGAACTGCCCTTGCCCTGCACAGGGACACATCCACCACCTGGGAACTGCCCCTGCCCTGCACAGGGACACATCCACCACCCTGGGAACTGCCCCTGCCCTGCACAGGGACACATCCACCACCCTGGGAACTGCCCCTGCCCTGCACAGGGACACATCCACCAACTGGGAACTGCCCCTGCCCTGCACAGGGACACATCCACCACCCTGGGAACTGCCCCTGCCCTGCACAGGGACACATCCACCAACTGGGAACTGCCCTTGCCCTGCACAGGGACACATCCACCAACTGGGAACTGCCCCTGCCCTGCACAGGGACACATCCACCAACTGGGAACTGCCCCTGCCCTGCACAGGGACACATCCACCAACTGGGAACTGCCCCTGCCCTGCACAGGGACACATCCACCACCTGGGAACTGCCCCTGCCCTGCACAGGGACACATCCACCACCTGGGAACTGCCCCTGCCCTGCACAGGGACACATCCACCAACTGGGAACTGCCCCTGCCCTGCACAGGGACACATCCACCAACTGGGAACTGCCCCTGCCCTGCACAGGGACACATCCACCACCCTGGGAACTGCCCCTGCCCTGCACAGGGACACATCAACCACCTGGGAACTGCCCCTGCCCTGCACAGGGACACATCCACCAACTGGAAACTGCCCCTGCCCTGCACAGGGACACATCCACCACCCTTCCCTCACCAAAGGAGCTGCCCACTTCCCTGGCACTGCACAGTGAAACAGACACAATGCTTGGAAAGGACATCAAGAGTGATCTGCAAGAGCATGGCAGCAAGTCACAGCACCCCAGGGACTCTGCAGCTGAGGGGGGGCTCTTTGCACAAGCAGAATTTCCTGTGCTGCTGCTAATGTGTTGCTAAGCACTGAAGGACACCACAGAAGCAGGTAGGGATCCAGGCAAACAAAGTCCTGGGGGTGGTTGGGGGGGCTGGGGGAGGGTGTTTTGTTTTTTAACACAGAATAAAACAAGGCAAATGTGAGTGCTCGAAAGCAAAAGACCAGAATGACTTCACTTACCACCTGGTAAAGGGTTAAAGAGCAGAAAGAGAGGTTCCAGGAGCAGAAGGGAGGGAAAGAAAAAACAAAAAAAAAAACAAAAAGGAGGAGAAGAAGAAGAAGAAGAAATTAACATTACAGACATGGAAAACCAAAGAGAGCAAAGAAAGGCTCAGGCACCTCTGCAGCTGCTCAGAGCAGAGCTGCAGCATGAGTTCAGTTCCTCCTCCCAGGCCCCCTCCCAGCAGAAAGGTTTTGGGGGGTCAGGGGGTTTTGGCTTCTTTCTGGTTTTCAGCAATTTCTGTCTTCCCAGGCACCTAATGGTGATTCCAGTTCAACCAGGCAAAGTCAGATGTCTTTGGAGGGAGGCTGCAGGGTCTGCCCTCTGCCACAGCGCTGCCTCTGCTGCGGCAGGAAGTGCTTTGGTGAGAACCTTCCCTCAGCTCCAACCACTGTGGCTGAAGGCCATCCCAGGAGCCCCCCTGCTGGCCCTCTGCCTGCAGAGGCACTTTACCTAAGCATGGTACTGGCACCAGGGGGTGGGCACCCCGTCCCCCCAGTGAGCAGCCCCTGCTGGTGATGGGCCACCAGCCCCCCAAGGGATGAGGCGCTGGCAGCTGTGGTCAGCTCGGCGCAGGTCATGCTGCACAGCCGGGGAGGATGCTCTGCACAACGATTCTCTTCTCTGGCTGCTCTCCTCAAACCCTGCTGCTGCCTGCAGGCAGGGTCTGTGCTGCAGTGGTGGGGAGGGGCTCCCAGGTGGGCTGGCAGCATGGCACCTTTGCCATCATAGGTGAAGGGCACTTCATGCTGTGTCCTCTTCCCACTCAGGGGGGGAAAGGCTCCTCACAAAGGTGATTACAAACCAGGATGCAAACCCAGAGCCAGCTTCTGGCCCAGTGCCCCTTCATGACCAGGCTAATGGAGGGAAAGCAGGGCAAGCCTCTGCAGCTGGACTGCTAACTGTGACCAGCTGCAGGCAGAAGAGGTCTCCACAGTTTGGAAACCAGGGGCTGTGGGCAGGAAAAGGGGCGTGGGTGCCACATGCACAGGCTGCCACAGCAAGCCACCCTCCCATGCTCCCTTCACCTCCACACAGGTTCTGGGGAGTCTGTATCTCCAGGCCTCTCAGAGGGCCTATGAGAGAAGGTACTTCAGTGACCCAAGGCACAAGGAGCCTCTTACCCCTGGAAAAGGGGGCACAGCACTGAGGCTTACAGCCCTGCTCTACTCCTGCACCATGAGGCTAGAGAGCAGAGAGGGATCTGGGTCAGTGGTGCCTGCAGCCTTCCTCAGCACTGAGCAGCCCTTGCACACTTCCAGATGCAGGCCATGGCAGTCTCCAAGGGGACACAGTGCTCCTGTGCTGTGCCCTATGCCCAATCCCCTCTCAGTTCTGCAGTAGTTTTTCCTCTCCCTCTGCTCACTACACTCTGACCCTTCAGGAACAAATCCAACCAGCTCCACCTGAAAGAGCCTCTTAAAGGTGGTGAGAAATAAACCTCTGCTCTCCTCCAACCACACCTTTGGGCACTGAGCTCTGCTTGCCCTGCTCTTTGTCCAGAAGCCTCTCTGACATGAAGCTCTCCAGTGGCTCTGTCCTGCCTCAGAGAAAACCAACCAGCTGGGAAATACTTCAGGTTTGGGGAAGGAAAGAGGAATTCTAGACCTGTCTGAAATCACCAACTCCCTTGCAGCAGTCCCTGGGATGAGGGGAGCCTCAGGTGTCCATACCCCAAGACATGGCACAACTGGTGCTGCTGTTTGCCAGCCTCACACAGACCTCTGTGCAGCTGTGCTGAAAGACCTTCCATGAGAGCTCCTGGGAGAGGGCTGATAGGTGCTGGGAAGAAAGCCTTACCAGTGCCTGTGTCAGGCCTGATGCCAGCAGGGGCATTGGCTTTGGCTTGAGTGGGGAGCGACCTCAGGAGGGCTGTCCTCAGGTGTGAGGCTGGCACCCAAAGTGCCCTCTCTGCCAACCAACCTCCATTGCCCAGCAGCACATCCTGTGCAAGGGGGCAGCCCTGTCCACTGAGAAGGGGGCAGAAGGACAAATGCCCCTGCAGGCAGTACTCACATGGCCATGGAGGTCTGTGTTGAGCAGCATCAGGGCACAGGTGAGTGTGTGAATCCCATCTGGAACACAACAGACAGCTCTGGTTACTGCCCTGCCCACACACTGCTGCTGCTGCTCTCTTGGCAGCCCACTGAGGAACCAAGGCTCCCCCTGGGGACCTCAGAGATTGATTGTCTGTGTCCTGCAGCTGGGCAAGGGAGCTTTGTGAAAACAAAGTCTGTAGCATCAGAGAATGCACTGGGTTGGGAGGGGCCCTCAAAGCTCAGCTCCTCCAAGCCCCTTGCAGGCAGCAGGAACATCTCCAGATGAGCAGGTTGCTCAGAGCTCCATCAAGTTTGACCATGAATGTCTCCAGGGATGGAGCCTCAACCCCCTCCCTGGGCAGCCTGTTCCAGTGTCTCTCCACCCTCACTGTGCAGAACTCTCTCCTGATGTCCAGTCTAACCCTGCCCTGCTCCAGTTTCAAACCACTGCCCCTCAGCCCATCCCCACAGAACAGTCCCTGCCCAACCTCTCTGTAGCCCCCTTCAGATACTGAAATGCAGCTCTGAGGTCTCCCTGGAGCCTTCTCCTCTCCAGGCTGCACAGCCCCAACTCTCCCAGCCTGTCCCCACAGCAGAGGTTCTCCAGCCCTCTGACCATCCTCATGGCCTCTGAAGCTGCCCCAGCAGGCCCATGTCATTCAAAGAGGAGTCCTCTTTTCCTTTGAGCTTCACACCCTCCTGAAGCAACCAGCAGGCCATTGGCTCTGAAGCAGGTTTGCTGATGGTTTCCCCAAGCCCAGGCTTTGTGCTGGGTCTTCCTCCACCTCCATGCTGTGCCAATGCCACTGTGCAATGGCTCAGACACCCCGGCAGGCACAGCAGGTTTGCCCAAGCTGATCACAGGCACCTCAGGGCTTAGTCCTGAGGTCTTCAACTATCATTCTGGGGCAGCCTGTGGGCTCTGGAGCTGTTCTTCAAACATTACTGCTCAAATAATGGCCAGTGCGTGGTCCATGGGACAGCAATGTGCCCTGGTGGCCAAGAAGGCCAATGGGATCCTGCGGTGCGTTAAGACAAGTGTGGCCAGCAGGTCCAGGGAGGGTCTTTTCTCCCTCTACTCAGCCCTGGGGAGACCATATGCGGAGGATTGTGCCCAGTTCTGGGCTCCCCATTCAAGAGGGACAGGGAACTGCTGGAGGGAGTCCATCAGAGGCTATGAGGATGCTGAAGGAACATCGGTATGAGGAGGAAAGGCTGAGAGCCCTGGGGCTGTTGTGCCTGGAGAAGAGAAGGCTGGGAGGGGATCTGATCATTGTCTGTAAATACCTGAGGGCTGGGTGCCCAGAAGAAGGTGCCAGGCTCTTTTCAGTGGTGAACTGTGATAGGACAAGGGGCAACGGACAGAAACTGGAATCCAGGCAGGTGCTGGAGCCCTGGAGCAGGCTCCCCAGAGAGGTGGTGGATGCAATGGTTTGAAACTGGAGCAGGGCAGGGTTAGATTGGACCTCAGGAGGAAGTTCTGCACAGGGAGGGTGGGGAGACACTGGCACAGGCTGCCCAGGGAGGTGGTGGGGGCTCCATCCTTGGAGATATTCAGCCTCAGGCTTGATGCGGCCCTGAGCAACCTGCTGTAGCTGGAGGTGTCCCTGCTGATTGCAGGGGGCTTGGAGAAGATGACCCTTGAAGGTCTTCCAACCCGCTGCACTCTACAGTTCTGTGACCCTGACCTGCTCTCAGGGGTCCACAGAGCACTCAGCGTGCCCAGGCCCTCCCAGGGCAGGGATGCCAGGGGAGGCCCAGGGGTGCCGGAGCGCGGTTCGGCTGGCGGCAGGGCGCGGGGCAGGGGCGCCGCAGTACCTTGGGAGGTGCTCTCGGCGGGGTTGCAGAGGCAGAAGCGCCGCGAGAAGTGGATGAGGACGCGCTCCCGCTCCTGCGTCTCGCCCATCAGCGGGAAGGCTTTCAGGAACGTCCTGCGAACAGAGAGGAGGTGCCAGGGATCAGCCTGCTGGGCAGCAGCCCTGCCAAGGAGGCAGATGGCAGGGGGCTCCTCAGAGCGGCTCGGAAGCTCTCTGTCCTCCCCTGGCCTGCGCACCCCCGGGCCCCCGCAGGAGCGATGCAAAAGCTGTCTGTGGAGCTGGCTCCCAGCTGAGCAGGGACTCCTGCTGGCCACTGGGGCCTGCCCCATCCTCTGCCCTGGTGGCACCAGGATGGCTTGTTCCATCCCAGGGGAAGAAGGTGCTCCCACTTGCTCTGGTTTCAGAGGGGCTGGGGCTCCTGGGAAGGCTGCTCTCCACCACGGGGAAGCAGATTGCAGGCAAGAGTGGCAGTGCCTTGTGCCAAACCTGACACCAAAGCGGGAATGAGAAGTTGCCTGGAGCTCCCCCAGTCCCTGCTGCGACATGGGCAGGCTCCATGGCTTCAGGAGGCCTGGAGGAGGGACCCCCCCGTGCTGCTCCACTCTGTCCAGCCCCGGCCCCAGAGGGCAGAGCCAGAGCCCAGCTCACCTGAGTGCTCTGTCAAGGGTCAGGCCACTGAAGTCAAAGAAGCTGAGATACTCCTCTGCTACCAACTTGCTAAATTCATTACTGCAATTAAAGAGGCAGTGGTCAGCCCTTGCAGCAGGGAAGAGGACACTGTCTACAAGAGCAACAGCAGACTTCTGCCTCCTGGCCAGCCCAGCTCCCAGAGAGACCCTTCAGAGGCGATCTCAGACCCAGGGGGACTTCCTCCTAGCTTAAAATACTGCTGGAAGGCCTCCAAAGGGTCCTAACGTGCCCACAGCCTAGCACTGAAGCTGTCAGCCCTAGGAACCTCAGAAGGAGAGGTGCCTGCTCCTGCTGTACCACCCTGCTGCTGGTCAAGGAGTGTTCCCTCCCAAATCAGCCAGAAGGAGGAGAAGGCTTTGAGGATGTCCTGAGCTCACCAGACAGCTTCTCTCTTGCCCAGTAGTCTGTCATTGCTGGTGTCCCCTCTGCTGCTGCAGTATCCCTGCTCTCCATTCCATATTGGCTCCCATCCCACCCTCCCACCACAGCCCTTGCTCACGTGGGGTGGCTGCCACTGGGAACTGGAACAGGAGAGCTCAGCTGAGCTTCTGGCCCTGCTCATCCCTCAGTGCTTCTCCAGAAACCATTGCCCTGGCATCTTCTTGAAGGATGGTGCCCCTGTGCCAGGAAGGGTCTGGAGGTGCTGGAAGATGTCCAGAGAAGGGCCACGAGGAGGAGCAGAGGGCTGGAGCTGCTCTGCTCTGAGCACAGCCTGAGAGAGTTGGGGTTGTGCAGGCTGGAGAGGAGAAGGCTCCAGGGAGACCTTCTTGTGGCCTTGCAGGATCTGCAGGGGGCTCCAAGAATGCTGGGGAGGGACTTTTGAGGGAGTGATAGGACTTGGGGGGTGGAGCAAAACTAGAAGTGGGGAGATTGAGATTGGATGTGAGGAAGTTGTTCCCCATGAGGGTGGTGAGAGCCTGGCACAGGTTGCCCAGGGAGGTGGTGGCAGCCTCATGCCTGGAGGTGTTTGCAGCCAGGCTGGATGTGGCTGTGAGCAACCTGCTGCAGTGTGAGGTGTCCCTGCCCATGGCAGGGGGTTGGGACTGGCTGAGCCTTGAGCTCCCTTCCAGCCCTGACAAGTCTCTGATTCTAAGGATGCTTGGAGATGTGCTGTCTTCACAGCCAGAGTGGGTGCTGCCCAGTGCCTCTGCCTGCACAGCTCAGGTGGGGGAAGTGCAGGAACAGTCAAGGCACTCTGGCAAGAAACGGAGATGGCCTCAACCTGCTCAGCCCTTTCCTTCTGCCCCCCACAGGACAGCAATGCTGCTGAGCACTGCAGGGCCAGCTCTGTGCCAGGACATGTCACAGGCAGAGCTCCTGCAGCACTGGGTCACCCTCTGCTGGGGCTGGCTGCTGGAACGCCTCTGCAGTGGATGCTGTTTGGGAGCAGGACACAGCAGAAGCAGGCAGGGCAGGGTGAGTAGGTGCTCCCTTCACCCCAACCCTCCCAACAGTGCAGCTCAGCAAGGCCTCGCTGCCTGTCACCCAACTCACTGGGTCTTGATGAAGGCCAGGAGTCCCAGGGCATGTGTGACCCCCAGGACACATGGCCTGTGCCAATCGCTGCGAGGCCAACAGGCCACAGCCTGGGTGCCCAGCATGCCTTCCTGGGTGCCCAGCATGCCTTCCTGGGTGCCCAGCATGCCTTGCTGAGTGCCCAGCATGCCTTGAAGGTGCCCAGCATGCCTTCCTGGGTGCCCATCATGCCTTCCTGAGTGCCCAGCATGCCTTCCTGGGTGCCCAGCATGCCTTGCTGAGTGCCCAGCATGCCTTCCTGGGTGCCCAGCATGCCTTCCTGGGTGCCCAGCATGCCTTCCTGGGTGCCCAGCATGCCTTGCTGAGTGCCCAGCATGCCTTCCTGGGTGCCCAGCATGCCTTGCTGAGTGCCCAGCATGCCTTCCTGGGTGCCCAGCATGCCTTGCTGAGTGCCCAGCATGCCTTCCTGGGTGCCCAGCATGCCTTGCTGAGTGCCCAGCATGCCTTCCTGGGTGCCCAGCATGCCTTGCTGAGTGCCCAGCATGCCTTCCTGGGTGCCCAGCATGCCTTGCTGAGTGCCCAGCATGCCTTCCTGGGTGCCCAGCATGCCTTGCTGAGTGCCCAGCATGCCTTCCTGGGTGCCCAGCATGCCTTGCTGAGTGCCCAGCATGCCTTCCTGAGTGCCCAGCATGCCTTCCTGGGTGCATCACTTGGTCCATCTCTGCCTGGAAACGCTGCAGGCAGGGCCAGCCAGCTGTGCTGAGGGCAGCAGTCAGTGCTACAGAACACCTGAAGGCAGCCAGCCTCCAGGAAGCTCAAACTCCTCTGCCTAGCAGAGGCTCAGCAGCAGTGATGGGAGCCTTCATCCCGAGCTCCAGAGCTCAGGGGGTTGGTAAGTGGTAAATCCACTCAAATATCTGTTCTGTACCTGTTCATTGCATTTCCTATTCCTAGATTGGAGTTTGCTTGCAAACAGAGCTTCATTCACTTCCCAAACCTCCTGAGCTAGTCTGGTGCTTTATTCTGGGGGGGTCATTCTCCAAAGTCGTGTTGGGGTGATTCCTAAACCCCAGCACATGTGTCCACTGGGAACTGAGAGAGACAGAACAAGATTCATGTGATTTCAGCTCCAGAACCACAGAGAGAGTTGGAATACAGCAAGAGTGGGGGTGGGAACTTGCTCCAGCCCAGTGCCCCAAGGCAGAGTGGGTAACAGCCCACAGGAAGCTTTCCTAATAAGCAGCACAGAGCCCTTTCCACACAGAGAGAAAACTCTGGTTGGGGGGGGACAGCTGGGATGTCTCAGCCATACAGACCCCCAGGGACTGCATCACCCAGGAAGTGGACACTGGAAAGGTGCAACCTGTGTTGTTTCATTCCCATAATGCCTGCACCTCCCCTGTACAAATGACCAGCACAGGCTCATCAGGGCTCTTTTCCTTTCTCCTCTCCCTGCTCCCTTCCTGATGCAGACCGCTGCTGGCAAGCTGGTTTTCAGCTGCATCGCTCGGGCCTGGTGTGGGGAGGTGGGGCTGGGGGATGGGTTGAGGCCTGGCTTGGAGAAGGATTTGGGAAGGTTCTGGCCTAGTGAGGTCTTGGTAAAGCCCAAAGTGGAGAGAACTGGGCTGAGGCTGAAAATGAGCTGGTGCATTGTGCATGGGTTTGTGCTGCTGTACTTCATTGTGAGCAGGACTGCCATTCAAATCTCCAATCCTTCCCAGTCCTCTGTGGAGTGGTTTCTTTTACTCCTTTGGGGAGGGGTTAATAAAGAGCTTCTGTCTCCTCCCCAAACTGTGACAGCTCTCCAGATTCAAAGCTATCCAAACTCAAAGAGGCCCCAGATTGAACCAGTCACTCTGCTATGGGATAGGTTATGCTGCACAGCCACTCCTGCCCTCACTCCAGGGCCAGGCCCTCTGCTCTGCCCTGTCTGCTTGGTATAAATGATGATTGTGTTAAATACAAGCAGGTAGCAGTGTGTGTTGGATGAGCCTCTTCCTCCCTTTGCCTCCTTCCCCACGTCACAGTTCCTTGTCTGACAATGAGGAATGGCTCTGGTTTTGGGCTGGCTTTTGGGGGCGGGGGGGAGGTGTGTCTTGAGAAAATTCTCTATGTTAAAATGAGCTAAAAAGCTTGAAAAGGAGATTTTGCTTTCTGCACAACCCTCCCAGCCATCTCTCCTCCTACCTGGGGGCTGGCCTGAGAGCATCACTTGAATCGTAGGCTGGCTTTGCATTGTCTTAAATGAGCAAGCCTGACTTAAACCACACTTAACCTCATCCTTCCTCCTTCCCTGACCTACAAATCCGTCTGCTGGGCCCATCAGCCTGAAGGTCCATGAGCCTGAGGCTCTGTTGAGGTCTTGTGCTGGGAGCTGCTTTCCATGCCAAACACCTCCCCAGCTGATCAAAGCAAAAGTTTTCATGCAAAGACTCCGCTGGCTCCCAAATGTGAGTCACCAAGCAGCTTTCCAAGGTGTGAGGACTGCAGGTAGGAGTGAGGCCTCCAGGTAGGAGTGAGGGTTGCAGGATCTAGCAAAGGAACACACTCAGATGCAGCCCCAGAACCACTGCTTCCAACTTCCCCCCACTTGCTTTGCAGGAAAGCAGGAGGATGCTAGAGCCAAGGCAGCAGCAACCAGCCAGGCACCTGCTGCAAGACTCACAGCTCAAGAGCACTGGGATGTTGCCAGGTGACACACAGAGGCTCTCTAGGAGATCACTTGTGGTCTCCTTCAGTCCCAGGACTAAGAGGGCAGTCACAGCCCACCCAGGGACTTGCTGAGGGACAGCTGTGCTCTGCTGGTCTGGGCAGCAGGGAGACATTTCAAGGACAGAAAAAATATCCCAGCAAGACAGGTTGTATCTGGTCCAGGAGAAGGGTGGAGGGGGTTTGGTGTCCTCACACCCACTGGCAGCCTAAAATAAGCTGTCAGTGCTGCACTCATTCCTTCTGCTCTGCCTCAGAAATCTCTGCAGCTCTCCCCCCCTCTGGAACCAACATTTTTGATTTCCCTTTTGCCTCACCTAGGGAAATCCCATCTGAGGGGCTGGGACCTCGGGCACCTACCTGGTTCTTCATCAATCCCTTACTGCTATCTATGCAGACTGGGTCAGCAGGCACTGCAGCAAGAAGAGTTTGAGGTGCAGACAGGAAAAGCCTAGAGAGTGGCAGGAAGCCAGTGTTGATCCAGGTCTGGATCCCAAACCCTTCAGGTGTTGCTGGGCCCTTACCACATCCTGGAAGCTCTTGGTTCTGATGGGCAGCAGCTTGTGGCAGTTAATGCCCAATACATGCAGGCAACTTGGAATCACAGAACGGTCTGGGTGGGAAGGGACCTCCACAGGGCATCCAGTCCAAGCTCCCTGCAGGGACAACCTCCACTAGAGCCAGAGCCCTGTCCAGCCTCACCTGGAATATCTCCAGGGTCAGGGCCCCAACCACCTCCCTGGGCAACCTGTTGCAGTGTTCCAGCAGCCTCCTGGTGCAGAACTTCTTCCTCACATCCAATCTCAATCTGCTCTGCTCTGGTTTGAAGCCATTGCCCCTGGTACTGTCCCTGCAGGCCTTTGGGAACAGTCCCTCTGCAGCCTTCTTGTAGCCCTTTCAGGTACTGGCAGGCTGCTCAGAGGTCTCCTTGGAGTCTGCTCTTCTCCAGGTTGAACATCCCCAGCTCCCTCAGCCTGTCCTCACAGCAGAGGTGTTCCAGCCCCCTGGTCATTTCCATGTCCCTCCTTTGGCCTCTCTCCATCAGGTCCCTGTCCTTGCTGTGCTGGGGGCTCCGGAGCTGGATGCAGTACTGCAGGCCTTTGCAGACTCATAGGGTTCAGATTTCCAGGGCCTTGGACCAGTTTCCAGCAGAAGCCTGTCCACCAGCTTCACCCCTCCCCAGCCAGCCCTCGCACCAGCAGGCTTCGCCCTTCCTGCCCCGGTGCCCCAGCGCCGCCCCAGCCCCTGCCCAGCGCAGCCGCAGGCCGCCCGCGGCGCCAGCCGTGGGGCAGGGCGGGGCAGGGCGGGGCAGGGCGGGGCGCCAGCCGCGGCCCCACTCACTTCTTGCCGAGCTGCCGCGCCACGTCGCAGCGCTTGAAGCCCTCCAGGCGGTAGAGGCGCCTGGCCAGCCTCTTGGCGGCCTCCCCGTCCGCGCGGCACCCGTTGGCCAGCTGCTCCGTGCTGCCCCGGTCCAGCTGCTCCGTGCTGCCCATGTCGGAGTCCGAGTCGGACAGCGTCTCCTTCAGGCTGGCCTCGCTGCGCACAAACCAGAGAGTCAGCGAGCCCCGCGGCCTGGCCTCGCCGCACGCCTGCACTCAGAGGGGAGCAGGCGCTGGGAAGCACCTCCAGGGATCAGCCACAGCAGGAGCACCCGGGGCAGGGCACAGGGGAATGTGTCCAGGTGGGGCTTCAAGGTCTCCAGAGAAGGAGACTCCACAGCCTCTCTGGGCAGCCTGCTCCAGGGCTCCAGCAGCCTCACACCAAAGAAGTTTCTTCTCATGCTGAGGAGGAACCTCCTGGGTTCCAGTTTGTGTCCACCACAGGGCACCACTGAAGAGAGCCTGGCCCCTCACCCTTCAGAGAGTTATAAACATCACAAAGATCCCCTCTGAGGCTGCTCGTCTCCAGGCCAAAGAGCCCCAGATCCCATGACAAACAACAACGCATCTGGAAACTGCGGGCTGGCCAAACCCTGTCCCAGGGCAGGTGGGACGGAACAGTTCCATTTATTGTCACACTTCTAGCAGAAGATTAAGGGAAGGTGACTCCCCCTGAGGCAAGGAGGACACAGCCATGAGAAGCAAGCAGCCCCAACACCTTTCAAAGCTTCCTTTCTCTCCACTGCTATGGATAGGGACACCAAGGTCCTTCAGAGCTGTGGACATTCAGGAACCCCTGGGGACAATGGCACTGCTGTGCAGTTCAGATTATTTGCTGAGGATGAGAAACTGCACCTCCTGATGTCCCTGTGGCACCTCCTCTGCTCCAGCCTGCCCCCAGTGCCCCTTGTGCTGTCCTTGGACATCCCTGAGCAGAGCCTGGCTCCAGCCCTGCACATCTTGATCCCCAGCAATGAGGGCAGCCCTCAGGCTCCTCTGCTCCAAGCTCCAAGCCCCAGCTGCCTCAGCCTGGCCTCAGAGGGAGATGTTCCACTGCCTGCAGCAGCTTTGGGGCTCTGGGATGGACTCTCTCAAGCAGTTCCCTGAGCCTACAACTGGACCAAATATTCCAGCTGTGGCCTCAGCAGGGCAGAGTAAAGGGGAAGGAGAACCTGTCTGATCTATTTGCCATACCCTTCTGATCCACCCAAGGATACCCTTGGCCTTTGTGGCCCCAAGGTCACCTTGCTGGCTCAGGGGCATCCTTCTGTCCACCAGGACCTCTAGGTCCCTCTCCTCTGCACTGCTCTCCAACAGGTCAGTCCCCAACTTATCCTGCTCCATGGGGCTATTCTCTCCCACGTGGCAGACTTTCCCCTTGCCCTTGTTGGACTTCATTCCATTTCTCCCTGCCCAACTCTGCATCCTGCCCAGGTCCCACTGAATGGCAGCAGAGCCTGAGGGCTTTCACCACTTGCACAAATTGTGCCAGTGAGCCTGGCACCAGCCCTGCTGTCATGGGCAACAGGCTGAGCAGCCCCACTGGTACCATGCAGGGGCTGTGCCCCTTTGTTTTCTTGCCCAAGGCCACTTGTGGCACCTACTGACAGCCCTGTGAGTGGTGTGGCTGACTGAAGATCTGGCTGCTAGCTGGCTCCAGCCCTCCCATGGCCTGGCTGCTCGTTACCTGGCTTCTCCATGCAAGGAAGTGCCCTGCAGATGGCCTCCTGCCTCCCAGGGATGATGGCTTGGCTCTGAGTTCATCCAGAAGATAAGGTCTCTGCTGATCTCCTCACTGCCTGCAGAAGAACCTTTGGGGAGGCCTCTACAGGGGCACTCAGTCCTAAGTGACCCTGAGGTTCCCTTGCCCTTCAGAACACATCTGGGAGGGTGCTGACTGCCTCCAACTTGCCAAGGGATCTTGCAGATGGCAAGCAGACAAGGCAGTGGTCTACCCAGAGGAGCCCCAGCATTAGCTATGGTGAGGACAGGGTTTGTGAGCAGCACAAGGAGCAGTGATGCTCTCCAGAGCAGAGGCGAACACCAGGGTCTGAGCTTTGGCTTGTCCTGGACTTGCAGAGCTCGTACAGGACCCTGCAGCTCACCTGCAGTTTGGGGTCCTGGCTTTGCAAACAGGGACAGGCCCGCTGGGTGCTGGGTGGCTGAATGCTGTGAGACTTTGGTCCCCTAAGCTCCAGGTAGGAAAGGTTCTCCTGCTGGTGTTTGGCCTCTCTGCCATGGCAGCACAGGAGAGGGAGCACCAGGGTCCAAAAAGCAGCTCCTTCTCTCTCATGCCCTCTGAGCCTTGCTCCTGTACTGGGACCCCATAAGGCAGAGAGCCCTTGCCCAGGGAATTCCCATCCTGCCTTACCTGATGGAGTTAATGATCTTGGTGGCATCCTCCTCTGCCCCTTCCGTGTGGAATCCATTCGGAATACTCTTGAGGGACAAGCGGCTCAGCACGTTCTCCGACCTGCTGCTGGTGATCGAGTGCCTGAGCGGGCTCCCAAAGTCCCCCTCTGCTGACCTTGCTGCTGCCTGCTCTGGCTTCTCAGCAGCCATGTCGTGAAGGGCTTCTCTCTGCTGGGCCACCAGTTTCTGCTCCAGCAGCTCTGGGCTCTCCTTGGCCCTTTGCTGGATGAGTGGGGTGAGTGGGGCCTCAAAGCTGACACAGCTGTCGGTCTCGTCCGTCAGAGACAGGACATCCAGAGAGTCCAAGCTGCTGTAGTAGGTTCCCTTCATAAGGTCAGACTCAACAATCTTCTCAAAGGTCGAGCTGAACCCATCCCTGATGTCCTTGAACTGAAAATGTTCCTTCTCATCCTCACTGTAGCTCAGGTTGGTCTCTCCAGAAGCAAACCTGCACCAAAAGGGCAGAGGACACTGTCAAGGGCATTGCTCCTGCTCTGCTCCACTTGGAGCTGGGAGAGAAGAGGCAGAAATGAATGCTGTGATTACAGGCCCCAGGGACCCTCCTGTGGTAGAACTTGCTTCATTCCCTCTTTGATTACAAGCTTCCAGAGCTGAAAAGGGCAGAGTTTTATGGTGGGCAGCCCCAAGGACACAGCCAACCCTTCCTTTGGCCACATCCCAGTAAAAAGCCAGACCTGAACCGGAGATGTTTGCAGCTGATGCCTGCTGCTGACTCCGCTGCCGGAATGGGTTTGATCTGCAGGTTCTCTCTCCCTTCAAGTGCTCCAATTATGGCTACCTCAAAAGCACAAAAGCCCTTCAGATCGAGGCCATTTCATCTAACTTGGGATGGCAGCAGCAAATGGCCTTGAGCCCTTTTGTAGTGGAGAGAAAGCAGGAGCCTTTAGGAGCAGCTCAAGTACTGTACCTTCAGCCTCTCGTCTTGGCTGTGGCACACCCCACAGGCAGCCTTTCCACTGAGGAGGGGTTGTAGAGGGTGATGGGCACAGCCCTGGGCAGGGGAGGCTCCACACTTTGCCAGCCAGCCTGTGGGGTCCAGGCACAGCACCGCAGCGTGAAAGGCAAGGACCTGCAAGCCTGGCTCCCAGGGAGGCATGGAGCACAGCGCCACAGCATGGTGGGGGTTGGAAGGGACTTCGGGGTGGAGACTCCCTTTGCACGAGGAGTGCCATGGAGAAGACAGGGGCTGCTGGGGACAGTCCTTACTGCTGGGGAGCCCCCCATTGGGCTTGTGAGAAAGGAGCTCACTGCTACCTTTTAAATACAAGCAGTTTATCATAAAATAAAGGCAAACCAGCGCTGGGCGCAGAGCAGGTAGGCTAGAGGCACACCATAACCACACGAGTGGAGCTTATACAGACGTCAAACACACATATTCATACCTCTCCCCAGCACCCTCCCACCCTTCTCCATCAGGGCTGGGACAAAACCTGCACTTTCGACCTGGCCAGTCTTCAGACATCTCGGCACCTCACCTTTCTCTCCCAGTACACAAGGATCGCACCCCACACAACACAGACCACGACCAACCAATCAGCCCGAAGATCAAACAGAATCACGGAATCACCAGGGTTGGAAGAGACCTCAAAGATCACCAAGTCCAACCTGTCACCACAGACCCCATGACTGAACCATGGCACCAAGTGCCACGTCCCATCCCCTCTTGAACACCTCCAGGGAAGGGAGGAAGCAGGGAAGGGAGGGAGCAGGGAAGGGAGGAAGCAGGGAAGGGAGGGAGCAGGGAAGGAAGGCAGCGGGGAGGGAAGGAAGGCAGCGGGGAGGGAAGGAAGGCAGCGGGGAGGGAAGGAAGGCAGCAGGGGAGGGAAGGAAGGCAGCAGGGAGGGAAGGAAGGCAGCAGGGGAGGGAAGGAAGGCAGCAGGGGGGGAAGGAAGGCAGCAGGGGAGGGAAGGAAGGCAGCAGGGGAGGGAAGGAAGGCAGCAGGGAGGAAAGGAAGGCAGCAGGGAGGAAAGGAAGGCAGCAGGGGAGGGAAGGAAGGCAGCAGGGGAGGGAAGGAAGGCAGCAGGGAGGAAAGGAAGGCAGCAGGGAGGGAAGGAAGGCAGCAGGGAGGGAAGGAAGGCAGCAGGGGAGGGAAGGAAGGCAGCAGGGGAGGGAAGGCTGCGGGCAGGGAAGCAGGGAAGCTCAGAGATGATGCAGGCTGACAGTGAGTTCCCGGTGCTTTGGTCCAGCTGTCAGCTTTGTTACTCCTGAGCCCCAGAGATCTGGGAGAGGCAGACAGTCATCTCCGGCCAGCCAGGCCCAGCTCCATGCTATGTTTGGCTCAGCCACATGTTTCCATCATTTAGCCTAAAGATAGGTGGTCAAAGCACGAAGGAACAAACCCACAGTGAGCCAAGCTGATCCCTCAGCCCTTTCCCAGATTCCAGCTGTATCCCTGAAGTTTTCCAGCTGCTCTCCTGCCTGTGAATACTATGGTGTGGGACTCGTCCCTGGTGCACTCAGCTTCCCCAAAGACTTATTTGCTATCCAAGGGAATATGTTTAGAGCACCAGGACATGGCTGTGCATGCAGAGCCCAGTCAGGTTGCATCATCTCCAGATCCTCAGCCTGCCACTTCCACCACTCCCATGCCCTTCCAGTGGCTGTAGAAGCATTCACTGAGCACCCTTAGCTGCCTTCTGAACTCACCATCTGTCCAGGGAGCCACATACCAAGCAAAGACAATTTCCTGGCAATCTGAGAGACCTGGGGACACCCAAGACCTGACTGCATAGCTTATGGGTCTTGTGGGACCCACCTGGGGGTCAGCTCCTCTAACTCTGGACATCAGCTGCCTCCACTGGGTGCTCTTCCTCTTCAGTACCTTCTATTATGCTTCTTGAAACTGAATCACAAAATCCCAACATGGAGGGGGTTGGAAGGGACCTCTGGGGATCACCTGCTCCAACCCCTCTGCTAAAGCAATGATCACTCAGAGCAGGTTGCCCAGGATGCTTTCCAGGTGGGTTTGGAATCCCTCCAGAGAAGAAGACTCCACAATCCCTCTGGGAAGCGTGCCCCAATGCTCTGGCACTCTCAAGAGTGATGCTCCTTCAGGTTTTAACAGGGGATCCTGCTCAACACCGGGAATGCAATGAATGAGAGATTCCCCTCGGCAGCCCACAGGCTGTGTGGCTTCCCAGCCCTGCTGCCGCTCCAGACTGCACCCAACCAGCAGCTCAGCCAGCAGCCCGCACTGCACCAAACCCAGGAGGTGACTCACAGGTCACTCTTGGCCATCCTGTCCCTTTCATACATTCTCCTCTCAGGAAGGCCATGCTCCTCTGTGACAACCTCTGCTGCTCTTCTCCAGCCCTCTCCTGCTGAGGTAGGGCAATAAGACACAGCAGCTCCTGGTGGCTGTGATAAAGACCTCTGGATGAGGTCTTCTCCCACAGGAATGGCTTGGGAAACTCCCCACCTCATCCCAACTCTCAGCCATATTCCCTCAGCCCCCAGCCTGCAGAGCCCCAGGGAGGTCTGGGCAGAGGCAGAAGATCAGCTGTGGGCACCACACTGGTGTGTGTCCCAGCCTGGAGAGTTCTCCCTTGAGGTCAGGCTGCCAGTGCAGGGGACAGAAACGAAGGGTCATCACACATGCTGTGTCTCAAGCACTTGAGAACAGGATGGCCCAAGATATCTCTTGTGTCCTACCACTACCCCTGTGCCACCCAGGCACTGGTACCACCTGCCAGGTGTGGCAGGGCCTTGCCCTCTTTTACTAAGGACGTGTTCCTCTGGCTACAGAGCTGCAAGCTGCTGGCCCAGGGACTGCCAGAGCAAATCCTGCTGCCAGGGACATCCACAGTGCGCCAGCCTCCCAGACAAGCCCAGCTCTCCACCATCCCCAGGCTGTCATATTTGTCCTGAGCTATCTCCAGTAACTGCTGTGAGCGCTGCAAGTGGGACACCCCCAAAGTGAGCACACCCAGCACCCTGGAGCGCCCTAAAGGTTCTCCTTCGCTTCAGTGCCTCTGCGGCCAGCCGCTGCCTCTGCTCAGACCTTCTGCATTTGTATCAGGCAAAAAAGTGGTGTGAGAAGCCCAGAGAGAAAAGGAGTGGAAAGCCAGAGGCAGCCATGAAAGCAGCTGCAGCATTTTTAACTGATGAGTTACACATGGAGCAGAGTAACTCAAACCAGAGGGGCTTGAGGAACAACACACAGAAAGCAGCTCCGGAATGGGTTCGCACTCACCCAAGCGGCTCCTCGGGCTCGTCAGCGCTCAGAGCTTCTGAGGATCCCAGGACGCTGTGCCACCGCTCCCTGCTGAGGGCCTGGCCGGGCGGCTCCGGGCTGGGGGACCTCCTCTCGGCCGGCTCCGTGCCTCCCGGGCTGGCCCCGCCGCCGCCGTCGCGCTGCTCCAGCTCCACGTCCACGCCGTTCGCCAGCGCTGCCTCTTCCCCAGGGCTGCTCTCACTGCCGACGCCCGTCCCCAGTCCCTGCTCCCCCTGCCTCTCGCCCGGCTCCGTCAGCGCCGCCAGATGTTGCCCCCCCTGGCCCCCAGGCTCTCCGTCAGACTCCGGGGAGGGCTGAGCGCCGCGCCGGGGGCTGGCAGCGCCGCGCCGGGGGGTGGCTGTGCCTCTGGCAGGCTCTGCCGGCCGCCCGGGCTGCTCGTCCCCATCGCCGGAGGCCGGCGCCGTGGGCTGTGAGCCCGAGGAATGCAGGTCGCAGCCGTCGACAGCAGCGGAGCTCGGGACGTGGCCGTTCTCGCTCATGTTCCTCTCGTCCCAGCGCTTGCGGGCTCCCTCCCCGCGCTCAGCTCAGGCTCGGTGCTTCCTAGGGACAGACGGACCGCGTCAGGAGCGCCCCGACGGCCCGCAGCGAGGCGCCGGCAAGCCGAGAGCCGCTCGGAAGGGTGGTGGCTGGAAGCAGAGCATGGAAAATGCTCCCCCACCCCTCCCGACCCCTGGGTGTAAAAGCAAGAAAAGACCACCCCGGGGCTTGCTGCTTTTCCGAAAAGCTCAGCACGGTGATGCTTCGAGAGGACAGTCCTGCCGAGCCATCAGGAGCCCACCTTGTCCTGCTGTTCCCGTAACCCCAGCCTCAAGCACGGGGGTCCCTAGCTATTCAGGTCCCTGGTGCCCCAGCCGTGTCCAGCAGCTGCCCGGGGCTGGGGGCAGGGATGTGGCATGGCTGCTTGTGCCAGGCCAGCAGGAGCTGGGTGCAAGGTGTTGTTTGTAACACTTGTAAGCAGCTGTGATGGGCCAACCTGTGTGGCTGTCCCTGCTGACAGCACACCGGTGGAACACAGCTGCCAGTGGAACACATCTCTCCCCACAAGTGCTGCTGCAGGGTGTCTGTCATCAGCTGCCAGCCAGGAGTAGCAGAACAGGCTGCCCAGGGAGCTGGGGGAGCCCCCATCACTGGAGGTGGTCAGGAAACCTGTGGCCATGGCACTTGGGAATGTGTTTGGATGGCCCTGGTGGTCTTAGACTGACAGCTGGACTGCATGGTCTTTAGAGGTCTTCCCAAACTTAATGATGCTATGATTCTGTGACCATCCTCAGACATAGTCCAAGTGCCAGGTGCTGCACTTTGGCCCCAACACCCCATGCAGTGCTACAGGCTGGGGTCAGAGTGGCTGGAGAGCAGCCAGGCAGAAAGGGACCTGGGGGTACTGGTTGACAGCGGCTGAACATGAGCCAGCAGTGTGCCCAGGGGGCCAAAAAGGCCAATGGCATCCTGGCCTGTTTCAGGAATAGTGTGGCCAGCAGGAGCAGGGAAGTCATTGTTTCCTCTTGTTACATGTGAGAAGAGACCAAGCCCCACCTGACCCCAGCCTCCTTTGAGGGAGCTGCAGAGAGCAATGAAGTCTCCCTTCAGCCTCCTCTAATAAACACCCCCAGCTCCCTCAGCTGCTCCTCACAACACTTTGTGTTTAAGACCCTTCCCCAGCCTCTTCTTTGCTGTTCTTTGGACACATCCCAGCCCCAGCCCCTCAGTGTCTCCTTCCTGGTGCTGATTCCCCTGCACCTGGGCAAGGAGCCAGAGGTGGGATTGAACCCCAACCCCCCTCCCCCACGGGTGTGTGCTGAGTGCCTGGTTGTGCAGGACCGATCCCAACGGGAATGACGATCTGGCCGGCTCTGCTCCAGCCCCACAGTCCCACCCTGGGGGCAGGATCCGCCCTGCTGCCCACGTCCTGCTGCCCTCAGCTGGGCGATGTGGTGAGCCTTGCAGGGGCTGGGTGCGGGAGTGCGGTGCAGCGTTACCTGCTCTCCAGGAGCCTGCATCCCCTCCTTCACAGCTTCTGCCGCATCGCCGCCGGCCCCTGCGCTGCCGGCCCCTGCGCCGCCGGCCCCTGCGCGCTGCCCGCCTGCAACAACGCCCCAGAGAAAGTCAGAGCCAGCACCGAGAGGGGAGCCCCACGCAGCTGTGCTGCTGCTCCCCGGGAGGCTGTCTCCCACTCCCACCCGTGCCCTGCTGCGTGAGCTCTGCTCCTGCCTGGCTTCCAGCCGGGCCAGCACAGCTGCCCAGGGCAGGAGGGACCCTCGGGAAGAGCTTCTGGCTGCTCTCTTTGTGAATACAGCAGAGCAGAGGCACCACAGGACTGTGGGGCTCCAGGGGAAACTTGAGGATGAGCACACTGAACGTCCGATGTCACCCACAAAATCCACAGAGGGACACAGCTGGGCCTCCTCCAACAGTCCCCAGCAGAGCAGAAGCCAGGCCTGAGGTCTCTGTCAGCAGATCTGAACTCTCCAAGGCAGTGGTGAGGGCATTTCCCCTGCAGAGCAGCAAGGATGCCCCTTCACGGGGTGACCCCAGGTGTGTGGTCACCACAGATGTGTCACCTCCAGGGAGCTGTCCCTGCAGCAGCCCAGGACTGCTGCAGAGCTGATGCAGACAGACACAGAGGGCTCCACTGCCTGTGCAGTCCCAGAGGTCAGCTGGGCTCAGGTGCCACCTGCTTTCCAGTGGCTGCAGAGAGACCCTGGCAGAGCTTGGCAGCAGATGTCTGTGCCAAGGCCCCGTGGAAGGCTCTGTTGACATTTTCTCTTAAGCTTACTCTTGTAAAGCCTTTGGCCTCTCTCTCGCCCACCTGCATCTCCCAGACAAGAGAAAGGCTTCTGGGATGCCACCACCTGAGCCTGCTGGGGCCCAGAATCCCCCCTGCAGGAGCTGAACCCATCCAGGACAGGTCCAAACAAGCTCCAGAGCCAGTCCTCAGGTTCCCACGTGTGACCAGGTCTCCTCTAGCTTGTTTTTCTGTCATCCAAAATGAGGAAGGACCAAAAATTGGACAGGAGGTGAGGCTCAGGTGCTTGGTCTCCCCATGCACAGACAGCAGGGCCAAGGCAAGGCACATCTTCAAGGAGTGGACCTGAAACATTGCCAAGGTTCTCCTGAGCACCACCACTCCAGGCTACTGATCTTGAGTGATGCTGAAAACCTGAGCTGGGCCAGATTTTGGCTTTCCTCCAGTGAAGACAAGATCCAAGCACAGAGCCAGGGCTCAGACCTTTGGAGAAGCCTCTCCCAACAGAGCTCTGCTGGCCTTTCCCTTACCATGGGAAGAACACTGCGGGGCTCTGGTGAGTCAAGTGCTTTAAACCCAGCCAAAAGGTTGGGGCTGCAGCTCCTCATTTCCCTGCCAGCCAGCCAAAAACTTCAGCAGGAACCAGACACCACCCAAGCCAAATTCCAGCCTGGCAGAGTTGCATGCAACCAGAAAACAGGAAGCTAGATGTGGTGAGGAGCCAGGGATGAGTGAGAAGTGCTGGCAGACCTTAGCCAGTGTGAGGTCCCATCCAGCCCTCCTCACTTGGACCAGTTTAGGTTATTCATCCCCAACCCTGCCACTTCTGCTGCTGTGGCCGAGCTCCTGCACCATGCCCGTGTGGGAAGCCTAACTGGGATGCTCCTGGTCTGGGAGAAGGCTGAGGAGTCAGCAGTTAGGCCTCTGGGCATCCTCTTCTTGGCCTGAGCTCCCGCTGGAGGAGAGGCACTGGGAAGCCCTGGGAGGATGCACACACAGACTGCTGCTGAACCTTGAAGACCATCGGCTTCCAGCCTGCTGGTCCGAGCAGAGCCAGCAGAGGTTCAGCCTCTTGCAGCCTCCTGAGCTCCTCTGAGATGTTTATGTCTCCTGTTGATCCTCACTCCATTATACACACATGGGTGGAGGCTGTCACTTGCACCTGGAGTCTGCAGGCAAGCTGTAGTGATAGGAAGAGGGCAATGGCTTGGAGATGGGAGAGGGGAGGTGGAGACTGGAGAGGAGGAAGAAATTCTTTAGAGTGGAGGTGGGGAGACACTGGCACAGGCTGCCCAGGGAGGCTGTGGCTGCCTCCTGCCTGGAGGTGTTCCAGGCCAGGCTGGATGAGGCCTTGAGCAGCCTGGGCTGGTGGGAGGTGTCCCTGCCCATGGCAGGGGCTTGGAGCTGGATGAGCTTTGAGGTCCCTTCCAACCCAACCCATGCTGCAGTTCTATGATTCTCTGTCAACCAGGCAGCCTATCCCACGTTGCTTGCAGAGGGTCTCTGCCATTCTGTGACCCCATGAGAGAGCCATCTGTAGCAGGGCTCCTCTGAGAACTGCTCCAGCTGGGTGGGACAGGTACATGGGCCAGGGGATGAGGAGGAGGCTGGGCTCAAAGGAAGACAACCAAGGGTGAGTCAGATGGCTGCAGCTGTCCACATCTGCCTCCAGCAAAGACCTGGAAGCTCACCAGTGCTGGACAGACTCCAAAGACAGCCTCTCAACTCTGAGAAAGCACCAAAGTGCAGCTCAGCTTCTGGCTTAAAGCAGCCACAGCTCCAGCCAGGCTGTTGGGGGAGAACAAAGTTCAGTACTGGGGGACAGGGAGTCAGAGGTCCCCCTCTGGTGCTCAGACAAAGCAGGATACAGGGAGGCAGGAGGCTGGGTGGCACTGTAGGACAAGTTGGGCTGTACAATAGGTTGGGGGCTCAGGGGAGAGCTTCTCACTCTCTAAACCCCCCACAAAGGGAGCCTGGAGCCAGGTGGGGGTCGGTCTCCTCTGCCCCCTAACCAGCAATAGGGCAAAACAAAACGGCCCCAGGTTGTACCACAGGAGGTTTAGGTTGGACATCAGGACAAACCTCTTTACTTAAAGGGCTGTCAAGGCCTGGCCCAGGCTGCCCAGGGCAGTGGTGGAGTGCCCATCCCTGGAGGCACTGAAGAGCTGTGGAGATGTGGTGCTGAGGGAGGTGGTTCAGTGGTGGACTTGGCAGTGCTGCATTAACAGTTGGACTCCAGGATCTCAAGGCTCTCTTCCAGCCAATGTGACCCTGTGCTCCTGTGGTTCTGTGACTCTAAGATCCAGAGCTAACCATGGCAAAACCAGAACTGTCCACCTGCTTCCCAGTGCTGGGGCCTGGTGCTCCCACCACGAGGTGCAAGAGAGGCAGAAGGGAGTGAGGATGCCCTTCCTGCAGCCCTCTGGTGCTGCTCTTTCTTGCAGGCTGGGTCCAAGCAGGCCAGCTGCTATTGGCTTCACCTATCAGCATCCTGGCAACACCACCCCTCTGCTGCCATGTGTCCTGTGCCACCCACGGGTAAGGGAGCAGCTCCCTGCTTCAGCCTCACCCTGCTCCTGGGGTCCTGCCCTACACCTGCACCATGAGGAGCTGGGGCAGGGCTGGGTGGGGGTGGGGAAGGAGAGCAGGAGTGCCCCATTGCTGTGAGGTGGTGACCTGGATTTGCAGGGGGGGGCAGCAGTGCCAGGCTGGCAGCCAGAGCAGGACAGCAGCAGCCCTGGGCAGTGAGGTAGCAAAGTTTGCCCTGATTGTGTGAGGGGCTGGAAGCCACAGAGCAGCTCTTTCAGGGCTGGCTCTGGAGGTCTCCCAGCTCTTGCTGAAGCTGAATGCTTGGTGGGAAATGATTTAATCTTCATTTTCTTCCCTGTGTTAGGAACTGGAACGACTCCCACCTCGGGTTTGGCTGCTGCAGCACAGGGAGGCTGGGAGAGGAGCCTGCTGCTCCGCTGAGTGTGAGCTGCTGCAGCTCCTGCTCACACCCTGAGGGGGCTCGCTGCTGCAGCCTTGCTTTGCCTTCATGCCTCACCTCCCCTTCCCTTGGGCTTGGTGGAGGTGGGGCAGCAGACCCTTCGTGAGGGCTCTGCCCCATCTGCTGCCCCATCCCCAGCAAGCCTGCAAGGAGGCCCAGGGGGTGAGCAGGAGGCACAAGGACAGCACTGGTTAGGCCACACCTTGAGTCCTGTGTCCAGTTCTGGGGCCCTCAGTTTAGGAAGGACATTGAGACTCTTGAAGGTGTCCAGAGAAGGGCAACAAGGCTGGGGAGGGGTCTGGAGCACAGCCCTGTGAGGAGAGGCTGAGGGAGCTGGGGTTGCTTAGCCTGGAGAGGAGGAGGCTCAGGGGAGACCTCATTGCTCTCTACAACTACCTGAAGGGAGGTTGCAGCCAGGTGGGAGTTGGTCTCTTCTCCCAGGCAACCAGCACCAGAACAAGAGGACACAGTCTCAAGCTGTGCCAGGGGAGGTTTAGGCTGGATGTTAGGAAGAAGTTCTTCATAGAAAGAGAGATTGGCCTTGGAATGTGCTGCCCAGGGAAGTGGTGGAGTCCCCATCCCTGGAGGTGTTCAAGAGGGGACTGGATGTGGCACTTGGAGCCATGGTTTAGTAGTCAGGAGGTGTTGGGGGACAGGTTGGACTTGATGACCCTTGAGGTCTCTTCCAGCCTTATTGATTCTATGATTCTGTGACACCATGGACACATTCTGATGTGGCTCCTGTGGTGCTGGGGCTGCAGGAGATCCTCTGTTCATCTGACAAGCCCTGAGTCAAGGTCAGGGAGCAGGGAAGGATTCAGGGTGGGGAAGGGCTGTCCAGGCAGCTGCTTGCTCTCCTCTGGCATGTGCTGGGCTGCAGGTCCCGGGGGATGCACTGAGGCCTGGCACCTGCCACACCAGCCTGAAAGTATGGAGGTTGCAGAGCAGGGCTGAGCCTTGTGGGTCTTTCAGCAAAGCTGTGGGAGGTGTCCTGACCCAGAGCATCAGCCTGCTCTGCTGGCCCTGAGCTGCTGGCAGTGGTGCTGCAGCCCTTGCCCAGGTCAAGAAGCATAAGCCAGTTCTGGGGGCAAGAGCAGCAGCTTGTCCCACATCTTCCCCTGGAGCATGGAGGTGAAAGCTGTCATCCAGGGAAAGCCAGAAGATATCTGTGCTGCCACTCAGGTGCCACCAGCCCCTTGGCCTCCTGAGCCCATGCTGGCAGCTGGAGATCCAGCTGGCACCTTTCCTTCTTGTGCTTGGAGGTCCAATACCAGACAGGTTCAGATGTGGTCTCGCCAGCCCTGGACAGAGGGGAAGACCCCTGTGAGAAGCTGCTGGCTGTGGCCTTGCTCCCTGTGTGCCCCTGACCTTCATGGCACCCTGCTACCATGGGGGATTCCAGCAGAGCAGCCACTGCAGCAGTCAGGCACAGCCCTGCTGGTGGTGCTGCAGGCAGAGGCTGAGGGAGAGCTGGGATTTGCTTGGTGTAGTGTGGGTGCAGCACAGACAGCTCCAACCAGGAGCATCTCAGGATCTCCACCCTCTGAGTGAGCCTCAGGTCCCACACCCTCAGGCAGCCTGCTCTTTCTGAGGTCTCTTCATCCTGGAGACAGGAGGCATTCCCAGAGAGAAGGCTTTGGGGAGACCTCAGAGCAGACTTCCAGTACCTGAAGGGTACCTAGAGCAGGCAGAGGGAACCTCTGGGGCTCTCATCCTTAATTCTGTTCCTAACTCACGTCTCAGGCAGATCATTCTCCCCCTCTGCCCTTCTCTGCTCAGACCCCACCTGCAGCACTGCCTCCAGTTTTGGTTCCCCCAGCACAAGGACATGGAGCTGTTGGAGAGGGTCCAGAGGAGACCATAAACATGATCAGAGGGATGGAGAAGCTCCCCTGTGGGCACAGGCTGGGAGAGTTGGGGCTGTCCTGCCTGGAGAAGAGAGGGCTCCAGGGAGACCTCAGAGCAGCCTTCCAGTACCTGAAGGGCTCCAGGAGAGCTGGGGAGGGACTTGTGACAAGGGCTGGGAGTGCCAGGACCAGGGACAATGGCTTTGAGCTGGGAGAGGGGAGATTTAGGTTGGACATCAGGAGGAAGTTCTGCACAGTGAGGCTGGGGAGACACTGGAGCAGGCTGCCCAGAGAGGCTGTGGCTGCCTCCTGCCTGGAGGTGTTCCAGGCCAGGCTGGATGAGGCCTTGAGCAGCCTGAGCTGGTGGGAGGTGTCCCTGCCCATGGCAGGGGCTTGGAGCTGGCTGAGCTTTGGTGTCCCTTCCAACCCAAGCCATGCTGTGGTTCTGTGATCAGTTTTTCTGGGCACCTGGCTTGGATTTTGCAGGAGCTTACAAATTCCCTTGCTCACTCCTGTTGGAGAGAGCCCTTGGGCTCCCTGGGCTAAAGCACTTCCAGTAGCATCCTCTGCCCTGATCACCCCTGTGCCCTGAGCTCCCAGCCCCTGCAGGCAGGAACAAAAGGCTCTCAGATCTCCATGCTGCTGCTCCCCTCCATGCTGTGGCTGGTGGACAGCAGCAGCTTTGCTTTCCTGACCCAACTCACCAAGGAGCTTCCAGAATGCAGCTACAGCATCACCCTGGGTGCAGGCTGGGTGCATGGCTTCAGGAGGCTCTTTGAGGAGGCAAACCCATAGAGAGATGAAGAGATCACAGCCAGGGCTCCTCCTTTTGAAGTGCATCTCCTCCCTCTCATGTCTCTGCTTTGACCTCTGCCCTTTCAACAGGGCTCAGCAGGAAAAGCTGCTCCCACTCCCGTGGTGAGAATCCTCAGCTGTGCCTCCCATGGGCTGGAGGCTTCTCTTCAGATGGTTTTGAAGACCTCAGCTCTCAAGCTCTCCTCTCCCTGCCTTCCTGGCCTCTTCTCATGTGCCATCTTCTCAAGCCCCCTGAGCACTCTGAGAGCCTTTCCCTGGGTTTTCTCTAACTGGATCTCTTCTGCCCCAGCCTGCAGATGGGGAGAGCAGAGCAGTGCACAGAGCTCCAGCTGTGGGCACAGCTCCAACCAGCCTGCACAGCACCCTGCCCTCTGTCCTTCTGCAGGGGCACTAAGCTCTAACCCCCCTGCAGCACTCAGCTGAAGGCTGTGGTGTCCTGAGCAGGGCTGGGCTGGGGTCTCAGCCAGACTCTGAAGGTGCTGCTCCAGGGCAGGAGCAAGAGGAACAAGGCAGAGCTGGAGGGAGGGAGGCAGGACTGCCCTGCTCTCCACTCTTCCCTGCTACCCTTGCCTCTGCTCCATGAAGCCCTTCCCTGTGTTCCCAGCACCTGCTGGACTTGCAGCATCTTGTGGAAGGCAGTGTGGCTGCAGCACCCTCTCTGTGGAGCAACCCAGAGCTGCTGTGTGCAGCTGCTCACAGCCCACACCATGCCCTGCTTCAGGAGGAGCTGTGTCCCTGCCAGTTTCCATGGGCATGCCCTTCCCTCTGCTGACCCAGCTGGGATCCACCAGCCTGGGGCAATCCAAGAGGGATCCTGGCAGTTTTGGTTGCTCTCTCAGCTTATGACCTGAAAAACTCATCCCAGCCTTCAGCTGCCTGCCTTGCAGCAGCCTCTCTGAGACAAGCAGATGGCTCAGCACTGCTGTGTGCCACAGGACAGGAGGGCTGGAAGCACTGAGATCTGGCCTGCAGATAGAGGGGGACTGGAACCCCACCATGGAGGGCAGGTCTGGCCTCCAACTCTTCATTCCAACCCACATCCTCAAGCCTCTGAGGGACTTGGAGCAGACAAGGACTCAGGCAGTGCTGTGAGACCCCCAGATAAGGCTTCAGGAAGTCATCTGTGAGAGTCACCAGGGCCAGCCCGCCCATGACAGAGCCTGGCTGCCAGTTCTCCTACCTGGGTACTGCCCCATGGCAGCACTGACCTGGCTTGGGAGAAAATGTGCCTCAAGAAGGCCATCTGGGCACTCACTGCTGTGGGTGCTGGGCTTCACTGAGCCCCTGGGATCACTGCTCAGGGGCAATGAACTAGCCCAGCTGGCAGAGCCCTCCAAGCTCAGCCACTCCACCCCTCCACCCAGCACTGCAGGCTCAGCACCAAACCATGTCCCTGAGCACCAGCCCCACAGCTGCTGCAACACCCCCAGGGATGCTGACTCCAGCACTGCCCTGGGCAGCCTCTTCCAATGTCTGAGAGCCCTTCCAGGGCAGAAAGATTTCCTGAGCTCCAGCCTCAGCCTCCCCTGGGACAGCTTGGAACCATTGCCTCTGCTCCTGTCCCTTGCCACCAAGGAGCAGAGGCTGCCCCCTCCTCACTCCAACCTCCCTTCAGGTTGCTGCAGAGAGCAAGGAGGTCTCCCTCAGCCTCCTCTTCTCCAGCCTCAACACCCCCAGCTCCCTCAGCCCCTCCTCATAGCCCAGGGGCTCCAGGCCCTTCTCCAGCCTGGCTGCCCTGCTCTGGACAGGCTCCAGCCCCTCAATGTCCTTCCTGCAGGGAGGGCCCAGAGCTGAGCACAGCACTCCAGGTGGGGCCTCCCCAGTGCTGAGCACAGGGGCATGGTCACCTCCTGTCCCTGCTGCCCACCCTGCTTCTGACCCAAGCCAGGATGCCATTGGCTTTCCTGGCCCCCTGGGCACTGCTGGCTCCTGGTCAGTGCCTGCCAACCACCAGCCCCAGGTCCCCCTCCCTGTTGCAGCTTTCCAACCACACATCCCCAGGTCTGCAGCTCCTTACATGAAATTTTTATTGTGGTCTCCAGAGCAATCAGCACACAGTGAGCTCCAAACAGCTCCTGCAGAACTTCATCTTGGCCAAGCAAAGGCAGCTTTGCATGTTTTTCACCTATAGGAAGCACTACATTGATTCTTTAAACCCTCAGCAGCTTTCCTCTTGGCTCTTCCTTGCAGCTCCTCAAAGGAGTAAACAAAAGAATACATAAAAAAGGAGCAAACAAAAGAATCTTCTCAGCACTGCTGACATGGTGCTGGCCCTGTGCTGGCAGCTGGGCTGCACCACACTGAGCCTTCCTCCTGTCCTGCCCATGCATCATCCCAACCTCACTGATCTCCTCAGAGGAGACACAGCCACACACTCAAGCCTAGGGAGATGACAGCCTGGGCTGCAGCATCTCTTGTCCCAAGGAATGAGTGACAGGGCAAGAGGAAATGGCCTTAACTTACACCAGGGCAGGTTCAGGTTGGGCCTGAGGAACAATTTCATCCCCAAAAGGGTTGTCAAGGCCTGGCCCAGGCTGCCCAGGGCAGTGGTGGAGTCCCCATCCCTGGAGGAGTTTCAAAGCTGTGTAGATGTGGTGCTGAGGGCCATGGCTTGGTGGTGCCCTGGCAGTGCTGAGGGAAGGGTTGGACTCAGTGATCTGAAAGGTCTTGCCCAAGCAGATGACTCTCTGGTTCTGTCCCTTGATGTCCTGGTGAGGTGGCAGGAGATGCTTAAGCTTCCACAAAGCATAGTGAGCCGAGGTGTTCCCCAGGAGTAGTTCCAGGAGGCTGCTGAACATGAATCTGAATGTTCCTCTGCTCCTGACAGCATCTTGGAGCCTGCAGCAGGCTCCTTTGAAACCCCACCCAGGGTTCTGAGGTTTGCCAACAGGAGGACAAAGGTCCTGCCAGTGACAGGGCAGCCAGAGGGGGCTGCCAGTGACAGGGCAGCCAGAGGGGGCTGCCTGCCCTTTAGACCTGCACTTCTGCAGAAGCAAGCCTTGACCTGCTTGGAGACCTTGCTACTCACAGGGATCCTCCTGGGGCTCAGAGAGAAGCAGAAGCCTCCAGAGAGAGAACAGCAGAGGAGGGAGAATGTTTAATGCATGGCAGGGAGCTGAGGAGAAGGGCAGCTCCCAGCTCCCACAGAGCTGCTGTTCCGCCTCCCCAGGATGGGGATTTGGCCAACTGCCTCCAGTTCAGCTTCCTCCAGCATAAGAGAGGCCTGGAGCTGATGGAGGGGGTCCAGAGGAGGCCATAGACATGATCAGAGGGCTGGAGAAGCTCCCCTGGGGGGTACAGGCTGGGAGAGTTGGGACTCTTCTGCCTGGAGAAAAGACTCCAGGAAGACCTCAGAGCAGCCTTCCAGTACCTGAAGGGCTCCAGGAGAGCTGGGGAGGGACTTGGGACAAGGGCTGGGAGTGCCAGGGCCAGGGACAATGGCTTTGAGCTGGGAGAGGGGAGACTGAGACTGGAGATGAGGGAGAAATTGTTGGCAGTGAGGCTGGGGAGACACTGGCACAGGCTGCCCAGGGAGGCTGTGGCTGCCTCCTGCCTGGAGGTGTTCCAGGCCAGGCTGGATGAGGCCCTGAGCAGCCTGGGCTGGTGGGAGGTGTCCCTGCCTAGGGCAGGGGCTTGGAACTGGCTGAGCTTTGCTGTCCCTTCCAACCCAAACTGTTCTGTGGTTCTGTGAAGGAATGAATCTAAGCCAAAGGGCAGAGGTTTTGCTGTGCCCTGGCTCTCCATCTTCAGGCAGCTCCCTCAGCTCAGAGCACAGCCTGAGAGGAGGGCTCCTGCCTGGGCATCCTCTGCCCATGTAGAACCACAGAATGCTCTGGGCTGGAAGGGGCCTCCAAAGCTCACCCAGTCCAACCCCCTGCACTCAGCAGGGACATCCTCCACCACAGCAGGTTGCCCAGAGCCCTCTCCAGCCTCACCTGGAATAGCTCCAGGGATGGGTCTCAACCACCTCCCTGGGCAACCTGTTGCAGTGCTCCAGCAGCCTCCTGGTGCAGAGCTTGTTCCTTACATCCAATCTCCATCTGCTCTGCTCTGGTTTGAAGCCATTGCCCCTGGTGCTGTCCCTGCAGGCCTTTGGGAACAGTCCCTCTGCAGCCTTCTTGTAGCCCCTTCAGGGACTGGAAGTCTGCTCTGAGGTCTCCCTGGAGCCTTCTCTTCTCCAGGCTGAACACCCCCAGCTCCCTCAGCCTGTCCCCATAGCAGAGCTGCTCCAACCCCTTCATCATTTTCATGGGTCTCCCCTGGACCTTCTCCATCAGGTCCAGGTCCTTCCTGTGCTGAGGGCTGCAGAGCTGGATGCAGGTTTAGGGAGCAGAGAGAAGCTCTTTACTCCTCCCCAGGGCAGTAAAGGGCTGGCAGGAATGGCAGTGTAAAGGAAGCTCTGTTCACAAACAGTTGCACCAATACAAAGTGCACAAACCCAAAGTCAGCCTCAGCCCAGCTCTCCAGTCTGGGCCTACCACAGAACCTCACTAAGCCAAAGCTTTCCACTACCTCCCCCCAAACCTGGCCAAACCAACCCTCACAGGCCACAACTGCTCCTCCCCCACCCCCATTCCTCCCTACCCAGGCCTAGGTAATGCTCTGCCAAGCTGCTGGAGGCCAAAAGCCTCTCCTGGAACAGCAGGCAAGAGACAGCAGCCTGCAGGGAGCAGGAGAGAGGCAAAAGGGGGAGACACTGCCTATGCAGCCAGGTCACATAGAAGACAAAGGTGCAACATTATGGGATGGAATAACAGAACTCCCAGTGCCATACCCCTTGGGACTGAGAGGCTGCCCAGTCCCCTGGGAGGACCTTTCTATGGCTGGACAGCAATTCCCTACCCCACAGCACTGCAGGGGAGGTCTCCCCAGAGCAGTACTGGGCCCTGGGGAGGGCACACCTCAAATCATGGCTTCCTGCATGCTGAGAAGGACACTGAGGGCTGCAGCAGGGCCAGAGAAGGGCAACAGAGCTGAGCAAGGCTCTGGTTAACAGGGCTGGGGAGGAGCAGCTGAGGGAGCTGGGGGTGTTCAGTGTGGAGAAGAGGAGGCTGAGGGAGACCTCATTGCTCTCTGCAGCTCCCTGAGAGGAGGCTGCAGTGAGCTGGGGGTTGGGCTCTGCTCCCCACTCTCAGGTGAGAGAGGGAGAGGAAATGTCCTGAAATTGTGCCAGGGGAGGCTCAGGTTGGAGAGGAGGAAAAATGTCTTTGCTGCCAGAGTGGTCAGGGACTGGCACAGGCTGCCCAGGGAGGTGGTGGAGTCCCCATGCCTGGAGGTGTTTAAAAGCTGGGCCAGGGCCTGGGAACCTGTGCTGATATCTAATCTGAACCTGTCCTGGCACAAATTGAGGCCATTTTGTCCTGGCACTTGTTGCATGAGAGAAGAGCCCATTCCCCTCCTGGCTGCAGCCTCCTCTCAGGGAGCTGCAGAGAGCAAGGAGGTCTCCCTCAGCCTCCTCTGCTCCACACTGAACACCCCCAGCTCCCTCAGCTGCTCCTCCCCAGCCCTCTTCTCCAGACCCTTCCCCAGCTCTGTTGCCCTTCTCTGGCCCTGCTCCAGCTCCTCAATGTCCTTCTGAGAGTGAGAACTGAACCCAGGATTCAAAGTGAGTCCTCAGCAGCCAGCAGCAAGGACCAGCCAGAGGAGGGGGGAGGAGGCTGCAGGTCAAGCTTTGCTCAGGTAGGCTTAGCTCATGAAGGGTTAATAAATCCTTGGCAGAGGCTGTCAGTGCCTCACAGCCAGGCCCTTGGAGAACCTCAGGGATGCTGCCTGTGACACAGGACAAACTGCACATGGAAGCTGCTGGTTACCTGCCCTAATCCTTTCCAAGCCACCTCTGATTACATGGAGCCTGGAGCAGAGGGCTGGCAGCTGGGCTGATCTTCTGCTTCAAGAGACAGCTGAGAGTTCTCTTCTCATGCACTGCTGGGCTCAAGGTGTCCCAGAAAGGAGCAGCTCTGTGCCCAGCTCCTGCCAGGCTCTGTGGCTGGTGGGCACAGGAAGGCTGATGAGCCTGGGGGGTTCATGCTGGGTAAGGGCAGCAGGTTTGGCTCCATCTCTGTGGGTGGGAAGGAGCAGGGTGGCAGGGCCCCACCACATGAGGGGCTGCAGAAAGCCTCTTCTGCAGGTGACCTGAGCTCCACTGTCCCTAGCTCCATCAGCAAATACCTTGGCAAGGGCTCCTGGCTGTGCTGAGCAGCTGGGGCTGCAGAGCAGAGGACACCACAAAGCAGCAGAGCCAGGTCCTTAGGCTTGGGACCCTCACCTCACCCCAGCCCAGCCCAGCTCAGCCCAGCTGAGTTCAGAGAGTCACAAAATCACCTCCATGGCCTCCAGACAATGTCCCACAGTGCCACATTACTTTCTGAACACCTCCAGCTCAGCCCAGCAAAGAGCAGAGCAGAGCACCTTCCAGCCCAGTACTGCAAAGCCCAGGCACTGGAGTGGCTGAGGGTCTCCCAGCCCAGCAAAGAGCAGAGCAGAGCACCTTCCAGCCCAGTACTGCAAAGCCCAAGCACAGGAGTGGCTGAGGGTCTCCCAGCCCAGCAAAGAGCAGAGCACCTTCCAGCAGAGCACCTTCCAGCCCAGTACTGCAAAGCCCAGGCACAGGGGTGGCTGAGGGTCTCCCAGCCCAGCAAAGAGCAGAGCAGAGCACCTTCCAGCCCAGTACTGCAAAGCCCAAGCACAGGAGTGGCTGAGGGTCTCCCAGCCCAGCAAAGAGCAGAGCAGAGCACCTTCCAGCCCAGTACTGCAAAGCCCAGGCACTGGAGTGGCTGAGGGTCTCCCAGCCCAGCAAAGAGCAGAGCACCTTCCAGCAGAGCACCTTCCAGCCCAGTACTGCAAAGCCCAGGCACTGGAGTGGCTGAGGGTCTCCCAGCCCAGCAAAGAGCAGAGCAGAGCACCTTCCAGCCCAGTACTGCAAAGCCCAGGCACTGGAGTGGCTGAGGGTCTCCCAGCCCAGCAGCCTCCACACCACATCCTCACAGAACCACAGAATTACTGAGGCTGGAGAAGACCTCTGAGGTCATCCAGTCCAGCCTATGACCTAACACCACCACACCAGCTGCACCCTGCCACCAAGTGCCACAGCCAAGCTTTGCTTGAAGAGCCAGTGGATGGGGACTCCACCACTTGCTCCCCAAGATAACCAATCACTCACAGTGTTGTTTCTCTGGATGTCTCTCTGGGGCTGCCCCATGGCCCAGGTTACACAGAGCAAACAGATCCTGGTTCGGGGAACCAGGCCAGACATGGCCCAGGGACACCCCCTGCCTGCTGCCATGCCTGTGACCACCTCACTGCCCTGCTCAGGGTGAAGAGGGACAGCAAGTTCTTCCCAGAGAGAGTTGTTGGCCATTGGGATGTGCTGCCCAGGGAGGTGGTGGAGTCACCATCCCTGGAGGTGCTCAAGAGGGGATTGGATGTGGCACTTGGAGCCATGGTTTAGTAGCCAGGAGGTGTTGGGTGACAGGCTGGACTTGATGATCCTTGAGGTCTCTTCCAACCTTGGTGATTCTGTGTGATTCTGTGAAGGCTGTTCCACTGCATGGCCACCTGGCCAAGGCCACCAAGGGCCACCCACCAATCCCACAAGTCCCTAGCAAAGAGCTATCACAGGAAACCACCTCAGCTCCTGCAGCAGGTGAGGGCTCTGTGTCTGAGCTGATGCCTCAGTGTCCACACCTGTGCAGAGGAAAGAACTTCTTCCTTGGCCCTGAAGGAAGAAGAGAGCTTTAATGGTGAGAGAGCAGCAAGAGAGCTGGGTGGAGAGCCCTGGAAGGACAAGAGATGTCCTTGCCTCTAAAGAATCACAGAATGGGCTGGGCTGGAAGGGACCAAAGCTCATCCACTCCAACCCCTGCACTCAGCATAGAATCATGGAATCACCAAGGTTGGAAGAGACCTCAGAGATCATCAAGTCCAACCTGACACCCAACACCTCCTGACTACTAAACCATGGCTCCAAGTGCCACATCCAATCCCCTCTTGAACACCTCCAGGGATGGTGACTCCACCACCTCCCTGGGCAGCACATCCCAATGGCTAACAACTCTCTCTGGGAAGAACTTTCTCCTCACCTCCAGCCTAAACCTCCCCTGGCACAGCTTGAGACTGTGTCCTCTTGTTCTGGTGCTGGTTGCCTGGGAGAAGAGACCAACCCCCTCCTGGCTACAACCTCCCTTCAGGTAGTTGTAGACAGCAAGAAGGTCTCCCCTGAGCCTCCTCTTCTCCAGGCTAAGCAACCCCAGCTCCCTCAGCCTCTCCTCACAGGGCTGTGCTCAAGGCCTCTCCCCAGCCTTGTTGCCCTTCTCTGGACACCTTCAAGAGTCTCAATGTCCTTCTTAAACTGAGGGGCCCAGAACTGGACACAGGACTCAAGGTGTGGCCTAACCAGTGCTGAGCACAGGGCAGAATGACCTCCCTGCTCCTGCTGGCCACACTGTTCCTGATGCAGGCCAGGATGCCCTTGGCCTTCTTGGCCCCCTGGGCACACTGCTGGCTCCTGTTCAGCTGCTGTCAACCAGCACCCTCAGGTCCCTCTCTGCCTGGCTGCTCTCCAGCCACTCTGACCCCAGCCTGCAGCTCTGCATGGGGTTGTGGCCAAAGTGCAGCACCTGGCACTTGGACTTGTTGAATGCCATCCTGCTGGACTCTGCCCATCTGTGCAGCCTGTCAAGGTCCCTCTGGAGAGCCCTTCTGCCCTCTAACCAAGGGCAGGGACATCCTCCAGAGGGCTCAGAGCCCTGTCCAGCCACACCTTGAATACCTCCAGGGATGAGGCCTCAACCACCTCCCTGGGCAACCTGCTGCAGTGTTCCAGCAGCCTCCTGGTGCAGAGCTTCTTCCTAAGAACAACTGCAGGTTAAGGCTCCCAGTTGCAGTCAACCAGCTCCTGCTCTGCTCAAGGCTCTGCTGAAGGGTAGCTCCAAGAGCTGCCCTTGGCCACTGCTGTTACCTTCTGAGGTCAAACCTAAATCCTCCCTAAGGCAGCACTTGGCAGGAGCCCCATCCCCAGCCACACAAACCATGCCTTTTTTTTCCCCCACCTTTTTATGAGCTTGAAGCCTTTGGGGCCTCATAATCTAATTAAATGAAGCTTCCTCACTTGCCTCCTGCCTGCTCCCCTGGCTTCTGCTCTACCAGCAAAGACAAATATATATTTTTAATTTAGCAGAATCCCCTTCTGGCCACAAACCACCTCCATTCCCCCTGTGCCTGTGCCCTGCTCAGATAGGCTCTGCCCATGGTCTGCCTGCTTTTGTTCCAAGGAAGTGCCCCAAGCCCCAGGGTCCCCCACCTGCCTCCATCCTCTCCCACTGCCTGGCTGCTCAGTGGTCTTTTGGGGAGCAAAGGTGCAGAAGCTGGCAGGAGCAGAGCCCCACCTTGGGTGAGCTCTGTGCTGGAGCCACACTGGGTGTGGAGGGAATCACAGAATGGTGGAGTTTGGAAGGGACCTCTGGAGATCACAGTCTCACAGTCTCACAGTATCACCAAGGTTGGAAGAGACCTCAAAGATCACCAAGTCCAACCTGTCCCCACAGACCCCACGACTAGACCATGGCACCAAGTGCCACATCCAATCTCCCCTTGAACACCTCCAGGGACGGTGACTCCACCACCTCCCTGGGCAGCACATCCCAGTGACGAATGACTCTCTGTGAAGAGCCTTCTCACCTCCAGCCTAAACCTCCCCTGGCACAGCTTGAGACTGTGTCCTCTTGTTCTGGTGCTGCTTGCCTGGGAGAAGAGACCAACCCCTTCCTGGCTGCAACCTCCCTTCAGGTAGTTGTAGAGGGCAATGAAGTCACCCCTGAGCCTCCTCCAGGCTAAGCAACCCCAGCTCCCTCAGCCTCTCCTCACAGGGCTGTGCTCAAGGCCTCTCCCCAGCCTTGTTGCCCTTCTCTGGACACCTTCAAGTGTCTCAATGTCCTTCCTAAACTGAGGGGCCCAGAACTGGACACAGGACTCAAGGTGTGGCCTAACCAATGCAGAGTCCAGGGGCACAATGACCTCCCTGCTCCTGCTGGCCACACCATTCCTAATGCAGGCCAGGATGCCCTTGGCCCTCTTGGCCACCTGGGCACACTGCTGGCTCATGTTTAGGCGGGTGTCAATCAGCACCCCCAGGTCCCTCTCTGTTTGGCAGCTCTCAGCCACTCTGGCCCCAGCCTGTAGCTCTGCATGGGGTTGCTGTGGCCAAAGTGCAGACCCTGGCACTTGGACTTGTTGAATGCCATCCTGTTGGACTCTGCCCATCTGTCCAGTCGGTCGAGGTCCCTCTGCAGAGCCTTTCTAACCTCTAACTGACCAACATCTGCTCCCAGCTTGGTGTCATCCAGTCCAACCCCCTGCCAGAGTAGGGTCACACAGGGCAGGTCACAGAGGAACACATCCACGTGGGACTTGAAAATCTCCAGGGAAGGAGACCCCACACCTCTCTGGGCAGCCTGCTCCAGGGCTCATCCAAGCCTGTAAGATCCATGTCAGGACATGCAGTGGGGAAACAGCACTGCTGCAAGGCAGGCAACAGGAAGAGGCTGCAGTTAAGCTGCAGAAACTGTCATCCTCTCCTTCTGTGTGCAGCTGAGCTGCAGAAGTTGCAACCATATGCCTCTCTGTGCAGCTGAGCAGCAGAAGATGCCATGATCTGCCTGTGTGCAGCTGAGATGCAGAAGTTGCAACCATCTGCTTCTCTGTGCAGCTGAGCTGCAGAAGCTGCCATGTTCTGCCTCTCTGTGCAGCTGAGCTGCAGAAGCTGCCATGTTCTGCCTCTCTGTGCAACTGAGCTGCAGAAGCTGCCATGCTCTGCCTGTGTGCAGTTGAGCTGCAGAAGCTGCCATGTTCTGCCTCTCTGTGCAGCTGAGCTGCAGAGGGTGCCATGCCCTGCCTCTGTGTGCAGCTGAGATTGCAGAAGTTGCAACCATCTGCTTCTCTGTGCAACTCAGCTGCAGAAACTGCCATGTTCTGCCTCTGTGTGCAGCTGAGCTGCAGAAGCTGCCATGCTCTGCCTGTGTGCAGCTGAGCTGCAGAAGCTGCCATGCTCTGCCTCTGTGTGCAACTGAGCTGCAGAAGCTGCCATGCTCTGCCTCTCTGTGCAGCTGAGCTGCAGAAGCCGCCATGCTCTGCCTGTGTGCAGCTGAGCTGCAGAAGCTGCCATCCTCTGCCTCTGTGTGCAGCTGAGCTGCAGAAGCTGCCATGTTCTGCCTCTGTGTGCAGCTGAGCTGCAGAGGGTGCCATGTTCTGCCTCTGTGTGCAGCTGAGCTGCAGAAGCTGCCATGCTCTGCCTCTCTGTGCAACTGAGCTGCAGAAGCTGCCATGCTCTGGCTGTGTTCAGTTGAGCTGCAGAAGCTGCCATGTTCTGCCTCTCTGTGCAACTGAGCTGCAGAAGCTGCCATGCTCTGGCTGTGTGCAGTTGAGCTGCAGAAGCTGCCATATTCTGCCTCTCTGTGCAACTGAGCTGCAGAAGCTGCCATGCTCTGGCTGTGTGCAGTTGAGCTGCAGAAGCTGCCATATTCTGCCTCTCTGTGCAACTGAGCTGCAGAAGCTGCCATGCTCTGGCTGTGTGCAGCTGAGCTGCAGAAGCTGCCATGTTCTGCCTCTGTGTGCAGCTGAGCTGCAGAAGCTGCCATACTCTGCCTGTGTGCAGCTGAGCTGCAGAGGGTGCCATGCTCTGCCTCTGTGCAGCTGAGATTGCAGAAGTTGCAACCATCTGCTTCTCTGTGCAACTGAGCTGCAGAAGCTGCCATGTTCTGCCTCTCTGTGCAGCTGAGCTGCAGAAGCTGCCATCCTCTGCCTCTGTGTGCAGCTGAGCTGCAGAAGCTGCCATGCTCTGCCTGTGTGCAGCTGAGCTGCAGAAGCTGCCATGCTCTGCCTCTGTGTGCAGCTGAGCTGCAGAAGCTGCCATGCTCTGCCTCTGTGTGCAGCTGAGCTGCAGAAGCTGCCATGCTCTGCCTCTGTGTGCAGCTGAGCTGCAGAGGGTGCCATGCTCTGCCTCTGTGTGCAGCTGAGCTGCAGAAGCTGCCATCCTCTGCCTCTGTGTGCAGCTGAGCTGCAGAAGCTGCCATGCTCTGCCTCTGTGTGTGTCCAGCACCAGCCAACATGAGCCACGGCTGGAGGGGACAAACCTCTCTGCTTGCTGTGGAGGACACCACCCCACACTCAGCAGGTCCTGCTGTGTATGAGCAGCCTGTGGATGTTTCTTCAGGCTGGGCTGATCTCAGGTGCTGGAGGGAGGTGGGAAGGTGCCAGAGGGACCTCCCTCCCCATCTCCACGAGGCTCTTACCCAGAACCCTGGGAAAAGAAATTGTTCATTGGCTGAAACCTGCAATTATAGGTCAGGGAAATCTTACCTAGATCCCTGCTGAAACCACTGAGGAGCTGCATTTAGACAAAACCCCCAGAGGACCAGAAAGGAAAGGTCACAGGAGCTGAGCTTTTTGCTTTGCCTTTGGAGCAGGGGAGCAAACACAAGGAGCATGAACTGAGCCCAAAGGCTGAACCCCTTCCATCCCACTCAGTGCTGCAGCACTGCCCTACAAGCTCACTCCTGGCTTGTTAAGGGTTGAAAAGAAAATAAGATCTGGGTCAGAGTTGTTTCCCTATCAAGAACTTAACAGAGAACTGTTAGCCAGGGAGAGAGAAGCTGGGGGGGGTGACTGAGCTCACCTCATTTCCTCTGGGTGGGTGCTGAGTGTCAGCCCAGCAGTTGCCTGGCTCTGAGCAAGCTGATCCAGCTGGGGGTGTCCCTTCCCATTGCTGGATGACCTCCAGAAGTCCCTTCCAGCTCTGTGCATTCTATGATTTCATCAGGGAAGTTTTCCCTCTCAGGAGAGCTCAGAGGTTCCTGCTCCAGCCCCCAGGAAGGAGGCAGCTCTAGGGTTTACTCTCCTGAAGCTGAGCTGCGGGTTTTGTCCTGTCAGGCAGGGTTTGGTCCTCCAGCACAGAGCCACAGGAAGGTCACAGTGAGGCGAGGAGCTCAGCTGCACCCCTCAGCTGTGAGTCCCTCAGTGCAGAAAACACTTCCTCCAGAAGGTCACAGGGTGGTCCTGTCCCCAGCAGGCTACTGCCACACTCACAACACAGTGAAAGCTCCAGGGGAGGCTGAGTGCCTCCATGGTGCTGAGGTGTCCCAGATGGAGACCAGGAGGAACGAAACCTTGTCAGAGTGTGGGCTTTGGGAGGTGACCCTAGCACCCAAGCCTTGTCCCATGCTGCAGAGGAAGGCAGAGAATCCCTAGGTGAATCCTGTGCCCATCCTGCCCCCTCCCTGAGCCCTGATGAGGTGTCCCCAGGCAGCTGGCAACGAGAGGGCATCCCACCTTTGCTGGGAGCCATCCAGGATGCCTTGGAGAAGAACAGGCAGAGGAGGAGGAGATGAAGCAAGGCCTTCCTCCCCTGGGGATGCCACAAATATGACACCCTGCGCAGCTTGCACGGGACCCCTCAGGGTGGTGCTGGGAGGCTGCCTTCAGGTGTGGTCTCCAGTGCCAGCATAACTCTTGCCCAGGACATGGAGACATTCTGCTGCTTGGACAACCCTGAGCACACTTCTGAGCCACCTGCCAGGCCTGCCTCCTCCAGAGCCACCAGGCAGCCCTTTCAAGACACACCACAGAGCTGCCAAACCCCGAGCGGGGACGAGAAGGAGGAAGAGGAAGGAGTGGGGCACCTGGAAGGAGTGGAGATGAAGAGGTAGGTGACAAAGTGTGCCTAGTGGCACAGAGGCCAGGAAAAGTGTGGAGAGCACAAGAATAGGCTTGGACTAAGCTGCACCATCTCTGTTCAGGCTGCCTGCAGCTCCTCATGTTCCCCTGTCCCTGCCTGGTGCCAGAGAGGCAGCACTGAGGCTGCTCCAGGGACAGGAGCAGTGTTTCTCTAAAGAAGGAGTCACCAATGGCCCCACCCAGGACTTGAGCAGAACCAGGTGGAGCCCAGGGTCGGGAAAGCCCAGTTCTGGTCTGTGGGGAAGGGCTTCCCCAAGCATCTCAGCCTCCTGGAGCTGCTGCAGGAAGACAGAGGCACAGCAGTGAGGATAAAGGATGAGGTGGTTACTGGCCAGGCTGGCCAGGTGCCTCCCCACCACTGAGCTGAGCCTGGCAGCCACCTCCCTAGATCACAGAGGAAATCAGGAAGGGAGTCAGAGCTGACCTTGGCCCTCCCACTTCTGGATGCTGAGGGACTCCAGAGAGATGGCCTTGCTAGCAGAGCTCCTGCAGCCTCTGCCCAGGGCTGTGATGCCACCTTGTCACCTGCACCATGAGAGCCACAGAAAAGCCTCAGGAGCCTCATGTGCAGAAGGTACCACTCCTATGGACCCATCTGGCCACTGAGAGCCTGAAGCACTGAGCCTCCCACAGGCCTTGGCCCAGCACATCCCTGGGAAAGGCATTTTCCTGCCAAGAGGGCAAGGAGGATGTTTTGAGCCCCTAGCAAGTGTGGCAGAGATGTGGCCATTGACAGCAGCTCAGCCACTGCAGTGACTGCAGCCACACAGCCTCCAGGAAGGGCTTTTGCTCAGCCTCCAAGCAGGACTTTCCCTCAGCAGCACTCACTCTGCCCATAGCCAGCAGCATCAGCTCCCCCCCAGCCCAGAGAGCATCCTTCTGGCAGCACCATCCACCTGAGCAAGTCAGCAGGGCCAGGCAGGGCTGGGAGCTGAGCAGCCCTTGCCATTTCCTTCTGGCAACAAGCACCAGCTCCAGCTTTGGGCAGAGCCACTCACACCACAAGGGCAGCTCCACAGATCATAGACCACAGCATGGGTTGGGTTGGAAGGGACACCAAAGCTCATCCAGTGCCACCCCCCTGCCATGGGCAGGGACACCTCCCACCAGCCCAGGCTGCTCAAGGCCTCATCCAGCCTGGCCTGGAACACCTCCAGGCAGGAGGCAGCCACAGCCTCCCTGGGCAGCCTGTGCCAGTGTCTCCCCAGCCTCCCTGGAAAGAATTTCTTCCTCATCTCCAGTCTCAGTCTCCCCTCTCCCAGCTCAAAGCCCTTGTCCTTGTCCTGGCACTCCCAGCCCTTGTCCAAAGTCCCTCCCCAGCTCTCCTGGAGCCCTTCAGGTACTGGAAGGCTGCTCTGAGGTCTCCCTGGAGCCTGCTCTTCTGAATGGAGAAGGCAGGTCCAGACTCCAAAGGAAACTTTTCACTTCAGTCTCTAACATGAAGTCCTGACAGGCTCAGTGCTGGGTACCTCAGGGCAGGCAGAGCACAGCCAAACCATGGGCTGGAGCTGGTGGTAACAGCAGGTGGAGGGATCTGCCTTGGTGGGAAAGGCCAAGGAGGAAGGGGACAAAACCATTCTGGATGATGGGATGAAAGGAGGAAAAGGAAAGGCATGGGGCTACAGGCTGGAGTGAAGAAGAGCCATGTGGGGTACTGCAGCCTGAAAGATGAGCTGTGAGCAGCACCAGTGGAGAGAGTGGGAAGCCAAGTAGATGTGAAGGCTTCACTCTCACAGCTGGGGGCAACCATAAAGACAACTAAGGCAGCACCAGGCCAATAGACTAGACTAGACTAGAATAGACTAGACCAGACCAGGTGGGAAGAGACCATCAAGTCCAACCTATCATCCAACACCATCTAATCAACTAACCCATGGCACCAAGCACCCCATCCAGTCTCCTCCTAAACACCTCCAGGGATGGTGACTCCACCACCTCCCTGGGCAGCACATCCCAATGGCCAATCTCTCTTTCTATGAAGAATTTCTTCCTCACCTCCAGCCTAAACCTCCCCTGGCACAGCTTGAGACTGTGTCCTCTTGTTCTGGTGCTGGGGGCCTGGGAGAAGAAACCAACCCCCTCCTGGCTGCAACCTCCCTTCAGGTAGTTGCAGAGAGCAATGAGGTCTCCCCTGAACCTCCTCTTCTCCAGGCTAAGCAACCCCAGCTCCCTCAGCCTCTCTTCCCAGGGCTGTGCTGCAGACCCCTCCCCAGCCTTGTTGCCCTTCTCTGGACACCTTCCAGCAGCTCAACATCTTTCCTAAACTGAGGGGCCCAGAACTAGACACAGGACTCAAGGTGTGGCCTAACCAGTGCTGAGCACAGGGCAGAATGACCTCCCTGCTCCTGCTGGCCACACTGGTCCTCATGCAGGCCAGGATGCCATTGGCCCTCTTGGCCACCTGGGCACACTGCTGGCTCATGAGGACACCAAAGGGGGCCTCATTTCAGCTCTCCTGAAGGGATGGGGTGGCAGGGGTCAGAAAAGTATGTCCTCAGCCTGGACACCACAGAAGCTGGTGCAGCACTGCTTGGCTCTCTCTTCACACCTGTTGTACGACTCCAATGAGTGGCCTCAGCACAGAGCAGCTTTACTCCATCCACTCAACCTCCACCAGCCAGAGCTGCTTCCCATCACTGCAGCCAAGACCACACCATCCAGATGCTGAGGGACACCAGAGAGAGAGCCTTGATAGCAGAGCTCCTGCAGCCTCTGGCCAGGCCTGTGATGGCACCTGGGCAAAGTCCTTTGTCCACACCAAGCCTTGGCTTGCCACGAGCACAGTACAGCCATGTCCTAGGCTGGGTGGAATCACAGGGTCATACAACTGTCAGGCCTGGAAGGGACCTCAATTTCCAACCCCCTGCCATGGGCAGGGACACCTCACATCCAGCCTGGCTGCAAACACCTCCAGGCATGAGGCTGCCACCACCTCCCTGGGCAACCCGTGCCAGGCTCTCACCACCCTCATGGGCAACAACTTCTTCCTCACATCCAATCTCAATCTCCCCACTTCTACTTTTGCTCCATCCCCCCCAGTCCTATCCCTCCCTGACACCCTACAAAGTCCCTCCCCAGCTTTCTTGGAGCCCCCTGCAGACACTGCAAGGCCACAAGAAGGTCTCCCTGGAGCCTTCTCCTCTCCAGCCTGCACAACCCCAACTCTCTCAGGCTGTCTCCAGAGCAGAGCAGCTCCAGCCCTCTGCTCCTCCTCCTGGCCCTTCCCTGGACACCTTCCAGCACCTCCAGATCCTTCCTGGCACAGAGGCTCCAGAACTGGACCCAGAGCTGCAGCTGTGGTCTCAGCAGAGTGGAGCAGAGGGGCAGAATCCCCTCCCTGCCCTGCTGGCCACACTTCTCTTGCTGCAGCCCAGGCTCTGCTTGGCTCTCTGGGCTGCAAGTGCTCCCTGCTGGCTCCTGTTGAGCTTCTCCTCCCCCAACCCCCCCAAGGCCTTTCCTCCAGGGCTGCTCTCAAGCCAGTCCCTGCCCAGCCTGAGCCAGTGCCTGGGATTGCCCTGAGCCAGCTGCAGGACCTTGCCCTTGGTCTTGTTGAACCCCATGAGGTTGGCTGGGGGCCACCTCTAGGGTGACAACCTGCTGGGGTAGGAAGAAACCCAACATTAACTGAAAGAACTACTTGGCTCCCAGCCTTGTGGATCCACAGTGATCTCTGGGGAATGCCACCCTCTTGAACTCCACCTGTGCCTAACTTTTTTGGGGGGGAAAGAGGCCAGCTGAGAGCCATCCATTTTGTGAATCAGCCAACCCTCCCCTCTGGGCCCTGCCACCCACTTTCAGACTTCAGCCATTGTTTGCTTGGACTTGGACAGCAAAAATCAGGTTAGAGGAAATCCTCCTGTGAATCACAGGCTTTGGGGAGGTTGTGAGGGATGCTTTGGGCAGGAGATGAGGCTTGAGCAGACTTTTAAATGCAAATATATAAATACATATCTATCACACCCCTAATGATGATATGGTACCCTCCTGGCTAAAGAACATTATCTGCTGGCAGGGAGGGAATTTAAGCTGCTAAATGCAGGCCTGGAACTCCATGCACATATCAGCCTGATCCAACAGCTCCAAAGCTCTGTTTATCCTAGTAATTAATTCCCTCTGATGTTTAGTGCTACAATTAGAGGAACACTGCCATCCTGGTGGGCTTCTTTCCACCAGCAGTGTCTGCTGCTGTCTGCACAGCCCCACAATGGGCTGGGGCTTCCAGCAAAGGGTGAAGCTGCATTTCTGGAGACAATGCCACATGCATTTCCCAGAGCCTTGCCATGGATGTAAAGTTAGGCTCCAAACTGCACCTTCATTGTGTGAGCACACAATGAGCTGGGATTAGATATCGACCGAAGGCGGCTTAGCACCCCAAATAATGAAGGTGGGCACAGCAGTGTGAGCCAGAGGGAGAAAATGCACATCTGTAACATCTGACATGCCCTTCCCACAGACAGACTCTTTGTACTCTACCTAACCTGAGGCAGGAAAATGTCATCCTCATAAATTAAGGATTTTCTTCCCCGGCTGCCAGCACGTTCACATTACCAGATGCAAAGGGAACAAATGCAACTTCAGATAGAGAAGCAAGCAGATAATAGAGCCAAATGCCATCCTCCTGCTATGGTGATGAGCAGGTGGCTGCCTCCTTGTATCTTCAGAGTTGAGGCAGGAAAATGGAAGGGAGCCGTGGCTCAAATCGGAGCATCCTTTCCCTTTTGTCCCCCAGACTGCCGCGGGAGCCGGCAGGGAGGTGTGGGCTCGGCAGGTATGCTTGTAGAAACTACTCCCAGCCCTAGCTGTGCTCTGCAAACTCTCTCTGCTCCTCACTCCTTCCTCCTCCCCAGACTTGGAGAAGACATTCAGGAAGACAGGGATGCTAATAAAGCAATTATGATAATAACACGGTGCTGAACGGGGGCAACACACCCCCGGCACGGCGGCCTGACCTCTAAATCCTCTCACACAGCCCTGCCCGGGCGCAGGCGAGGAGCAACTGTAAGGCAGCAGAGACAAAAAAGACGGAGGAGCCAGGGCAGGCTCGGGCTGAGCGGTGGAGCCCTGCTCAGTCCAGATGCAGTCATATCCCTTCAGCTTCTGGCTCCCATCTCCATGACAACCGCGCGGTTCGGATGCGATAACCACTGCCAGATTGATCTTTAAATGTAGCTTTGTTATAAAACAGCACCCCGAGCCTGGCGGGCGGGGGGCGAGCAGGCAAAGTCACCCCCAGGAAGGGAGAGGCCCCTCGTACACACACCCCCTCCCCCGCTGCCGTTCGCGGCTGGCCGTGGCGGCCGCGCTGGGGCTGGGGGGGGGGGGTCGCAGCCGCCCGTGCAGGGCGTGAGAGAGCAGCAGAGCCCAGAGCAGGCAGCAGAGCCCAGAGCAGGCAGCAGAGCCCAGAGCAGGCAGCACACCCAGGGCTGGGAAAATGTGTCAGAGGCTGCCGGCCCAGCGGGCAGCGATCCACATGCACGCACACACCCCCCCGGCTGCCAGGCGCCCCGGCCCGGCCGCGCAGCTGAGCCGCCGAACCAGCCCCGCACGGAGCCGAACCGGCAGAACTCAGCAAAATAGGCCGGGAGGGGGCTGGGGGGAAGGGGGCGAGACGTGACAATGAGCGAGGGAAGCTCGCACTTACCCCAGCAACAAGCCGTTGGGTTTTTGGTCTCCTCGGCCAGCTCCCTTTTCTCTTCAACAAGCCATGCAAAATAATCTGCAGTCCCACCGACGGAGGAGTGGCCCCGGCCCTCCCCCTCCGCCACCTTCCTAGACCTCCCTGTTATTGGCTTCCTTCTCCCTTCCCTCCCGCTCTCCCTCTCCCTTGCTGGCGATGGTTACACCTCCCAGCCTTCCCCCAAGGTGTCAAGAGACTGCCGGGGATCCAGCAGGCAGGGTGGGAGGGGATGGGAGAGGGGGAGGAGGCAGGGAGGGCTGCCGGATGGCCCCGGCGCGGAGATGGAACACGGCCCCGGCTGGAGAAGCCCCCGGAGCACCGCGCAGCAGCGGCGGCAGCAGACCTGGAGCTGGGCTGGAGGCTCTGCTCGCTGCTGGGGGCTGTGCAGCAGTCCAGGGAAGCCGGGGCTGGTCCCCCCACCACGCACCTGCAAAGCGCTGGGGTCAGGGCTGCTGCCGGTCAGCAAACTGCCACCCTCCAGCCCGGCACTGGCTTGAAGTTTTGGGTTGAAACCCTGCCCACTGCTCACGGCGGAGGCACCTCCACGCGCAGACCTACAGCCCTGGAAACGTCTCCAGACCCACCCCAGTGCAGCCCCCTGCACTGCAGCTCAGCTTACTCTGCCTCTGGGCAGTGCCACCTGCTGCAGTCTCACCTCAGCACGTCCAACCGCTCAGGTTGGGAAAGACCTCTAAGGCCACCAAGTCCAACCTCCTGCCCAACACCTCCGTGGCCACCAGACCGTGTCCTGAAGTGCCACACCTACTCATTTGAACACCTAACAGCCCATCCATCTCCCTCCATCCCATCCCATCCCATCCCATCCCATCCCATCCCATCCCATCCCATCCCATCCCATCCCATCCCATCCCATCCCATCCCATCCCATCCCATCCCATCCCATCCCATCCCATGGCCCAACAGCCCCGGTGGCCTTCAGCAGCAGTGCTGCTCAGGTACCTGCCTGTCAAGCTGGCTCTGGAGCCACCCCTGCCATGGCAGGCAGGACCACACACCCACTCCCCATCACTGGGACCTTCTTTGGCCAGCCTGAGACAGCTGTGACACTTGTGGTGTGTGAAGGCAACACTTCTGTCTACAGCCATCTGGGTGACCAAGGTGGCTGGAGGTGCAGTGTGGGATGGAGAGGCACAGGGACACATCAGGTTCCATGCTGCAGGAGGCCCTAGCTTCACCTGCTCAGCCTCTTGTCCACTTGGTGGCTTGCAAGAGGGGTTCCTCTGGGCACAGAGGTGAGGGCTGGTGGCTGCTCCCTGGTTCAAGGTGCCCAACCAGAGCACAAGGCTGTGGGCCCTCAGCCTGAGCCAGCTGGGGCTCAACCAGGACAGCAGCAAGGATCCCTCACCTGGAACTGGCACAGGACCTTTGGACTGGGATTGCCACATCTTGGCACCCGCAGTGGGTGCTCACTCACCTGCCTGACTGCTTCCCAGGGATGTGTGATGCCTGCCTGCCCTCAGCCCTGTGCCTCACAGTGCCCAAAGCACCACATGCCCACAGCTCCCTTGCAACAGCTCACAGGGGACTGGGGGCACTCTCAGCAGCATGCAGAGAGAGCAGTCCCAGGATGGAGCTTTAGGCTGGAAAGGAAGGGTTTGGTGTCTGCCCCAGACACACAGAATCACAGAATCACAGAATCACAGAACTGTTTTGGTTGGGAAAGGCCTCTGAGCTCATCCAGTCCAACCAGCAACCCAGCCCCACCATGGCCACCAAACCATGGCCCCAGGTGCCACAGATACAGGGTTCCTGAACACCTCCAGGCATGGGGACTCCACCTCCTCCCTGGGCAGCCTGTGCCAGTCCCTGACCACTCTGGCAGCAAAGACATTTTTCATCCTCTTCAACCTAACCCTCCCCTGGCACAATTTCAGACCACTGCCTGAGAGAACTGAGGTCTCCCTCAGCCTCCTCTTCTCCACACTGAACACCCCCAGCTCCCTCAGCTGCTCCTCCCCAGCCCTCTTCTCCAGACCCTTCCCCAGCTTGGTTGCCCTTCTCTGGCCCTGCTCCAGCTCCTCAATGTCCTTCTTGGAGTGAGAGGCCCAGAGCTGAACCCAGGATTTGAGGTGTGGCCTCCCCAGTGCCCAGTCCAGGGGCAGCATTCCTGCCCTGCTTCAGCTGCCCACACCTTTGCTGCTCCAGGCCAGGCAGCTGGTGCCCTTCTTGCCCACCTGGGCACATTGCTGCCTCATCTTTCAAGACAGCAACTGTCTTCCTGATGCCTTGGAGAAAGAGCTTCTCCCTAGAGCTCCTCCTCAGAGCTCCCCCCTAGAGTTCTGTGCCTCTTGAAGACCTTGTTGCAGAGGATGCATGCAGGTGAATACCCATCCCACTGCAGACACTGGAGCACAGCCAGGGGGGAGGATTCTCAGACATTGGAAGAGGCTGCCCAGGGCAGTGCTGGAGTCAGCATCCCTGGGGGTGTTGCAGCAGCTGTGGGGCTGGTGCTCAGGGACATGGTTTGGTGCTGAGCCTGCAGTGCTGGGTGGAGGGTTGGAGTGGCTGAGCTTGGAGGGCTCTGCCAGCTGGGTGTATCCTGGGATATGCTGGTGGAGCAGCTCAGCAGGACACAGGCACACATTCCTGCAGCAGGGCCACCCCAGGGCAGGGCAGGGCAGGGCAGGTGGGGCTGTGTGCCAGCGAGAGGGCTGCTAATGAACCATGTAATGAGCTACCCTGCAGCTATGCTCGGGAGTGATCCAACAAACCCCACTGTGAATGAGGCTTTCTGTGCTGCAGAGACACAAGGAATGGATCTGGTGGCCGTGGACCAGAGCAGAACAAACACAGCTGTGGGACTGCTGACCTCCCATGGAGTTCCTTTTGCTCCATCCCCAAAGCCTGCCCTGCTCCACGGCGATCGATGCTGCTGTGCCTCGGCTCAGGCCATTAGCAGGGTAGGTGCTGGAGCACAGCAGAGCAGCACACAGCACAATCAATAGGGCAGCACTCCCCTGTGCTGGCCAGGTCTGAAGGCGAGTCACACAACCCAGCTGCTGTGCAGCCAGCCCTGGGAGGTGACACTGTGCAGCACGGGGGAGTGAGGTCCTAGTTTCTAAGAACACATCACTGGTGGGGCTCTGAAGAGCTGGGGATCAATCACCCTGCTCCTGGCAACCAGCACACCAACAGCTGGATCCAGGGAGAAACCTCCTCTCACCCCTCTGCTTGGCCCTCTCTATCCTAGTTAGCATAGAATCTTTAGGGTTGGAAAAGCTCTCCGAGAGCATCCAGTCCAACCAGCAACCCAACCCCACCATGGCCACCAAACCATGGCCCCAGGTGCCATGGCCACAGGGTTCCTGAACACCTCCAGGCATGGGGACTCCCTGGGCAGCCTGTGCCAGTCCCTGACCACTCTGGCAGCAAAGATCATTTTCCCTCCTCTCCAACCCAACCCTCCCCTGGCACAATCTCAGGCCATTGCCTCTCCTTCTATCACCTGAGACTAGGGAGAAGAGACCAAGCCCCACCTCACTGCAACCTCATGAGGTGTTCTCATATGCCCAGGAAGGATTTTGCTTCCTTGTCCTTCCACAGCTGTGTTTCCCAGGAAATCCCTTGGCTTCCTGGCTGGAACTGTCTAACTTTCTGTAGAAGGCACTTTGATGGAAGGCAGAACCAGGAGGCATCTCTACGAGGAGCCTGCGACATCCTCTTTGCAGGTAGTGTGAGTAGAAAGAGATGAAGGTGAGGAACAGCTCTGTGCAGGAGAAGGCTCGGTCCTCAGGAGCCTTTGTCTGCCTTTCTCCTGACCCCTAGACGCAGCTCTTTGTTCTGGGCAATGGCTGAGCTGCAAAGGCTGCCCTGGAGCTATCTGAGCAGACTACTGACACAGAAAGGTTCGCACCAGGGGCACCAGAGCTGGGGAGGAGACAGCTCCCCGTGGCAGCTCTAGGCATTGGAGAGCTCAGATTTGATTGTCTCACTTCGGGTGGCTGCAAGTCAGGCAGAGATGATGCTCTGAAGATAATAAAGAGCAAGAGGGTCATGCAAAGGGCTCCTTCAGAGCCCGGGGGCGGAAAAGCTGCTAGCAGGGTTGTGACTCTGGGAAGGCAGAAAGGGGAGAGTCTTGCTCTCTGTGTCCAGCTCTGGAGTCCTCAACACCAGCAGGACATGGACTGCTGGAGAGGGCCCAGAGGAAGCCACAGAGATCACCAGAGGGCTGGAGAACCTCTGTTGTGGGGGCAGGCTGGAAGAGTTGGGGCTGTTCAGCCTGGAGAAGAGAAGGCTCCAGGGAGCTGCATTTCGGTATCTGAAGGCAGGCTGGGGAGGGACTGTTCAGAAGGGCAGTGGACAAGGGCAGACCAACAGATGTCAGCTCTCTGGAATTCTGCAAGCATTTGCCATGGTCTCCAACAACATTTTTCTCTCTAAGCTGGAGAGATGTGGATTCCATGAGTGGACCATTTGGTGGATAAGGAACTGGCTGGATGGTTGCATCCAAAGGGTAGTGGTCAGTGGCTCAGCATCCAGAGGGAGGTGGATGACAAGTGGTGTCCCTCAGGAGTCTGTTACCAGGACCAGTGCTGCTCAGTAACTTCATCTTTGCTATAGACAGCAAGAACCTCAATGGGCACTTGCAGCCCAGAAGGCAAATCTCATCCTGGGCTGCATCAAAAGCAGTGCAACATCTCCCTGTGAGGACAGGCTGAGGGACCTGGGGCTCTGCAGCTTGGAGGCTGAGGAGCCTGAGGTCTGCCCTCATTGCTGGTGGTAAGGATGTGCAGGGCAGTGTGGGGAGGATGGAGGTCTCCCCTCAGCTTCCTCTTCAACCAGGCTGAACACACCCAGCTCCCTCAGCTGCTCCTCCCCAGCCCTCTTCTCCAGACCCTTCCCCAGCTCTGTTGCCCTTCTCTGGCCCTGCTCCAGCTCCTGGGAGCCCAGAACTGAACTGATTTGAGCTGTGGCCTCCCAGTGCCCAGTCCAGAGGCACAATCCCTGCCCTGCTCCAGCTGCCCACACCATTGCTGCTCCAGGCCAGGCTGCTGCTGCCCTTCTTGGCCACCTGGGCACAGCCTGAGCTTGTCTCCAGCTGCTGTCACCCAGCACCCCCAGATCTTTCCAGTTACTCTGCCCCCAGCCTGGAGTCTTCATGGGGTTGTTGTGCCCCAAGTGCAGGACCCAGCACTTGGCCTTGTTGAACATCATACAGCTGACCCCAGCCATCTGTCCAGCCTAGCCAGGTCTCTCTGCAGAGCCTCCTACCCTCAAGCAAGCCAACTCCCACCCAGCTTGGTGTCATCTGCAAACTGACTGAGGGCCACTCAGTCCCCTTGATGAAGCCATCAATGAAGATGTCAAGTAGAGCTGGCCCAGCACTGAGCCCTGGGGGATACCACTAAGTAGATGGCCACCAAGTGGATGTAGCTCCATGCCCCACCACTCTCTGGGACACTCATCCAGCCAGGGGTTGACCCAGCAAAGAGTGCATCTGAGGGAGCTGGGGGTGTGGACAAGAGGAAGCTGAGGGGAGACCTCATTGCTCTCTGCAGCTCCCTCAAAGGAGGCTGGAGCCAGGTGGGGCTTGGTCTCTTCTCACATGCAACAAGTGGCAGGACAAGAGGAAACAGCCTCAGGTTGTGCCAGGGGAGGTTCAGGTTGGATATTAGGAACAATTCCTTCCCAGCAAGGGTCCTCAGGCCCTGTCCCAGGCTGCCCAGGGAGGTGATGGAGTCCCCAGCCCTGGAGGTGTTTGAAAGCTGCCTGGATGTGGTGCTGAGGGATGTGGTGCAGTGGCAGTGGCTGAGCAGCACTGGGGGATTGTGAGCTCTGGATGACCTCAGAGGTCTCTTCTAGCCTCAGCAGTTCTGTGGTTCCAACCCCTCAGCGAGGAGCCTTTGGCTGCAGTCTCAGAGCAGACTCCTGCAGCAGCTCCATCTGAAAGCAGCACTCAGCATTTATATTCCCCCTGCCACACATCAGGGAAGTGCACACACGTGCTTTTAGAGTCCTCTTATGGTCCTGAGTGCTAGGGGACATCATTTTGTGTGGCTGCTCTTCCAAAAGAGCCTTCCAGGGCTCTGCATTACGGAGCAGCTGTTGGTGCTGAAGCCTTTCTCTTGCTCTCTGGGCTTTTTATTACCATTATTATCCCTGCTCTGCTCTTCCTTACCCATCATAGGTTCTTAGCTAAGAATATCTCTGATGACTGCAAAATTCCATGCATGCTGTGGAGGAGACAGCAGCTCTTAAAGCTGTCTTAAACCACCCTCATTTATAGCAGGCATGACTGTCCCCCTCTGCTCTGCTCTGCTCAGACCCCACCTGAGTACTGCCTCCAGCTCTGGGGCCCCTAACACAGGAAGGTCATGGACCTGATGGAGAGGGTCCAGAGGAGGCCACCAAGGCAATCAGAGGCTGGAGACCCTCCCCTATGGGCACAGGCTGGGAGAGTTGGGGCTGTTCAGCCTGGTCCAGGGAGACCTCAGAGCAGCCTTCCAGTACCTGAAGGGCTTCAGGAGAGCTGGGGACAAGGGCTGGGAGTGCCAGGACAAGGGACAATGGCTTTGAGCTGGGAGAGGGGAGACTGAGGCTGGAGATGAGGAAGAAATTGTTGGCAGTGAGGCTGGGGAGACACTGGCACAGGCTGCCCAGGGAGGCTGTGGCTGCCTCCTGCCTGGAGGTGTGCCAGGCCAGGCTGGATGAGGCCCTGAGCAGCCTGGGCTGGTGGGAGGTGTCCCTGCCCATGGCAGGGGCTTGGAGCTGGATGAGCTTTGAGGTCCCTTCCAACCCAACCCATTCTATGATGATTTTGGCTCAGCTTCTCCTCCAGTCCCTTCTTGCTAAGGAGTGTTCTCAGCTTAGGAAGAGTGACCCCTTCAAAGCACCTTGCTTGGTGTCCTCACTTCAGGACTGCATTCTGCTCCTAACAAAGGCAATTAGGTCATTTTAGCAACCATTAATGCTGAGTTCAGTAATCAATTCTCCTTGATTTGTGGGACTGAGGTCTCATACAAAACACCACCAAATTCACTGCAGGGACAGAACATCATCAGCCCTCATTCCCAGGAGCTCTGGGGCTGTGCCAGTGCAGCAGTGAGTCCTCCAGCATCTCCCTCTGGGGCTGCAGGGCTGTTCTGGGAGCAGAGGGTTCCTTCACTTTGTTGTGAAGCTCTTTGGGGAGGCTCTTTGTCCAGCACCCTCATTTCACCTGTGCTGGGGCAGGTCAGCTGCAGCCTGCATGGCAGAGCAGCCCTTGGCTCTGTATTCAGACTGCAGCAGGCTGGAAGGGACCCTCCAAGGTCATCTTGTCCAACCCCCCTGCAGGCAGCAGGGACACCTCCAAGCAGAGCAGGCTGCCCAGGGACACACCAGGCTGACCTTGATTATCTCCAGGGCTGGAGCCTCAACCCCCTCCCTGGGCAGCCTGTTCCAGTGCCTCCCCACCCTCCCTGTGCAGAACTCCCTCCTGATGTCCAACCCAACCCTGCCCTGCTCCAGTTTCAAACCACTGTCCCTTGGCCTAATCCCATAGCCCCTTCTGAGCAGTCCCTCCCCAGCCTTCCTGTAGATCCTCTTCAGATATTGAAACACAGCTGTAAGGTCTCCCCAGAGCCTTCTCTTCTCCAGGCTGAACAGCCCCAACTCTCCCAGCCTGTCCCCACAGGGGAGCTTCCCCATCCCTCTGATCATCCTTGTCACCTCCTCTGGAGCCTCTCCATCAGGTCCATGTCCTTCCTGTGCTGGAAGCCCCACAGCTGACCACAGCCCTGCAGGTGAGGTCTCAGCAGAGCAGAGGAGCAGGATCCCCTCTCTCCATGTTGGTGGCAGCACAGGGACAATGTCCAGGGAAGGGCAGGTGCTGTGGAGGCCATAAGGGCCATGGCTCTGTTAGCAAACCCACTGCTTCTTCCCAAGGGAAAGCAGCTCCCAGAGGTGCCCACAGCTCCACCACTGCTCTCTGGGGTTCTCCCTGAGGTGCTGCTGTGCCATGCCAGGGAGGCAAAGCTTTGCTGCACAGTGGCAGCTCCCCAGTGGCTCCAGCATGGTCTCAATGTGGCAGGCAGAGCACAGCCTTCTCCAAACACCACTTGGCTCTTGGTTTCATCTCCAGCTCTAAGCCCTACTAGCCCTGGGTGGCTAGGATGTCTCAGTGCCATCTAGGCTGTCCTGTTTATTTTCAGAGATAAGGATTTTGGGTGTCTGTGTCATGCCCAGGCAGGTGGCACAGCTGCACAAGCTCCTTTCTACCCACTTAATAATCATAGAATGGCTTAAGTTGGAAAGGACCTCAGAGATCATCTCCTCCAACCTCCCTGCCATGGGCAGGGACACCTCCCACCAGCCCAGGTTGCTCAGGGCCTCATCCAACCTGGTCTTGAGCATGCCCAGGTTGGAGGCAGCCACAGCCTCCCTGGGCAACCTGTGCCAGAGTCTCACCACCCTCCTACTGAAGAACTTCTTCCTCAGTTCCAGCCTCACCCTGCTCTCCCTCAGCTCCAAACCATTCCCCCTTGGCCTGTCTCCAGACACCCTCATGAAAAGTCCCTCTGCAGCCTTCCTGTAGGATCCCTTCAGCTACTGCAAGGCAGCTCTGAGGTCCCCCTGGAGCCCCAGCTCCCTCAGCCTGGCCTCAGCAGAGCTGCTCCAGCCCTTGGATGAAGGCTGAGCTCTTCCTTTTCCCCATTCACTAATTCCCAGTAAGGAAAGAACTCCTCACCCACCTGTACCATGTTCACATCAGGCTCAGGTGGCTCTTGGGGTGCTGCCCAAACCTTTGTCCAGACAGTTACCCAGAGCTCACTGCTTGCTGTGTTGCTCCTGGCTCAGGAGTCACCTTCTTGCCAGGTAGCCCTTGCCACCTGCACCTCTGCTGGGGGCTCCTGGCAGCCCCAGCACCCTGAACCCTACATTTGCCTTCAGATCATCCTCACAGCAGCTGCTGTCTCCTGCCCCATCCTGAGCAGGATTATCACAGCTGCATTACCACAGGAGCCAGGGCTGAGCACCGGGTGCAGGGTGCCCTGGGTGCAGGGTGCCCCTGGGGCAGGGAGGAGGCTGTGGAGCAGCTGCAGAATGTGATTTGAGCAGCCTCACATCAGGCAGGCTGGGCAGGGCCCTGGCACCTCGGGGAGGTCTTCTCTTGCCAAACTGCAGCAGCTCCACCTCACCCTGCCTGGGCCCTTTGCAGATGTCTCACACCCTGGGCTGGCAGCCCTGGCACAGTGCACCTTTGAGCTCTGTGCTTAGACTTGTCTGGGGCTTGGGCACGGCCCACAGTGGTGTGCAGGGCATGAGGGACAATTGTGCTGCCTGTGGGCAGGTTCTGAGGCAGAGAACAGAGGGTGCAGAATTCACTGTCACCTGAGACAACTGAAGCCATGGAAAGGGAAGATGCTACCTGAAGGGAGGTTGTAGACAGGCAGAGGTTGGTCTCTTCTCCCAGGCAACCAGCACCAGAACAAGAGGACACAGTCTCAGGCTGTGCCAGGAGAGGTTTAGGCTGGAGGTTAGGAGGAAGTTTTACTCAGAGAGTGGTTGCCCATTGGAATGGGCTGCCTGGGGAGGTGGTGGAGTCACCATCACTGGAGGTGTTCAGGAGGAGACTTGATGGGGTGCTTGGTGCCATGGGTTAGTTGATTAGGTGGTGTTGGATGATAGGTTGGACATGATGATCTTGAAGGTCTCTTCCAACCTGGTTAATTCTATTCTATTCCATTCTATTCCATTCTATTCTATTCTATTCTATTCTATTCTATTCTATTCTATTCTATTCTATTCTATTCTATTCTATTCTATTCTCTTGGCTCTTCTAGGCCAAGGGCAGCTCAGGCTGTAGGATTAGACAGAATGACAAAGGATGGTCTGGCCAAGGCCATGGAATCATAGAACCATTGAATGGTTTGGGTTGGAAAGGATTTTAAAGGTCATCTAGTTCCAACCCCCCCATCATGGGCAAGAGACACCAGCTTGCTTGAGGCCCCATCCAGCCTGGCCTTCAGCACCTCCAGGGAGGGCTCAGCTGCACTCTCCATAGAATAGAATAGAATAGAATAGAATAGAATAGAATAGAATAGAATAGAATAGAATAGAATAGAATAGACCAGGTTGGAAAAGACCTTTGAGATCATGGAGTCCAACCTATCATCCAACACCACCTGATCAACTAACCCATGGCACCAAGCACCCCATCCAGTCTCTTCCTAAACACCTCCAGGGATGGTGACTCCACCACCTCCCTGGGCAGCACATTCCCATGGCCAATCTCTCTTTCTATGAAGAACTTCTTCCTAACATCCAGCCTAAACCTCCCCTGGCACAGCTTGAGACTGTGTCCTCTTGTTCTGGTGCTGGGGGCCTGGGAGAAGAGACCAACCCCCACCTGGCTACAACCTCCCTTCAGGGAGTTGCAGACAGCAAGAAGGTCTCCCCTGAGCCTCCTCTTCTCCAGGCTGAGCAACCCCAGCTCCCTCAGCCTCTCCTCACAGGGCTGTGCTCCAGACCCCTCCCCAGCATGTACTGGGGGAGCTCTGTCTCTCTAACTGTAGACATCCAGCCTGACCTTCAAGGCACATGGTTGGTGTGGATCCAATGTGGAGGCCACTGCTAGGGGTTCTGGCTCTGAGTTTTCAGAGGCTTGGGATAGGAGAAGGGAGATTTAAAACACATTTTGGAATGATGACCCTGATTGACATGACACTGCCTGTAAATCCCAGAGCCACAGTGTTAGGGGTTGGAAGGGACCTCCAGAGATCAACCTGTCCAGCCCCCTGCCAGAGCAGCAGCACCCAGGGCAGGGCACACAGAGCACATCCAGGTGGGGCTGGAAAGCCTCCAGAGCAGAAGACTCCACAGCCTCTCAGGGCAGCCTGCTCCAGGCTCTGCCACCCTCACAGGGACAAAGTTTGCCCTCCTGTTCCCATGGCACCTCCTCTGCTCCAGCTTGCCCCCAGTGCCCCTTGTGCTGTCCTTGGACATCCCTGAGCAGAGCCTGGCTCCAGCCCTGCACATCTTGATCCCCAGCAATGAGGGCAGCCCTCAGGCTCCTCTGCTCCAAGCACCAAGCCCCAGCTGCCTCAGCCTGGCCTCAGAGGGAGATGTTCCACTGCCTGCAGCAGCTTTGGGGCTCTGGGATGGTCTCTCTCAAGCAGTTCCCTGAGGTCCTTCTTGAGCTGAGGGGCCCAGAACTGGACACAAAATGTAAGCTTCCAGATGGTGGGGAAGGACAATACATACTCTGATGGTCCATGTAAGCTCCAGAGTCAGGGCCTGGTTTAGAGATAGGGGGAAAGAAGCACAAAGGATGTGTGGCTCCCAGGCCTGGGAAGGTGTTGGGCTGCAGTGGGGCAGCTGGCAGGGATGAGGCTTGAGGCTGGGAGTGTGCCTGGCTTGCTAAGTGGGTTCAATAAGAGGGACACTTTGGGCTGCTGATGGATAGCTGACACAGATGGCAGTCAGCTCCCATTAGCCATCTGTGCCCTTAGGACTCTTGCAGCTGGAACCTTTTATCTGTGACAGGAGCACTGGAACTGGGATAGGGAGCACGAAGCTGTGTGGCTACAGCCAGCACAGGTCCCAGCATCACTGCAGCTGATGGCACTGGAAGGGGCAAGCAACAAATTATTGAGTGTCTGGACTGAGAGACCAGCCCCAAACTGTGTCTGATAAAGCAATTAGTTAGAGCCCAGTGCCTCATCTGCTCTGAGCTAGGAGGCAGGGCAGATAGGGATCTTCTGCCAGCAGGGACATGAAGAGCACTTAAACAATTTAGGGAAGAAATCAATTTCAGGACCAGACCATTCCTTCAGAAGCTCCTGGCACAGGGCTTGGCTCAGTGCCCTCTACCCTGGGTAAGAAATTGGCTGCTGGCCAGGCCAGAGAGTGGTGAGGAATGGAGCTGAACCTGGCTGGGGCCCAGGCACCAGTGGTGTCCCCCAGGGCTCCAGGGCTGGGCCCTGTCCTCTTTGGTGTCTTCATCATTGATCTGGGTAAGGGCATTGAGGGCACCCTCAGTAAGTCTGCAGATGGCACCAAGCTGGGTGGCTGTGTCCATCTGCTGGAGGGCAGGGAAGCTTTACAGCAGGGTCTGGGCTGGTGAGAGCCATGGGCCAAGGCTCACTGGGTGAAGATCAGCAAGGCCAAGGGACAGATCCTGCACCTGGGTCACAACAACCCCATGGGGAGCTGCAGACCTGGGGATGTGTGGCTGGAAAGCTGCAACAGGGAGGGAAACCTGGGGCTGGTGGTTGGCAGTCACTGACCAGGAGCCAGCAGTGCCCAGAGGGCCAGGAAAGCCAATGGCATCCTGGCTTGGGTCAGAAGCAGGGTGGGCAGCAGGGACAGGAGGTGACCATGCCCCTGTGCTCAGCACTGGGGAGGCCACACCTGGAGTGCTGTGCTCAGCTCTGGGCCCTCCCTGCAGGAAGGACATTGAGGGGCTGGAGCCTGTCCAGAGCAGGGCAGCCAGGCTGGAGAAGGGCCTGGAGCCCCTGGGCTATGAGGAGGGGCTGAGGGAGCTGGGGGTGTTGAGGCTGGAGAAGAGGAGGCTGAGGGAGAGCTCCTTGCTCTCTGCAGCTCCCTGAAGGGAGGTTGGAGTGAGGAGGGGGCAGCCTCTGCTCCTTGGTGGCAAGGGACAGGAGCAGAGGCAATGGTTCCAAGCTGCCCCAGGGGAGGCTGAGGCTGGAGCTCAGGAAATCTTTCTGCCCTGGAAGGGCTCTCAGACATTGGAAGAGGCTGCCCAGGGCAGTGCTGGAGTCAGCATCCCTGGGGGTGTTGCAGCAGCTGTGGGGCTGGTGCTCAGGGACATGGTTTGGTGCTGAGCCTGCAGTGCTGGGTGGAGGGGTGGAGTGGCTGAGCTTGGAGGGCTCTGCCAGCTGGCTATGTTCTGTGATGCTGTGGTTCTGTGATTCTTTGGTTCTGTGGCTCTGTGGTTCTTTGGTTCTGTGATGTGCCTTTGTCCCTGTGTGAGGCTCCTGCAGGGAGCTCTGAAGGCTGAGCTGGCAAAATGCACTTTGTTTGCAGACACTTTTGTGGTTTAAATTTGGTTCTGGTTTTTAATTGAATTTCCAGCTATTTTCTCTGTTCCAGCAGAGCTGAATTCCTGTGAGGCATTGGGAAGGAATGATTCAGTGTAGGTTTAGTGAGGAGGAAGCTGGAATAGGCCCTGCAAGGCTTTTCCTGTCTCTCATCCATTCACATGCTGCCATCACAGCACAGTTCTGCTGCCATCACTGATGGCAGCTGGGGCACAGCTGTAGTTCAGCTTCCCTTCTCCATCCTTCCAGCCACTCCACATCATCTCCCCTGGGCTCCTGTGTTTCAGAACTCTCCATACAGTTGGCATCCCAAGAGGTGGTCCCCACCATGAGCGGTTGCCTGCACCACAGAGCATGGCAGCCCTGTTCTCAGCCAGAGTTCAGCATTCCTCATCCAAAGGTCCTGGGGTGACTGAGGGGGAGCTGAGCAGCTCCACAGCCTCTGCTACTTCACAGCTCCACTCCCATCTCCTAAGCTCCTGCTGATGTCTGCCTGCAGAAGCCTCCTCTCCAGTTATTAGAGCTGGCTCCTGCACAGTGCAGCTGAGCAGACTGAAGTGGTGGTCACAGCTCACCTGCTCTGCTTTCCAGGCACAGCACAACACACCCAGCACAGCCCAGCAAGCACACCCAGCACAACACACCCAGCACAGCACACCCAACACAACACACCCAGCACAGCACACCCAACTCAACACACCTGGCACAACACACCCAGCACAGCACACCCAGCACAACACACCCAGCACAGCACACCCAGCACAGCACACCCAACACAGCACACCCAACACAACACACCCAGCACAACACACCCAACACAACACACCCAACACAACACACCCAGCACAGCACACCCAGCACAACACACCCAGCACAACACACCCAGCACAGCACACCCAACACAACACACCCAGCACAGCACACCCAACACAACACACCCAGCACAGCACACCCAGCACAACACACCCAGCACAACACACCCAGCACAGCACACCCAACACAACACACCCAGCACAACACATCCAACACAACACACCCAGCACAGCACACCCAACACAACACACCCAACACAACACATCCAACACAACACACCCAGCACAGCACACCCAACACAACACACCCAACACAACACACCCAGCACAGCACACCCAGCACAGCATACACAACTCAACACACCTGGCACAGCACACCCAACACAACACACCCAACACAACACACCCAGCACAGCACACCCAACACAGCATACACAACTCAACACACCTGGCACAGCACACCCAACACAACACACCCAACACAACACACCCAGCACAGCACACCCAACACAGCATACACAACTCAACACACCTGGCACAGCACACCCAACACAACACACCCAACACAACACACCCAGCACAACACACCCAGCACAGCATACACAACTCAACACACCTGGCACAGCACACCCAGCACAGCACACCCAGCACAGCATACACAACTCAACAAACCCAGACCAACACACCCAGCACAGCCTAGCACAGCACACCCAACCCAACACACCCAACACAACACACCCAGCACAACACACCCAGCACAGCACACCCAGCACAGCGCACCCAGCAGAACACACCCAGCAGAACACACCCAGACCAACACACTAGCACAACACACCAAGCACAGCACACACAACTCAACACACCCAGACCAACACACCCAGCACAGCCTAGCACAGCACACCCAGCACAGCACACCCAACACAACACACCCAGCACAACACACCCAACACAGCGCACCCAGCACAGCCTAGCACAGCACACCCAACACAACACACCCAGCAGAACACACCCAGACCAACACACTAGCACAACACACCAAGCACAGCACACACAACTCAACACACCCAGACCAACACACCCAGCACAGCACACACAACTCAACACAACACACCCAGCACGACACACTCAGCACAACACACCCAGCACAGCCTAGCAAACACACCCAGTACAACACACCAGCACAACACATCCAACACACCCAGCACAGCCCAGCACAACACACCCAGCACAGCCCAGCACAACACACCCAGCACAACACACCCAACACAACACACCCAGCACAGCACACCCAACACAACACACCCAGCACAGCACACCCAGCACAGCACACCCAGCACAACACACCCAGCACAACACACCCAGCACAGCACACCCAACACAACACACCCAACACAGCACACCCAGCACAGCACACCCAGCACAACACACCCAGCACAGCACACCCAACACAACACACCCAGCACAGCACACCCAGCACAGCACACCCAGCACAACACACCCAGCACAGCACACCCAGCACAACACACCCAGCACAACACACCCAGCACAGCACACCCAACACAACACACCCAGCACAGCACACCCAACACAACACACCCAGCACAGCACACCCAGCACAACACACCCAGCACAACACACCCAGCACAGCACACCCAACACAACACACCCAGCACAACACATCCAACACAACACACCCAGCACAGCACACCCAACACAACACACCCAACACAACACATCCAACACAACACACCCAGCACAGCACACCCAACACAACACACCCAACACAACACACCCAGCACAGCACACCCAGCACAGCATACACAACTCAACACACCTGGCACAGCACACCCAACACAACACACCCAACACAACACACCCAGCACAGCACACCCAACACAGCATACACAACTCAACACACCTGGCACAGCACACCCAACACAACACACCCAACACAACACACCCAGCACAGCACACCCAACACAGCATACACAACTCAACACACCTGGCACAGCACACCCAACACAACACACCCAACACAACACACCCAGCACAACACACCCAGCACAGCATACACAACTCAACACACCTGGCACAGCACACCCAGCACAGCACACCCAGCACAGCATACACAACTCAACAAACCCAGACCAACACACCCAGCACAGCCTAGCACAGCACACCCAACCCAACACACCCAACACAACACACCCAGCACAACACACCCAGCACAGCACACCCAGCACAGCGCACCCAGCAGAACACACCCAGCAGAACACACCCAGACCAACACACTAGCACAACACACCGAGCACAGCACACACAACTCAACACACCCAGACCAACACACCCAGCACAGCCTAGCACAGCACACCCAGCACAGCACACCCAACACACCCAGCACAACACACCCAACACAGCGCACCCAGCACAGCCTAGCACAGCACACCCAACACACCCAGCAGAACACACCCAGACCAACACACTAGCACAACACACCAAGCACAGCACACACAACTCAACACACCCAGACCAACACACCCAGCACAGCCTAGCACAGCACACCCAGCACAGCACACCCAACACAACACACCCAGCACAACACACCCAACACAGCGCACCCAGCACAGCCTAGCACAGCACACCCAACACAACACACCCAGCAGAACACACCCAGACCAACACACTAGCACAACACACCAAGCACAGCACACACAACTCAACACACCCAGACCAACACACCCAGCACAGCACACACAACTCAACACAACACACCCAGCACGACACACTCAGCACAACACACCCAGCACAGCCTAGCAAACACACCCAGTACAACACACCAGCACAACACATCCAACACACCCAGCACAGCCCAGCACAACACACCCAGCACAACACACCCAGCACAACACACCCAGCACAACACACCCAGCACAGCACACCCAACACAACACACCCAACACAGCACACCCAGCACAGCACACCCAACACAACACACCCAACACAACACACCCAGCACAGCCCACCCAGCACAGCCCACCCAGCACAGCACACACAACTCAACACACCCAGACCAACACACCCAGCACAGCCTAGCACAGCACACCCAGCACAGCACACCGAACACAACACACCCAGCACAACACACCCAACACAGCGCACCCAGCACAGCCCACCCAACACACCCAACACAACACACCCAGCAGAACACACCCAGACCAACACACTAGCACAACACACCAAGCACAGCACACACAACTCAACACACCCAGACCAACACACCCAGCACAGCACACACAACTCAACACAACACACCCAGCACGACACACTCAGCACAACACACCCAGCACAGCCTAGCAAACACACCCAGTACAACACACCAGCACAACACATCCAACACACCCAGCACAGCCCAGCACAACACACCCAGCACAACACACCCAACACAACACGGAGGATCAGAGGGTATGGAAGAGAAGCCAAGAGAAGAGAACCCAGCAGGGTGTCTGGATCAATCCACATTGCCCTTGTGTAAAGCTCTTCCACTTGCAGATCTCCATCAGCTCCCATCAGCTGACAACTGGGGTGGCTGTGGCATCCAGCAGTGAGGATGCTCTTAGGGTACAGCACAGCAAATTAGAATGGCAGCTTCACAGCTGATCTCCTCAGGGGATGTCCCTGGAAGATTGGGCTCTGTGCACCGGGGGCCTTGGGTGCCCACCCAGAAGAGCTCCCAAGCTTGGCTCAAGACACCCACCTGGGGTGGGCTTGAAAGCTGTAGTGCTCTAGAATGTTCCAGTGAAGGAGATTCAACTCTTCCAGGCTTCTCAGTTCTGTCTTTTGGTTTTTTTTCTTGCATGTCTTATCCAAAGCCACCTGATAGAGAAGCTCTGCAGCCCCAGAGCAGATAGAGCCCTGAGGTCTCCTCCCATGGTTGGGCAGCTCAAAGTTTAGTCAAGCCCAGCTGGGCATACTGAGTGGTACCCCAGAGCTCACCTGTAGGGCCCTAGCTTTAAGGCTGCAGGTTGTAGCTCTACCTTCACTGAAAGGAGCCAAAGCTCTGCTGAAGGACAAGAAGTCTGCTCTTGTGCTCATGGCTAGACACTCTGCTGTGAGGGCAAACCTCAGGCTCCTGGCCTCCAGCCTCTAGTCAGCTCTGCCTCCTTCTCTACTGCACTAGGAACCAGCAGCAGCTAATGGGATAGAATAATGGAATTGTTTCAGTTAGGAAAGGCCTCTGGGCTCATCCAGTCCAACCAGCCAACACCGCCATGGCCACCAAACCGTGGCCCCAAGTGTCATAGCCCCGGGGTTCTGGAACACCTCCAGGGATGAGGATTCAAACACCTCCCTGGGCAGCCTGTTCCAGTGTCTAAGAAACCTTCCAGTGAAGAAGTTTCTTCTGATGTCCAACCTAACCCTCCCCTGGTGCAACTTGAGGACATTTCCTCTCCTTCTCTCACCTGAGACTAGGCAGCGGAGCCCAACCCCCACCTCACTGCAGCCTCCTTTCAGAGTACTGCAGAGAGCAATGAGGTCTCCCTCAGCCTCATCTTCTCCACACTAAACACTCCCAGCTCCCTCAGCTGCTCCTCCCCAGCCCTCTTCTCCAGACCCTTCCTCAGCTCTGTTGCCCTTCTCTGGACCTACTCCAGCTCCTCAATGTCCTTCTGAGAGTGAGAACTGAACCCAGGATTCAAAGTGAATCCTCAGCAGTCCAGGGGCACAATCCCTGCCCTGCTCCTGCTGCCCACACCATTGCTGCTCCAGGCCAGGCTGCTGCTGCCCTTCTTGCCCACCTGGGCACCCCCTGAGCTCCTCTCCAGCTGCTGTCACCCAGCACCCCCAGGGCCTTCTCTGCTTGGCACTTTCCAGGCCCTGGCTCATCTTCAGACAAGGGTCACCCAGCATCCCCAGGTCCTTTTCTGTGAGGCAAATTTCCAGCCATCCTGCCCCAAGCTTGAAGCCTTCATGAGGCTGTTGTGACCCAAGTGTCCCTGGCTGCACTACACAGAGCTTGCTTTGGTTGTCCAAAACATGATGACCATGTTTCACAGCACAACACAGGCTGCTGCCAGTGCCAAGGCTGCCTTAGCACAGGTACCCAAAGCTGTAAGCACTCAAAAGATGAACCTGAGCATGAGCTACAGCCACAGCACCTGAACCTTACAGCCCAGCAGGCAGTGCAAGGGCAGAGAGGGCTTCTGTCCTCCTCTAGCTCCAGGGCCAGGCTGCTTGCCATGGGACCTTTGGGTAGTGGAACACTACAAGTTGCTCAGGGAGGTGGTTGAGGCCTCATCCCTGGAGCTATTCCACGTGAGGCTGGACAGGGCTCTGGGCAACCTGCTGTAGTGGAGGATGTCCCTACTGAGTGCAGGGGGTTGGACTGGAGGAGCTTTGCAGGTCCCTTCCAGCCCAGAGCATTCGGTGGTTCTGTGATGTGCTGCTCCTTGGCATTGTTCCAAAGTCAAACATTCAGCTTTGCAGGACGGGAACTCCAGTCCCCAGACAGGATGCCAGGAGACCATCGAGGCCCCACGAAGGGCACAGCTTCATGAGACTGCGAGCTGCGAGGTAACCACATCAGCACCGGCTAGCTGCGTGCTGCGCCGAGATCTTTAGAAGAGGAAAGAGAGCTCCCGGAGGCAGGGAGACCGGGAGCGAGAGAGGAAGGGGGAGAGGCGACCCGACCCGACTCGGAGGCTCTCGCCTGAGAGGGCGACGTGGCTGAGGGAGGTCCCGGAGAAGCCGCGGGAGATTTAAACCCCCCGCGACACCGGCAGCGGCTCCGGGACTGCGAGCTGCAGGCAGCTGCCCGCCCCCAGCTGCAGCCTTGCGAGCGGCCCGCGAGGAGGGGCGTGGCCAGACACCTGGGAGCGCCTGGCCATTGGTGCCAGAGGGAGGGGCGTGGCCAGACACCTGGGAGCGCCTGGCCATTGGTGCCAGAGGGAGGGGCGTGGCCAGACACCTGGGAGCGCCTGGCCATTGGTGCCAGAGGGAAGGGCGTGGTCAGACAGCTGGGAGCACCTGGCCATTGGTGCCAGAGGGAGGGGCGTGGCTAGAGATCTGGGAGCGCCTGGCCATTGGTGTGCGAGGGAGGGGCGTGGTCAGACAGCTGGGAGCACCTGGCCATTGGTGCCAGAAGGAGGGGCGTGGCCAGAGAACTGGGAGCGCCTGGCCATTGGTGTGAGAGGGAGGGGCGTGGCCAGAAGACAGCATTAGTGCAGGCAGGCTGACAGGCACAGCAAGTAGTGACTGAGGGTACGCCAGGGGCTCCCTTTGCATTAGCTGAGTTGGAGGCCAGGGAGTGGGGGGTGAGGTACCCCAGGGGCTCCTTTTGCATTAGCTGAGTTGGAGGCCAGGGGCTCCCTTTGCATTAGCTGAGTTGGAGGCCAGGGAGTGGGGGGTGAGGTACCCCAGGGACTCCTTTTGCATTAGCTGAGTTGGAGGCCAGGGACTCCCTTTGCATTAGCTGAGTTGGAAGCCCAGGGAGTGGGGGGTGAGTTACCCCAGGGGCTCCCTTTGCATTAGCTGAGTTGGAGGCCAGGGACTCCCTTTGCATTAGCTGAGTTGGAGCCCAGGGAGTGGGGGGTGAGGTACCCCAGGGGCTCCCTTTGCATTAGCTGAGTTGGAGCCCAGGGAGTGGGGGGTGAGGTACCCCAGGGGCTCCTTTTGCATCACCTCCGTGGTTGGCATGGGCAGGGCCTGTGGGCAGGACACAAGGTGCTGCAGCCTTCCTGAAGCAGGGCATAGTGGTGGCCGCTCAGAGGAGGAAGACTCTGCTCTCTGCACTTACCACAATGGAGACTGGCATCCAGGCCCACAACTTTTCACAGGCAACAGGGGGCAACACTGACTCTGGGTGTGTGAGGTGTGAGCAGGCTTTTGCCCTGCTCAGCCAGTTGGCACAGCTCCAGGATGAAGTGATGGGGTTGGGGGAAAGAGGTGAGCAGGTTAAGAAGCATCAGGGAGAGTGAGAAGGAAAGGGATAACTTTCACAAACTGATCTTTACAAATACAGACCAGGAGTCAACTCTGAGTGGGGCAGAGGATTTGACATCCTCCCACCAGGCGGCCCCCAGCCTTCCTGCAGTAGCTCACACGTGCAGGGTCGAGGGGAACAGGCAGCTACCTGATGACACAAATGACACAAAAGGAGCAAACCTGCTCCTTTGAGAGCACACCAGCCACAGTGCCCCTGCACAACAGGTATGAGGCTCTGCAGGAGGAACTGGTTGGAAGAATAGAGTAGAGTAAAATAGAGTAGAATAGAATAGAATAGAATTAACCAGGTTGGAAGAGACCTTCAAGATCATCAAGTCCAACCTATCACCCAGCACCATCTGATCAACTAAACCATGGCACCAAGCACCCCATCCAGTCTCCTCCTAAACACCTCCAGTGATGGTGACTCCACCACCTCCCTGGGCAGCCCATTCCAATGGCCAATCTCTCTATGAAGAATTTCTTCCTCACCTCCAGCCTAAACCCCCCCTGGCACAGCTTGAGACTGTGTCCTCTTGTTCTGGTGCTGGTTGCCTGGGAGAAGAGACCAACCCCCACCTGGCTACAACCTCCCTTCAGGTAGTTGTAGACAGCAATGAGGTCTCCCCTGAGCCTCCTCTTCTCCAGGCTAAGCAACCCCAGCTCCCTCAGCCTCTCCTCACAGGGCTGTGTCCAGACCCCTCCCCAGCCTTGTTGCCCTTCTCTGGACACCTTCAAGAGTCTCAATGTCCTTCTTAAATTGAGGGGCCCAGAACTGGACACAGGACTCAAGGTGTGGCCTAACCAGTGCTGAGCACAGGGCACAATGACTTCCTTGCTGAAGGAGAGGCTGGGGCCAGTAATGACCCTTCCCAGCCCCTGCATCACCAACCCAGCCATCACCTGAGGGCACAGCTGTGGGCAGTCCTCCCTGTTGAGCACAGCCACGTTGGGAACATAGCTGTGCTGCCACTGAGGGCTGGGCAGGCTGCTGCACACCAGCTGCCCTGGATTGCAGAGAAGCAGCTCCTGGCTGCTCTATTTTAAAACTAAGTGGTTCAAGGAGAAAAACGCAGCCAAGAGAGCCTGGGGCTGGGAAACAGGAGGTGTGCTGGGCAGGGCAGCTGCACAGCTGCTCTGCTGGCTGGTCAAAGTGCTGGGTAAAAACATGAATCAGGCTGCTGCTGTGTCTCCAGCTCAGCCAAACTGCTGCTGCTGGAGAGAGCAGAGACCTGGGTGTGAGGGCAGGTGGCCCTCCTTGGGGTGCCAAGCTGGGAGGCTGGGCACCCTTAAAAGCCACAGGGGAGAAGCTCCTGGTAGAACAAAGAGCCTCTGCCTCTCTTGTCTGTGCCCCCTTCACATCTGAGTTCAGTGTCTGTGGCCAGAAGGCAGCTGGAACAGGCTGCCCAGGGAGGAGGCTGAGGCTCCATCCCTGGAGATAACCAAGGTCAGCCTGGATGTGTCCCTGGGCAGCCTGCTCTGGTTGGAGGGCTTGGAGGGGGTTGGACAAGGTGGCCTTGGAGGGTCCCTTCCAGCCTGATGCAATCTGGGGAGCTGTGACCCTGTGCAGCTCAGCCAGGTAGAGGATCAGCTCCCAGCACAGGGATGGCTCCCAAGGAAGCTTCTCTGGGGAAAAGAGTTGCTGCTTCAGCAAGCTGTGTGCCAGGGCAAAGACCAACAAACTGGAGCAGACAACAACAGAGTCATTAACGAGGCCAAGCCTGGCACCCTCCCAGCTCCCCCACCTCTGAGCAGTGATTTCACCAAGCAAGCACAGAAGCACAGAAGAGGCCTCTTCAGCAGAGTTTTGTCTGTGCTGCTTAAAATTCCACAGCTCCCCTTGCCAAGTGGGCAGCAAAGAAACACTTTTTGTAGTTAGCAGCCTGCCTCAGCCCCATTCACAGGAGGAAGCTCTCGCCTTGAATTTGGCAGCCCTGCCCCTGGCCCAAAGGAGAAGGACACCAAGAGGCTTGCAGGATGTGTCAGCTGCTTCCTAGCCCTACTGGACCAGCACTGTCCTAGCTGAATGTCCCCCAGCTGAAGGTCAGAGAGATGCATTTGCTGCTCCAGCAAGCTGACTCCCACCACAGGACTGGTTCCAGCTCTGGAGCCCTCAGCACAGGAAGGACCTGGACCTGATGGAGAGGGTCCAGAGGAAGGACATGAAAATGATCAGGGGGTTGGAGCAGCTCTGCTATGGGGACAGGCTGAGGGAGCTGGGGGTGTTCAGCCTGGAGAAGAGAAGGCTCCAGGGAGACCTCAGAGCAGCCTCCCAGTACCTGAAGGGGCTACAAGAAGGCTGCAGAGGGACTGTTCCCTAAGGCCTGCAGGGACAGCACCAGGGGCAATGGCTTCAAACCAGAGCACAGCAGATTGAGATTGGATGTGAGGAACAAGTTCTGCACCAGGAGGCTGCTGGAGCACTGCAACAGGTTGCCCAGGTGGTTGGGGCCTCATCCCTGGAGCTATTCCAGGTGAGGCTGGACAGGGCTCTGGGCAACCTGCTCTGGTGGAGGATGTCCCTGCTGAGTGCAGGGAGTTGGACTGGGTGAGCTTTGGAGGTCCCTTCCCACCCAGACCATTCTGTGACTCTGTGATCCCATGGATGCCTGTGCACAGCTCCCAGCTTCCCTCAAGGTGGGCAGGTTACAGAACCACAGAATCACTCAGGTTGGCAAAGAGCCCTGGGGCCCCCAAGTCCAAGCACTGCCCCTGTCCTACAAAGCTCACCCCTAAACCCTGTCCCCAGGCACCACATCTGAACGACCTTCAAGCACCCCCAGGGCTGGTGACTCCCCCACCTCCCTGAGCAGCCTCTGCCAGTGTCTGACCACTCTGGCTGTGAAAAATGTTTCCTACTGTCCAGTCTAAACCTGCCCTGCTGCAGCTTGAGGCCATTCCCTCTTGTTCTATAGCTAATGCCCTGTGAGGAGAGACCAGCACCAACCTCTCCACAGCTCCTTTCAGGGAGTTGTAGAGCCACAAGGTCTGCCCTCAGCCTCCTCTTCTGCAAACTAGAGAGCCTCAGCTCCTTCATGAGGTTTATTCTCCAGGCCCTTCACCCTCATTGCCCTCCTCTGCACTCCCTCCAGCACCTCCATGTCTCTCTTGTTGAGGTTCTCTCTGTGCAGAGTCTGTTGCAGGACTGGCCCCACTCAGCCAGACACAGACAAAAACCTGGTGAGCAAAGCCACAGTTTGCCTTCAGGCAGCACCTGAAGGTGATGATGTAAAATCCATTCCTGAGGGCCCCTTGACCTGGAGAGCAGGGTGGAAGCACTCAGCAGAGCCTTCCTGCAGGAGCTGACCATTCTTGCTGTTCAGTTTTGCTTTACAGCCAAGGCTGGCTGCCCTGTCTCACCCCAGAGCTCCTCACTGTCAGTTCAGGTCAGAGCTGAGGTTGCTAAGAGCACCAATGACACATTTTCCCTCCCAGGCTCCTCTCCTGCACCCAGAACCAGAGAGAGGGTGTGAAAACTGCTCTGCAAAGCCTTTTTCATCTTAAAACAGTTGTGCAGTTGAGAAGCCACATCTGTGTCCTTGCAGCCACATCTGGAACCAAGGAAGTCCTTGGGCCTTGCAGGTGTAACCCCTCCTCATGCCTGGGACTGCTCTCTCAGCTGCCACCTTGAATCAGCACTGTTGGACTGCCCAAGCTGCAGAGCCCCAGCTTGTGTCCCACAGAGCCCAGGGCATTCCCTGGGATGGGCTCCAGCAGCCTGACACTCTGCAGTGGGCCAGGGGCAGAGCCAGCTGCTTCCTCTGCTCATCAAGGATCAGGGCACAGACAAGCAGAGAGAAGGGCTGGGGCTGGAGCACTGGGGCCAGAGAAGAGCATAGCATTGACACAGTGCAGCTCTGGAGCCCTCAACACAGGAGGGACCTAGACCTGATGGAGAGGGTCCAGAGGAGAGCCATGAAAATGCTCAGGGGGTTGGAGCAGCTCTGCTATGGGGACAGGCTGAGGGAGCTGGGGGTGTTCAGCCTGGAGAAGAGAAGGCTCCAGGGAGACCTCAGAGCAGCCTCCCAGTACCTGAAGGGGCTACAAGAAGGCTGCAGAGGGACTGTTCCCAAAGGCCTGCAAGGACAGCACCAGGGGCAATGGCTTCAAACCAGAGCAGAGCAGATTGAGATTGGATGTGAGGAACAAGCTCTGCACCAGGAGGCTGCTGGAGCACTGCAGCAGGTTGCCCAGGTTGGTGCTTGGGGCCTCATCCCTGGAGCTATTCCAGGTGAGGCTGGAGAGGGCTCTGGGCAACCTGCTCTGGTTGGGGATGTCCCTGCTGAGTGCAGGGGGTTGGACTGGGTGAGCTTTGCAGGTCCCTTCCAGCCCAGAGCATTGTGTGGTTCTATGACTATGACTCTGCAAGATGTCCTTCTGGAGGACTGGCAGCATCCAGGCAGAGGGTAGGCAGGGCAGGGTCTGTGTTTGTCTGACCCTTGAGAGCTCTGCTGGCAGTGTGGCTTCCAAGGAGCAGTGAGGCCTGGCCTGGGCATGCACATTGCCCTCAGTGAGAGCCATGCCTGACTTGCACAGATCCAAAAGACCTTTCAGATCCTTTCTGACAGGCACCTTCCTCCCTCCCCGTGGTCTGCAGCCCCTCCACACAGCCTTCCCCCTGTGGCCATCCAGCTCCTGAGCCTCACCCCAGCCCCAGGCAGCCTCCCTCCTTGCCCTGGCAGGACAGGGCCTGGAGAAGACCCTGGAGCTAACAAGCAGGAGCAGTCCTCATTAAGCCTGGGGGCTGCCTGCCCTGGGCAGGCTGTGCTGACTCTGCTCACACACAGACTGCTCTGGGTGCTGGGAGCTGGGGACCATCCAGCTGGGACACAGACAAAAGGAGGAGATAGCAGAGCCTTGGTTACCACCGGAGCAATTCAGGACAAATAATTAGAGGCTTTCATGGCTAATTGGATCTGTGCTGTCAATCCAGGACAGGAGATGCCTTAACCCACACTGCCTGCCTGAGAGTGCTAAGCAGGCCAGAAATAAACTGCAGCACTGGTCCAAAGCTCATTGGCCTTCATCTTCCACCCTGCAGGCTCTCCCCCAGCCCTGCTGCAGCACAGTCAGCCAGGTGGGAGAGCACAGCTCCTTCATCCCCCTCATCCCCTGACTGCAGCCTTGCAGCCAGGGCAGGACACTTGGAGTCCACCCCAGGTAGCTCAAAGACCCTTCAGGCATGGAGAGTTCAGTGTACCAGGGGTAGCTTAGAATAGAATAGAATAGATTAGAATAGAGTAGAATAGAGTAGAATAGAATAGAATAGAATAGAATAGAATAGAATAGAATAGAATAGAATAGAATAGAATAGAATAGAATAGAATAGAATAGAATAGAATCAACCAGGTTGGAAGTGACCTTCAGACCATGGAGTCCAACCTATCACCCAACACCATCTAATCAACTAAGCCATGGCACCAAGTGCCTCATCCAGGCTCTTCCTAAACACCTCCAGGGATGGTGACTCCACCACCTCCCTGGGCAGCACATTCCAAGGCCAATCTCTCTTTCTGGGAAGAACTTCTTCCTAACATCCAGCCTAAACCTCCCCTGGCACAGCTTGAGACTGTGTCCTCTTGTTCTGGTGCTGGCTGCCTGGGAGAAGAGACCAACCCCCACCTGGCTACAACCTCCTTTCAGGGAGTTGCAGAGAGCAATGAGGTCTCCCCTGAGCCTCCTCTTCTCCAGGCTAAGCAACCCCAGCTCCCTCAGCCTCTCCTCACAGGGCTGTGCTCCAGACCCCTCCCCAGCCTTGTTGCCCTTCTCTGGACACCTTCCAGCAGCTCAACATCTTTCCTAAACTGAGCTACTGGTTTCAAACCAAGGGGAAAGGAACTGGTGGTTAGGAACAGCCAGAGAGCAGCAGCAGCAGCAGGGGTTGGAAGCCAAGGGCAAGGCATCTCCAGAGGAAGGCTCGTGAGTAAGTTTGTTCCCTGCAGTAGCTGGGGGTTTCAACATGCTTTTTGTTTCCAGTTCCAGGGCAAGGTTCCAGTCCCACACCCAGCTCACCTGCAGCCCTGAAAGTCAGAGTCACAGATTGCACTGGGTTGGCAGGGACCCTTGAAGGTCACCTCAACCCCTGCAGGCAGCAGGGAAGCCTCCAGCCAGAGAAGGCTGCCCAGGGCCACAGCAAGTCTGACCTTGAATGTCCCCAGGAATGGGACCTCATCCACCTCTCTGGGCAACCTGTTCCCGTGCTTCCTCACCCTCAGTGTGCAGAGCTTCCTCCTGATGTCTAAGTCCTTTCCTTCTCTGCTCAGATGTCTCTCCAGATGCTAGGAGTGCTGACACTTGAAGCCAAGATATGCAAACAAGAGCAACCACCTCCAGGTGACTGCCAGCCAGCATGGGGACACCCAGACCCTTAGAGCAAGCTGGAAGCCTGACACTTCCCTCTGAGGACCTCCAGCATCTAATCAGCTTAAAGGAGGCAGGCTCAGAACTCTGCACTGGGCCCCTGAGCCTGCACTCTGCCAGCCAGGGGCATTGCTATGCAAAGTCCCAAGTGCTGCCCCCAGGAAACAGAGCAGCAGCAAACAGCTTCTGTGCTGGGCACCAGGGCCTGCAGGTCTTCTACCTCTGTCATGGGACAGCCAGGCAGGGATGTGAGGAGAGGCAAAGTCACCACAAAGGACACTCCAACACTCTGGGCCAGGCAAAAATAGATTAACCTACTTGAAAGTAGGACAAGATGGCAGAGGAGGAGGGCATCAGTGCACCAGGGCAGGAGGAGCTCATACAGAGGAGGCAGCTCGTCCATGCACATCTCTCACCTCCTGGTAGGCACCCAAGGTGCACAGAGGTGGCAAATTCAGGCAAGCAGCTGGCACAAGCTGTCCCATAACAAAGCTCTCCTGCTAGCCTTGAGCTGACAGCCAGCCTACCTGCCTCCCAGAACCAATCTCCTGGTGCCAGAAGCCTGTGGGATCTCCATGCCAAACCCAACAGCTGAACTCTTCTACCCGATCTGCTAAAGGCAGCAGTTTGCAGCAAACCAAGAGAGAGGATGTGAGGAGATTCCTGATGTGCCACATCAAGTTTAGTGCTTGGAAACTGCTCCCAGGCTCCAGCTGCTGCTGAGGGCATCCTCTCCACTGGCTCCAGCCCACCTACCCCTGCTTGGCTCCTTGCACCTCCACATCTTTCACAGAACCACAGCATCACAGAACACAGCCAGCTGGCAGAGCCCTCCAAGCTCAGCCACCCCACCCCTCCACCCAGCACTGCAGGCTCAGCACCAAACCATGTCCCTGAGCACCATCCCCACAGCTGCTGCAACACCCCCAGGGATGCTGACTCCAGCTGCCCTGGGCAGCCTCTTCCAATGTCTGAGAGCCCTTCCAGGGCAGAAAGATTTCCTGAGCTCCAGCCTCAGCCTCCCCTGGGGCAGCTTGGAACCATTGCCTCTGCTCCTGTCCCTTGCCACCAAGGAGCAGAGGCTGCCCCCTCCTCACTCCAACCTCCCTTCAGGGAGCTGCAGAGAGCAGTTAGGCTTTGAGCCCACTGGTGGAGCAGTGCTCAGCGAGGCCCTGGTGAAGATCACCCCAGAGCTTGCATTAGCACCTTCCAGAGCTGGGCAGCAGGGGAGGCAGGCAGCAGGCTCCAGCTCAGCTGGCAGTGATGTCTTCCAAGCAGCTAGAAGCCAGTGAAGGCTGCAGGCAGCTGAGCAGAGCTGCTCAGTGCTGTTTGCAGGGAGGAGTTAATGCCACGCCGGGGACTGGCCGCTCCAGGGCTGAGTTCCCCACCCGGCCTTGGCAGGACAGGAAGTTTTCTTGGCTTGGGAATCCGTGCTGGAACAGAAACTCGGAGCACCAGGTCTCAGGACACTATTCAAAAGGCTGTTCCCTGTTGCTGAGCTCAAAGGAAGCAGCAAGAAACCATCCAGGTCCCAGGTTCGTTGCAGAAAGCTTTAAGAGCCTCCAGAGAAAGGTCTCCCTGGGGGGGTGTGTGGTTTGGTCTCTTGAACCCAGACCTGCAGCAAGCAGTCTGGGGCAGCCCTGAGCTCAGGTGTGAGCCATGACAGCTCCCCTCAGCAGCTGCCACACTGAGGTGGACGTTTCTGGGCTAGCCTGAGGGCTGAGCCCACCCTAAGGACATGGAGGCCATTGTGAGAGCTTCCTGGTGACCTCGCAGTTACTGGCCAGCTGCAATGGCCTTTGAGCAGCCCAACTCACCCTGGGCTAGGGGAGCTGCACCTTGGCCTAGGATGAAGCTGGGAGGGGTGGGGAAAGGGTTCTGCTGCCTCTGCTAGGACTGTTGCAGTGGCTGCTTGCTAGCACTTGCCTGCAAGTGAGGGCAAGGCACTCAAGGCAGGAGTCCTTAAGCTTTAGGGTCCAGGCAGGGCAGGTTCAGGCAGCAGAAGTGCAGGAAGGTGGCCTGGCTGCTCTGTGCTGCAGCAGATGTCGTGGTCCTTTCCCAGCACTCCAGCGCCGGGAGCAGTGCTGCTGGGCAGGGAATGCCCAGGGGTGCCAGGAAACGATGGGACAGGAGAGACCTTCTGCAGCCCAGGGCCTTCTGAGTGCCGGCCGCGGTGCTGGCAGCCGTGGGGGATCGGTGCCTTTGAGCTCACCGCGGTGAAATTCGCCCTCCCGGCAGCAGGGTGCAGGCTGAAGCCAGCTCCGAGCTGCAGAGAGTGACTGCAGGTGCACCGAGCAGGCTGCACCACACAGCACCGCCGCTAGCCCAGGAGACACCTCCGGAGCTGCTGCCTCCCTCCACCTAACCCAGGAGCCCTTCCTCCCCCGCCCCCACCAGGCTATGCCAAGTTTTGCCAGGCAATCAGAAGGGCTTTAGGACTACGATTTGGTTATACTCCACAGTCTCTCCCACCCCACACAAAAGGCATCTCTAGCTAAGGGATCATCCACTGAGAAGGACTTAGTTCTGAAGGTGTGGTGAACACATTGCTCTGGGTTTGTGCTTAGAAAGGTACAAGCAAACAAATGGATTAAACCTCCTGGTGTTCTTAACCCTGCCTTCTTCTGGTGCCCTTAACCCTGCCCTCTTCTGGTCTCCTTAACCCTGCCCTCTTCTGGTGCCCTTAACCCTGCCCTCTTCTGGTCTCCTTAACCCTGCCCTCTTCTGATGCCCTTAACCCTGCCCTCTTCTAATGCCCTTAACCCTGCCCTCTTCTGGTGCCCTTAACCCTGCCCTCTTCTGATGCCCTTAACCCTGCCCTCTTCTGGTGCCCTTAACCCTGCCCTCTTCTGATGCCCTTAACCCTGCCCTCTTCTGGTCTCCTTAACCCTGCCCTCTTCTAATGCCCTTAACCCTGCCCTCTTCTGGTGCCCTTAACCCTGCCCTCTTCTGGTCTCCTTAACCCTGCCCTCTTCTAATGCCCTTAACCCTGCCCTCTTCTGATGCCCTTAACCCTGCCCTCTTCTAATGCCCTTAACCCTGCCCTCTTCTGGTGCCCTTAACCCTGCCCTCTTCTAATGCCCTTAACCCTGCCCTCTTCTGGTGCCCTTAACCCTGCCCTCTTCTAATGCCATTAACCCTGCCCTCTTCTGATGCCCTTAACCCTGCCCTCTTCTGATGCCCTTAACCCTGCCCTCTTCTAATGCCCTTAACCCTGCCCTCTTCTGGTGCCCTTAACCCTGCCCTCTTCTGGTGCCCTTAACCCTGCCCTCTTCTGATGCCCTTAACCCTGCCCTCTTCTGGTCTCCTTAACCCTGCCCTCTTCTAATGCCCTTAACCCTGCCCTCTTCTGGTCTCCTTAACCCTGCCCTCTTCTGGTGCCCTTAACCCTGCCCTCTTCTGGTCTCCTTAACCCTGCCCTCTTCTGATGCCCTTAACCCTGCCCTCTTCTGGTGCCCTTAACCCTGCCTTCTTCTGGTGCCCTTAACCCTGCCCTCTTCTGATGCCCTTAACCCTGCCCTCTTCTAATGCCCTTAACCCTGCCCTCTTCTGATGCCCTTAACCCTGCCCTCTTCTGATGCCCTTAACCCTGCCCTCTTCTGGTGCCCTTAACCCTGCCCTCTTCTGATGCCCTTAACCCTGCCCTCTTCTAATGCCCTTAACCCTGCCCTCTTCTGGTCTCCTTAACCCTGCCCTCTTCTAATGCCCTTAACCCTGCCCTCTTCTGGTGCCCTTAACCCTGCCCTCTTCTGGTGCCCTTAACCCTGCCCTCTTCTGGTGCCCTTAACCCTGCCCTCTTCTGATGCCCTTAACCCTGCCCTCTTCTGATGCCCTTAACCCTGCCCTCTTCTGATGCCCTTAACCCTGCCCTCTTCTGGTGCCCTTAACCCTGCCCTCTTCTGGTGCCCTTAACCCTGCCCTCTTCTAATGCCCTTAACCCTGCCCTCTTCTGATGCCCTTAACCCTGCCCTCTTCTAATGCCCTTAACCCTGCCCTCTTCTGGTGCCCTTAACCCTGCCCTCTTCTGGTCTCCTTAACCCTGCCCTCTTCTGGTGCCCTTAACCCTGCCCTCTTCTGGTCTCCTTAACCCTGCCCTCTTCTAATGCCCTTAACCCTGCCCTCTTCTGGTGCCCTTAACCCTGCCCTCTTCTGGTCTCCTTAACCCTGCCCTCTTCTAATGCCCTTAACCCTGCCCTCTTCTGGTCTCCTTAACCCTGCCCTCTTCTGGTGCCCTTAACCCTGCCCTCTTCTAATGCCCTTAATCCTGCCCTCTTCTGGTCTCCTTAACCCTGCCCTCTTCTAATGCCCTTAACCCTGCCCTCTTCTGGTCTCCTTAACCCTGCCCTCCATGCCCCCAAACACTGCCAATAATGAGGTGGAAGCAGCAGCACTGCACTAACCAGCAGGTCTGCCTGCCTCCTGGGAGCACCTCCCCAGAGGGATGGAGAAGGAACCTGAGGCTGAAGACCTCTAACAGCTCTGGAAGACTGCTCCTCATAGCAAGAGCTTCCCATCCCACAGAGGCAGCAGCCAACGCCTGCAGCTCTGCCAGGAGGCTTCCAACTTGGCCTGCCAAGAAAGGCCTGAAACCTGGAGTGCAAATCCTGTCCATCAGACCAAGGTGACCTGCAAGTTCAGCTTGCACAGCACTGTACATGCCACAGGTTTTTAACTCTGCTTCTCAGCCTTCCCCAGCACCCAAGAACTGCAGCAAGCCCACAGCCTCCTGCCCATGTCCAAGCAGAAGAATGCTGCTTAGAGCCTGCCAGAGAAGCTGCTTCCCTGGCTCATGGTTTTCAGGATGGTGCTTGAAATGATGTCTCTGCCACCCAGCTGAGCTGGCTCCTTTGCACACAGGAAAGTTGAAGAGGCACTGGAGGGGGAAACAGCTGCCCAGGAGCCTTTCAGCAAAAAAAATCCTCGCGGCAAACCCTCTGCCAGGCCTCAGATCCTCCAAAATACATTCAGCAGGTCCTTCCCTGAACAGCCTGAGAAGCATCACAAGCCCTTTGAGATAGCAGAACACCACTTGAGCACAAGCTTAATCCCCCAGAGCTCTTCCCTGGAGCCTCTCAGGGAAGGACAAGCCACCTTCTAACTCAGCACATTCACACCACACCACTTACAAGAGGAGCACCTAGGGGTAGTCACACCAGCTTGGGACACTGCTCCTCAGCCTGGGGAGGGCTGAGCATGCACAGCCTTGCACAGCCCATCCTGCACCCTGGCTGCTGATACAGGGGGAGGCAAAGCCTGACCTCAGTCCTGGAGATGCTCCCTCCCCATAACTCCCTGCCCTGCTCACCTCCGCGTCCCCGCTGGTCCCCGGGACAGGCGTGTGGCCACGGGGCAGCCGCTCGGTGCATCCCCCGGGACACCGGGACCGGTCAAAGCGCCGGGAAGCAGAGCGGAGTTTGGCCGCCAGAGGGCAGCAGAGGGAGACATGAGTCGCTGCCGTGCCCTTTGCTGCCCTCTGGCGGTCAAACGCCGCAGTTCACTGAAGCGCTGAACTTGGCTTGGAAGGGACCTCTGGAGATCACCCAGTCCAAGCCCCTGCCAGAGCAGGGTCACCTAGAGAAGGTCACAGAGGAACACAGCCAAGCAGGTTATGAATGCTTCCAGGGATGTGGACTCCACCACCTCCCTGGGCAGCCTGTGCCAGACTCTGACCACTCTGGCAGCACAGAAATTGTTCCTCATCTCCAACCTGAGCCTCCCTTGGCACAATTTCAGGACATTTTCCTCTCCCTGAGACTAGGGAGCAGAGCCCAACCCCCACCTCACTGCAGCCTCCTTTCAGAGTGCTACAGAGAGCAATGAGGTCTCTCTCAGCCTCCTCTTCTCCACACTGAACACCCCCAGCTCCCCCAGCTGCTCCTCCCCAGCCCTGTTCCCCAGACCCTTCCCCAGCTCTGTTGCCCTTCTCTGGCCCTGCTCCAGCTCCTCAATGTCCTTCTTGCAGTGAGAGGCCCAGAACTGAACCCAACACTCAAGCTGTGGCCTCCCCAGTGCCCAGTCCAGGGGCACCATCCCTGCCCTGCTCCTGCTGCCCACACCACTGCTGCTCCAGGCCAGGCTGCTGCTGCCCTTCTTGGCCACCTGGGCATACCCTGAGCTCATCTTCAGATGAGTGTCAACCAGCACCCCCAGGGCCTTTTCTGTCAGGCAACTTTCCATCCACTCTTCCCCATACTTGTCACACTGCATGGGGTTGTTGTGACCCAAGTGCAGCACCCAGCCCTTGCCTTTGTTAAACCTCCTCCCACTGACCTCAGCCACAGATCCAGCCTGGGCAGATCTCTTTACATTCCAGTTTGTGGCCACTGCCCCTTGGCCTGGCACTGGGCACCACTGAACAAAGCCTGGCCCAGTCCTCCTGCCACCAACCCTTTGAGCATCAGTCAGCATTCATGAGATTCCCCCAGGCTGCTCCTCTCCAGACAGAAAAGCCCCAATTCTCTCAGTCTCTCCTCACAGAGATGTTCCAGCCCCCTCAGCATCCTTGTAGCCTTTTCTGTCCCCTCTCCAGCCAGTCCCTATCCTTCTTGAACTGGGGAGTCCAGAACTGGACCCCTCTGCACCCCAGGTTCAGTCTGTTGGAGGCTCTGCTCATCCCCATCATGACTGTCTTGGGGCCTGGGCAATGTGAGCACCTCCTCAGGGCCTTTGGATCATGGAATGGTTTTGGTTGGACCAGACCTTTAAGATCAAGTCCAACCCTTACCCCAGGGCACCACCAAACCATAGAATCACAGAATCACAGAACTGGCAGGGTTGGAAGGGACCTCAAGGCTCAGCCAGTCCCAACCCCCTGCCATGGCCAGGGACACCTCACACTACAGCAGGTTGCTCACAGCCACATCCAGCCTGGCTGCAAACACCTCCAGGCAGGAGGCTGCCACCACCTCCCTGGACAGCCTGCTGCAGAATGCAGCAGCTGCTTCCACATCCAGCCTGGATGGCCCTCAGCACCACATCTCCACAGCTTTGAAACCCCTCCAGGGCTGGGGACTCCACCACTGCCCTGGGCAGCCTGGGCCAGGGCTTTGCAACCCTTTGGGGGATGAAATTGTTCCTCCTGTCCAACCTCAGCCTCCCCTGGGGCAACCTGGGGCTCCTTCCTGCCACGCTGTTGCTTGTTCCTTGGGAGAAGAGCCCAACCCCCACCTGGTTACAAACTTTCAGGGAGCTGCAGGGAAAGTTAAGGTCTTGACAGTGGTGCAGGAGCAACGAGGTGCTGGTGGTGGTGGAGGAGCAGTGGCAGGAGACAGGCAGGGCAGTGGGGCCGATGCAGGTCCCTGGGTGGGGGACAGTGGTCTTGCAGAGCTCTGCAGCTGTCCAGAGCACAGAGTGCTGAGCTGTGGTGCCCCACACGGGTGCTCAGCCTCCCGTGCCCTTCAGCCTCTTCCAAGGAGAGAGGAGAGAGGAGCTGCCGTGCGCGGGGGGCCGCAGCCCCCTCCCCTGCAGGCTGCAGCTGCCCTCTGCCCCCTGCACAAACCCCCGTGGGGGATGGACCAGGCTGTGCTCAGCAGCTACCTCCCGGGCTGGAGCGTTGCTAGGAGACAGGATCCCCCGGGAGGCTGCGGTGCCAGCCCCGGGCCCGGGCAGGGGGCCTGCGGCTGCCGAGGGACCTCTGGAGGAGGGAAGGCCAAGGGGGGAGGTCAGACACAAGGCTGCAGCAAGGCTCCGTGAAAGACACCCCCACGCCTCCTGAGGAAAACCTGAAGTGGGGAGGGGGCTCTAGAGCAGGAGGAAGAGCTCAGCATCAGCAGGATGAAGTTAACCTGGAGCAAGGCACCATGAAAGACACCCCCAAACCTCACAGGGAAAACTCAAGTGGGGAGAGGGGTCTAGAGCAGGGGGAAGAGCTCAGCATCAGCAGGATAAAGTTAATCTAGAGAGAGGTCTCCAGAGGCTCTCAGGTCAGGGAGCTGACACTGCAGGGAGATGCTTCCCTCAGCAGCCCTCTCCCCTTGCTGCAGCTGCAGGGGGGGTCTCACTGGACTGGTCAGGAGTGGGCAGCTGCAATGTGCAAGCTGCAGGGTGAAGGCTGAGTGGGCAGCTTCAGAGAGGGGAGGGCAAGGGGACAGGCTGGGGAGGGCAGGGGCACATGGAGAGCAAGGGTGCACTGGCAGCCAGGCACTGTGGTGGCTGAGCTGCTACTTGGGTCACAGCCTGGGGCATTCACTTTGGGTGCAGAAAGAGTCAGTTGGCCTCTTTTGTCTGCCCTCCTTTGATGTGGGCAAGGCATTCCCAGGGGATCTGAAACCCAGGGTGGGAGGAGGTGAGAAATGCTGGAAGTGAGGCAGGATCCAGCTTGCAGGACTTTCCCCAGCAGAAGTTAGCTGGGACAGTGTCCCAGGGCCTGGACCAGGGCAATAGGAGGAAAGATGCTGAGGCCTCGGAGCAGGCTGCCCAGGGAGGTGGAGTCACCTCCCCTGGAGGTGCTGAAGCAAGGGGTGGACATTTCTGCAACACCTGCATCCAAAGCAGTGAGGCCAGAGCTGGAGAGAGGGATCCTGCCCCTCTGCTCTGCTCTGTGAGACTTCACCTGCAGGGCTGTGTCCTGATATGGAGCCCCCAACACCAGAGACCTGGACCTGATGGAGAGGGTCCAGAGAAGGCCACCAAGATGATCAGAGAGCTGGAGATCCTCTGCTGTGGGGACAGGCTGAGAGAATTGGTGTTGTTCAGCCTGGAGAAGAGAAGGCTCCAGGGAGACCTCAGAGCTGCATCTCAGTGTCTGAGGGAGACCTACAGGAAGGCTGGGGAGGGAGTGGTCAGAAGGGGCTGATGGGGATAGGACGAGGAGCAGTGGTTTGAAACTGGAGAAGGGCAGAGTTAGGTTGGCCATCAGGAGGGAGTTCTGCACAGGGAGGGTGGGGAGGCACTGGAACAGGCTGCCCAGGGAGGGGGTTGAGGCTCCAGCCCTGGAGATAATCAAGGTCAGCCTGGATGTGTCCCTGGGCAGCCTGCTCTGCTTGGAGGTGTCCCTGCTGCCTGCAGGGGGGTTGGACAAGGTGACCTTGGAGGGTCCCTTCCAAACAGATGCAGTCTGGATCTGTGACATGGCCCTTGGGGACATGGCTTGATGGCCATTCTGGTCTTAGGTCTATCATCCAGCACCATCTAATCAACTAAAGCCTGGCACCAGGCACCCCATCCAGGCTCTTCCCATGCAGCACTTTGCAGGGCAGAGCTGCTGGCAGCACAGGACCCCTGATCCAAAGGAGTCAGTCACCTTGTGCTGGGGCCTGGCAGGGTCACAGCTGGGCTCCAAGGCTGCTTCCAGCCAGGGGGATGCTGTGTGAGACATGAGGCTGCTGCTGGCTGCCAGAGCTGCACGGGGTCAGTGCTGGCTTGCTGGGAAGTGGAGAACAGCAGCTGCCCAGCTCAGTGCTTTCAGGAATCCCTTCCCACCTGCACTGCCTGAGCCCTGGCTGCTCCCTGCTGGAAGCTGTTCCTGTGGCCTGGCTTTCCCAGGGTGCTCACCCAGTGTCCCCAGGGGATGGGCTAAAGGCCAGAAGGTGCCATTTGGAGACAATCCTTCCCTTCCCAGCACCACTGTCACTTCATTGCACAAGTGTGGGAAGGTCCCAGCCTGACCCTGACCCCTGTGCACTGAGCACAGCACCGCTCCCTGGCTCCTGCCTCACACTGCCCATCTTTGATCCATGCTTTCGGTGTCACCTTCTCCACAGCTCCCATCCCTCCCCCTCTGGTGTGTGGGAGCTCAGGTGACAAGAGCCAATGGCCCATGTCAGCAGGGCAAAGCCCTGGGGAAAGGCCCTGAGCAAAGCCAGTACCCCTGCAGCTGGGGGAGCAGCCTGGCTCAGCCAGGGTGCTGGTGGTCTGCCTTTCTCCAGGGACCTCGCCAGTGCTGATCAGCATCTAAAGGGTCAAGAGGCTGGGGCCAGGATCTCCCCAGTGGTGCCCAGGGACAGGACAAGGGGCAATGGGCACAAACTGGAACCCAGGAGGTTGTTCCTATGAGGGTGACAGGCCACTGGAGCTGCCCAGAGAAGCTGTGGAGCCTTCTTCTTTGGAGACTTTCTAAAGCCACCTGGACCTGTTCCTGGGTGACCTGATCTATGCTCCCTCAGCAGTGGCATTGGACTAGATGGTCCCCAGAGGTCCCTTTCAGTCCCTACTGTTCTGTGAAGCACACCTGAGCACACCAGGCCTGAGAGGCCCCAGAGGCACCACTCTGCCTGGCCAAGTGGGGACCTTCCATCCCTCAAGTTAAGCTACATCAGAAATGTGCCCAGCTGCACCCACCCCTAGCCTCACTTCAAGGATGTGGGCATCCCACCACCATGCCTTTGGAAAAGGGGGCTTCAAATTAACAGCAGCCTGGAGGAGAAGGCCTTGGGGGTGTCAGCTGGTGCCAAAGTCCCCAGGAGCCAGCAATGGTCCCTGGCAGCCCAGCAGGCAGCTGAGTGCTGAGCTGCAGCCAGAGCAGGGAGAGCAGCAGCACAGGGAGGGGATTCTGCCCTCTGCTCTGCTCAGAGCCCACCTGCAGCACTGCCTCCAGCTCTGGGGCCCCCAGCACAGGAAGGACCTGGAGCTGCTGGAGAGGCTCCAGAGGCCACAGAGATGAACAGAGGGCTGCAGAAGCTCCCCTGTAGGGACAGGCTGAGAGAGTTGGGGCTGTTCAGCCTGGAGAAGGCTCCAGGGAGAACTCAGAGCAGTACCTGAAGGGCTCCAGGAGAGCTGGGGAGGGACTTTGGACAAGGGCTGGGAGTGCCAGGACAAGGGACAGTGGCTTTGAGCTGGGAGAGGGCAGACTGAGGCTGGAGATGAGGAAGGAACTGTTGGCAGTGAGGCTGGGGAGACACTGGCACAGGCTGCCCAGGGAGGCTGTGGCTGCCTCCTGCCTGGAGGTGTTCCAGGCCAGGCTGGATGAGGCCCTGAGCAGCCTGGGCTGGTGGGAGGTGTCCCTGCCCAGGGCAGGGGGTTGGCACTGGATGAGCTTGAAGGCCAACCCAGCCCATGCTGTGGTTCTATGATGCTCTGGATTCTCCCAAGGAAGTGCCTTCCCTCTTCCCAGGAGCGTTCATGGAGCGCAGGCTGCGGGCTGGGGGTGCCTGCCAGAGCAGCCCTGCTCCCTGCCTGCAGTGCTCTCCCTGCATGGCTCTGGGGCCATTTGCCAATGTTTGTGTCTCGACAGTCAGTCTGTCAGCCTTCCCTGTATGGTTTCCTCTGGGATCAGCTCCCTCTTCCTCCCCATTAAATGGCAGAGCTGTGTGCAAACAGCCTGGCATCAAACCATCTGGGGCACGCTCGGGGCCAAGTGCTGATCTCCCAGCAGCGCGTGGCAGGCACCTCCTGCGCCCGGGCGAAGGACACCCGCAGCACCGGCACCCCCTGGCACTGCCTGCACAGGTAGCCAGGCCCCAGCCTGCCCATGGAGGCCTTCAGTGCCCCCAGCCACCTCCCACACTGCTGATGCTCACCTGGATCCCTGCCGCTCCAGCCCAGCTCACAGGGGACCTTGCAGGAGCAAGCTGCAGCAGAGAGCAGCCTGGGATGAAGGCTGTGGAGACCATTCCTGGCTGCTGCTAATACAGCTGCACAGAGGGCATCAGGTTGGAAGAGACCCCCAAAGGGCATCCTGTCCAACCCCCCTGCAGGCAGCAGGGACACCTCCAAGCAGAGCAGGCTGCCCAGGGACACATCCAGGCTGATCTTGAATGGCTCCAGGCATGGAGCCTCAGCCCCCTCCCTGGGCAGCCTGTTCCAGTGTCTCAGCACCCTCCCTGTGCAGAACTTCCCCCTGATGTCCAGCCTCAAGCTGCCCTGCTCCAGTTTCACTCCATTGCCCCCTGGACACCAGCAGGACCAAGGCCTCCATGGACCTGCTGAGCATTCACCTGCTCCCCTGGCTTCCCAGGGAACTGTCCCCTGGAAGGCTGGGGTCAGGGTGGCTCTCTGCTAGGACTGCACCACCACAGGGCACAGAGACTCTTCCAGCTCAGTGGCAGCCACCCTGGCTGTGCAGATTGGATTCTGTCTAGACTCAAAGGCTCTGGAACTGGGATTCAGGTACCTTCAGCCTGACCTCTGCTGCATCCTCCTGCCTCTGCAGTTTGCACCAAGACCAGGAGCTGGCTTTGTGCCCAGGGCCACATCCTGCCTTGGTGCAGCTGTTGCAAGCAAAGAGTGACCTGGGAAGGTGGCTGTGTGGGACAGGGTGGATCCCACCTGTCCTCAGCTGGAGGAGACAGCAGCTGCTTGCAGCAGCCAAGGGCCTGCTGAGGTAGCCCAGGGCATCCATTTACTCCAGAGCTGGGTTTGTCCTCCTGCCTTCCCAGGGCATGAGTTCCTCAAAGCTGATCTGGGAAGACTTCAAATGGTGCCAGGATGATCTCCTCAGAACAGAGCAGATTCCCACAGCCCTGCTGGACACAGGGTGGAAGCCATGTGGGTCCCCCAGAGCCATCTCCTCTGCACCAGGCACATCAAAGGCTCTCTCCCTGCTTCTCAGCACAGGATGGGAGTTCCAGCTAAGGCCAGCAGTGGAGATGGTGACTTATTTTACATCTCTGAAGCTCCTCTCACTTGGGGGACACTGACTGAGTCACCATGGAGCAGAGGAAGTCAAAGCTGCCAGGACAGATGATAGCCAAATGTCACTGGTGGTACTCAGAGGATAAGTCACCCTTCGTGAGGCAGCTCTGCAAGCTCCTTTCTGCTGCAGCCCCTCCTCCCCTGCCGTTCAGGGAAGTCACTGATCAGCCTCAGGCAGACATCACAGAAGGTAGCCCTGCTGGCAGAGCAGCCAAGCTCCCCAGCCCCACCACACCTGGGTGGAGAAGTCTTCTAAGATACACTGACCAAGGCTTGGAGAAGCTGCTGCCTCCACACAGAGCTGGAGATGCAGCAGGTGACTTGCACAGCAGCATCAGAGTAGGAGCTGATGGCCACAGACTGCAGTGGGACACATCTGCATTGTGCTCTACACCACTGGCTTGCAGGCAGTGCTGCTGGAGAGCTGGTGGTTGAAGGGCAGCTCTGCACTGGGTCTCGGAGCCTGGGCTGAGCTGCAGATGCACACAGGCACCACTGAAAGCAAAGCTTCCCAACCCCTGCTGGGTAGACCCCAGGCTCCTTGCTGGTGGTGTGTGGTGTGGGCTCAGCCTAGGGGCAGGGCTGTGTCATTCTGGAGCTGTTGCTGGTGGTGTGTTCATAGACAAGCACAAGCTCTTCCCAGACTTCCAGGTGGATGCTTCCTGAGGACACCAGGACAGAGCCTTCAGCACCATCACCAGGAGAGGCCACCCAGAGCTGCAGATGGCGAACAGGGAGCTGAGCAAAGAGCAGGGCTGCAGCAGTTCTCTCCCATAGCCACCACTGAAGGATTAGCATTCAGCCACAGCCACAAACACAGAGAGGACAGCAGCAAAACCTGAGCCAGAGCACACCCGGAGCAGCCATGGCCAGCACCCTGACACAGCCTCCCTGGCTGCTGAGCACAGCCCCCCTGCAGCCCCCAGCTGAGTGCTGAGCTCAGCCTGTGCCTGGCTCCAGAGGGCAGCTCATGCCATGGCTTGCCCAGGGCTCTGCTGCTCTTCAGAGAGCCCCAAGCATCCCTAAATCCCAGCTCCTGGGGCTCCCCGGGAGTAGAGGCCCAGCGAATGGAGGACATCAGCATGTGCTGGGTCCCACCCGGGGCAGGCAGTGGCACCAGGATGCAGGAGGCCAGGTCTGGTGTTGGGAGGCTTGGGGCAGGATCTGCCTGTCTGCTTGTGCCCCCTCTGGGCTGGCTGGGAAGCAGCTCCTGTGGCACTCAGGTGTCCTCCTCAGGGCAGCACTGCTGGCTGGGCTGGGCTGCAGGAGGGCTCAGCAGCAGGCCTGGAGGCTGCAGCTCCTGGGGTGCAGTCGGAGGAGTGTGGCCACCAGCTCAGGGGAGATTCTCTTCCCCTCTGCTCTGCCCTGCTGACACCACACCTGGAGTGCTGTGTCCAGGTCTGGGCTCCCCAGTTCAAGAGGGAGGGGGATTGCTGGAGAGAGTCCAATGGAGGCTATGAGGATGATGAAGGGAGGAAAGGCTGAGAGCCCTGGGGCTGTTGAGCTCAGAGAAGAGAAGGCTGAGAGGAGATCTGCTCAACGGTCACAAAGAGCTGAAGGAAGGGTGGGGGGCAAGAAGGGGCCAGGCTCTTTGCAGTGGTTCAAGCCCCATCTATGTGTGCCCTGCCCCAGGTGCTCCAGCTCTGGCAGGGGGCTTGGATGGATGATTCCTGGAGGTCCCTCCCCACCCCCCACCCCCATGCTGTGACTCTGTGACAGTTTGATCACATCCAGGAGGCGATGAGCATGGAGTTGTGACGTGCTGGTGGGGGATGCACACAGCCAGGGCCTCGTTTACCCCCTGGGCAGGGAGAAGGGGGCAGGAGTGGGGTCTGGATGCGGGGGAGCGGGAGGGGAGCTGCTGCTGCTGCGTGAGGATAAATCAGTTGGGGATGAGAAGGTGGCACTGGCAGGCTGCCAGGTGACAGGCAGGCTCCACAGCCAGGGGCCCAGCTGTCAGCCTGGTGGCAGCAATTAAATGAGCTATCGATTGAGGAATTGTTGTCTGCAGGGTTTAAAGATAAGATCGATGGAGACCAAAAGGTTTGGGCTCCGGTTACTAATTAGTCGAGCACGCCTGGGGGAGCAACCTCTGGAGACAGGCAGGGAAGAGCTGAGCGCGGGCAGCTCTGCCAGCCTGCTGGGGTCACCCCCTCCCTGCCACCCACTCCCCACCTCTCCCAACTCCCTGCTGCCAAAGGCTGGACGGGCACAGGGCTGCTGGTGCCAGGGATTTGAATGAGTTCCGCGGAGAGGGGCAGCAGGATGCAGCTGGGCTCCGTGCCTGGGCTGTCCCCCGGGGTGGGGGTGTGGGAAAGAGGGGCTGAGCGCTGCGGGTGTGGAGGTGCAGACCGAGAGCAGAGCCTCTCCCTTTGCCTCGGGGACCAATTGATTCATTCCTGGGGCTCTGGCATCAGTTACAGCCTGAACTTACTGCTCTCCCCTGCTCCTCCTGCAGCCAGCCCAGCGACACAAAGGAGACAAACGTGGCACAGACTTCTCGTGGCTTACGTGCTGGCTCTGCCTGCCCTCTGCGGAGCCGAAGCAGGGCAAAGCTATGCTAAGGCTTTTTGCTCTCTCTGCTTTGTTCCCTCACGCCCAGACGACGGCTGGGACGTGGTCAGCTGGGGCCCAGCAGGCAACGGCCCTGCCCGTGTGCCGTTTGGGTGGCATTTGAGACTGGCTCCCCGCTTGCCGCTGTGGGAGGGGGGCCTATGGATGCAACACAGAGCTGCTCCATGGGCAGCTGGGCAGCTGGGCTGGGTCACAGCTCCCAGCTGGTGTCAGCTCTGGGTTAGGAAGAGGCCTGGCCGTGGCCCCCGACCCGTCCCGGGGTGGCCAGCAGGAGCAGGGAGGTCATTGTGCCCCTGGACTCTGCATTGGTTAGGCCACACCTTGAGTACTGTGTCCAGTTCTGGGCCCCTCAGTTTAGGAAGGACATCGAGACACTTGAACGTGTCCAGAGAAGGGCAACAAGGCTGGGGAGAGGCCTTGAGCACAGCCCTATGAGGAGAGGCTGAGGGAGCTGGGATTGTTTAGCCTGGAGAAGAGAAGGATCAGAGGCGACCTCATTGCCCTCTACAACTACCTGAAAGGTGGTTGTAGACAGGAGGGGGTTGGTCTCTTCTCCCAGGCAACCAGCACCAGAACAAGGGGACACAGTCTCAAGCTGTGCCAGGGGAGGTTTAGACTCGAAGTGAGGAGAAAGTTCTTCACTGAGCGAGTCGTTCGTCATTGGGATGTGCTGCCCAGGGAGGTGGTGGAGTCGCCGTCCCTGGAGGTGTTCAAGGGGAGATTGGACGTGGCACTTGGTGCCATGGTCTAGTTGTGAGGTCTGTTGGAACAGGTTGGACTTGATGATCCTTGGGGTCTCTTCCAACCTTAGTTACTGTGATACTGTGATACTGTGATACTGTGATCTCAGCTCGCCAGCGAGTTCAAGCCCAGCAAACAGAGGAGGCTCAGAAGCTGTCTCTGTGGGTCCTGTGCCCCATGGGCACCACAGCCGTGGCTCACTCCTCAGCATGTGACAGGCTGTGCCAGAGCACTGGCAGCCCTGGGACCCAGCACCGGCCCGGGGGCAAACGGCCTCCGCTTTGCATTCCCTGGGGCCCCCCAGGAGAGGGCAGCAGGGCCAGAGGTGCAGGGGCTTGCCCTGCTGGGAGCCGTTCCCTGCAGCTGGGCTTGGAGACTGCTGACGGCCACTGCAGCCCGGCCCAGCCGGCAGTAAAGCACAGCAGGGCGGGCGGGGGCGGGCCGGGAAGCCCTGCTCCCCAGCAGCCTGGAGATGCCCGGGGGTGGTGGGGGTGAAGAGAAAGGAGAGCTCAAGGCCACCCAGACGCCCAGGGCTGTCCCAGGCTGCCTGCTGCTTTCCCAGCAGGGCTGTGCAGCTGCATGGCTTTGTCTGGAGGACCTGCAGCCAGCCCCCAGGGATTCCACGCTTAGGAGGCAGCTTCCTTTGCCCTTCCTCCATCCCTGGCTTGCTTTCTGCATGGCCCAGGCTGGCCCAGCCCCAGGGCCTGGGGCAGACACTGCACCGCTGCCAGGGCAGGGCAGGCTCTGGGGGTCTTTGTTTTCCTGCATTGTTCAGCTGCTGTTGTCCCACAGCTCTGTGTCACTGCGCTGTCCAGGAGCTGTGAACCCAACACTGCTGCTCCGTGACAGACAGGGAGCAGGCAGCTGCCCCAGGGCTGTTATTCCCTTGTGGATTTCACTTTCCTTTCCCACCCCACAGCCAGGCTGCCTGTGCTGCCCGTGGCCATCTGCCCATGCTCAGCAGCAACAGCAGGCTCTGTGGTTTCGGTGGGCTGCACAGCCTCCTCTGGACTCTCCCCTCCTAAAGCCTTTCCAGCCCTCTACGCATGGCTGTGATGGATGAGCAATGCATGAGATGTCTCTCTGTCTGCCTGGCCTGGCTCAGACAGCACCTGCAGGACCCTGGCTCTGGGTGGCTTTGTAAAAGTGTAGAAGGCTCTGCATGGCTCCCACTTGGCTCTGCATGCTGGGCAGCAGATCAGAGCACTGCTGCTTCAGTATTTGCTGGGGAGGTTGCCAGAGCCACCCAAGCCCCCTTGGCTGCCAGGCTGCACTGCCTCTGCCCCGAGTGATGCTGGTGGATGGCTGATGGTGGCTGCCCCAGAGCCACCCTGGCCCCATCAGTGGTTCTGTGAGGCCCACAGCTGGCCCATGGAGTCACAGAATGGTTTGAGCTCCCTCCATGTTCTTAGGGGTTGGATGCTGCTCACAGAGAGGAAAGCTTGATCTAAGCAGGTGTCCTGGAGCCAAGGAGGGGATGGAGCAAAAGTAGAAGTGGGGAGATTGAGATTGGATGTGAGGAAGAAGTTGTTGCCCATGAGGGTGGTGAGAGCCTGGCACAGGCTGCCCAGGGAGGTGGTGGCAGCCTCATGCCTGGAGGTGTTTGCAGCCAGGCTGGCTGTGGCTGTGAGCAACCTGCTGCAGTGTGAGGTGTCCCTGCCCATGGCAGGGGGTTGGAACTGGCTGAGCCTTGAGGTCCCTTCCAGCCCTGCCAGTTCTGTGGTTCTATGATCTGTCACCTGTTTGCCTGCCCTGGCTGAACAGGTCTGGGCTGTGCAGCCCAGAGTGTGCTTGCCTGCACACAGCAAGGCCTGGCTCTTGCAAGGGGAGCAGGAGCTGAAGGTTGGTTCTGCCACCTCTCTCTCCTGGCAGCCTAGAAGTGACAAGGCACAGGATGGGTGCAGGGGGTGCCAGGCTACCAGAGCAGGCAGGAGGCACCCCTGCACTCATAGGTCAGCATGATAAAGCAGAATTATTCCCACCTCTCCTCCACTTTCCTTCTGGCATGAGGATGTGACCCAGCAGCAGCAAGAACAAAGAGCATGAGTGACCAGCAGCACAGGGAGGGGATCCCTCCCCTCTGCTCAGACCCCACCAGCAGCACTGCCTCCAGCTCTGGGGCCCCCCTGACCCTGTGGAGCTGACTGAGCACTTGCAGGGCTGGCCCAGAGAGGTTGTGGCATCACCATCCTTGGAGATATCCTAAAGCCATCCAGACAGAGACCTGGACAGCTGGCTCTGTGTGGCCCTGCTTGGGCAGGGGGCTGGGCCAGGTAGGCTTCAGAGTTCCCTGCCAGTTTCAGCCAGCCTGTGGTGCTGTGATCTCGCTGGAGCCTGCACTTCCAGAGCTTGCTCCTTCTTTCCAAGTCAAAGCTGCAGCTCCTTCTAGCTGCCTCCTGTTGGCTTGCCCAGCTTGGTAGCTGTCACACATGCCAAAGTGGCCTCCATCCACCCCACCTGTGGGGCCAGGCAGACACAGCTCCCTCTCACAGGCAAGGGCAGTTGTTTGCTGCTCAGCTGCAGCCCTGGGAACGCAGCAGGCTCCCTGCATCGGCCAGAGCCACCACAGGCAGAAATCTTCACCTGCTGCCTCCATGCCAGCAGGGGCTGGAGCCTCCCACACAGGCCATGAGCTGGCCTCAGCCCTTCCAGCACCAGCACTCTGTGGGCCCAGATGTGTTAGAGCCAGCAGGGCTGCCCTGGGGAAGCCCATTCCACACCAGGCCCTTCCTGCTGCCCAGGCTTTCCCTGCACCCAGCCTTCCCTTCCTCAGCTGCAGGTCACTGCCTCCTGCCCTCCCATGGCCAGGGATGGTGCCTTCATTGATGTCATTACCTCCAAGGTATTTATAGTGCATGAGCAGAGCCCCTGGAGAGCTCCCTATCTCCTGAGCTCCATAAATTGTGTTGTCTCTGTCCCCATCTGCCCATGCTGACCTCCTGCATTGCCTTTGGTTTCTTCCAGCCTTAGCCCTCAGCCACAAATGGTCTCTCCATTTCTCCCCAAGCTCTTCCCTGGGACCCCACATCCTTGGAGGAAACTGGATCCTGGTGTAGCAGGGCCACAGGAGGTGGTGGTGAGGCTGCAGGGGCATCTCTCTGCTTGCTGGCCATTAAACATGCTCTGGATCATGGGCAGAGCCCTTGTGGAGGAGAGGCTCAGCCAGAAGAGGAGAAGACATTTCTGTGCAGCTGCAGCAGGGAGTGCAAGTAGTCTGTGCAGAGCCTGGATGGGTCCTTGTCAGCTCCAGCTCTGCCCTACAGGTCCTGGGCACAGGAGGGACCTAAGCTGATGCATGCATGGCTCAGCATGGGGAGAGGCTTCTCCTAGCAGCCTTTGGCTTGGGTCATGCACTTCAGAGCTGCTCACCCTCCAGCAGGAATGTGATAGGACCAGAGGGAATGGCTTGGAGCTTGAGGAGGGGAGACTTGGACTGGCACAGGTTGCCCAGGGACGCTGTGGCTGCCCCCTCCCTGGAGGTGCTCAAGGCCTCATGCAGCCTGGCCTTGAGCAACCTGGGCTGGTGGGAGGTGTCCCTGCCCATGGCAGGGGGTTGGGACTGGATGATCTTGAAGGCTCCTTCCAACCCAACCCTGTGACCATGAGTCTCTGAACTGTCCATGCCTCAGACCTGTGGCAGAACTCCCACATGAACAGGCCAGGGGTGTCCCAACCAGAGCTGTTCTAGAGGAGCAGAGAATCATTTAGGCTCAGAAAGATCTTTCAGATCATCAAGTCCAACCCTTACCCCAGCACTGCCAGCTCACCACTAAACCATGGCCCTCAGCTCCACAGCTACACATCTTTGAAACACCTCTAGGGATGGGGACTCCACCACTGCCCTGGGCAGCCTGGACCAGGGCTTAGCAACCCTCTCAGGGAAGAAATTGTTCCTAAAGTCCAACCCAAACCTCCTCTGGTGCAACCTGAGACCATCTCCTCTTGCCCTATCACTTGCCTCTTGGGAGAGGAGACCAAGCCCCACCTAACCCCAGGCTCCTTCCAGGGAGCTGTAGAGAGCAATGAGGTCTCCCTCAGCCTCCTCTTCTCCACACTGAACACCCCCAGCTCCCTCAGCTGCTCCTCCCCAGCCCTCTTCTCCAGACCCTTCCCCAGCTTTGTTGCCCTTCTCTGGTCCTGCTCCAGCTCCTCAATGTCCTCCTTGGAGTGAGAGGCCCAGAGCTGAGCCCAGGATTTGAGAGGTGGCCTCCCCAGTGCTGGGGTCAGGGCTTCGTATCTTTGAGCCATCTCCCTTGGCTCCAGAGCCACCGTGGCAGTGCCCAGCCCTGCTGACAGCCCTGTGCTCAGCAAGCCCTCCCAGCCCTGCCATAAGCCCCACAGCCCAGGCTGCTGCTCAGTGCCAGGGGGCCTACGGGCCACTGCCTGAAGAGCAGCAGGAGGCAGAGGTGCCAGGCAGAGGTGCCAGGCAGAGGTGCCAGGCCTTCAGCAGGGCGCCGTCAGTTCCCGGCAGCGCTGTGAGGTCATCGCTGCTGCAGCCTTGGCTCTGGCGGCAGGGATGAGGCTGTCGGGAAGCTGCCTGCCCCTGCTCAGCTCAATGCTAATGTGGTTACCCTCCCAGCTGCTCAGGGGCACTCTGTCCCTCCCATCACCAGCAGCTGAGCTGCACTGAGACTGCCAGCTCTGGATGCTGCTGCTGGGGCAAGACCCAAAGCTGGCCTCAACCAGCCTGCCCAGCGGGGCAGCTGCTGGTCCCCACGGGGCCCCTGGGGCAGGGGTCAGGTGCCCAGGGCAGGCTGCACTGCAGCCAGGGCTGCTGGAGCTGGGGGGCTGCTGGAGCTGGGGGGCTGCTGGAGCTGGGGAGCAGCTGTCCCACGGGGTGGGGTTTGGCACAGCACTGCGCAGGGGGGGCAGCAGGGACCAGGGCAGGGCAGGGCTGGAGCAGGGCAGGGAGCTGCCGAGGCCCACGGCACAAGCTGAGCTTCAGCCTCCCTCTGCTAGCCTCAACTGGACAGGCACCTCGGGAGGCTGCTCTCCTGAGGGCCATGTGCACAGCTGATGCTGGCCCGGCGCTGCCACCTTCCCTTCTCGGCAGTGGCCTCACCGAGGCGCTCCAGCCGTCCTGCTGCAGGAGCTGGGGGGCACGGCTACCCCCTGGGGCTCCCCCGGGCACAGAGCAGAGGCCTGCCCTGCTTCTGCGCTGCTCTGGAGGGAGCCAGGCTGCAGGGCTGTGTAGATGCTAAACCAGGCCAGCATATGGTGCTGTAGGTCCGTGGTACAGCCTGCACGACATCACACTGGCCTGGGCTGGGCTGGGGAACGACTGGGACTCAGCCCAGCGGCACTGGGCTGGGTTGTGGGGGGGTCTCCAACGCTGCTCGGGTTTGGGGGGGGCAGATGTCTGAACCCTAAAGCGTCCTGCCCCCAAACGTGACCAAGCAGAGGGTGAAGCGTGGGCAGTGTGCGTCTGAAGCAATGCTGATGCGCTCAGCACCCCATCGTGGAGACCCAGCCTGGGTTGTGCATCTCCAGGCTGCCTGTCCCGTGGGGTGGTTGGCACTGAGCTGGTACACCCTAAGCCTGTGCCCGGCTGCCAGACTGCAGGAGGTGCTGTGGGCACAGGGCAGTGGGAGAGGAGCTGGGTGCAGTGAGAAATCTCACCCCCCACGAGGTGCTGGGCAGCATGTCCTGCCTGCTTCCAGTTTTAGAGGATTTCTTTCCCAAGGAGGAGAAGGAGGAGCCCCACGTGCCCAGGCCCAGCCTGCACTCATCCCACACAGCTCCTCACAAAGAGTTTTGATGAGCAGCTTCCAGTCAGTTACCTCCCAGAGGACCCTGGCTGCCATGGGGGTACCCAGCCCCTGCCCTCAGGCAGACTCCAAGGTGCTCAGACACCCCAAACCTCCCCCCCCTCCCCCCCCCCCAGAGACAGGCTTTGACAAGAAGCTCACCAGAGCCCCACCAGCACTCCTCTGGTGTCCATGGGTGCCCAAGGACAGGCAGCACTGCTGTGGAGCATGGGAAGCAGCCTGCATGCCTTGGGCACCAGGATGGCTCCTGGGTGGCTGGGGGAGAGGACCAGCTGCTGGAGGCTCCACAGCCCCCAGCTCCATGGCCAGCAGCAGAGGAGAAGCTGGGGAGTGGAGGCCTTGCCCCGTGCTGGATCCTCCAGGAGCAGCCAGGAACCACCAGAGAGCTTCCTGGGGCAGGAGGCTGTCGGTGCCTGTCCAAGCTGCCCCTCACAACGCACCCAGGCTGGGCCAGGGTCTCATCCAGGCAGGCACAAGCCCTGGGCCAGCACCAGGCATCTGCACATCACAAACCATCCCTCCCTCCCTCCCTCCCTCCCTTCCTTCCTTCCTCCCACGGTCTGCTGCTTTCCCAGGTCACAGCCCTTCCTCCCAGCACCGAGGGGCACTGGGGGGACGTTAACCCTGCGCTCTCCACAGCCTGCCTCTTGTTGCAGCCCTCCAGGTGGGAAGGCTTGGGGGGCAGCCTCCTCCAGCAGGGGTGGCCGGGGGCAGTGGCGGGCTGACACCCCAGGCTGCCAGGACAGCTCTACCAAGGTCTTCTGCCATCAACCCTTTCCTCGGTGCTCTGGTCACAGAGAATCTGCATTGTCAGGGCTGGAAGGGACCTCGAGGATCATCTACTGGCAACACCTCTGCCGTGGGCAGGGACACCTCACACGAGGCGAGGGCCAGGGCTGGCTGCCCCCCGGGCTCGGCACCACCTTTGTCTGCACGGCTGGGGGCAGCGGCTGCTCCCTGCACCCTGGGCAGAGGGCTGCAGCAGGCAGAGCTGGCTGACGCCCTGGCGGCTGGGCTCCACTGGGCGCTCAGCACCACCGGGGGGGGGGCAGGATTTGAGGCTGTGGCTGGAGCCTTGGGCAGGTCCAGCGCCGTCCTTTGTGCTCCACGGCAGGCAGGGCTGTGTACAAATAATTACAGGGAAGAACCGGAGTGATTAAGGCAGATGATTATTGTCAAATTATGATTTATCTCGGAGGGAAATTAGCAACCCCCCCCGCCCGACCCCCCCCCCCCCCAACACCCCCCGACCCCCCCTCAAAGGGCTCAGCCTAGCACGGTGAATGGGCACTGGGTTTGTGATTAATAGATGCCTTTAGAAGGTCACCTACATCCACTGCAGATTAACTCGGTGGGAAAAGTTCCTCCAGTAATTCAAGCTGTTGTTCTTACAAGCTGTCAGCCGGCTGCGGCTCGGGAGGGTCCACCCGTTCCGGGGCCGCCGGGCGGGAGGGGAATCTTTCCTTCCTCTGGACGCACAGCCCTGATAAACGATGCCCAGAGCCATGGATGGCCGAGGGAAGGAGCGGGGGAAGGAAAGCAGCAGCGGCGGCCGAGGCAAGCCAGGGAGCGGAGGTGTGGGGCTGGGGGCTGGAGGGGCAGAGCTCAGCCTGCTGGAGCAGCGATCCCACAGCCAAGGCGAGGAAGGCTTTAGGTGACCTCTTTCTGCCGTCCTCGTGAGCTCCTCTTCCTCTGGAGACAGTAACTCCTCCTGTGTTCGCCTCAGCTAGGACTATATTTAGAGATGGGCATGGAGGTGCTGAGCAGGCTGAAGCCAGCATCCCACAGGATCTGGCAGTCTCCTGTCTCTGGCAAGGATCCCTCAGCATCATGGCTTGAGACTTCCATGCTGTGGACACCTCCCAGTGAACTGAGCAGAGGGCTGGAGCTGCTCTGCTGCGAGGCCAGACTGAGGGAGTTGGGGTTGTGCAGGCTGGAGAGGAGAAGGCTCCCAGGAGACCTTCTTGTGGCCTTCCAGTGTCTGCAGGGGGCTCCAAGAAAGCTGGGGAGGGACTTTTGAGGGTGTCAGGGAGGGATAGGACTGGGGGGGGGTGGAAAAGAAATAGAAATGGGTAGATTCAGATTGGATGCTAGGAGGAAGTTGTTCCCCATGAGGGTGGTGAGAGCCTGGCACAGGTTGCCCAGGGAGATGGTGGCAGCCTCACCCCTGGAGGTGTTTGCAGCCAGGCTGGATGTGGCTGTGAGCAACCTGCTGCAGTGTGAGGTGTCCCTGCCCATGGCAGGGGGGGTGGGACTGGCTGAGCCTTGAGGTCCCTTCCAACCCCAATAGTGATTCTGTGACTGCTGAGGAGAATGACCACACCAGAACCCAAGTGCCACTCAGAGATCTTCTTGGGGAAGGCAGGAGATGGCAATGGCAACGTGGAAACAGAAGCAGCAGGGCTGGCTTGAGGAGAGGTTTGGCCTTGCCCCACTGTGAAGAGAAGAGCACAGCAGCAGCAGTGTCAGAAGTGCTCCTGCTGGTACCACCTGCTCTTCATGGTGACCTCCTGTAGATGCTCCTTTGCATTTCTTTTGAGCTCCATAACCACTGTGCTGAACAAAGGCTGCAGGTGGGACCCCCTCTGCTGTGCCCATCCCTGCATGAGGGATCTCCCTGAGGTGATGCTCTGCATGGTGAGCTGATGCCCTTAGGTTCTGACCACAGACCAAGGCCCAACATCTCTAATCACGATGGGAATGGTGTGATGACGGCAAACCTCCTGCCACAGTGCTGGCTGCACAGTTACCCATGTTTAACACAAGGCAAAAGGAGGGACAAGAGAACCCAGCTATGATACACAGAATCACAGCACACTAGGGGTTGGAAGGGACCTCCTGAGATCATCCAGCTCAGCCCCCTGCCAGAGCAGGAGCACCCAGGACAGGGCACACAGAGCACATCCACACAGAGCTGGAAAGCCTCCAGAGCAGGAGACTCCACAGCCTCTCAGGGCAGCCTGCTCCAGGCTCTGCCACCCTCACAGGGACAAAGTTTGCCCTCCTGTTCCCATGGCACCTCCTCTGCTCCAGCCTGCCCCCAGTGCCCCTTGTGCTGTCCTTGGACATCCCTGAGCAGAGCCTGGCTCCAGCCCTGCACATCTTGATCCCCAGCAATGAGGGCAGCCCTCAGGCTCCTCTGCTCCAAGCTCCAAGCCCCAGCTGCCTCAGCCTGGCCTCAGAGGGAGATGTTCCACTGCCTGCAGCAGCTTTGGGGCTCTGGGATGGACTCTCTCAAGCAGTTCCCTGAGGTCCTTCTTGAACTGAGAGGCCCACTGGGCACTCACCATACTGGCTCAAGGGCATCCTTCTGCCCACCAGGACCCCCCAGGTCCCTCTCTTCTGCACTGTGCTGGTCCACGGGGCTGTTCTTTACCACATTAAGGTGGACAACACAGAGATGAGAAGAGCCTTCCCTTCCAGATGAGCAGGATGATTTTATTTATCTGTTCTTTTCACCAATCACTGGAATTTCACTGCAGGCATCACAAATTCCTACTACCAAAGGCCTTTTCTTGGCATCAGCCTTGCCCTCATTGTGACTCCATGTGCCAGGGCAGCCACAGACTGATGGAGTAGAGCATAGCTTGGCTGTCTCTAAAAGTTGAGGGCTTCTCAAATGATGTCTGCACCTATTCACAAAATGGTTTGGGTGGGAAGGGACCTTAAAGATCATCCAGTTCCAACCCTCCAGCAGTGGGACACTTCTCACCAGTCCAGGTTGCTCAAGGCTTCATCCCCAGGGAGGAGGCATCCACAGCCTGCCTGGGCAACCTGTTCCAGTGTCTCATCACCCTCACTGGAAAGAGTTTCTTCCTACTCTCCAGCCTAAATCTGCCCTCCTCAAGTTTCAATCCATTCCCTCTCATCCTGTCACTCCCAGCCCTTGTCAAAAGTCCCTTCATGGCTTTCCTGTAGCTCCTTGAGGTACTGGCAGGCTGCTCTAAGGTCTCTCTGGAGCCTTCTCTTCTCCAGGCTGAACAGCCCCAACTCTCCCAGCCTGTCCCCATAGCAGAGGTTCTCCAGCCCTCTGATCATCTTGGTGGCCTCCTCTGGGCCTGCTCCAGCAGTTCCATGTCCCTCATGTATTTCCACATGCACCATATCCCTCCTTATCTCCATGCCTCTCCTCCAGCCAGGCTTGATCTGGCAGATCCATCGTGGTGCTGTCAGTGGCTACTGTAGATTTGGGCTCCTGGCTGCTGGCAGTGTACAGAGTCAGTGTGGGTTTGACAAAGGAGTTTTGTGGCCACAAGATAGTTGGGAACCTTTTGATTGGCAAAGTCCAGAGGCTCTTCTCCAGCTGCCTCTGCACAATGTCCACTAACAATGAAAGAGCCAAGGTCTCCCTTCTGGAAAAGCCCTCTGAGACCTCAAGATGTGGCTGGCTTGGCTGATTTTAATGCCAGGCTTTGGATATTTGGGAGGCTTGAGGCTATGTGACAGCCTTGCTTTGATATCTCTTATCTTTTAGTTCGTTTGAGGCTCACTTGGGAGAGCTTCAGCCTTCAGAGGGCTTCGGGCTGGAGAAGAAATGAAACCATTTCTTGATGCAGTTGTCTAAAGCTGTCTGCATTTAGATGTGGAGGGACTGGCACAGGGTGCACCTCTGCTACAACCAAGATGTTGGTCCTTGTATCCCCCACAATCTGAGGCCAGGACACCACAAGGTGGAAGAGGCAAGAGAGGCAGGGCAGGGCTGTGGCACAGCAAGGGCCAGCTCGCCCTGCAGAGCCACACTGCCCTCAGGCACCACAGGTCTTGAGCAAGCAGCTGGCAGAGTGCCTTGGGTTTGAGCAGGCAGAAGCTCTCTTACCCCTTCAAAAAGGAGTAAAAGAAAACCACTCTGCACAGGGTTGGAAAGGATTGGACATTTCAATGGAAATACTCTTCACAGCTGTATGCAATGGTACAGGAACAGTGTGGCCAGCAGGAGCAGCGAGGTCATCCTGCCCTGTGCTCAGCACTCCTTAGGCCACACCTTGAGTCCTGTGTCCAGCTCTGGGCCCCTTGATTTAAGAAAGATGTTGAGCTGCTGGAAGGTGTCCAGAGAAGGGCAACAAGGCTGGGGAGGGGTCTGGAGCACAGCCCTGTGAGGAGAGGCTGAGGGAGCTGGGGTTGCTTAGCCTGGAGAAGAGGAGGCTCAGGGGAGACCTTCTTGCTGCCTACAGCTACCTGAAGAGAGGTTGCAGCCAGGAGGGGGTTGGTCTCTTCTCCCAGGCAACCAGCACCAGAACAAGAGGACACAGTCTCAAGCTGTGGGAGGTTTAGGCTGGATGTTAGAAGAAGAAGTTCTTCATAGAAAGAGAGATTGGCCATGGGAATGTGCTGCCCAGGGAGGTGGAGGTGTTTAGGAGGAGACTGGATGGGGTGCTTGGTGCCATGGTTTAGCTGATTAGATGGTGTTGGGTGATAGGTTGGATTCCATGATCTCAAAGGTCTTTTCCAACCTGGTTAATTCTATTCTATTCTATTCTATTCTATTCTATTCTATTCTATTCTATTCTATTCTATTCTATTCTATTCTATTCTATTCTATTCTATTCATTGCTGTCTACAACTACCTGAAGGGAGGTTGCAGCCAGGTGGGGGTTGGTCTCTTCTCCCAGGCAACCAGCACCAGAACAAGAGGACACAGTCTCAAGCTGTGCAGGGGGAAGTTTATGCTTGATCTAAGAGAGAAGCTCTTCACAGACAGAGAGCTTGCCCTTTGGGATGGGCAGCCTGGAGCAGGCTGCTCAGAGAGGCTGTGGAGTCTCCTTCTCTAGAGACTTTCCAAACCCCACCTGGATGTGCTCTGTGTGACCTGCCCTGGGTGCTCCTGCTCTGGGAGGGGGGTTGAACTGGCTGATCTCTGGAGGCTCCTTTCAGCCCTTCCCATTCTATGATTCTGTGATTGTGTGCACTGGGCAGGGGCTGGCACTGCATGGGGACACTGCCAGGGCCAGATGGTGCAGCCAGCACATGGAGTTCCTGTGCAGGGGGAAGTTTAGGCTTGATCTTAGCAAGAAGCTCTTCACAGACAGAAAGATTGGCATTGAGATGGGCTGCCCAGGGAGGGGGTGGGGTCGATGTCCCTGGAGGTGATTAAGGGCCTGGATGAGGCACTCAGTGCCATGGTCTGGTTGATCAGTCAGGGTTGGGTGATTGGTTGGACTTGGTGATCCTGGAGGTCTCTTCCAACCTGGCTGATTCTGTGAGTCTGTGAAAAACATACAAAACACACAGATTCAGCCTCAGCCCAGTTCTCTCCAGCCTGGGCTTTACCAAACCTCACCAGGCCACAAACTTCCCAAAACCCTTGCCCCCCAACCAGGCTGACAACTGCTTCCCCCCACACCTAAATGCAGAGGCTGAAATGCCTCAAGGCCTCCCTCCTGGCCCAGGCTGCACTGCACATCAAGAAGTTCCCTTACCAGCTGGCAGCCCTAGTGCCCTGCAGACAGAGGCAGGAGCTGCTGCAATGCCTGGAGAGAGAAGGGCAGAGCAGACAGAGATGGCCTTTGGTAAAGGGCTTGCAGGCTCCTGGGGATGCAACAACAGAGATTTCACTTTCCCCAGCGTCCAGCTCGCTGCACCTCTCTGCACCTCGCAGGACTTCTCTAGGGTTGAGACATCCAGGCTTAAACCCACACCAGAGGGCCAGGCAGAGGCTCGTGCCTTTGGCATGCCCTGCAGGCTGCTTTTGGCTTCGATGGCAGGGTGCTGGTGAGAGACAGGGCTCCAGAGAGTGGCTCCCTGAGAGCACCAGCTGGAGGGGACGGTTGGTGCCCCAGTGCCACGGAGCTGCTGTGGCTCCACCAGCAGCAAGCAGAGGCAGCCAGAGGAGAGAACAGGCTGAGGAGTTTATTTTTACCACTTTAATATCCTTTAATCCCTTGGCAGGGGCTGGGGTCCCTGCTGGCATGCTGCAGTGCCCAGCTGGGGGGCGGGGGAGCAGCCGCTGGTGTGTGCCAGGCCGGTGCCCACGGATGTGGCTGACTGGCTGGCTAATGGCTGGCTGCAGCACTGCAGAGCCCTTCTCTTCCTCTGCAGGTGAGCTGTGAGGAGCTGGGGAGATGCAGCTACACTCCTCTAAATTGGGCTGTGCATTGGGAGCAGCAGGCAGGCTCTCAAACCCCCACCCTTCCCTTTGCAAGGATTTCTGTTATGGTCTTTCACAAGGGAGGCCACAAGCAAACAGATGAGATGCCAGGAGCCAGAAGGGAGGTTTCAGATGCTTTGGCTGCTCTGGGTTGGTTTTTTTTCCCCCTTTCTTTTATGGTTTGAGATGTCCAAGGCAGGTGCAGCTACCCCCAGCTTTTGCCTTGCTGCCTTCTGTGTGCTGCAAGGAAGCCAACAGCTTGGGGTCTTTGCACCCCTGCTTGTGAGCTTAGGGGCTGGCTGCCCTCACCTGCAAGGTGGCACAGCTCTGCTGAAGCCCTCTGCTGCTTTGCATCCCCTGCAGATCTGCTCTAGCTAATACAGCTGCAGGTGTTCCTTACCAGGTACAGCAACCTGCTGCCCTGAGTATGTGGTAGAATGGAATGGAATGGAATGGAATGGAATGGAATGGAATGGAATAGAATAGAATAGAATAGAATAGAATAGAATAGAATAGAATAGAATAGAATTAACCAGGTTGGAAAAGACCTTCAAGATCATCAAGTCCAACCTATCACCCAGCACCATCTGATCAACTAAACCATGGCACCAAGCACCCCATCCAGGCTCTTCCTGAACACCTCCAGGGATGGTGACTCCACCACCTCCCTGGGCAGCACATTCCCATGGCCAATCTCTCTCTCTGTGAAGAACTTCTTCCTAACATCCAGCCTAAACCTCCCCTGGCACAGCTTGAGACTGTGTCCTCTTGTTCTGGTGCTGGCTGCCTGGGAGAAGAGACCAACCCCCACCTGGCTGCAACCTCCCTTCAGGTAGTTGTAGACAGCAATAAGGTCTGCCCTGAGCCTTCTCTTCTGCAGGCTAAGCAACCCCAGCTCCCTCAGCCTCTCCTCACAGGGCTGTGCTCCAGACCCCTCCCCAGCTTTGTTGCCCTTCTCTGGACACCTTCCAGCAAGTCAACCTCCTTCCTAACCTGAGGGGCCCAGAACTGGACACAGGACTCGAGGTGTGGCCTAACCAGTGCAGTGTACAGGGGCAGAATGACCTCCCTGCTCCTGCTGGCCACACTGTTCCTGATGCAGGCCAGGATGCCATTGGCCCTCCTGGCTGCCTGGGCACACTGCAGGCTCATGTTCAGCCTACCATCAACCAGCACCCCCAGGTCCCTCTCAGCCTGACTGCTCTCAGCCACTCTGACCCCAGCCTGTAGCTCTGCATGGGGTTGCTGTGGCCAATGTGCAGAACCTGGCACTTGGATGTGTTCAATCTCCTGCCCTTGGACTCTGCCCATCTGCCCAGCCTGTCGAGGTCCCTCTGCAGAGCCTCTCTACCCTCCAGCAGATCAACTCCTGCCCCCAGCTTGGTGTCATCAGCAAATTTACTGATGATGGACTCGATGCCCTCATCCAGATCATCAGTGAAGATATTAAAGAGCATGGGGCCCAGCACCACAAAGGCTCACACAGGGCCATGGATGACAGCAGCACAGCTCCTGGGCTGGGTGTCTGTGCCCTTGGCTACAAAACCAGCTCACAGTGCATCGTGGCATCACCTGCTCATGGCATCACTTGCTGTGCTAACCCACAGCATAATGCCCCTGCAGACCAAGGGGCAAGGCCTCAGCACTGTGGGCCTTTTCTTCCCCTCCCAGGTCTTCATGTGAGTCCCATGGCACAGCAGAGCCAAGCTGGGAGCCACAGGCTGGTGCAGCCCTGGCCCCAGCTGACAAAGCCCAGATGATCTTTAAGGTCCCTTCCAGCTCAAGCCAGGCTACCATTTTATGACTCTATGAAAACAAATCAGGCTGAGCAAGGGGCAGATGGTTTCCCTCCCTTGTAACAGGAAGGACCTGGATGCCAGAGGACAGAGGATGTTTTGCTGCAGCATTGCTTTGGGAGAGCAGCCCCTGAAGTGCCTCCAGCAGCGTGCAGCTCCCCAGAGAAGGGCAGGAGGGGTGGTGGAGGATCCTGGGCTGAGCCACAAAGCAGCCTGCCTCCAGGTGGCTCCTGGAGGGCTGTGGATGCCCAGGCAGCTCCTGCAGCCAGGTGCCATGTGTGGCAGAGGCACACTTGCTGTTTGCTCTGGCTTCCAGCGCAGCAAGCTTTGGGTTCCCTTGCTGGAGCTCACCTGCACTCCTCTCTGGCCTCCTCCTTTCTCTGTGCCAAGCCTGTGCCACGCAGCCTGTGGGCTCTGCTGTCACTGCTGGCTGCTCACAGCTGCTGTGCTGTTCTGGGTGTCACATGCAGCCCCCCCCCCAGCCTGCACTCCCTTTCCAAGGGCAGCTGGGGGTGGGCAGCGGCGCTCGGCTCACCCCAGCCCCCGCACCACCTGCACGGTGCTTGCTCTGCTTCCTCCTCTCCCTTGCCCTCTCCCTGTCTCACTGCCTGGCATTTGTGCTTTGCAAACTCTCTGTGAACATGCTGCAAGCCTTCTCTGGGTGTGAGGAGGGCTTGGCACAGCACCTCTCACAGCCTGGGGAGCTGAGGATGGCACCGGAGGCAAAGCTGTCCTGCAAAGCTGCACTGGGAAAGCCTCCCTGGCACCACTCAGCCCATCTGCAGCCACTGCTGGGCCACTCACCACTGCCTGCAGGCTGATGCTTTGTGCAGCCTGACTTCAGTGTCCTGAGCAGTCATGGAACCACAGAATGGGTTGGGTTGGAAGGGGCCTTAAAGATTATCCAGTTCCAACCCCCTGCCATGGGCAGCCCAGGCCTCATCCAGCCTGGCCTTCAACACCTCCAGGGAAGGGACAGCCACAGCCTCCCTGGGCAGCCTGTGCCAGTGTCTCCCCAGCCTCACTGCCAACAGTTCCTTCCTCATCTCCACTCTCAATCTCCCCTCTCCCAGCTCAAAGCCACTGTCCCTCATCCTGGCACTCCCAGCCCTTGTCCAAAGTCCCTTCCCAGCTCTCCTGGAGACCTTCAGGTACTGCAAGGCTGCTCTGAGGTCTCCACAGGAGAAGTTCTGCAGCACTCTGCTCATCTTGGTGGCCTCCTCTGGAGCCTCTCCAGCACCTCCTCTTGCACTGGGGGCCCCAGAGCTGGAGGCAGTGCTGCAGGTGGGGTCTGAGCAGAGCAGAGGGCAGAATCCCCTCCCTGTGCTGCTGCTCTCCCTGCTCTGGCTGCAGCTCAGCACTCAGCTGCCTGCTGGGCTGCCAGGGACCATTGCTGGCTCCTGGGGACTTTGGCACCAGCTGACACCCCCAAGGCCTTCTCTAGACTGCTCACCCATCCTGGATGTGTGCAGTGGGGCTCTGACTCTTGCTCTGGTCATTGCCATGCCAAGTGAAGCTCAGCTCCTACCCAGCCTCCCTTGTGCTCAGCCTCCCTGGTGCCCCTGTGGTACTGCCTGGTGCCAAGCCGAATTTCCCTCCCTAAGGTGAGATGCTGTATGAGGGGAAGCAAAGACAAATGCTGGTGCTCACAGACCTGCAGGGGCTCCTGCCAGCTGGCCTCATGCTGCTCTGGGCTGCAGCTCTTGGGAGCCTGGGCTGTCTCCAGTCATCAGCCTGCCCTGGCTCTGAGGTGTTGTGTTGCTTAATGACTGATGATAATGTCTCTGTACCTAGGCTCACAGCCTGGCTATCCATCTTTACATTTCCAAACCTTTCCTCCTCAGCCATTACCTCCACCCCTGCAATCAGTCCTGGTGCTCTCCTCTGAATTCCACCTCATTTGTCCTTGTTGGAAGACAAAGCACAACCAAACCAGCCGGGCTTGGGAGCCTGGGGGTGGGGAGGGGCTGAGCTCCAAGAGGAGTCCTGCTCTACTCCTTGGCCCTGATTTCAAGGAGGCTGATTGACCTGGGTGGACCTGGGCTGCTGTCTGACAGCCCCATCCAGCTGTGGCCACCTCTGCTGGCTGGAGAAGAAAGGTCTTTCTCCGAAGACTTATGAGGACAGAGGCTGTAGGCTAAGGAATGTTTCTAGCATCTCAGCTGCCTCTGCCTCCATGTGTTCACCTTCCCCCCAGGATCTGTGCACACAAGGGGCTCAGTGCTCTGCCAGGGCCTGTCTGCTCACAGGAGCCCTCAGGAGAGGCTGATGTCCCACCTCAGGAGGACAGTGGCCCAAGCTGGCAGGCTGAGCCATGGGATGAAGCCTGCAAGAGAGCCTTCTCACAGCGGGGCTGCCTGGAGCAGGACTCTTGTCAGTCAGATGTGTTCAGCTCTGGGCCACTCACTGCAGGAAGGACATTGAGGGGCTGGAGCCTGTCCAGAGAAGGGAAATGAGGCTGGAGAAGAGCCTGGAGCCCCTGGGCTATGAGGAGGGGCTGAGGGAGCTGGGGGTGTTCAGGCTGGAGAAGAGGAGGCTGAGGCTCTCTACAGCTCCCTGAAAGGAGGTTGGAGTGAGGAGGGGGCAGGTGGTGCTGGGGTGCTGGTTGGACTGGGTGATCTCAGAGGCCTCTTCCAACCCAAACCATTCTGTGAGTCTCTGGTAGTTTATTAACAACCAATAACCACCAAGGTGCAGCACACCAGGGAGGCACAGCCCAGCCAAGAGCTCATTTCCTGGACACTTCAGAAGGTTACCTTCACAGCTTCAGCTTCTTATCATTCTCAGGAAGGGATGGAGGCTCACACTTGTTTTGATGGCAGACAGAGAATGAAGCCATTTGATTTATCCTGGATTGGCAGGAGGGATGTAGGCATGAAGGGAGGTTGGAGTGAGGAGGGGGCAGCCTCTGCTCCTTGGTGGCAAGGGACAGGAGCAGAGGCAGTGGTTCCAAGCTGCCCCAGGGGAGGCTGAGGCTGGAGCTCAGGAAATCTTTCTGCCCTGGAAGGGCTCTCAGACATTGGAAGAGGCTGCCCAGGGCAGTGCTGGAGTCAGCATCCCTGGGGGTGTTGCAGCAGCTGTGGGGCTGGTGCTCAGGGACATGGTTTGGTGCTGAGCCTGCAGTGCTGGGTGGAGGGGTGGGGTGGCTGAGCTTGGAGGGCTCTGTGTCACGGTTTGGGAGCGCAATTTCTCCCACCACAGGCAGAAACAAGGACTCAGACTCACGGATTGCAACAGGGACGGAAAGTTCAGAGGGGAAAGCAGTAAAAACAGCAATGAACGTTTTACAGAGAGCCACAAGCCCCCTGACAAAAGAGAGAGAGATCCCAGAACACACCCAGGAACGTCCCAGCCCCACCTGGGGGTACACCCAACCCCCCCCAGGGCTCTCTCCCTGCCCCCCGAGCCTTGGGGCTGGGCAGGCCCGCGGCAGGCAGCTCAGCCACTTTAGCTAGGCAGCAGCAGGGGCAGGGGGAGCAAGCAGGGCCCCGCGGGGAGGTTTTATAGGGGAGCAGAGGAGTGTGGGTGAAAACACCTGCTTTGCTGCGACCACCCAGGGGGCTGGACCCGTTGGGGACCTCCCAGGTGCCGCCCGGCCAGCGCCCAGCCTGGACCACCACACTGCCGGCTGGGTGTGCTCTGTGCCCTGCCGCAGGGCTGCACCCCTGTGGGCGCTGGGGGCTGCGCCTTTAAGAAAGGTGTGAAATGAACACAAAGAGACGTCCAGAGGCATTTCATTGGTAGAATGCAACTTTAGGTTTCTGGCTTTGGCTCAGTTTGAGCCTCAGTCAGTTCAGTCTGTCCTGTTTCAGTCTGTTTCAGTCTCTGCGAGCAGCAGCTGCGCTGGCCGGAGCTGACCTTGAACTGACTGAGCTAACAGAGGAGAAACTAATCCTTGCAGAGGCTTTGAGCTAACAGAATTCACCCCCTCAATAATTACCTTTTCTCTCTCTCTCACCCTTCTTGGGGGAAAAGGGGAGGCGGGGGGGGGGGGGAGGGGGGGGGTACAGCTGGGGGGGCACCCCGTTTTTCTGTGCTGCATTGCTTGCTGTACATTTCTGTGTGCATTGCAAGCACCCTGCCTTGTGTTTATATCCCTCTGCGCTTCACCCTGCTTGCAAACACAGCTTCTCCGGTTTGCCCCTCCGGCTGAGTTAGCCCTGGTTTCTTTAGAATACATAGAATCCATAGAATAAACCAGGTTGGAAGAGACCTTCAAGATCATCCTGTCCAACCCATCAACCAATCCAACACCGCCCAAGCAACTAACCCACAGCACCAAGCACCCCATCAAGTCTTCTCCTGAAAACCTCCAGTGATGGCGACTCCACCACCTCCCCAGGCAGCCCATTCCAATGTGCAATCACTCTTTCTGTATAGAACTTTTCCCTAACATCCAGCCTCAACCTCCCCTGGCACAGCCTGAGACTGTGTCCTCTTGTTCTGGTACTGCTTGCCTGGGAGAAGAGACCAACCTCTGCCTGTCTACAACCTCCCTTTAGGTAGTTGTAGAGAGCAATAAGGTCACCCCTGAGTCTCCTCTTCTGCAGGCTAAGCAACCCCAGCTCCCTCAGCCTCTCCTCACAGGGCTGTGTTCCAAACCCCTCACCAACTTTGTTGCTCTCCTCTGGACTCGTTCCAGCAAGTCAACCTCCTTCCTAAACTGAGGGGCCCAGAACTGGACACAGTACTCGAGGTGTGGCCTAACCAGTGCAGTGTACAGGGGCAGAATGACCTCCCTGCTCCTGCTGGCCACACTGTTCCTGATGCAGGCCAGGATGCCATTGGCCCTCTTAGCTGCCTGGGCACACTGCAGGCTCATGTTCAGTCTACCGTCGACCAGCACCCCCAGGTCCCTCTCTGCCTGGCTGCTCTCAGCCACTCTGACCCCAGCCTGTAGCTCTGCATGGGGTTGCTGTGGCCAATGTGCAGAACCTGGCACTTGGATGTGTTCAATCTCCTGCCCTTGGCCTCTGCCCATCTGTCCAGCCTGTCGAGGTCCCTCTGCAGAGCCTCTCTACCCTCCAGCAGATCAACTCCTGCCCCCAGCTTGGTGTCGTCAGCAAATTTACTGCTGATGGACTCAATGTCCTCGTCCAGATCATCAATAAAGATGTTAAAGAGCATGGGGCCCAGCACTGATCCCTGGGGCACACCACTGGTGCCTGGCTGCCAGCTGGATGTGGCACCATTCACCACCACTCTCTGGGCTCAGCCTCCAGCCAGTTCCTAACCCATCTCAGTGTGCTCCCATCCAAGCCAGGGGCTGACAGCTTGGCCAGGAGTTTGCTGTGGGGGACGGTGTCAAAGGCCTTGCTGAGGTCCAGGCAGACTACATCCACAGCCTGCCCCACATCCACCAGGCAGTCACCTGATCATAGAAGGAGATCAGGTTGGTCAGGCAGGACCTGCCCTTCCTAAACCCATGCTGGCTGGGCCTGATCCCTTGGCCTTTGAGGGGGGGGAGAGCTGAACTGTCTCTCACCACCACAACCACCCACCCAGGAAGAAATCATTGCTGATGTCCAGCCCCAAGCCTTTTCCTCCTCTTATCTTGTCCACCACTAGTGAGACCTCATGGGTTAATCACACTGAGCTGTGCTCCAGGGGACTCACCTTCTGTCTTCAGGTGAAATGAAGCTGGGCTGGCTCCCCAGCACCCAGGGATGTCTCCTCTCACCCATCTCTAACCCACTGATGGGTCTCTGGGGTCTCTGCCTGAGCAGCAACCACTGCTGCAACCATAGAACCCCCTGCTTGGAGAAGACCCTAAGATCATCCAGTCCAGCCAGAACCCAGCACCTCCTGTGCACAGCTGCCACACCATGTCCCTGAGCTCCTCATCCAAGGGTCTTTCAAACACCTCCAGGAATGGGGATTCTAACAGCTGCCTGTTCCAGTGCATAATGGGCTTTGGGGTGAAGAAATCCTTCCCAATAACAGAATGCTAGGGGTTGGAAGGGACCTCCAGAGATCATCCAGTCCAACCCCCTGCCAGAGCAGGGGCACCCAGGGCAGGGCACCCAGGAGCACATCCAGGTGGGGTTTGGAAAGTCTCCAGAGAAGGAGACTCCACAACCCCTCTGGGCAGCCTGCTCCAGGGCTCCAGCACCCTCACACCAAAGTTTCTTCTCATGGTGAGATGTAACCTCCTGGGGTCCAGCTTGTACCTGTTGCTCCTCATCCTGCCACAGGACACCACTGACCAGAGCCTGCCCTCCTTCTTGACCCCCACCCTGCAGATATTTGTGCACACTGATCAGAGCATTCAACAAGTCCAAGTGCCAGGTGCTGCACTTTGGCCACAGCAACCCCATGCAGAGCTACAGGCTGGGGTGGGAGCAGCTGGAGAGCAGCCAGGCAGAGAGGGACCTGGGGGTACTGGTTGACAGCAGCTGAACAGGAGCCAGCAGTGTGCCCAGGGGGCCAAGAAGGCAAATGGCATCCTGGCCTGCATCAGGAACAGTGTGGCCAGCAGGAGCAGGGAGGTCATTGTGCCCTGTGCTCAGCACTGCTTAGGCCACACCTTGAGTCCAGTTCTGGGCTCCTCAGTTTAGGAAAGATGTTGAGCTGCTGGAAGGTGTCCAGAGAAGGGCAACAAAGCTGGGGAGGGGTCTGGAGCACAGCCCTGGGAGGAGAGGCTGAGGGAGCTGGGGTTGCTTAGCCTGCAGAAGAGGAGGCTCAGGGGAGACCTCATTGCTGTCTACAACTCCCTGAAGGGAGGTTGTAGCCAGGTGGGGGTTGGTCTCTTCTCCCAGGCAGCCAGCACCAGAACAAGAGGACACAGTCTCAAGCTGTGCCAGGGGAGGTTTAGGCTGGAGCTGAGGAGAAAGTTCTTCACAGAGAGAGTTGTTGGCCATTGGAATGTGTCCTACCCAAAGCTCTCCTGCTGTGCAGGAGTTGAGTGGCACAGCCCCTGGCTTGGCTCCTGTGGAGATGGGGTCTGGCAGCTCCCCTGAGTCCCACATCCCTCTTTGCCTGCAGTCAGACTGACAGTTATTCACCCCAGCAGGAGAGGGGGATGTGAGCCATGATTATCAATGTCTGAGGGCTGGGAGTCAAGAGGGGGGGACAGGGACAGGCTCTGCTCAGCTGCACCCAGGGATACCCAAGGGGCAATGGATGGAAACTCCAGCACAGGAGATTCCACCTCAACATGAGGTACAACTTCTTCCCTGTGAGGCTCACAGAGCCCTGGAGCAGGCTGCCCAGAGGGGTTGTGGAGTCTCCTCCTCTGGAGATTTTCCAGCCCTGTCTGGGTGTGCTCCTGTGTGCCCTGTGCTGGATTCTATGGTCCCATCCTGGCAGGGGGGTTGGACTCAAAGATCTCCAGAGGTCCCTTCCAAGCCCTAACATCCTGTGAGCTGTGATCCAAAGGAAGCAGAGGCTGTGCTGTGTGCAGCCTGAGCACTGAGCTTCCCTGGGCAGTGGGTGGGGGTTTGGTCCTTGGGGCAGGGAATCCCTCCTCTGGCCTCGACTTGCCAGGCAAGCAGCTTCTGCTCTGTGTCCTCAGCTGTGCTCTCTGGCTGGATACCAGGAGGCTGAGTAGGTGGCAGCTGAAGCCAAGGACAGGGGAGGTGGTCAGACTGCTGGCTGTGAAGATGCTTGACTGGAAAGATTGGCACTTGTTAATCAATCAGAGGCTGGCAGGGACCCAGGCTGACATTTGCCTCCTCCTGCAGAACTAGGAGATTTCACTGCTTGTGGCAGAACCCACAGCTGAACAGAAGGGGTCTGGTGCATGGCAGTTTGGAGGAGTGGCTCAGTCAGAAACAAGCAAGGTGTCAGCAGATGAGAGCCCAGCTCCCTGGGACAGCTGCACTGTGGCCATGGGCAGCTCTTCAAACCAGGCTGCAGCTCAAGGAACCTGAGTGGGAGAAGCTGCTGAACTCCTTGTGAACAGCACTGAGAGGGCTCCCAGTCCACCCCAGCACCTCTGAGCAGAGAGTCACAGAGCACACCTGGTGGACAGCCCTCCCAGCTCATCCAGGCCAACCCTCCTTGCCTTGCTCCACTCCTGGGTGTCAGCCCTTGCAGGAACCTCCTCTGTGCACAGCACAAAAGGCAGCAGTTACCCACAGAGCTCACAGTGCACCTGCCTTGCCCTGACTCACCTGTGGCCTCAGGCAGCTTGGCAGTGTCTGGAGAACCTCTCAACACCATGCCTGATAAATGGACTGGTCACAGAATCTCAGAATCACAGAGCCACAGCATTGTTAGGGGCTGGAAGGGACCTCCAAAGCTCACCCAGCCCAACCCCCCTGCCAGAGCAGGTCACACAGGAGCACATCCAGGGAGGTCTTGAATATCTCCAGAGAGGGAGACTCCACACCCTCCCTGGGCAGCCTGCTCCAGGGCTTTGCCATCCTCACAGGGTAAAAAGTTTTCCTCCTGTTCCCATGGAACTTCCTCTGCCTCAGCTTGCACCACTGCCCCTTGTGCTGGCATTGGGCATCCCCCAGCAGAGCCTGGCTCCAGCCTCTGGGCACTCACCCTGCACATCTTTATCAACAGGAATGAGGGCAGCCCTCAGGCTCCTCTGCTCCAAGCTCCAAGCCCCAGCTCCCTCAGCCTGGCCTCACAGGGAGATGCTCCACTGCATTCATCATTTTTGTGCCTCTGCACTGGACACCCTCAAGCAGTTCCCTGAGGTTCTTCTTGAAGTGAGGGGCCCAGAACTAGACAGACGATGTGGCCTCAGCAGGGCAAAGCAGAGGGGCAGGAAAACCTCTCTGACATACTCACCACAGCCCTTCTGATCCACCCCAGGATGCCCTCGGATTGGCAGAAGGGATGTAGGCATGAAGGGAGGTTGGAGTGAGGAGGGGGCAGCCTCTGCTCCTTGGTGGCAAGGGACAGGAGCAGAGGCAATGGTTCCAAGCTGCCCCAGGGGAGGCTGAGGCTGGAGCTCAGGAAATCTTTCTGCCCTGGAAGGGCTCTCAGACATTGGAAGAGGCTGCCCAGGGCAGTGCTGGAGTCAGCATCCCTGGGGGTGTTGCAGCAGCTGTGGGGCTGGTGCTCAGGGACATGGTTTGGTGCTGAGCCTGCAGTGCTGGGTGGAGGGGTGGGGTGGCTGAGCTTGGAGGGCTCTGCCAGCTGGCTGTGTTCTGTGATGCTGTGGTTCTTCTTTGACTGTGATGCTGCCTACTGGAGAATGAGCAGGCTTGGCTGAGCAGCAGGTGGATCTCACCTCTTCCAGCTTCTCTGGGACCTCTGGGTGTGCCTTAGCAAAAGCCAGTGGTTGTGCCCAGCTTTCCCAATCCACCTTCCACCCAGCAGGCCCTTTGTGGCTTCCCATCTCCTTGACTGTTTGTGGAGTGCTCTTGGTGCCTGCTGACCTCTGCAGCATGACACATCAGTGTTAGGGGCTGGGTTTCTGTAGGGATTGGCAGGAGAATCACAGAACTGTCAGTGCTGGAAGGGACCTCAAGGCTCAGCCAGTCCCAACCACCCTGCCATGGCCAGGGACACCTCACACTGCAGCAGGTTGCTCACAGCCACATCCACTCTGCCCTTCAAAACCTCCAGGGATGAGGCTGCCACCACCTCCCTGGACAGCCTGCTCCAGAATGCAGCAGCTGCTTCCTTGCAGTGCCTCTCCTGGCTGAACTGCAGCATCCCTGACCCCCTCTGCTCAGAGCTTCATTTGCTGAGGTGCTGTGAGCAGTGGGGTGAGGCCAGAGCAGCTCCTGGCCGGAAAGCAGCCCCATGCAGATGGCAGCTCCTTGCCCAGCACAGCAGCTGCCCTGTGCAGCAGGCTGAGCTGATGTGGCAGGGACAGGAATAAAATGCTGCTGCTGTGTGTGACTCAGAGCTCTGCAGTGCCAGGCTGGGTGCAGGGGAGGGAGCTGGGATCGCTGGTGACTCATCAAGAGGAGCAGGCAGCCCCCAGCTGAGGGGCAGAGCCTGCTGAAGGCCACGGAGCAGCCCTGCTGCTGGCAGGACAGACAAGTACTGGGCACTTCCACACCCATCCTTTGGCTTCCTCTGGAGCGTGGAGGCCTGGGGGGGGGGTGGGAAGTGGTGGGTGTGGGCTGGGGCGTGGGACCAGCCCTGTCCAGTGGTGCTCCTCAGCCATGTAGGTAGGCTTGCCTCCACAGCAGGTCTAGCACTGCTCTGGGAGAAAAGGGAGGTCCTTCTGCTCTGGAGCCACACAAAGCCTCCTCCCTGCTTTGTGCAGCCATGCAGGCAAGGAAGACTCTGCTGTGCTTTGCATTTGCTCATGTGCCCAGCAAGGAATCAGCAGCACAGACAAAACTCTCCTGTGCCTGCTTGGTGAAATCACTGCTCAGAGAGGGGAGGCTGGGAGGGTGCCAGGCTTGGCCTCATCAGTGACTCTGCTCCAGTTTGTTGGTCTTTGCCCTGGCACACAGCTTGCTGAAGCAGCAACTCTTTTCCCCAGAGAAGCTTCCTTGGGAGCCATCCCTGTGCTGGGAGCTGATCCTCTACCTGGCTGAGCTGCACAGGGTCACAGCTCCCCAGACTGCACCCTCCAAGGCCACCTTGTCCAACCCCCCTGCAGGCAGCAGGGACACCTCACAGGACATCACACCTCACAGGATGTTAGGGCTTGGAAGGGACCCCTGGAGATCTTTGAGTCCAACCCCCTGCCAGAGCAGGACCATAGAATCCAGCACAGGTCACACAGGAACACATCCAGATGGCTCTTGAATGTCTCCAGAGAAGGAGACTCCACAGCCTCTCTGGGCAGCCTGCTCCAGAGCTCTGTGAGCCTCACAGTGAAGAAATTCTTCCTCATGTTGAGGTGGAACCTCCTGTGCTGGAGTTTATATCCATTGCCCCTTGTCCTAGGCGTCCTCCAACTGCATCAGGCTGCCCAGGGCCACAGCAAGTTTGACCTTGAATGTCTCCAGGGATGGGACCTCCACCACCTCCCTGGGCAGCCTGTTCCAGTGTCTGGCCACCCTCACTGTGCAGAGCTTCCTCCTGATGTCCAACCTAACCCTGCCCTGCTCCAGTTGCAGACCATGGCCCAGCGAGGTGCAGTCTCCAGGGACTGGTCTCACCAGGAAGCCACAGCTTCCCCCTGGCCAGAGGGTGGTGGTTCCTCATGAGTGGGACTGTTCTTGCCAGTCAGAGAGGGGAGCTGCAGCTCTCCAGTGGTGGGGAAGCGTGGGCAGGTAGCAGCCAGTTTCAGCTGGAAACATCTCCAGGAGGGATGGAGAAAGACAGAAGGGTCCTGCAAGCAGACAAAGAGGGGCCATCCAGGGCTGCTGAAGTTACTTCTTCTCTGCAACTCTGCATCCTCAGGCAGCATCTGCAGGGACAAGGCACGGCCAGACCCGTGCAGAAGCACTGCAGGGCAAAGGGCTGAGCAGCTGCTGCCTGGAGATGGCTTCTGTCCCACAGAACCTCTGCTACCGGTGGCAACAGCCATGGAAAAAACCTCTGAGTCTCGGTTTCCTCCCAAGCTGATGGGCTGGGGAAACATCTGCTGGCTCTGGGCTGCACGCACTGGGTGTGGGATCCTTGCAAACACGAAGTGGGAGGCACCTTGGGTGAGAGCAGCTGGGAGAGTTCACAGCTCTGAAGTGGCAGGAGAGTGGCAGGAGAAAGACAATGGAGCTGGGAGAGCTCTCCTGCAGCCTCGGAGAGCCAGCAGGGGACCTCCTAGGGGGTGTGGGGGGACAGAGAGAAGGGCTGCTGACAGCTCCTTGCAGATGATCTCTTTTTGCTCTGCAGGTACAAAGCAAGACAAAGAAATGCAGCAGATAACCAGAGGAGCTGAATCCTGAGCTCCTCACTGAGCTCCTCACTGCTCTGGAACTATAGCTGAGTTAGAGGCAAAAGAAGAGCACAGAAGCCTGGGCTGAGGCTCACAGGACTTCCAGCTGCCCAGGAGAGTGCAGGGCAGCAAAGCCCTTGCTGCCTGCCAGGGCACAGCACCTGCACTGAGAAGCCCTTCTGAGGCAGTTCCTTACCCAAAGCTGTGTTCCAGGCTCCAAGCCAGACACAAGCAGAGGATTGAAGGGGCTACAAGAAGGCTGCAGAGGGACTGTTCCCAAAGGCCTGCAGGGACAGCACCAGGGGCAATGGCTTCAAACCCAGAGCAGAGCAGATGGAGATTGGATGTGAGGAGCAAGTTCTGCACCAGGAGGCTGCTGGAGCACTGCAACAGGTTGCCCAGGGAGGTGCTTGGGGACCCATCCCTGGAGCTATTCCAGGTGAGGCTGGAGAGGGCTCTGGGCAAGCTGCTCTGGTGGAGGATGTCCCTGCTGAGAGCAGGGGGTTGGACTGGAAGAGCTTTGGAGGTCCCTTCCAGCCCAGAGCACTCTGTGATGCTGTGACTCTGTGACTCTGTGACCTGTCACCACCCTTCCCAGCACAAGGCCAGCAGTGCCTCTGGCTGCTCATTATGAAGCTCTTTCAGGACCCTGAAGCTGAACTCAGCTTGGTGCAGGTCTGCCTGCCAGCAGAACCCATCACAGGAGCTGCAGCAGAAGACAGAGTCTGCCTAGGGCTACCCAGTACAGCACCTGGAAGTGGTTCAGTGCAATCCTGACTCAGTCCCCATCTGGATGCTTGGCAGTGAGCTGTGGTGGGTGAGGCTGGCTGCCTGCTGAGCATTGGTGTGCCAGGCAGTGCCAGGGAGCTGGCAGGAGAGCGGCAGCGATGCTCCCTTCTGGCTCTGCTGCTGCCTCTTCCTGGGGAGTTCAGGATTATGGAGATCAGCCTCATTTCAGAGCAAATAGGGAGAGCTGAGCCATATGTTGTGCAGGTTGACATCACATCTTGTGGCACAGATCTGCAGGGAAACTTCCTCCAGCCTGAACCCAAATCAGTCCCTGCCCAGGTGGAGGTCGTGCCCTAGGGGAGAGGCAGCTCCAGGATCCAGCAGAGGAGAGGTGACACAAGGGCTGTGCAGCAGAGGCTGGCACACAGCCCAGCTCCATGGGTCCTGAGGCCAAGGGCAGCCTGGGCTGCATCCAAAGCAGTGTGGCCAGAGATGGAGAGAGAGGATCCTGCCCCTCTGCTCTGTTCTGGGGAGACCTCACCTGCAGGGCTGTGTCCAGCTCAGGAGCCCTCAACAAAGGAAGGACCTGGAGCTGATGGAGAGGGTCCAGGGAAAGCCACAAAAATGATCAGGAGCAGCTCTGCTATGAGGACAGGCTGAGGGAGCTGGGGGTGTTCAGCCTGGAGAAGAGAAGGCTCCAGGGAGACCTCAGAGCAGCCTGCCAGTCCCTGAAGGGGCTACAAGAAGGCTGCAGAGGGACTGTTCCCAAAGGCCTGCAGGGACAGCACCAGGGGCAATGGCTTCAAACCAGAGCAGAGCAGATGGAGATTGGATGTAAGGAACAAGCTCTGCACCAGGAGGCTGCTGGAGCACTGCAACAGGTTGCCCAGGGAGGTGGTTGGGGCCTCATCCCTGGAGCTATTCCAGGTGAGGCTGGAGAGGGCTCTGGGCAACCTGCTCTGGTGGAGGATGTCCCTGCTGAGTGCAGGGTGTTGGACTGGGTGAGCTTTGGAGGTCCCTTCCAGCCCAGAGCATTCTGTGTGCTGATTCTGTGACCTTCTCCTTGCTGCCCCTGTGTCACCACCAGCCCCTGGGACACCAGCGCTGCCAGCTCCTGCCCTGGGCACTGGGCAGAGGAGGCACAGGGAAGGCAAATGACTCAACCATTCTTCAGGACACCAGAGTGCAGTGCAGGTTGTCTGCAGTGACACACTCCAGCCACTGCCTCCTCCCTCCAGCCTCAGGCTCTCTGTCCCTTTGGATCAATAGAAGATTTGCAGGGGGAAAAAATGCTTTTGATGGACCTGTTTGTGTGTGTGCCAGCTTTAGAGCCCTGCCAAGCCTTTGTCCATGGCAGACAGAAAGTGCTGCCCCAGGCAGGGTGCTGCTGCTGTGTGAAGTGGAGCTGGGTGGGTGTGCTGGGCCTGGCTGGGCTGCAGTCAGTGTCCCTCACTGCAGCCCCTGTTTGGGATCTGTGGCTAACCCAGGGCTGGTGACACTCTGCACTTCTGCCTGTGTCCCAGCAGTGTGGAGGAGCTCCCATCCTGTGCAGCAGGTCTCTGGGTGCCATTCTGCCCCCAGCCGTGGGGTGAGAAAGAGGTTGGGAGGGGCCAGAGCCAGGACAGCTGTCCCCAGCTGACCAGAAGGATGCTCTGTAACAGCTGATGACAGCCACAAGAGCTGAGGGGACGAGGGATGGAGCAGAGATGCTCTTGCTTGTGGTGTTTGTCTCTCCAAGTAACCATCACATGCACTGAGGTGCTGCTCTCCAGGGAGCAGCTGGACCTCTGCCTGCCCATGGGAAGGAGGGAAGCCATGCCTTAGCTCCCCTGGCTTCTGCACAGCTTCACCTCACTTCCTAGCCCATCCTCAGCTCCACCCACAAGTTCTCTCACTGCTGCTCTGCCTATTCCCTCCCCAGTCCTGCTGGGGGAGGGGACGAGCAGGCAGCTCTCTGGGTGCTTAGCTGCTGGCCAGGGTCAGCCCACCACAGCCTGAGATACCCAGCCTTCAGGGCCAGAGAGCATCCCTGCATGCCCAGAGCCCTAGGGATGCTGTCAGCCCTCTTTCAGAATGGGAAGCTGCCTGGCCAGGCTGTATCCACGGACTGAGGACCTGCATGGCCTTCAACATCCTGCACTGGGGGCACAGCAACCCCAGGAAGGCTACAGGACTGGGGCAGAGTGGCTGGGAAGTACCTTGGCAGGAAGAGATCTGGGGGTGCTGGGTGACAGCAGCTGGAGATGAGCTCAGGGGGTGCCCAGGTGGGCAAGGAGGCCACCAGCAGCCTGGCCTGGAGCAGCAATGGTGTGGGCAGCAGGAGCAGGGCAGGGATGGTGCCCCTGGAATGGGCACTGGGGAGGCCACAGCTTGAGTGCTGGGTTCAGTTCTGGGACTCTCACCCCAAGAAGGACATTGAGGAGCTGGAGCAGGGCAAGAAAGCTGGGGAAGGGTCTGGAGAAGAGGGCTGGGGAGGAGCAGCTGAGGGAGCTGGGGGTGTTCAGTGTGGAGAAGAGGAGGCTGAGGGAGACCTCATTGCTCTCTGCAGCTCCTGAGGGGATGCTGCAGTGAGCTGGGGGTTGGGCTCTGCTCCCAGGTAACAAGTGACAGGACAAGAGGGAATGTCCTCAGGTTGCACCAGGGGAGGCTCAGGTTGGAGATGAGAAACAGTTTCTTTACTGCCAGAGTGGTCAGGGACTGGCACAGGCTGCCCAGGGAGGTGGTGGAGTCCCCATGCCTGGAGGTGTTTAAAAGACCTTTGGGCAAGGATCTCAGGGCCATGGCCTAAGAGCTGTGCACAGGGAGATGTTAGGATATGGCTGGACTGGAGGGTCTTAGGTTATGGTTGGCCTTGGTGATCTTAAGGTCTTTTCCAACCAGGTGATGCTATGATTCTGTGGGGTGATAATCAGAGGCAGAGCAGGCAGAAGCTCCTCAGGTCTCTGCTAGCCTCCTGCACGCCCTGGTGCACTCCCTGCTCCATCTGCCCATGAAGGTATCCTCTCCATCAATACCCTCTGCTTACCTAACTGCTCTCAGTCCCTAAGAGCCTGAGAGCTGCTGTGCTGTGCAGCTCCCACCAGCACCCGTGCTGGGTGACACCAGTGCTGGGCACTTCTCCAGCAGGAGGAGTTTCTCCCTCTGCAGGGCCTGGGAGCTGCTTTGACGTGAGGACACAGACTGGCTTTGTTGCCCCCACTTCCCAAATCACCCCAGGCCTTCCTTGCCCTCCTCTCCACAGGAGAACAATGCTAAGGCCAGAGCCAAGCAAATGGGGTGTCAGCAGAGAACACGGCTTGCTCATCAGTGCACGGAGCTGTGGGTTATGGATTTCCACATGCAAAGTCCCATTGATTCCTGATGGATCGATGGGGAGAAGCCAAGCACGGAGGAAAAACTCCAGAGAATGATTGATCAGCCTGTGGCACTCCAGCACCAGCTCCCAGTCTGAACCTCTGCTGCCTGCAGGAGTGGCTCAGCTTTAAGCCAGGACATCTCCCTGCACCTGGGGAGTGCAGGTCACAGAATCCCAGAACCTTAGGGGTGGGAATGGACCTCTGGAGATCATCCAGTCCAAGCCCCCTGCCAGAGCAGGGTCACCCAGGGCAGGGCACAGAGGAATGAGTCTTGAGCAACTGCCCAGAGCCTGGCCCCTTCACCTTGCCCCCACCCTTCAGGTGTTTGTAACCATTGATCAGGTCTCCACACCCAACAGCCCCAGGGCTCTCAGCCTCTCCTCATCACACAGATGTTCCAGGTCCTTCATCATCCTCATAGCCTCCATTGGACTCTCCCCAGCAGTTCCTCTCGAACCGAGGAGCCCAGAGCAGGGTCCCCCAAGAACACATCCAGGAATGTCTTCAGAGCAGGAGACTCCACAGCCTCTCTGGGCAGCCTGCTCCAGGCTCTGTCCCCCCACAGGGCCGAAGTTTTCCCTTCTGTTCCCGTGGCACCTCCCCTGCTCCAGCTTGCCCCCAGTGCCCCTTACCCTCTCGCTGGACGTGCCCCTCTCAGTGGGGCAGGCAGCTGAGGTTTCCAAGCCCCTGGAGAGCTGCTCTGGGCAGGGGGAAGGGTTTTGTTTTCCAGCTCTTGCGACGCGTTGCAGCTGCCCGGGGACTTTTTTTTTGTTTCCCTCCTTGGCAGGCAGCAGAACTTCCTCACCCCGCTGTGTATCGTGGAAACATGTCACTCAGCGCCCCCTGCACCCTGCCCGCAGCGGAGCAGGAGCTTGGCTCGGCAGCCCTGCTCAGATGGGACCTCTCCATCCCAGCCTGCCTCCATCGCTCCGGGAGCCGGGGCTGGCTGCGGAGCCAGAAGGAGGCCGACTGCTTCCAGCCAGGATTTCAGGAGATGCGTGGAAGCCTCCCAAGAACCGCCCACCCCAGGAGATGTTCCCCATCCAGCATGTTGGCAAACTTGTCAGATCAGAAGGGGTTTGCAAGGCGCCAGCCGCTCGGGGCCGGGAGCGCTGGGGAGGCTCTGGGGCTGGCAGCTCCTCGCCGCGGAGCTCTACCTGCGGCAGCCGTCTGGCCCCGCAGCGGGTGCTGAGCTCCCGGCGAGGCCTTCCTCGGGCGCTGGCGCCCGCTGCTCTCTCTCCCTGCCCGGGGATTTGGGAAGCCAGCCCTGGCGCGGGATGTGATTTGGGCTGCGTGCTGCCAGCTGAGCCCGCTGGCACAGCCTGCTCCCTGCAAACTTATCTCCTGGAGAGGAGGGTCAGAGCATGAACTTCGGTGGATCTTGCCACAGCTGAAATCGCTGCCAGGGCAGGGTCTGAGAAGGAAACATTGGCTGAGATGCCTCCCTGCCATGATGGGAAGGATCTCATTTCCTCCTGGAAAGCAAAGCACAGGTGCTGTAGCAGCTTTAGCTGGACTCCGCGGCAGGGGCACGGTCTCAGGGTGGCCTCTCCTTCCTTCTGAAGGGCTCGGGCAAATGAAGAGCTCTGCCTGGGGAAAGAGGCCCTGGGCAGGAGGTGTCAGCTGGGATCAACAGGACAGTGGATGGCACTTCACAACAAATCTACCAGCTGCTGCCTTCGAGGCCAGGGCAGAGGGGATTGTTGCAGTTGATCACAGCTCTTCTCATCCCATTGGCCACCCAAAAAGTGCCCTGGCACAGGAAGTGCCTCTGGGGCTGCTAGCAGCAGCAAAGGATAAGGCTCAGAGACCTTCATCTGCCAGATCCCAAGCCCACGCCTTCCACCAGCTCTCTGGAGCCATGGAGAGCGGTGGTCTCCTGGCAGAGCAGAACAAAGGTAGACAGACACCAAGTGCACAGGGCTGGCACCTAAAGCATTGCTGGGTCAAAGTGCAGTGGGTGCAGGAATGAGTGGCTAAAAGCTCTGTCCCATACCTGATCTTTGTATACATCTGGCATTGGAATGTGCTGCCCAGGGAGGTGCTTGAGTCACCAACCCTGGCTGTGTTTAAACATCGTTTGGATGTGGTGCTGGGGGATGTGGTTTAGGGGGGAACCTCAGAGAGTAGGGTTATAGGTTGGACTTGGTGATCCTGAGGGCCTTGTCCAGCCTGAATTTTTCTGTGACACTGTGGTTCTACCCATGTGGATAAGCATCTCTTGGTTAGGCAGCTGGTGTCTGCCCTTGTAGATAACCATTGCTTGGTTATAGGGCAGCTGTTGTCTGCCCTTGTAGATAACCATTGCTTGGTTATAGGGCAGCTGGTGTCTGCCCTTGTAGATAACCATTGCTTGGTTATAGGGCAGCTGGTGTCTGCCCTTGTAGATAACCACTGCTTGGTTATAGGGCACTTGGTGTCTACCCTTGTAGATAACCACTGCTTGGTTAAAGGGCAGCTGGTGTCTGCCCTTGTAGATAACCACTGCTTGGTTAAAGGGCAGCTGGTGTCTGCCCTTGTAGATAACCATTGCTTGGTTATAGGGCAGCTGGTGTCTGCCCTTGTAGATAACCACTGCTTGGTTATAGGGCAGCTGGTGTCTGCCCTTGTAGATAACCACTGCTTGGTTATAGGGCAGCTGGTGTCTGCCCTTGTAGATAACCACTGCTTGGTTATAGGGCAGCTGGTGTCTACCCTTGTAGATAACCACTGCTTGGTTATAGGGCAGCTGGTGTCTGCCCTTGTAGATAACCACTGCTTGGTTAAAGGGCAGCTAGTGTCTGCCCCTGTAGATAACCACTGCTTGGTTAAAGGGCAGCTGGTGTCTGCCCTTGTAGATAACCACTGCTTGGTTATAGGGCACTTGGTGTCTACCCTTGTAGATAACCACTGCTTGGTTAAAGGGCAGCTGGTGTCTGCCCTTGTAGATAACCACTGCTTGGTTAAAGGGCAGCTGGTGTCTGCCCTTGTAGATAACCATTGCTTGGTTATAGGGCAGCTGGTGTCTGCCCTTGTAGATAACCACTGCTTGGTTATAGGGCAGCTGGTGTCTGCCCTTGTAGATAACCACTGCTTGGTTATAGGGCAGCTGGTGTCTGCCCTTGTAGATAACCACTGCTTGGTTATAGGGCAGCTGGTGTCTACCCTTGTAGATAACCACTGCTTGGTTATAGGGCAGCTGGTGTCTGCCCTTGTAGATAACCACTGCTTGGTTATAGGGCACTTGGTGTCTGCCCTTGTAGATAACCACTGCTTGGTTATAGGGCAGCTGATGTCTGCCCTTGTAGATAACCATTGCTTGGTTATAGGGCAGCTGATGTCTGCCCTTGTAGATAACCACTGCTTGGTTATAGGGCAGCTGGTGTCTGCCCTTGTAGATAACCACTGCTTGGTTATAGGGCAGCTGGTGTCTGCCCTTGTAGATAACCACTGCTTGGTTATAGGGCAGCTGGTGTCTGCCCTTGTAGATAACCACTGCTTGGTTATAGGGCAGCTGGTGTCTGCCCTTGTAGATAACCACTGCTTGGTTATAGGGCAGCTGGTGTCTGCCCTTGTAGATAACCACTGCTTGGTTATAGGGCAGCTGGTGTCTGCCCTTGTAGATAACCACTGCTTGGTTATGGTGGCAACTGTATGCAGTTGTCCTAGGTGAGGTTTGAGGAGGGTGAAGGGGGTTCCCTGGTTGATTTAAGTCATGCCTGGAAGAAGCAAAGAGAAGAGGTAAAGAAAATGCTGGTGCAATCCAAGCAGGACAACCAGTACACCTCAGCCCCCAGAGTGTCTCTCCCAGCCTGTGGAAGCCTGCTTGGTTTGCAGGCTGCCCCCAGGCTGGCTGTCCTGCAGCAGCAAGGGTGGGCTCGTGGTGACCAGCAGCAGCACCTACCCCAAAGGCCTTCAGCTGACAAGTTTCTGGAGGGCAGGCAGAGCAGGGACATGAGGAGCAGGTGCTGCAGGGCCCTGTAGGAAGTCCTAAGGCATTGGATAGCTGAAGAAGAGCACAGAAGGGCAGGCTGTGTGGGGGACCCCAAGAAGAGCAGGGCCACAGGTCTAGGGGAGCATAGAAAGGCAACATGTGGTAGGTGCAGCCAAGCAGAGCTCTTTGTCAAACACCAACCTCTTTTGGTGGTGACACCACTGACACTTCCAGCCTTGTGTCTCACTGAGGCCACCCAGAACACAAGCAGAGGGACAAGGATCAGCGGTAGCTGTGCTTGCTGCAAAATGCCTGCTGCCAGCAGAGTGCCATGCCTCCAAGGGCAAGCTAAAAGCCTGGCTCCCTTGCTGCCTGGAGGGATGCTCCACCAGGCTGCCTGGAGCCTGGAAACAGACTTGTCCACAGCTTCCCTGCAGGCTCACAAAGCCAGGCTCAAGCTCAGCTGCCAGTTTGCTGTGCACCAGGTAGGAAAGTCAGGCTGAGATTTAGTGCCCTGCTGTGCAAGAAGTCTGAGGAGACAAGGACAATGTCCCCAAGAGTGGTCACAGCCTCTTGAGCAGAGGCTGTGGCTTTGCAGCTGCACAATGATAAGGGTTTTTTAAAGCAAGATGGTTGGACTCAATGGTTTTTGGAGGTCCTTTTCAACCCTTACCATCCTGTGAACCTGTGAAGATGATCTGCTGCTGTGTTAAGCTCTGATGGGTCCACAGCTGGTGAGAGCAGATCCCCTCTACAGCCTTTGCTGTAGCTACTCCAAACCAAAGCAGATGAGCAGAGAAATTCCCAGAGCAGCCTCCCTTCCCCAGGCTCACATTCCAGAAACCCAGGGATGTGCACAGACTCAGAGAATGCTGGAAGGGACCTCCAGAGATCAGCCAGTCCCACCCCCTGCCAGAGCAGGAACACCCAGGGCAGGTCACACAGGAACACATCCAGGTGGGTTTGGAAAGTCTCCAGAGAAGGAGACTCCACAACCTCTCTGGGCAGCCTGCTCCAGGCTCTGCCACCCTCACAGGGACAAAGTTTGCCCTTATAGAATCACAGAACCACAGAATGCTCTGGGCTGGAAGGGACCTGCAAAGCTCACCCAGTCCAACCCCCTGCTCTCAGCAGGGACATCCTCCACCAGAGCAGCTTGCCCAGAGCCCTCTCCAGCCTCACCTGGAATAGCTCCAGGGATGGGTCCCCAACCACCTCCCTGGGCAACCTGCTGCAGTGTTCCAGCAGCCTCCTGGTGCAGAGCTTGTTCCTCACATCCAATCTCCATCTGCTCTGCTCTGGTTTGAAGCCATTGCCCCTGGTGCTGTCCCTGCAGGTCTTTGGGAACAGTCCCTCTGCAACCTTCTTGTAGCCCCTTCAGGTACTGTAAGGCTGCTCTGAGGTCTCCCTGGAGCCTTCTCCAGGCTGAATACCCCCAGCTGCCTCAGCCTGTCCCCACAGGGAGCTGTTCCCCTGCCTACAGCATCACATGGACAATCATTAGTGACAAGTGGTAATGAGGAACCTGGAGAGCCTGCCCTGCACAGCTGCCTCTGCAGCACACAGCCCTCAGCATTGCCTGAGACAGGGGAGAAAGCAGTGTTTGACAGAGTGGGGAGAGCAAGCCCAGAGTGAGGTATTGGTAGCTCCTGGGTCACTCAGGTGGAAAATGGGAAGTGGCTGCTGTGCAGCACAACACAAACGCAGAGCATCCACTCACCTCCACCTGCAGTGGTGAAGATGAGGTCCTGCCTGGGCACCAGCTGAGTCTCCACGGAACTGTAGTGAGGTAGGAGGCCTGTGTGGCCCAGTGGACATGCTGGAGGCAAAGGATGCCAACTAGAAGGACCTGGACAGGCTGGAGAGGTGGGCATGTGCCAGCCTCACCAAGCCCAACAAGGCCAAGTGCCAGGTGCCCATCATCCCTCTGCAGAGGCACCTTGCCAGGCTGGGCAGAGGGGCAGAGTCCAAGGGCAGGAGACTGAACACATCCAAGTGCCAGGTTCTGCACTTTGGCCACAGCAACCCCATGCAGAGCTACAGGCTGGGGTCAGAGTGGCTGGAGAGCAGCCAGGCAGAGAGGGACTTTTCTCCCAGGCACCCAGCACCAGCACAAGAGGACACAGTCTCAAGCTGTGCCAGGGGAGGTTTAGGCTGGAGGTGAGGAAGAAGTTCTTCATAGAAAGAGAGATTGGCCATTGGGATGTGCTGCCCAGGGAGGTGGTGGAGTCCCCATCCCTGGAGGTGTTTAGGAGGAGACTAGATGGGGTGCTTGGTGCCATGGGTTAGTTGATTAGATGGTGTTGGGTGATAGGTTGGACTTGATGATCTTGAAGGTCTCTTCCAACCTATTCTATTCTATTCTATTCTATTCTATTCTATTCTATTCTATTCTATTCTATTCTATTCTATTCTATTCTATTCTATTCTATTCTATTCCATTCCATTCCATTCCATTCCATTCCATTCCATTCCATTCCATTCCATTCCATTCTATTCCAGTCCAGTCCAGTCTACTCTAGTCTAGTCTAGTCCTGTGCAGGCAGCACAAGGGCGAGGATGGGGAAGCTACAGCTGTGCCCACAACAAAGTCCCAAGCTCTAGGAGGGGAGATACTGCAGGACCTTGTGCCGTGGCTCTCCCACTGGGGCAGCACCACTGTGAGCACCCACAGTGACACCAAAAGCTGGAGGCACACTGAGAAGGTAGAGTGTGGCCCACAGGCGAGGCAAAAGTGGCTTTGGGGATGAATTTTCACCACTCTGCCCAGGAGAAGGTGGTGCTGCTGCTGCAACAGGAAGCCAGCAACAGCCTGATGAGGGCTCTGCTGCGGTCTCTGCAGGAGCCCAGTGGCTGCTGGTTAACTGGAGCACTGTGCACAGTGTTTGGTCCCTGCTGTACAAGGAGGGTGGGGACAGGCTGGGAAGGGTCCAGAGAGGAATGACCAGAGGCCTGGCAGCCCTGTTATGTGAAGGAAGGCCGAGAGCTGGGCTTGTGCAGCCTCAGGGGACACCTCCTAGCCATGTAAAGGCACACACAGGGCAGCTCTCATGAGGAGGGAGACTCCCTCTGGGCAAGGGGCAGTGGGCATGAGCTGCTGTGGGGAGATTCCAGCTGGGTGCCAGAAAAAATGTTTTCACCATTTCCACTGTGAGACACTGGAATGAACTCCCAGGGCAGGTGGTGGATCCCCCTCCATCAGACAGTTTAAGGCCCAGCTCGGCAGGGTGCTGTGCCAGCTCATTCCAACCCTGTTCTTACCCTGAGGGGTTGGGCTGCATGGTCCTTGAGGTCCCTCCCAACCTGGTGTTCTGTGAATCTGTGAAAGGTTCACCCTGACCCCAGGGGGCTGCACTGCCTGTGGTGCAGAATGGGAGATGGAAGGACATGGGAAAAGCAGCTGGAAAGGCTGTCAGGAGTGAAGAGAAGGCTCAGGTGAGACCTAATAGTGACCTGCCAGTATCTGAAGGGGCTACAGGAAGGTTACAGAAGGACTATTCCCTGCAGGGACAGCACCAGGGGCAATGGCTTCAAACCAGAGCAGAGCAGATGGAGACTGGATGTGAGGAACAAGTTCTGCACCAGGAGGCTGCTGGAACACTGCAACAGGTTGCCCAGAGAGGTGGTTGAGACCCATCCCTGGAGCTATTCCAGGTGAGGCTGGAGAGGGCTCTGGGCAAGCTGCTGTGGTGGAGGATGTCCCTGCTGAGTGCAGGGGGTTGGACTGGAAGAGCTTTGGAGGTCCCTTCCAGCCCAGACCACTCTGTGCTGCTGTGATGCAGTCACCCACCCAGGCTGGCTGCAGCTTTGTCACTCTCCAGTATTTAATTGATAATTTATCAAAGCATCCCAGGCAGAGCAGAGCTGCTGCTCAGGCTGCTGCTGGTTCCCTGTCACATAGTCAATTCCCCAATCCAATACACCAGTGGTACTCTGCTTTTATGAACCATACCTTAGGGCCTAATTAATGCAATTAATCAAACTTTTCCTTCAGCAGCCATATCTTCATCTCCCTGCTGCCTGCCTGGGCAGCTGCCTGTGTTGTCTGCACAGGGTTCAGCATCTGAAGCCATCACAGTGCTCTGGAGTGCACTGCAGAGGAGAGGGCTGCGGGGAGCCAGCACTTGTGGTCAGGCTTCAGGCATCGAGGGCTGATTCTGCTCCCCCTGAGGCCAGGCACACTCAGGAGAAAACCCTCAGGACCAGGGAGAGGGGGGCCTGGAGACATGACAGGTCACAGAATTGGGCTCTCAGACCAGGTCCATGTGCCACCTGGAGCAGAGGAGGCTGAGGGAGACCTCATTGCTCTCCACAGCTCCCTGAGAGGAGGCTGCAGTGAGCTGGGGGTTGGGCTCTGCTCCCCACTCTCAGGTGAGGAAATGTCGTGAAATTGTGCCAGGGGAGGCTCAGGTTGGAGAGGAGGAACAATTTCTGTGCTGCCAGAGTGGTCAGGGACTGTCCCAGGCTGCCCAGGGAGGTGGTGGAGTCCCCATGCCTGGAGGTGTTCAGGAACCCTGTGGCCATGGCGCCTGGGGCCATGGCTTGGTGGCAGTGGTGGGGTTGGGTTGCTGGTTGGACTGGGTGAGCTCAGAGGCCCAAACCATTCCATGACTGCATGCTCCTGCAGGCAGGGCTGCAGCATGGTGGCCACACTCTGCCTGCAGAGCCAGCAGAGCCGGCCCTGAGGACACTGCCTGGCAAGGGCTGAGGACGGCAGCCGCCACTCGTGCTCCACAGCATTCACTGCCCCTCCAGAGCCTGCTGAGAGAAGCCACCCTGGTGAACAGGGAGAGGAGATAAAAAGCACTTAGCAGGGGCTGCTGGGCAAGGCAGAGGCCCTTAGGCTGAGGTGGAAGGCTTCTTGGTGGCCCTTTGTGGCCCCGCTGCAGCCTTGCCCGCAGCAGCAGAGCAGCTCTGTGCCCCATGGCATCTCCTGAGCTGCTGCCACACCTGAGTGGCACTGCCAGGACTTCCCCAAATGTTAATTGATGCTGCAGTGTTGCATCCACCCTGCAGACAGCCTCCTGCCAGCAGCTCCGGCCCTGGAGCTTCTCCTCCCCTTTCAGCACCCTCCCCTGAGGTGGGCTGAAGCCCCTGGGCAGCCCCTTGCACCCACGGGATACAGCTCTGCCACTGGGCATGGGGCTGGGGCTCACTGGCCTCCAGCACTGGGATCTCCCTGGGGACCATTGGCATTGCTAGTAGCAGGAGCCACTGTCCCCACACCCCCTCCCACCCCTGTCCTCTCCCCACAGCAGCCTGGCACACTCTCTTCTCTGTGTCCCCTGGGCAGGAGGAGGGAAGTGCCAGCCCCAGAGCCTGCCCTGGTGCTCTTCCTGTCCCTCACTTCCCTGCCATGCTCTGCAGTGCTCACAGCCCCCAGGGGACACATCTGCTGCCTCAGGAGCAGAGGCAGCCCCTGCTAGGATCGCAGCCCCTGCTGGGATCACAGCCTGATGCCATCCCCCAGCACACTCCCTAGGGGCTGCAGAGCGGCTCAGCAGCAGTAACTGCCCCCGGGGGACACAGAGGCTGGCATCCAGGGCTCACTCCCTGCCCGTCAGCCTCCCTCCCTCCAGACCTTTGATACCCGGGGAGGAGGCGGTTCAGAGATGCTGGGCTGTGCATCAGGACAGCATCAGGAGAGAGAGAGGCTGTGCAGCTTGAGCAGCTTGCTGGGGGGCACAGCACAAGCCCCTGGCAGCAGTCCTGGCTGGGAGTGAGGCCGGGGTGGGCAGTGCCATTTCTTGGATCCTAGTGGAGGCAGCATGCAGAGGGCCTCCCCTCAGCTGGGATGCTAAAATCTCGTTGATGCCTGCTTGCTTCCCTGGCTTCCAGGCTTTAAAAAGAGAGGAGCCTCATCCCTGAGATGCCATCCATGTTCAGCCTGTATGTCAGCTGTCCTGGGCTCCAGCCTGCCGTTCACCTCCTCAGAGCTGCTAAATCCACAGCAGAGGCTTCCCCCCCGCGCCAGGAGGAGGCTCTGCCTTTGTTCTGCCCGCAGGGACCCAGGCAGTGCCCAGCACGGGCAGCACCATGGAGCCCAGGCAGCCCCCCCCTGCCACCCCCCTGCCTCCCACAGCCCGGGGCGGGGGGTGCCCGATGCTGATCGTTTCTACCTGCACAGTGCCCTGCAGAAGGGCTGCTGCAGCCGCTGCACCTGGCTGGAGATGGCCCCAGCCCTGCAAGCTCACAGCCTGCCTGCAGACAAAGGACAGGCAGAAGAGGAGCCACAGCCCATGGCAGCCCAGAGCACAGCACCCTGCAGAGACAGCACCCCAGAAAACCAGGGGGAAACCTTCCCTGGCATCAAGCCAGGGACCAAAAGCAGCTCTGAGGAATAGATATCCCTCTGCAGCAGGCTCTGTGTGTGTGTGTGTGCTGCCTGCAGGCTTGTGCAGCACAGCAGCCACCACTGCCTCCCACCACTGCCACCTCCTCCTCCAGAGAGCTGCTGCCCATGCTGGGCTCTGCAGTGGGCACTGTGGCCGTGCCATGGGGTGCAAGGCTCCAGGCTCTGCTCCCAAGAATACACCTGGAAGGGAGGCTCCTTCAGCTTTCATAGAGCATCACAGAATGGTTTGGTTGGAAAAGGCCTCTGAGCTCATCCAACCCCACCATGGCCACCAAACCATGGCCCCAAGTGCCATGGCCACAGGGACTGTCCCAGGCTGCCCAGGGAGGTGGTGGAGTCCCCATGCCTGGAGGTGTTCAGGAACCCTGTGGCCATGGCACCTGGGGCCATGGTTTGGTGGCCATGGTGGGGTTGGCTTGCTGGTTGGAACCCAGGAAGTTCCACCTCAACATGAGGAAAAATCTCTTTGGTGTGAGGGTGCTGGAGCCCTGGAGCAGGCTGCCCAGAGAGGCTGTGGTGTCTCCCTGTCTGGACACCTTCACAACTCACCTGGATGTGTTCCTGTGTGACCCGCCATGGCTCATCCTGCTTTGGCAGAGGGGCTGGATTCAAAGGTCTCCAGAGGTCCTTTGCAACCCTTACCACTGTGTGAGTCTATGAATGTGGAGGTGCCACAAGGAGAAGAGATCAGGCAGGGATTGAGCTCTCAGGAGCCAGCTGCTCCTCAGCAGCTGTGCACACACTGGAGTGTGAGCAGCTGCCAGTGCCTTGGCCAAGGAGATGAAGGTAGAGGCTGCCTGGCACTTAGCACTGGGCAGAAGCAAGGGGCTGAGCCCTTACTCCAGCACCCAGAGCACAGCCAGCAGCCTGTGCAGCCTTGTCCTGGGGCATCAATCCACACAGAGGCTCCTGCAAGACAGGGAGAAATGATCTCCAGCAGCAGTGCCAGCAGGGTACCCTGGCATCCTGATTCCACTTCCCAAGCAGGTGGGAGCTGGAGCAGCCTGTTGGGACTGCAGGGAGAAATGAAGTTTGGCTTTGCACCTGGGCGGCAGGGGGAGCTCAGCCCAGGAGGAGATGCTACAGATCAACTCTGACTCAGCGAGGGAAGTGCCTCTGGCTCTCTGCTCAGCAGGCAGGGATGGGCTGGTGTGGCTCAAAGCCAGCTTCCCAGAGGGAAGAGGACCATCTCCTTCAGTGCCTGACTCCCATTTGCCTCAAAAGAGGCTTTTTGGAAAGAAGAGAAGAGGAGGGAAGAGGCCTGCACATAAGACTGGGTGGAAAGAGGGAAGGAAGGGAAGAGTTGGAGGCTGCCCTTTAATGTTTGTGGGGCCAGTGAGAGAGCAGCGGTGAAGATGTTGGCTGAGCACTGCAACAGGCTGCCCAGGGAGGTGCTGGGGCCCCATCCCTGGAGATACTCCAGGTGAGGCTGGACAGGGCTCTGGGCAGCCTGCTCTGGTGGAGGATGTCCCTGCTGAGTGCAGGGGGTTGGACTGGGTGAGCTTTGGAGGTCCCTTCAACCCAAACCATTCTATGATTCCCTGGTTCTGTGACTCTCTGATTCCATGATTCTGTGATTCTCTCTTCCTGCCAATGCTGGGGGATGAGCTCAGACTCCATTCCAGAGTGGTTACCAAGGTGTCAGGCTGGGGAGGTGAGACAGGGCTGTGGGAGGAGGCCTTTCCCTCTGGCAATGAGGTGCCCCCCAGCACCATGTGCAGCACAGCTCCAACAGCACAGCTGCCCTGCTGCCCAGGTGCCCCCGCAGGGCTCCCTGAGACCTCCAAAAGAGGAGAGCAGCAAAAAGCAGCAGCAGATGGCATCACTGATGGAAGAGGAGAGGCAGATGAGTCCATTTTGGACTCTGCTTGAACCTGGATCAGCTGAACCAGACCCAGCAGAGGGAACACTTCCACTTGCCCAGCAGGAATGAAGCTCTACGAGGAGAGGCTGAGGGAGCTGGGGTTGCTTAGCCTGGAGAAGAAGAGGTTCAGGGGAGACCTCATTGCTCTCTACAACTACCTGAAGGGAAGTTGTAGCCAGGAGGGGGTTGGTCTCTTCTCCCAGGCACCCAGCACCAGAACAAGAGGACACAGTCTCAAGCTGTGCCAGGGGAGGTTTAGGCTGGAGGTGAGGAGAAAGTTCTTCCCAGAGAGCGTTGTTGGCCATTGGGATGTGCTGCCCAGGGAGGTGGTGGAGTCACCATCACTGGAGGTGTTCAAGAGGGGATTGGATGTGGCACCTGGGGCCATGGTTTAGCAGTCATGAGGTGTTGGGTGCCAGGCTGGACTTGATGATCTCTGAGCTCTTTTCCAACCTTGGTGATTCTGTGATTCTATGATTTTGCTGCAAGGAGGCAAAATCTGCAGCGAATTGGATGCAGCAGCAGGGTGTGGGCAGATGCCCTCCCTGCACAGAGAGGACAGCAGGGTGTTCAGCACTCTTTGGCAGACTTCTTGGCTCCTTGGCAGTGCTTGCAGCTGTGGGCAGCACAGTTTGCGTGCGACTGGAGGGTGTCGCAGGCTCACCGTGGGCTCTCTGGGGTGGGCTCCAGCAACATCACCAGGTGGAGAGCTACTGGCAGGACACCTGCCCCTGCTTCCTGCACACTCCCACCCCTCTGCCCCAACTCCTTCTTCTCTTAGCCTTCACTTCCCACACTAAAGGCCTTGCAGCAGTGACTGAGCAGTCGCCATCTCTGGAGGTGTTCCACAACCCTGTGGCCATGGTACCCAGGGCCATGGTTTGGTGGCCATGGTGGGGTTGGGTTGAAGGTTGGAACTGATGATCTCAGAGGCCTTTTCCAACCCAAACCATTCTCTGGTTCTATGAATTCACCTCCAAGCCTTGAACCCTTCGGGGCAGTCTAAGACAGGAGCCTGGAGAGGAAGATGTGAAGGAGAGGAGGAGGATCTGAACGCTGGGGAGATATCAGAAATGATGGAGGCACTGCTGTCAGACATCATGGAAGGGCCTGAGCTGGAAAGGACCTTAAGGATCATCTAGTTCCAACTCTGCTGCCATGGGCAGGGACACCTCCCACTAGAATGCCCCCTAGGAAGCCCTGAGGACATTTAATGACCTTCCCACGATAGCAGAGGGCCAGAGGTGTGGACACACCCCAGGGTTACAAGGGGCCTCATGCAGAGACCCCTGAGCACAGGGAGCTGGGGACTGCAAGTGCTCCCTGAAACACCACAAGGAGCTCACAGCCAGCTACTGAGCTCAAGCAACTTTATCTTTGCAAGCTCCTTCCTCATGGCAAGAAAGAAGCCCAGAAAAAGAGAGCCGAGTGCTTTGAAGGCAGTGCTGAAATCATTGCCAAGGAAGCATGGCAGAAAAACCCTCGTGGGAAAAGCCTTGCTATTGACTCTGCTTTTTTAGCCACTTACTCAGCCTCCTCCCCTTGGCCAAGGAAATGTAACCATGGGCTGCTGCCTGCTGCTCAGCACAGCTCCTGTACTCATTTATCATGTGCTAGGAGAGGCAAACTTCTTGTTCCAGGGCTGGGAGCATTTGCAGTTGAGGGGAAGGCAGCTCCTCCTTACTGCTGGGATGATAGATGGAGTTTGGTTTGATCTCCTGAAGTACCTAGAGGCTGGACCCCCATCCCTTGTGAAGCACTGCAGCTGCCAGCCAGGGGCCAGCACGAGATGCTGGGAAGCAGAGGTAAGAAGCCCTGCAGAAAGGGTTGTGGGACAGAGCTGAGAATGAGAGAATCACAGAATCTGAGAACCACAGAATCAAAGAACCACAGCAGGAGAGAGTCAGAGAATGGGAGAACCACAGAAACAGAGAACCACAGAAACATAGTCTCTGAGAAGCTGAGACCCACAGAATCAGAGAATCAATCAGAGAAATAGAGAATGTGTGAATCAAAGAACCACAGCAGGAGAGAATCAGAGAATCAGAATCAGAGAATCAAAATGGGAGAATCAGAGAAGGAGAGAATCAGAGAATCAGAATGAGAGAATCAGAGAGGGAGAATGAGAGAATCAGAGAGGGAGAATCAGAGAATCAGAATGAGAGAATGAGAGAATCAGAGAGGGAGAATCAGAATCAGAGAATGAGAGAATGAGAGAATCAGAGAGGGAGAATGAGAGAATCAGAGAGGGAGAATGAGAGAATCAGAGAGGGAGAATCAGAGAGTCAGAATGAGAGAATAAGAGAATCAGAGAGGGAGAATCAGAATCAGAGAATGAGAGAATGAGAGAATCATAGAGGGAGAATGAGAGAATCAGAGAGGGAGAATCAGAATCAGAGAATGAGAGAATGAGAGAATCAGAGAGGGAGAATGAGAGAATCAGAGAGGCAGAGAGGGAGAATGAGAGAATCAGAGAATCAGAGAGGGAGAATGAGAGAATCAGAGAGGAAGAATCAGAGAGGGAGAATCAGAGAATGAGAGAATCAGAGAGGGAGAATCAGAGAATCAGAGAGGGAGAATCAGAGAATGAGAGAATCAGAGAGGGAGAATGAGAGAATCAGAGAGGGAGAATGAGAGAATCAGAGAATCAGAGAGGGAGAATCAGAATGAGAGAATGAGAGAATCAGAGAGGGAGAATCAGAATGAGAGAATGAGAGAATCATAGAGGGAGAATGAGAGAATCAGAGAGGGAGAATGAGAGAATGAGAGAATCAGAAAGGGAGAATGAGAGAATCAGAGAGGGAGAATGAGAATCAGAGAATGAGAGAATCAGAGAGGGAGAATGAGAGAATGAGAGAATCATAGAGGGAGAATCAGAATCAGAGAATGAGAGAATGAGAGAATCGGAGAGGGAGAATGAGAGAATCAGAGAGGGAGAATCAGAATGAGAGAATGAGAGAATCATAGAGGGAGAATGAGAGAATCAGAGAGGGAGAATGAGAGAATCAGAATGAGAGAATCATAGAGGGAGAATGAGAGAATGAGAGAATCAGAGAGGGAGAATCAGAGAATCAGAGAGGGAGAATGAGAGAATGAGAGAATCAGAAAGGGAGAATGAGAGAATCAGAGAGGGAGAATGAGAGAATCAGAGAATCAGAATGAGAGAATGAGAGAATCATAGAGGGAGAATCAGAATCAGAGAATGAGAGAATCAGAGAGGGAGAATGAGAGAATCAGAGAGGGAGAATCAGAGAATCAGAATGAGAGAATCAGAGAGGGAGAATGAGAGAATCAGAGAGGGAGAATGAGAGAATCAGAGAGGGAGAATGAGAGAATCAGAATGAGAGAATCTGAGAGGGAAAATGAGAGAATCAGAGAGGGAGAATGAGAGAATCAGAATGAGAGAATGAGAGAATCAGAGAGGGAGAATGACAGAATGAGAGAATCAGAGAGGGAGAATGAGAGAATCAGAGAATCAGAGAGGGAGAATGAGAGAATCAGAGAATCAGAGAGGGAGAATCAGAGAATCTGAGAATGAGAGAATCAGAGAATCAGAGAGGGAGAATGAGAGAATCAGAGCATCAGAATGGGAGAATCACAGACTCATAGACTCTGAGAATCACAGAATCACAGAATGGGAGGGGTTGAAAGGAACCCCCAGAGATCATCCAGTCCAACCCACTGCCAGAGCAGGAACACCCAGGGCAGGTCCACACAGGAAGGCATCCAGGTGGGTTTGGAAAGTCTCCAGAGAAGGAGACTCCACAACCTCTCTGGGCAGCCTGCTCCAGGGCTCTGCCACCCTCAGCACAGCAAATGCCCCCCAGCACCGGTTCCTGTCCCAGTCTGCACATGGTTAGGTTGGGAAGGGGACACTAAGTGTCTAAATTCTTGCTGCTGGTCATGCTGGGAGGCTCTGGATAACTGTGATGAAGCCCAGGGGTGCCCAAGGAGGCAGATACAGGAGCAGCAGGAGGGTTTGGGAGATGTGACAATGTCAGCCAGCTGCAGTGCTGGGAAGTGCCCAGCTCCACCAGCAAGAGGCTCGGGGCTGTGCTGGCTTCCTAGCAGAGAGCTGAGCAGATCAACAGTTCCTTTGCCTGTGCTGTGCCTCTTGGACAGAGGCTTGGGGCAGAATGGCTGGAAGTTGCCTGGTGGAAAAGGACCTGGGGGTGCTGGTTGACAGCAGCTGAACATGAGCCAGGATGTGCCAGGTGCCAAGAAGGCTACCAGCAGCCTGGCCTGGAGCAGCAATCCCACCACAGTGATTATCCCTCTGGACTGGGCACCAGGGAGGCTGCACCTTGAATCATAGAATCATGGAACTGGCAGGGCTGGAAGGGACCTCAAAGCTCAGCCAGTGCCAACCCCCTGCCATGGGCAGGGACACCTCACACTGCAGCAGGTTGCTCACAGCCACATCCAGCCTGGCTGCAAACACCTCCAGGCAGGAGGCTGCCACCACCTCCCTGGGCAACCTGTGCCAGGCTCTCACCACCCTCATGGGGAACAACTTCCTCACATCCAATCTCAATCTCCCCACTTTTAGTTTTGCTCCATCCCCCCCAGTCCTATCCCTCCCTGACACCCTACAAAGTCCCTCCCCAGCTTTCTTGGAGCCCCCTGCAGATACTGGAAGGCCACAAGAAGGTCTCCCTGGAGCCTTCTCCTCTCCAGCCTGCACAACCCCAACTCTCTCAGGCTGTCTCCAGAGCAGAACAGCTCTCAGCCTCTGCTCATCCTCGTGGTCCTCTGGGCCCCTCACCCCAAGAAGGACATTGAGGAGCTGGAGCAGGGCCTGAGAAAGGCAGCAAAGCTGGGGAAGGGTCTGGAGAAGAGGGCTGGGGAGGAGCAGCTGAGGGAGCTGGGGGTGTTTGGTGTGGAGAAGAGGAGGCTGAGGGAGACCTCATTGCTCTCTGCAGTTCCCTGAGAGGAGGCTGCAGTGAGCTGGGGGTTGGGCTCTGCTCCCCACTCTCAGGTGAGAGAAGGAGAGGAAATGTCCTGAAATTGCCAGGGGAGGCTCAGGTTGGAGATGAGGAACAATTTCTGTGCTGCCAGAGTGGTCAGGGACTGGCACAGGCTGCCCAGGGAGGTGGTGGAGTCCCCATGCCTGGAGGTGTTCCAGAAGCCTGTGGCCATGGCACCTGGGGCCATGGTTTGGTGTCCATGGTGGGGTTGGGTTGCTGGTTGGACTGGATGAGCTCAGAGGCCTTTTCCAACCCAAACCATTCTCTGGTTCTATGAATTCACCTCCAAGCACCAGTGTGAGCCTTGCCCCATCAACAGTGGCTGCACTTCACCCAGAAAAGGCTTTGTAGTGATCTTCAGCCTGGAAGGGGACAGCAGGAATCAGTGGCACACACTGCTGGTAGAGGGGATAGGGTAGGATAGGATAGGATAGGATGGGATAGGATGGGATGGGATAGGATGGGATGGGATGGGATGGGATAGGATGGGATAGGATGGGATAGGATGGGATAGGATAGGATAGGATTAACCAGGTTGGAAGAGACCTTTGAGATCATCAAGTCCAACCTATCACCCAGCACCATCTAATCAACTAAACCATGGCACCAAGCACCCCATCCAGTCTCTTCCTAAACACCTCCAGGGATGGGGACTCCACCACCTCCCTGGGCAGCACATCCCAAGGCCAATCTCTCTTTCTGTGAAGAATTTCTTCCTAACATCCAGCCTGAACCTCTGTGCAGGGGAATCCAAAGGGAGGGCCTGGCTGGGGACAAATCAGCCCAGCATAGCAACTGCTGCTCCTGAGGAGCTGGATCCCAGGCTGGATCCTGTGCCTGCCTCAGGCAGCGACCTCGGGGAGGTGACCTTGGCCTTATCTACACAGAGCCCATCAGGAAAATGAATCTGCATTAACCTTTGCAGATTGGATTAGCTAAACTTCATTAAAGTGTCTGTGTGGACATCCTGTGCAGCATTCCAGCAGCCTGGCCTCACCCTGGCTTGCTCCTTGGACACAGTGAAGGAGAGGAAGTCAAACCCAGCCTTCATCCACCCTGAGGAGGACTTCCCATGCCACTCTTTTAAGGGTAGTTTGGCTGAGCCTCTCTCACCTCCAGCTCTCTGCCCCTTCAGGCCAAGGATCCCTGCTGGTCTCACATTCCTTTGCCTTCCTGCCATGCTGCCTGCCTGGAGAAGGAAATCTGGAGCCTGCAGGTGAAGCAGCAGCTCTGGTGGCATGCACAGACCATGCCTGCTGCAGGAGCAACACAACCTGCACGTGACTCTTGCATGTAGGCAGCAGCAACACAGCTGCTGATCCAGCTAGGACAGGCTGTCAGGGATGGGTTGAGCTGAACCCAGCTGCACCAAGCCTGATGCAGCCCACAGGCTGGGGTCAGAGTGGTTGGAGAGCAGCCAGGCAGAGAGGGACCTGGGGCTGCTGGTTGGCAGCAGCTGAACAGGAGCCAGAAGTGTGCCCAGGGGGGCAAGGAGGCCAAGGGCATCCTGGCCTGCATCAGGAACAGTGTGGCCAGCAGGAGCAGGGAGGTCATTGTGCCCTGTGCTCAGCACTGCTTAGGCCACACCTTGAGTCCTGTGTCCAGTTCTGGGGCCCTCAGTTTAGGAAAGATGTTGAGCTGCTGGAAGGTGTCCAGAGAAGGGCAACAAAGCTGGGGAGGGGTCTGGAGCACAGCCCTGTGAGGAGAGGCTGAGGGAGCTGGGGTTGCTTAGCCTGGAGAAGAGGAGGCTCAGGGCAGACCTTCTTGCTGTCTACAGTTGCCTGAAGGGAGGTTGCAGCCAGGAGGGGGTTGGTCTCTTCTCAGGCACCCAGCACCAGAACAAGAGGACACAGTCTCAAGCTGTGCCAGGGGAGGTTCAGGCTGGATGTTAGGAAGAAGTTCTTCCCAGCAAGAGAGATTGGCCATGGGAATGTGCTGCCCAGGGAGGTGGTGGAGTCACTATCCCTTTAGGAAGAGCCTGGATGGGGTGCTTGGTGCCATGGTTTAATTGATCAGATGGTGCTGGGTGATAGGTTGGACTTGATGATCTCAAAGGTCCTTTCCAACCTGGTTAATGCTATTCTATTCTATTCTATTCTATTCTATCCCTGGAGGGCCAAGGTTGCTGGGGCCTCTTCACAGAGCCCCTCCTGCATGCACAAGGAGGGGCCCCTGCTCTCTGGAGGGAGTCAAGTGAGTGAGGCAGAACCTAGCATCAGTGAACAGGGAATGCCTGACTGAGCTCAGGTGCAAGAAGGAAGTACACAGAAGGTGGAAGTGGGCACAGGCAACCTGGAAAGCTTGGAGAGATGTTGGCTAAGTCACCTGGAGTGCACAAAGCTCAGCTGCAGGGGGAACCAGCAATGGATGTAAAGAGGAAGAAAGGAGGCTCCTAGAAGGACATTGGCAGCATAAGGAAGGCTGAGGGGGAGGTGGACTGCAGCTCACTGGGGCAGGACCAAGGCACCACAGAGCCAGAGCAGCCAAGGTGCTCAAAGCCCTCTCTGACCCAGTTGTATTGCTGAGGTTTGCCCTCAAACCTCCCAGGACCCTGCTCCTAGGAGCAGAGTGCAGCAGAGAGATATGACCCATCCTGGAGCAAGAATGACCTGGGGCACACCTCCACAAGTCCACAGGAGCAGGGGGGATGAGCTGGAGGATGCTGAGGGAGAAGGTCGATGCCATGGCAAGGCTGCACCCTGATCCCTTTGGGAGGTCATGGCAAGAGGGATGCATGGCAAGCATCAGACACAGCTCAGAGCAGGGCAAGGAGGGGAGTTTGGTGACCCACAGCCTGTCCCTGGGAAGGTGATAGAGCAAATCCCCCTGGCAATCACTGCCCAGCACCTGGAGGAGCAGGAGGGAACATCCAGCAGGGACCTGCAAAGGGCACAGCAGACCTGAGCAGCCTGAGTGCCCTGGCTGGCAGGAGACCCCTGTCTGTGTGGACAAGGCATGGGGAGGAGGAGAGCAGTGGAAGTGATTTCCCTTGTCTGCAGCAAAGCCTTCAAGGCACACTCTGCTCACAGGCAGGCTGAGGAGACAGGGACTTGGTAAAGGGAGGAGAAGGCGGCTGGAGCACGGGCTGTGGGCTGGCAGCCACAGGAGCACGGCCAGCAGGGCAAAGGCCACCTGGCAGCTCATTACTGGAGAGATCCTGGAGGGACTGGCACTGAGGCCAGGGCTGCTTCACAGCTTTGCTGATGGGTGACTGGGCAAAGTGTACTCTCAGGAAGTTTCCAGATGACACCACAGGAAGCAGCGGGGAGGGAAGCTCTCCAGACCCAAGAGGCTGCAGCTGCTGCTCAGAGAGATTCAACAGCCTGGAGAAATGGGCAGGCAGCAACAGCAAGGGCACAGTCCCCGTGGTCTGGCCTCAGGAGTGAGCTGCACAGGCTGGAGAACAGCTTGCTGCAGAGGAGCAAGCACAGATACAGGCTGGGAAGAGAATGGCTCTAGAGCAGCCTGGGGGAGCAGCCTTGGGGGTGTCAGCTGGTGCCAAAGTCCCCAGGAGCCAGCAATGGTCCCTGGCAGCCCAGCAGGCAGCTGAGTGCTGAGCTGCAGCCAGAGCAGGGAGAGCAGCAGCACAGGGAGGGGATTCTGCCCCTCTGCTCTGCTCAGACCCCACCTGCAGCACTGCCTCCAGCTCTGGGGCCCCCAGCACAGGAAGGACCTGGAGCTGCTGGAGAGGCTCCAGAGGAGGCCACAGAGATGATCAGAGGGCTGCAGAACCTCCCCTGTAGGGACAGGCTGAGAGAGTTGGGGCTGTTCAGCCTGGAGAAGACTCCAGGGAGACCTCAGAGCAGTACCTGAAGGGCTTCAGAAGAGCTGGGGAGGGAGTTTGGACAAGGGCTGGGAGTGCCAGGACAAGGACAAGGGCTTTGAGCTGGGAGAGGGGAGACTGGAGATGAGGAAGGAACTGTTGATAGTGAGGCTGGGGAGACACTGGCACAGGCTGCCCAGGGAGGCTGTGACTGCCTCCTGCCTGGAGGTGTTCCAGGCCAGGCTGGATGAGGCCTTGAGCAGCCTGGGCTGGTGGGAGGTGTCCCTGCCCATGGCAGGGGCTTGGAGCTGGCTGAGCTTTGAGGTCCCTTCCAACCCAACCCATGCTGTGGTTCTATGAAAGCAGCTCTGCAGTACAGGAGACTGGGGGGGGGGTGGGAGGGCAGGGCTTCAACTGGAGACCTCCTGAGATGTCTGTCAGTCTGAGTTGTTCTATGCTCTAAGTCTGAGCTTTGACATCCCAGACACAGTGCCAGGCTCACCTGCATGTCCTTACAGCAAAGGGATGCTTGGATCTGTGCTCTGCTGAGACCTCACCTGCAGGGCTGTGGCCAGCTCTGGAGCCCTCACTACAGAAAGGACATGGACCTGACAGAGCAGGTCCAGAGGAGGGACATGAACATGCTCAGGTGCTGGAGCACCTCTGCTGTGGGGACAGGCTGAGGGAGCTGGGGGTGTTCAGCCTGGAGAAGAGAAGGCTCCAGGGAGATCTTAGAGCTGCATTTTACCTGAAGGAGACCCACAGAAAGCGAAGGGGAGGGACTGTTCAGAAGGGCCTGTGGGGATAGGATGAGGCACAGTGGCTTGAAACTGGAGCAGGTCAGATTTAGACTGGATGTGAGAAACAAGTTCTGCAGCAGGAGGCTGCTGGAACACTGCAACAGGTTGCCCAGGGAGGTGGTTGAGGCCTCATCCCTGGAGGTATTCAGGGTGAGGCTGGAGAGGGCTCTGGGCAGCCTGACCTAGAGGAGGATGTACATAGAATAGAATAGAATAGAATAGAATAGAATAGAATAGAATAGAATAGAATAGAATAGAATAGAATAGAATAGAATAGAATAGAATAGAATAAACCAGGTTGGAAAGGACCTTTGAGATCATCAAGTCCAACCTATCACCCAACACCATCTGATCAATTAAACCATGGCACCAAGCTCCCCATCCAGGCTCTTCCTAAAGGGATGGTGACTCCACCACCTCCCTGGGCAGCACATTCCCATGGCCAATCTCTCTTGCTGGGAAGAACTTCTTCCTAACATCCAGCCTGAACCTCCCCTGGCACAGCTTGAGACTGTGTCCTCTTGTTCTGGTGCTGGTTTCCTGCCTGGGAGAAGAGACCAACCCCCACCTGGCTACAGCCTCCCTTCAGGGAGTTGCAGACAGCAAGAAGGTCTCCCCTGAGCCTCCTCTTCTCCAGGCTAAGCAACCCCAGCTCCCTCAGCCTCTCCTCACAGGGCTGTGCTCCAGACCCCTCCCCAGCTTTGTTGCCCTTCTCTGGACACCTTCCAGCAGCTCAACATCTTTCCTAACCTGAGGGGCCCAGAACTGGACACAGGACTCGAGGTGTGGCCTAACCAGTGCTGAGCACAGGGCAGAATGACCTCCCTGCTCCTGCTGGCCAGGATGCCCTTGGCCTTCTTGCCCCCCTGGGCACACTGCTGGCTCATGTTCAGCCTACTATCAACCTGCTGAGTGCAGGGAGTTGGACTGAGTGAGCTTTGGAGCTCCCTTCCAGCCCAGACCTTTCTGTGGTTCCATGATCATGACAGCACCGTCCCTCAGGCTCTGAGGATGCTCTCCATCACCATGTTTGGGCACTGTTGGGTTGGGACAGAGATGCTCCCTCCACAGCCAGCTAACCTTGCTAAGTGGAGTATGAAGCTCATAATAAATTACTAATAACCACTGTGGCTCCTTTCTAGAGTGATTAATCTAACTGCTAATCAAGGAGTCACTCTGATCTCTGTTCCTCTGCAGAGCTGGCTGCCAATGCTCATCTTTTGAACTCACTCATACCTCTCCAGCAGGGGCTCCACAGATGTCTTCAAAGCTCCACTAAAGCCTGTGAGGTGTGGCACTGACTTCACCTTTGCTTACAAGTGGGGGGAGTGAGGTTCAGAGAAGCCAACTAGTTTGTTTGGAGGCATGGTAAGCAAGGAGTCAAGGAGAGCATCACAGCACTGCTGCTCCTGCTTCAAGCATGTTTCACCCTGCTGCTTGTACTCCTTCAGCACAGCTGATGGATAGCAACACACTCCAGCAGGAATGCAGTTGGGTCTCTGAGCCTCTCCTCTCACACTGCCTCCCCTCTTTCCACACAGGCAGACTGCTTTCATTCCCCTGCTGAGGCCACAGCTGGAATATTGTGCCCAGTTCTGGGCCCCTCAGCTCAAGAAGGACCTCAGGGAACTGCTTGAGAGAGTCCATCCCAGAGCCCCAAAGCTGCTGCAGGCAGTGGAACATCTCCCTCTGAGGCCAGGCTGAGGCAGCTGGGGCTTGGAGCTTGGAGCAGAGGAGCCTGAGGGCTGCCCTCATTGCTGGGGATCAAGATGTGCAGGGCTGGAGCCAGGCTCTGCTCAGGGATGTCCAAGGACAGCACAAGGGGCACTGGGGGCAAGCTGGAGCAGAGGAGGTGCCATGGGAACAGGAGGGCAAACTTTGTCCCTGTGAGGGTGGCAGAGCCTGGAGCAGGCTGCCCTGAGAGGCTGTGGAGTCTCCTGCTCTGGAGGCTTTCCAGCCCCACCTGGATGTGCTCTGTGTGCCCTGCCCTGGGTGCTCCTGCTCTGGCAGGGGGTTGGACTGGATGATCCCTGGAGACACAGAACCAGTCAGGGTTGGAAGGGACCACAAGGATCATCTAGTTCCAACCCCCTTGCCATGGGCAGGGACACCTCACACTGGATCAGGCTGCCCAAACCCCTTCCAAGCCCTAACATGCTGTGGCTCTGTGATTTCCCTGGCTCCCCCTGGACCTCTTGCTGCTGCCCCATTGAAGTCCTTTCCCAGGGCACCTTCCATGGGAGGTCAGGAACAATCTGATGCTTTTGCATCTGGGTTGGGGTTTATTTTTTGAGGGGTTTTTTGGCTCGTTGGTTGGGTTCCCCACCCCCCACCCCCCAGCTTAAGGAGATAATAATTACAGAGATCATTGTGTTGAGGCTCGAGCAGACACTCGGAGAGGCTGAGCCACGGCAGCGCTGGCAGCAGGTGGACTGTGAGTCGCTCCCTGCTCCAGCCGCTGCCTGCCAGGAGTCCGCCAGCCCCGCGGAGGGGCTGGGGGGGAAGGTTTTTGTTGTGATCGGCGCTGGCTGACATGAAAGAAGCCGAAGCGCCGCCGGTTTCGGCTGAGTATCCAGGGCGGCCTCATTAGCACCGCTGCGGAGGAGCCCTTTCAAGCCCGTCCGTCACGTCCTGCCGACCCGGGCGCAAGGGCAGCGGCGCAGCCTCGCCTCCGGCCGCGGCCTCAGAGCGCAGGTCGGGGTGCGGAGCCGGGAGGGCTCCCCGCCAGGCACTGCGGGGCTGGGCTGAGGGCTGGTTCGCAGCCGAGCGATGCTGTGGTGCTGGAGCGCATCCACCAGCTCCCTCCGAGGAGCGCTGTGGGGAATAAATGCTGGAAGCTGTTCCACTCGAGCAGATGGCTGCAAAACTTTGGCTGGGAAATAAATTGAGGATGACGGTCTGAGGGCCAATCACAGATGGATGAAATTCTACTGATGTCCCAAATGTCCTGAGCACAGAAAGGTTCTCTTCTTTCCCCTTTTGTGCTAAAAACCAGCGCAGGATTTTTAATACAGGCTGGGTGGGGGGGGGAGAAAACCCAAATGCTGCCGGAGTGAGACACAGAGAATGCTGGAATGGCTTCTGCAGCAGCACCACGGGCAGAGCAGCCCTCGGGTTCTGCCACCTCCAGGTCAGCAGTGGAGCACAGAACCGAGCCTTCATGGACCCTGAGGCAGGGGCTGGGAAATGCCCCTGCTGCACAGCTCTGAGGGAGATCTTGGAATCACAGAATCATGGAGCTGTTAGACTAGACTAGACTAGACTAGACTAGACTAGACTAGAATAGACCAGGTTGGAAAAGACCTTTGAGAGCATCAAGTTCAACCTCTCACCCAACACCATCTGATCAACTAAACCATGGCACCAAGCTCCCCATCCAGGCTCTTCCTAAACACCTCCAGGGATGGTGACTCCACCACCTCCCTGGGCAGCACATTCCCATGGCCAATCTCTCTTGCTGGGAAGAATTTCTTCCTAACATCCAGCCTAAACCTCCCCTGGCACAGCTTGAGACTGTGTCCTCTTGTTCTGGTGCTGCTTGCCTGGGAGAAGAGACCAAGCCCCAGCTGGCTACAACCTCCTTTCAGGGAGTTGTAGACAGCAATGAGGTCTCCCCTGAGCCTCCTCTTCTCCAGGCTAAGCAACCCCAGCTCCCTCAGCCTCTCCTCACAGGGCTGTGCTCCAGACCCCTCCCCAGCTTTGGGTTGGAAAAGCCCTCTAAGAGCTTCAGACTAGAGCAGAGCTGATTGAGATTGGATGTGAGGAACAAGTTCTGCACCAGGAAGCTGCTGGAATGCTGCAACAGGTTACCCAAGGAGGTGGTTGGGAACTCATCCCTGGAGCTATTCCAGGTGAGGCTGGACAGGGCTCTGGGCAACCTGCTCTGGTGGAGGATGTCCCTGCTGAGTGCTCAGTGACACCCAGAGACAGGACAAGGGGCAAGGGATGGAAACTCCATCACAGGAAGTTCCACCTCAACATGAGGAGAAACTTCATTGTTGTGAGGGTGCTGGGGCCCTGGAGCAGGCTGCCCAGAGAGGCTGTGGAGTCTCCTTCTCTGGAGAGCTTCAAAACTCACCTGGATGTGTTCCTCTGTGACCTGTCCTGGGTGATCCTGCTCTGCAGGGTGGTTGAACTCAATGATCTCTGGAAGTCCCTTCTAACCCAGACCATTCTATGACTCTATGTTTCCATGATCATCTAGTCCAACCACCAGCCCAGCACCACCATGGCCATTAAAGCAGGTCCTGAAGTGCCATCTTCTTCAGACACAGCCTGGTGTCCACGTGCAACACCAGGCCTTCAAGCACTCCTGGTAAAGATGAGCCTTGCAGAACCCCAGAGCAACTTATTCCTCCTTCAGGATCTCTCAGCCCTGCCTCAGAGCAGGCTGACAACCTCTGCTCCCAGCATGGAGCCAAATGGAGAAGCCTCTAGGAACTCCTTCTCTTGCTTTCAGGCCACCTGTAAACCAAGAGATGGTCCCTGAGGCTTAACAACCCTTCTGCCTCCAGAGCAGCACCTAAGGGGAGGAGTCCCCATCCCTGGAGGTGTTCTAGGCACCCATGGGGATGGCACTTGGGGACATGGTTTAATGGCCATGGTGGTTGACTTGGTGATCTTAGAGGTCTTCTCCAACTGAAACAGCTCTATGAGCCCATGGTTCTCTCAGCACTGGATTGCAAGTCCTGGGCTCTGTGCTCCAGCCTAGTACAAAGCCCAGACTTCAACTTGCCCTTGCTCAGCCTGAAAACTCTCTGAGATCACATCTCCCTTCCCAGCTCCTCAGCTGACAGGATGCCACCAGAGCTGGTAGCAGATCAGCTGTCAGTGGTGCCCAGGGACAGCACAAGGGCAATGGGCACAAACTGGAACCCAGCAGGTTCCATCTGAACAGGAAGAGAAACCTTATGGAGTGAGGGTGCTGGAGGCCTGGAGCAGGCTGCCCAGAGAGGCTGTGGAGTCTCCTTCTCTGGAGAGCTTCCAACCCCCCCTGGGCATTGTGCTGCTGTGGGTGCCCTGCTGGAGCAGGGGGCTTGGACTGGGTGAGCTCCAGAGGTCCCTTCCACCCACTCCCAATGCTGGGACTCTGTGTGGCTGTTGAATTAGTTCAGCACAGCCTGGCAAACAACAGTGACCCCCCCTTGGACCCAGCCCTCCATATATTGAGGACCACAGGACAGGGCAATGCTGTGCCCTTTCTAGCAGGCAAAAGAGGGCACAGACTCCCCACAGGCAGCCTTACTTCTTTGCATTCCATTCACTGCTCCTCATCATGGGAGTTTCTTTACTATGAGGCTGCTGGAACTCTGCAACAGCTTGCCCAGGGAGGTGGTTGAGGCCCCATCCCTGGAGATAGTACAGGTGAGGCTGGACAGGGCTCTGGGCAACCTGCTCTGGTGGAGGATGTCCCTGCTGAGTGCAGGGGGATGGACTGGGTGAGCTTTGGAGGTCCCTTCCAGCCCAGAGCATTCTGTGGTTCTATGATTCTGTGATTGAAGGCTCTTAGAACCCACCCTCAGCACGCTCCAACATGCAGCCTCAGGGGGCAACATCAGCAGCTCCCATCAGGATCAGCTGCACTGATCTGGGGAGGTTTAATCACTGCCCCAGCAGCACAGGATACCAAAACCCCAGGGGGCTGCAGTGAGGATCTCTGCTGCTGCTGCTGCTGAAGCCGTGGTTCCAGCTTGAGCTGAGGTGTGTGAGCTGGTGAGGCTTGGTCAGGTCAGTGGCAGCTGCAGCACAGGGCCCATGCTGTGAGGACACATCAGGAGTTGCTGAAAGCTCTACCAGAGGTAGAGAAGGTTGCAGGGATTCCTGCCTGAGAATGCTGCCTGTGGGAGCCAGGCAGATATTGAAAGCTGGGCACAGCCTGCATCTGCAGTGCCCAGCAGCAGCCTCAGCAGCAGAGCTCAGCAACAGCCTGGCATCAGCTGCATCAGCTACCTGCAGCCCTTTGTGTCAGCTGCACCTCCACACCCCAGGGCTGGAAGCCAGGCTGCAGCTCAGGGATGTGTCTGGGGGCTGCTAACACAGAGCTCACACTGCTGCCAGCTCACACAGCCTGGGCTGGAGCAGCAATGGTGTGGGCAGCAGGAGCAGGGCAGGGATTGTGCCTCTGGACTGGGCACTGGGGAGGCCACAGCTTGAGTGCTGGGTTCAGCTCTGGGCCTCTCACTCCAAGAAGGTCATTGAGGAGCTGGAGCAGGGCCAGAGAAGGGCAACAGAGCTGGGGAAGGGTCTGGGGAACAGGGCTGGGTAGGAGCAGCTGAGGGAGCTGGGGGTGTTCAGTGTGGAGAAGAGGAGGCTGAGGGAGACCTCATTGCTCTCTGCAGCTTCCTAAGAGGAGGCTGCAGGGAGGTGGGGGTTGGGCTCTGCTCCCCACTCTCAGATGATAGAAGAGAGGAAATGTCCTGAAATTGTGCCAGGGGAGGCTCAGGTTGGAGAGGAGGAAAAATGTCTTTGCTGCCAGAGTGGTCAGGGACTGTCCCAGGCTGCCCAGGGAGGTGGTGGAGTCCCCATGCCTGGAGGTGTTCAGGAACCCTGTGGCCATGGCACCTGGGGCCATGGTTTGGTGGCCATGGTGGGGTTGGGTTGCTGGTTGGACTGGATGAGCTCAGAGGCCTTTTCCAACCCAAACCATTCTGTGATTCTATCTTTGTGGGGTTTAGTCCCAAAACCACAGAAAAGCAAGCAGCAGCTCACCAGGAGCAGTGCTCATTGCTGAGAAGGTGGCTGATGGAATTCCCATGGGCAGAGGGTGTGAAACCTGCCCTGTGCAGGGAGCAGCACCTCAGCTCCCCAGTGACTTTCTTGGCCAACATCACAATCTGCAGCCCAAGTCAGGCACTCAGGGTGCCCTGCTTGCTGCCCCACCAAGTTGGCAGAGGGGTTTTAAACACTGGAAAAGACTCTCCACTGAAGGCAGAGGAGCTTCAGTCCTGGGCTGGGCCCTGCCTTTGAGCTGTGGTAAGCAGAAAGAGGGAGTCCAGGTCTGCATCTGGCTCCAGTGGCACAGGTGTAGCTCCCACAGGCCATGGCCAGTGCCAGCAGAGAGGAGGGGTGGCACGGGGTGGCACACCCAAGACGTGCTTCAGTCCTCATTTCACCACATGTGGGTAGGGCTCCTTGCTGCCTGCCTCTGCCATCAAAGTTCTGCAAACAGATCCCCACTGTGACAAGAGCCCCAAGGGGGCACAAAGCTCCCCCAGGCTCAGCAGCCTGTATTCAACACTCACCAGTCACAGAATCACTGCTTGCATCTGGTTGGAAGGCACCTTCCAAGGGCATCTTCTGCAACTCTCCTGCAGGCAGCAGAGACACCTCCAGCAAGGCTGCCCAGGGCCACAGCAACTTTGACCTTAAATGTCTCAAGGGATGGAGCCTCAACCCCCTCCCTGGGCAGCCTGTTCCAGTGTCTCCCCACCCTCACTGTGCAGAACTTCCTCCTGGTGTCCAACCCAATTCTGCCCTGCTCCACTTGCCTGTGACCCCAAGCCCTTCTGAACAGTCCCTCCCCAGCTCTTCTGTAGGTCCCCTTCAGGTACTGGAAGGCTGCTCTGAGGTCTCCCTGGATCCTTCTCTTCTCTAGGCTGAACAGCCCCAACTGTCCCAGCCTGTGCCCACAGGGGAGGTTCTGCAGCCCTCTGCTCACCTCGGTGGCCTCCTCTGGCCCCTCTCCATCAGCTCCAGGTCCTTCCTGTGTCGAGGGTCCCATATCAGGACCCAGCCCTGCAGGTAAGGTCTCCCAGAGCAGAGCAGAGGGGCAGGATCCTCTCTCTCCAGCTCTGGCCACACTGCTTTGGATGCAGCCCAGGCTGCCCCTGGCCTCCTGTGCTGCCAGTGACCCAGTGCTGGCTCCTGCCCTGCTTGTCCCCCCCCCCAGCACCCCCAAGTCCTTCTCTGCAGGGCTGCTTTCAACCTCATCACCCCCAGCTTGTGCTAATCATGAGGATTGTCCTGACCCAGGTGCAGGACCTTGCACTTTGCTTTGTTGAACCTCATGAGGTTGTCCTGCCCCTGCTTAGGTCAGGCTCACCCTGGTCAAACCCTTCCCTGTTCTGTTCTCCCAGACTGCAAGAGCTGTTGTTTGGAGACTCCCCAAGGCAGAGGCAAACTCTGTGTTTAAGTCACTAGTGGTGTGCCCCAGGGATCAGTGCTGGGCCCCATGCTCTTTAACATCTTTATTGATGATCTGGATGAGGGCATTGAGTCCATCATCAGTAAATTTGCTGATGACACCAAGCTGGGGGCAGGAGTTGATCTGCTGGAGAGTAGAGAGGCTCTGCAGAGGGACCTGGACAGGCTGGGCAGATGGGCAGAGGCCAAGGGCAGGAGATTGAACACATCCAAGTGCCAGGTTCTGCACATTGGCCACAGCAACCCCATGCAGAGCTACAGGCTGGGGTCAGAGTGGCTGGAGAACAGCCAGAGAGGGACCTGGGGGTGCTGGTTGATGGTAGGCTGAACATGAGCCTGCAGTGTGCCCAGGCAGCCAAGAGGGCCAATGGCATCCTGGCCTGCATCAGGAACAGTGTGGCCAGCAGGAGCAGGGAGGTCATTCTGCCCCTGTACACTGCACTGGTTAGGCCACACCTCGAGTACTGTGTCCAGTTCTGGGCCCCTCAGTTTAGGAAGGAGGTTGAGTTGCTGGAAGGTGTCCAGAGAAGGGCAACAAAGTTGGTGAGGGGTTTGGAGCACAGCCCTGTGAGGAGAGGCTGAGGGAGCTGGGGTTGCTTAGTCTGAAGAAGAGGAGGCTCAGGGGTGACCTTATTGCTCTCTACAACTACCTGAAGGGAGGTTGTAGACAGGCAGAGGTTGGTCTCTTCTCCCAGGCAACCAGCACCAGAACAAGAGGACACAGTCTCAGGCTGTGCCAGGGGAGGTTTAGGCTGGAGGTTAGGAAGAAGTTCTACACAGAGAGAGTGATTGCCCATTGGAATGGGCTGCCTGGGGAGGTGGTGGGGTCATCATCACTGGAGGTGTTCAGGAGGAGACTTGATGGGGTGCTTGGTGCCATGGGTTAGTTGTTTAGGTGGTGTTGGATTGGTTGATGGGTTGGATGCGATGATCTTGAAGGTCTCTTCCAACCTGGTTTATTCTATTCTATTCTATTCTATTCTATTCTATTCTATTCTATTCTATTCTATTCTATTCTATTCCATTCCATTCCATTCCATTCCATTCCATTGGTTTAAGTCACCCTCAGTGGCCTTCTCCACACCCTTGCTGGTGAGGCTGCACCCCACAGCAGAGCCAGGACTGCAGATGCTTCCTTGTGAGCATTTTCTTTGCCATTTGCTGATTAATCACCCCTGCCACCACGGCCATTAGAGAGCTTCCTAGAGACACAGCCAGGGCAGACCTCATTGGTTAGGCAGCACAGAGCACCCTTTGGAGAGCTGTGATGGAGTAACCAAGCAGAACCAGCAGGAGGGTGAGGGCAGAGTCACAGCCCCAGGAGGAGCACCGGGGGGCTGCCAGGCGCGGGCTGCGCAGCAAGGAGCTGGGGGAGACGGAGGAGGGAGGCAGAGCAGGGTGAGGCAAGGGGGATGGAGAAGGGAAGAGGAGACACAGATGGATTGGGCAGCTAATTAGCATCATAAACAGCAGAGGGGAGAGTCAGCTAGGGAGGCTCTTCATCTCTTAGTCTGGAGAAGAGGAGGCTGGGAGGGGAGCTCAGCAATGCCTACAAACAGCTGCAGGGTGGCTGCCAGGAGGATGCAGCCAGGCTCTGCTCAGGGACACCCAGAGACAGGACAAGGGGCAAGGGATGGAAACCCAGTCACAGGAACTTCCACCTCAACATGAGGGGAATCTTCTCTGGTGTGAGGGTGCTGGAGCCCTGGAGCAGGCTGCCCAGAGAGGCTGTGGAGTCTCCATCTCTGGAGAGATTCCACCCCCCCCTGGATGTATTCCTGTGTGACCCTCTCTAGGTGCCCCTGCCTGGGCAGGGGTTGGCCTGGATGATCTCCAGAGGTCCCTTCCAACCCCTGCCTTGCTGTGACTCTGGGAATGGGAGGATGGACTAGTGGAAAGAGGCATGCTCCTAAACCATTTGTGACTCAAAAAGAGCAGACTAAACTACAGGCCTGTGCATCCTGAGCTGCTAATGACCCTTCCCATCCACAGGCAGACCAAGGGAAGTGCCAGCACTGCTAGAGCAGGTGGTGTCCCATGTGCCATGTCACAGCCAGACAGCAGCACTACACTGATGGTGCCATGGCTGCTGGGAGAACTGACCCAAGCCTGACCTAGTACATCTGAGAGGCAGGAAGGGGGGAGCCCAGTGTCTGCCCCAGGGGCATGTGAAAATCCAGTGAAGCCTCTCAGTGGAGGAGAGCAGTGGTTGGCTTGGGAGCATGAATCTGTCTGACACCCAGTGCCCCCAGCCCCTCCTCTGTCTCAGGCTGCCAGAGCCAGAGGTACCTGAGCAGAGAGTGCTGCCCTTGAGCCCCCATCCAAGCAGTTTATGTCTCACTCACAGGCCACTGAACATGCCAGGACCTTCATCTGGGAAGAGAGCAAAGCAGGCAGCTGCTGCTCCTCCAGTTCCAACCTATTCTGGAGGTGTTTGAAGCCAACATTGCCTTCTAGCCCAACACAGAGACAAGGACTTCAGGTCCAGGATGGAGCTTACCAGAGCCATGCCCTCAGATGAATTCAGGCAGCTCATCTCCAGAAAAAGGGCTGGGCTGGAGCTGCTCTTTCAGGAAACCCTTGGGATCTCAGCAGCCACTGGGTGAAATGAGGTCCAGCTGCTGCCATTGACAGCTCCGTGGACACAGCTGGGGGGAGGCAGCTGACAGGGGCACCACCTGCTCTGCACTGGTGGCAGGGGTCAGCATGCCCACTGCTGCTGAGAGCAGTGCAGGGATGTTGACTGCTGCATAAGAGGTGTCCCAGCAGCAATGATGAAGGGTGGGAGAGAGCCAAAGGAGCTGTTGAAAGCTTGGTGCTGCCTTCAGCGGCAAGCAGCAGAGCACCGGGCAAGGCATCTGCGGCTGTGAGGGCTGGCACACAACAGCTGGGCCAAAGCCCTCTGTGGAGTTTGTGAGGCCATGAGCAGCTCACAGCAGCTCATCCAGAGCTCACAGTCCCAGCACTACTCCTAAGCCACTGCCACGTCCCTCAGCACCACGTCCAGGCAGCTTTTAAACACCTCCAGGGATGGGGACTCCACCACCGCCCTGGGCAGCCTGGGACAGGGCCTGAGGACCCATTTTTCCCTCTTTACAACTTGGCACAATTTCAGGTGATTTCCTCTTGTCCTAGAACCTGTTGCATGTAAGAAGAAACCAGCCCCCACCTGGCTCCAGCCTCCTCTCAGGGAGCTGCAGAGAGCAATGAGGTCTCCCTCAGCCTCCTCTTCTCCACACTGAACACCCCCAGCTCCCTCAGCTGCTCCTCCCCAGGTCTCTTCTCCAGACCCTTCCCCACCTTTGTTGTCCTTCTCTGAACCTGCTCCAGCTCCCCATTGTCCTTCTTGGAGTGAGGAGACCCAAACTGAACCCAACACACAAAGTGCATCCTCCCCAGTTTTGAGCAGAGAGTGCCAATCCCATCCCTGCTCCTGCTGCCCACACCACTCCTGATCCAGACCAGGCTGCTGGCTCAGAGTGGCTCTTTGAAAGAGAACTTAGCAGTGGTGTGGAACAAAGAAAGCAGCTCCTAAAAGAGCTGATGGGCACAAGCCAGCCTGGTTCCTTCAGACAAAGGCTCCTCCAGCACCAGCCAGCGCTCGGTGTTGGCAGCTCAGCCTGGGCTAGGCAGCCTGCAGCACTGCAGCACAGCTCCAGCAGCAGAGCAATCAATCTCCTGCCGCTGGCCTCGGTACCACTCGATGCTCCTCAGCCCTTCCTCCAATACCTGCAGCTCAGGAACAACCTCTGAGAGCAGCAGGGCTGTGACTGATGGCTAAGGGAGGGGTGCTCAGCGCTGCACAGCTCACCTCTTCTGCTGCTCTGGATGGCAAATCCTCCCCTTCCAGGCTGGGAGAAGCAAGCCCAGAGCACAGCAGGCTGCTGCTAACCAGCTCCAGCATCTGCAAGGTGTTGAAAGAGTGGGAGAGACCTCCCCAGTGCAGGAGGGGAGTGAAGGGGCAGTGCTGCTCCAGGCTGCTCTCGCAGAATCACCACTGAAAGGCTTGAGTTGGAAGGGGCCTTAAGCACAACCGAGCTCCATCCCCCTGCCACGGGCAGGGACACCTTCTGCTGAGCCCAGGCTGTCTCAGTCTGGAAAGGGAAAGAGACTCAGTGCTGTTGAACATTTCTGTGTTAGGAAATTAGAGGCACAAAGGAGGCCAAAATACCAACAGCCCTTGAGGCTATTTATTAACAGCAGAAAGTGGATGGAACAGAAGAAGGGACAAAGGGGGGACGGGGGGAAATAGAGAGCGAGAAGGAGAAGAGGAAAGGAATTCTATCACCACACCCCCCCAGCCCCCAAGATGGTTTGGGTCTGTGGAGGGAGGTTGCTTGCCACTTTGGCCTGGAAGAGAGGTCATCCTTGCTGGCTGTGCTGTCCTCCCTGGAGGAGGGGAGGGAGAGATCCCAAAGTCCAAGTCCCTCTCTGAGCAGCCTCTTCAGCCCCATGCGCTGCAGCAGGCAGAACTTAGGGCATGGAGAGAGGGTTCCTCCTGGCCTGCTGCCTGCAGGCTGCATGGTGATGTCTTTTCTCCTGTGTCTGTCCTTTTCTCTCCTGGCACTTTATACAGTTTTTCAGTCACAGGGGTTTTTTTAGGCATGTGTGCAGGTGGTGAATCCATTGTCCTCTTCACCATCCTCCCTGTCTGGGGTAGCTGATGGGTACAGAGGCTCTTGTCTGTGCCAGTTCCTGAGAGTCCTTATCCACTGGAGCCTGCCCATTTCTGTTGTCTGGGAGCAAAGGTGATTTTATCTTTGTTGATCCACACCAGGAGAGACAAGATTTAGTCTCTTACCAAGGCCTCATCCAGCCTGACCTTGAACACCTCCAGGGACGAGGCACTGACAGCTTCTCTGGGGAATCGATTCCAGTGTCTCACCACCCTCACAGCAAAGAACATCTTCCTAATGTCCACTCTGAACCTCCCTTGCTCCAGTCCAAAACCATTGCTCTTTGTCCTGTCACTGCAGCCTCTTATAAACAGTCACCCAACATCTCCAGGTTGGGGTGAAGCTGCCAAAAAGCCACAGGGCTCTGGAGGGAAACCGGTGACACACACCCTGTGTCCCCACTGAGCAGGCCAGCAGGGTGGCTGGTTGGTGCTCCAAAGCAAGAGATCATAGACTCACAGAATGGGAGGGGTTGGAAGAGACCTCCAGAGAGCATCCTGCCAGAGCAGAGTCACCCAGGGCAGGGCACACAGCAACACATCCAGATGGGTTTGGAAAGTCTCCAGAGAAGGAGGCTCCACAGCCTCTCTGGGCAGCCTGCTCCAGGGCTCCAGCACCCTCACGCCAAACAAGTTTTTCCTCATGCTGAGGTGGAACCTCCTGGGGTCCAGTTTGTGTCCATCACCCCTTGTCCTACCACAGGACACCACTGCAAAGAGCCTGGCTCCATCCTGCTGACCCCCAGCCCCCAGATATTGATAGACATTGATCAGATCCCCTCTCAGCCTTCTCTTCTCCAGGCTCAAAAGCCACAGGGCTCTCAGCCTTTCCTCCTCACACCTTTAGCATGCTCATAGCCTCTGTTGGACTCTCCAGCAGTTCCCTATCTCTCTTGACCTGGGGAGCTCAGAACTGGACACAATCCTCCAGATATGGTCTCCCTAGGGCAGAGTAGAGGGGGAGCAGAAACTCCCTTAACCTGTTGGCCACACTCTTCTTAATGCTCCCCAGGATCCCATTGGCCTTCTTGGCCACCAGGGCACATTGCTGTCCCATGGAGAGCTCATTGTCCACCAGGACCCCAAGGAGCTGCTGTCTGGAAAGGGCAAGACAGACCTGCAGCCATCCTTGTCACAGCATCACAGAATCAGAATCACAGCATCACAGAATCACAGAATCAGAGTCACAGCATCACAGAACCACAGAATCAGAGTCACAGCATCACAGAATCAGAGTCACAGCATCACAGAATCAGAATCACAGCATCACAGAATCACAGAATCAGAGTCACAGCATCACAGAATCAGAATCACAGCATCACAGAATCACAGAATCAGAGTCACAGCATCACAGCATCACAGAATCAGAGTCAGAGTCACAGCATCACAGAATCAGAGCCACAGCATCACAGCATCAGAGTCACAGCATCACAGAATCACAGAATCAGAGTCACAGCATCACAGAATCACAGAATCAGAGTCACAGCATCACAGAATCAGAGTCACAGCATCACAGAATCACAGAATCAGAGTCACAGCATCACAGAATCAGAGTCACAGCATCACAGAATCACAGAATCAGAGTCACAGCATCACAGAATCAGAGTCACAGCATCACAGAACCACAGAATCAGAGTCACAGCATCACAGAATCAGAGTCACAGCATCACAGCATCACAGCATCACAGAATCAGAGTCACAGCATCACAGAATCACAGAATCAGAGTCACAGCATCACAGAATCAGAGTCACAGCATCACAGAATCACAGAATCAGAGTCACAGCATCACAGAATCAGAGTCACAGCATCACAGAATCACAGAATCAGTCACAGCATCACAGCATCACAGAATCAGCATCACAGCATCACAGAATCACAGAATCAGAGTCACAGCATCACAGCATCACAGAATCAGAGTCACAGCATCACAGCATCACAGAATCAGAATCACAGCATCACAGCATCACAGAATCAGCATCACAGCATCACAGAATCACAGAATCAGAGTCACAGCATCACAGAATCACAGAATCAGAGTCACAGCATCACAGAATCAGAGTCACAGCATCACAGCATCACAGAATCAGAGTCACAGTATCACAGCATCACAGAATCACAGAATCAGAGTCACAGCATCACAGCATCAGAATCACAGCATCACAGCATCACAGAATCACAGAATCAGAGTCACAGCATCACAGAATCATTGAATCATAGAATCACAGAACCACAGAATCACAGGATCACAGAACCACAGCATCACAGAATGCTCTGGCTTGGAAGGGACCTCCCAAGGGCATCCAGTCCAACCCCCTCTGCAGTCAGCAGGCTCATCCTCAACTGGATCTAGAGCCAGCAAATGACAGGAGCTCTCTTTAGGATGCTTTAGAGAAAGCCTCCAATTGAATGTAGAACCCCCAAATCTCTAATGCACTCTAAACTACCTTCAAATAATGTTGAAGTGTTCAGGTTTTGCCTCCCTGGCACAGAAACATCCAGAGGCACAGAGGTCCCCACTTGTGCCACACTGGGAGAGAGCTCCTGAGCCACGGTGCCTTGACAAGCTGCTAAAGCACTGGGCCTGGCTCCATGAAAACCCAAGGTCTGCCAAGGGCACTGCACTCATCCTTCAAGGAATGCAAAAGCCAGTCCAAGGCAGTGCTCCCAGCAGCTGGCTGTGGCCAAGAGCTGTTTGGGTCTGTAGGAATTGGCAGCCAGTCACAGGTGAGGTCCCCCAGGGCTCCAGGCTGTTTAATGTCTTCAGAAGTGACCTGGATGTTGGGATCGGGAGCAGCCTGATGAAGTTTGCAGGTGACACCAAAGTGAGTGGAGAGGTTGACACTTAAGAAGGGAGAGCCACCCTCCAGGAAGACCTTGACAGGCTAACAAGGATGTTATGAAGTCCAGTGGGGACAAATGCACCTGGGATACATATCCCAGGAGTGCAGCTTAGACTGGAGCCCACCCGGCTGGAGAGCAGCCCTGTGGAAAGGCACCAGGAGATCTTGGTGGACAGGCAGCTCAGCATGGGTGAGCAGTGAGCTGCAGGGGCAGGGAAAGCCAAGAGGGTGCTGGGGTGCATCACCAAGAGCATCACCTGCAGGGACAGAGAAGTCATTGTCCCACTCTGCTCAGCGCCGGGCAGACCACAACTGCAGATTTGGTCCCTGCTGCAAAAACAAAAAGATGTGGACAGGAGATGTGGAGAGTGTCCAGAGAGGGCCAGGAGAGTGCTCAGAGGCCTGGCAGCCCTGCCAGCAGAGGGAAGGCTGAGAGCTGGGCTTGTTCAGCCTGGAGAAGAGAAGGCTCAGGGCAGACTTTATAACCGTGGGTAAGGGCAGGCAGCAGGAGGATGGAGACTGCCTTTGCACAGGGAGTGCCAGGGAGAAGACAAAGAATGCCAGGGAGAAGACAAGGGCTGATGGGGACAAGGGACTGCTGGGGAGACTCCCATTGGGCTGCAGCAGGAAATGCTCCCCATGAGCACAGTCAGACACTGGAGTCACCTCCCAGGGGCAGCAGTGGAGTCCCCAGCTCTGGGCAGTTTGAGACCCAGCTTGGCAGGGTGCTGGGCCAGCTCACTCCAACTCCACTGTGACCTGCAAACCACAGAGCAAATCACCCTTAGGGTCCCTTCCCAGCTGGCATTCCAGGACTCTGTGATCATAGAATTATAGAATCCTTGAAGGTCAGAGGCTGGAAGGGACCTCCAGAGATCATCCAGCCCAACCTCCCCCCGCTGCCAGAGCAGGGTCACCCAGGGTAGTCCACACAGGAGTGCATCCAGGTGGGGTTGGTAAGGCTCCAGAGAAGGAGACACCACAGCCTCTCTGGACAGCCTGCTCCAGGTCCAGGAGGTGCACTGGAAGGTGTACTTCATTCCCACAAGCCCTGCATCCCTACAAGCCCCAGCAGTTCTCTTTGTCCTGCCCTTATCCCTCCCTCTCTCCTCCAGGGGCGACACCCAGGCTGTTATCTCTGGCAGGGGAGGCCTGGTGTCAGCCTTGGCAGTGTTGCCAATTAGGCCTGGAGCTGCCAAACAGAATGTCAGCTGTGTCACAACAGTGTGGTGTGGAGGGTAGGGGTGGGAAGGAAGGGTCATGAAGGTTTGGGTTTGTTGGCCTGGTGTAAAGGGAGGTTTGTGTGAAGCTCTGGCTCGATGAGCTGCTGTGTTAAGCCCAGACTATGGATTCTGTGTTCTGTGTGCTTTGCACTGCTGTATGGAGTTGGGAATGGCCCTTTCCACCTAAACTGCCAACCCTCTCCAAGCCTCTGTGTGAGTAATGTCCTTGTGCCCCTTTTGGCAGAGGTAGAAGAGCAAATCTCTCTCTCTAAAGCAAGACCAGCACCAAGCCTGCTGCCCGCGCTGCCCCCGGCCAGGGCACTCCCAGCCCCTCTCACAGCAGCGCCTCAAGGGCTGCCTGCAGCACCCAGCTGCCCCTGTGCTCAGAGGAAGGGAGGTTCTGATGTGAGCACCGCTGTGACCTGCACAGAAAGGACCTAACTAGCCCCAGGCAGGCAGCTTAGGGCTGGGCAGCTGCTGGTGAACGGTGATGCAGCTAGATGCAAATTGCAGGGCTGGCCAAGGAGGGCTGAGGTGGAGATGATCCTGTGCTGGCTGATGGGTCACACTTTTGCTGTCTGGACCAGATGTCTCCACTTCTTCTTCCTCCCCAACCTCCTCCCAAGCTGTTCACAAACCAGGTGATGGAGGCTGTGGCAGGCAGCAGTGGCCTGGCAGGATGGATGGGCTGAGGCCAGCTGCAGCGCCAGATCCTGCACTGCGGGCACACAAACCCCCACAGAGCTCTCCAGACTTGGGGCAGAGGGGATGGAAAGTAGCTTGGCAGAGAGGGATCTGGGGTAGCTGGTTGGCAGCCATCTGAAGATGAGCTCAGGGGGTGCCCAGGTGGGCAAGAAGGGCAGCAGCAGCCTGGCCTGGAGCAGCAATGGTGTGGGCAGCAGGAGCAGGAGCAGGGATTGTGCCCCTGGACTGGGCACTGGGGAGGCCACAGCTTGAGTGCTGGGTTCAGTTCTGGGCCTCTCACTCCCAAGAAGGACATTGAGGAGCTGGAGCAGGGCCAGAGAAGGGCAACAGAGCTGGGGAAGGGTCTGGAGAAGAGGGCTGGGGAGGAGCAGCTGAGGGAGCTGGGGGTGTTCAGTGTGGAGAAGAGGAGACTGAGGGAGACCTCATTGCTCTCTGCAGCTCCCTGAGAGGAGGCTGGAGCCAGGTTGGGGTTGGGCTCTGCTCCCCACTCTGAGATGATAGAAGAGAGGAAATGTCCTGAAATTGTGCCAGGGGAGACTCAGGTTGGAGAGGAGGAAAAATGTCTTTGCTGCCAGAGTGGTCAGGGACTGTCCCAGGCTGCCCAGGGAGGTGGTAGAGTCCCCATGCCTGGAGGTGTTCAGGAACCCTGTGGCCATGGCACCTGGGGCCACGGTTTGGTGTCCATGGTTGGGTTGCTGGTTGGACTGGATGAGCTCAGAGGCCTTTCCCAACCAAACCATTCTGTGATGCTCTATAAAAGCTGAAGGAGCCTCCCTTCCAGGTGTATTCTTGGGAGCAGAGCCTGCCAGCATCTGCTCCCAGGTGGCAAGTGACAGGACATGAGAAATGTCCTCAAGTTGCACCAGGGGAGGCTTAGGTTGGAGAGGAGGAAAAATGTCTTTGCTGGTCAGGGATTGGCACAGGCTGCCCAGGGAGGTGGTGGAGTCCCCATCCCTGGAGGGTGAGGAGCTCAGGGCCATGGTCTAAGAGTTGTGCACAGGGGGATGTTAGGTTGCAGCTGGAGGATCTTCAGCTCCTCTCCAGCCAGGCAGCTCTGTGTGGTTCTGTGTGAGCAGAGCTGTGTGCTGCAGGCTGCAGCTCTGGCTTGCAGGGCCCCGGGGTAGGTCTTCAGGGAGGCCTCAGCAGCACGGGGGCTGAACCACCCCCATCTGCAGCATCCACAGCTGCAGCCCTGCCTTCTGCTGTGGGATGCATGGGGAGAGAACTGCAGTGCCCCTGCAGAGGGGAGCCAAGGCAGCAGCATGCTGCCATGGTGCTCCTCAGAGGGCACAGCTGCCCACAGTGCCAGGCACAGCTGCCAAAGGGGCCAGGCTCTGCTGCCTTGCATCCCCAGGAGCCCTTGGCAACAGGGGCTCCTGTTGCCAGAGGAAGCAGGGCATGAGTTGGAGGAGAAGCAATGCTGTAAGAGACAGAAGGGGGTCAGAGCAGCTGCAAACAGCCTCTGAGCCGGTCAAGGTACAAAAGGAGCTGGTTCAGACTGCAGCTCTGGAAGCTGTGTGCCTCCCTCAGCAAGCCCTGCTGGGGGTTGTGATTGCAATCAGCCCTGGCAGGACCCTTCCAGCCATCGTGGGGGCAGGGGGGGGGGGCTGATAATCACTTGTCCATTGTCAGCAGCCTGAAGGAGCCCAGAGCACACTGGTGGGCTGCCAGCAGCAGCCTGCTCTTTGCCTGCCTGTCCAATTCTACTTTGCAGAAGGAGACAGGCAGAGAAGGCTGTGGGAAGCTCCAGCTGAAGGCAAGAAGTGTCACAAGTGAGGCCACACGTGAGCCTGGCTGCTCTGAGGAGCTCTGAGTGCCCACAGGAACAAGTCTCCCATTTAAGTCTCCCTCAATTTAAGAAGGACATTGAGACTCTTGAAGGTGTCCAGAGAAGGGCAGCAAGGCTGGGGAGGGGTCTGGAGCACAGCCCTGTGAGGAGAGGCTGAGGGAGCTGGGGTTGCTTAGCCTGGAGAAGAGGAGGCTCAGGGGGGACCTCATTGCCCTCTACAACTACCTGAAGGGAGGTTGTAGCCAGGAGGGGGTTGATCTCTTCTCCCAGGCACCCAGCACCAGAACAAGAGGACACAGTCTCAAGCTGTGCCAGGGGAGGTTTAGGCTGGAGGTGAGAAGAAAGTTCTTCCCAGAGAGAGTTGTTAGCCATTGGGATGTGCTGCCCAGGGAGGTGGTGGAGTCACCATCCCTGGAGGTGTTCAAGGGGGGATTGGATGTGGCACCTGGAGCCATGGTTTAGTAGTCATGAGGTGTTGGGAGACAGGTTGGACTTGATGATCTCTGAGGTCTTTTCCAACCTTATTGATTCTATGATTCTATGACTTTATGAGGTGAAATGTGCCTTCTTCAGTGCTGCACAGCTTCAGCCTGGGGAGGGTGGTTTAAAGTGTTGCTGCCCCAGCACCTCCAGTGTATGCTCTGGCCCTCCTCAGGGCAAGCTCCCGAATGCTCTCCTGGTGATGCAAAGTGTTTGTCCTCCTCTGGGCTGGGCTCTGCTTCCCAGTCTCAGGTGATAGAAGGAGAGGAAATGTCCTGAAGTTGTGCCAGGGGAGGCTCAGGTTGGAGAGGAGGAACAATTTCTGTGCTGCCAGAGTGGTCAGGGACTGGCACAGGCTGCCCAGGGAGGTGGTGGAGTCCCCATGGCTGGAGGTGTTCAGGAACCCTGTGGCCATGGCACCTGGGGCCATGGTTTGGTGGCCATGGTGGGGTTGGGCTGCTGGTTGGACTGGATGAGCTCAGAGGCCTTTTCCAACCCAAACCATTCTCTGATTCTAACTCTGAGTTCTGGCTGCTTGAGGAAGAACAAATCAGAGACAGGAGGATGTGCAGCACGTAAAGGTCTCAGCCTGCACTGGCCCTGCCTGATGGAGCTCCTGGGCAGCATGGGCACTGCCAGGGCAGTCTGGACTGCACCTTTGCCTCCTGTCTCTCTGTGCCTTTCTGTGGGAGCTTTAGGCTGTGCCTGGAAATTTTTCCACAGATCTGGAGCAGAACATGGTTGGATGTAAATAAATTACTATTGGATGTAAAAAGGAATATAATGATAAGGTCTGAGGAATCCCTTTGGTCTGATCTGGAGGTGCTGGAAGGTGTCCAGAGAAGGGCCAGGAGGATGAGCAGAGGGCTGGAGCTGCTCTGCTCTGGAGACAGACTGAGAGAGTTGGGGTTGTGCAGGCTGGAGAGGAGAAGGCTCCAGGGAGACCTTCTTGTGGCCTTGCAGGATCTGCAGGGGGCTCCAAGAAAGCTGGGGAGGGACTTTGTAGGGTGTCAGGAAGGGATAGGACTGGGGGGGATGGAGCAAAACTAGAAGTGGGGAGATTGAGATTGGATGTGAGGAAGAAGTTGTTCCCCATGAGGGTGGTGAGAGCCTGGCACAGGCTGCCCAGGGAGGTGGTGGCAGCCTCATGCCTGGAGGTGTTTGCAGCCAGGCTGGATGTGGCTGTGAGCAACCTGCTGCAGTGTGAGGTGTCCCTGCCCATGGCAGGGGGTTGGCACTGGCTGAGCCTTGGGGTCCCTTCCAGCCCTGCCAGCTCTGTGATTCCATGATTCCCAACACAAAGCTAGTCCTGTTCACTAACTTTTGCTCTCTTCTGGGCTTCCTTGGCTCTGGCAGATCCTCACTGGTGCTGACCTTGGCTGTGTTCTTTGCTGTGGTTAAGCACTAACAGCAACCCTCTGCTCTTCTCTCCCTTTCACCCTGTACAGGGGGAAAGGGGCAGGGAGGGGGAGGCTGTTGGTCAGGCCCTGCTTTTGTCCAGGGGGGGTTCTTGTGCTGTTTGTAAACTGCACACACCTGTAAATACTGTCTGGTTTGTACACATTCATTGCACTTCATATTTGGACTGCAGTTTTGCTTTCAGCTGAGCTGGTCTGGCAGTTTTCTGTCCCAGTGGTGGAGGAGGGCTGCAGACAGACCCCCTTCAAGCAGCTGTTCCTGCAGAACCACTCAGTCTGTCAGCAGTGTGCATCCAGCCCCTCAAGGACCACAGCTGCCACCAGCCTTGCTTCCCTCCCCTCTTGGAGGGACACACCTGAGCCCAGAGTGCCTCAGGATTTAGTCAGAGCTCATTCCAAGGGTCACCAAAGTGGCTCTGACACCAGCCATGACCTCCCAGCTTGCTGTTCACTCACCACCTTCCCATGGGCAGTGGGTGGCAGATGCTCCCTGGAGCAGTGGTCCCACACACATCACTGCCTTGCCACTCTGAGGCCTGGGCAAGAGATGATGGAGAGAGCAGCTTTGGAACTGCAGGGCAGACATCTGTCTGCAGGCTTCTCAAGGCAAGGCTGGACAGGGTCATGGGAGAGAAACTCATGGAGGGGGACTAAAGAAATAGAAATTGCCTCCAGAATGTCCCCAGGCTTGGACACTGTCTCCCCTAAGGTCCTCATGGGCAAGCTCAGCAGGTGTGGGTTAGAGTGGACACTGAGGTGGGTTGGGAGCTGGCTGAAGGACAGAGCACAGAGGGCTGTGAGCAGTGGTGCAGGGGCTGGTTGGAGGCCTGTAGCTAGTGGTGTTCCCCAGGGGTCAGGGCTGGCTCCAGCCTTGTTCAACCTCTTCACCAACCGCCTGGATGAAGGCACAGAATGGAGCTGCAGCCAGTTTGCTGATGGCACCAAACTGGGAGGGGTGGCTGACACCCTGTCAGGGGTGACCTGGACAGGATGGAGAGTTGGGCAGAGGTGAACCTCACCAAGTTCACCAAGGGCAAGTGCAGAGTCCTGCCCCTGGAGAGGAACAACCTCCTGCAGCAGAGCAGGGGAGGGGGGACCTGCTGGAGAGCAGCTCTGTGGAGAAGGACCTGGGAGTGCTGGGGGACAAGGAGTTCCCCGTGGGACAGCAATGTGTCCCTGTGGCCAGGAAGGGCAATGGGATCCTAAGATGCACTCAGAAGAGTGTGGCCAGAATGTCAAGGGAGGGTCTCCTCCCCCTCTACTCTGCCCTGCTGAGGTCACAGCTGGAGTATTGTGCCCAAGCCTGGGCTCCACAGTTCAGGGAGGACAGGGAACTGCTGGAGAGAGTCCAGTGGAGGCTGCAAGGATGTTGAGGGACCTGGAGCAGCTCTCTTACGAGGACAGGCTGAGAGCCCTGGGGCTGGTTAGCCTGGAGAAGAGCAGCCTGAGAGGGGATCAATCAGTGCATATCAGTAGCTAAAGGGTGGAGGCCACGAGGCTGTGGCTGGGCTCTTGTCACTGGTGCCCAGTGACAGAACAAGGGGCAATGGGCACAAGCTAGAGGGTTTCACTTGAACTTAAGGAGAAACTTCTTCACTCTGAGGGTGCTGGAGCCCTGGAGCAGGCTGCCCAGAGAGGCTGTGGAGTCTCTGGAGACTTTCCAAACCCACCTGGACCTGTTCCTGTGTGCCCTGGTCTAGGTGTAGCTGCTTCAGCAGGGAGGCTGGACTGGATGATCTTCAGAGGTCCCTTCCAACCTCTACCATTCTATGACCCAAGACCTGTCAGGTGCAATGCAAGCAATTTTCTGTCACTGCTCACCTCGAGCTGTCATGGAAAACACTTCCCTGCAAACCACCCAGACTTAGTCAGTGTCTTTGAGCAGAAGCTGCTTTGCCTCTGCACTGACTTTGCATCTGAGCAGTTTATTTATAGCCTCTGATGCAGGTAAGGCTCCAAGAAACCTGATTCAGCCTTTAGATGAGCCCTGCTTGGAGCAGGAGGCCAGAGCAGCTCAGTGTCTGTAAGATGAAGATCCCCCTGAGACACTGCAGCTTTGCAGCTGGGTCCAACAGCCCTTGGAGCTGCCTGGTGGCTGTGCTGAGTGTCCTGGAGGTGCTGGTTAGCCAAGCTGTGGCCCTGTGCTGAGCCACTGACAGCTTTAGGGATGTTCTTTACTATTTCTTGTGGATATTTGACCAGGAACATCTCTGATAATCCCTATAAAGGTCAAGTTTGCTGTGATGCAGGAGCCCAGTTTGCCTCCCACCAGTTCAAACAGAGTTTGACTGGGCTCTGGCAAACCTTCTCCTGCTGGGATTGATGCATTTGGCCATGTGGGTGGAGCTGCAGCCTTGCAGGATCAGGGGTCCCAGGGCAAACCTGGGCTGAGTGCACTGGGATCCTGCAAGCTGGAACAAGAGCAGCAGAACTTGAAGATCAGCCTTCAGAAACCTGTGGCTGGCAAATGTGCCCTCCAAGAGTGGCTCTTTGACCTGTAAGGCACATAGAATCACGGTCTGGGCTGGAAGGGACCTCCAAAGGGCATCCAGTCCAACCCCCTGCACTCAGCAGGAACATCCTCCACCACAGCAGGTTGCCCAGAGCCTGTCCAGCCTCACCTGGAATATCTCCAGGGACAGGGCCCCAACCACCTCCCTGGGCAACCTGTGCCAGTCTCTCACCACCCTCATGGGCAAGAACTTCTTCCTCACATCCAATCTCAATCTCCCCACTTCTAGTTTTGCTCCATCCCCCCCAGTCCTATCACTCCCTGACACCCTCAAAAGTCCCTCCCCAGCTTTCTTGTAGCAGGCAGCCCTCAGGCAGCCCTCTAAGAGTTTCCCATTCCTGGGGTGGGGTGGGAACAAACCCCACATCTTCCTGAGAAAATGGATTTGAAGGTCCTGTGGTGACCTTGGGTGAGGAGTCAGAAGAGAGGGCTTCCAAAATAGCAGGTGAAGATGTCCCATGTCTGAATGAGAATGGAATGGAATGGAATAGAATAGAATAGAATAGAATAGGTTGGAAGAGACCTTCAAGATCATCAAGTCCACCCTATCACCTAGCACCATCTGATGAACTAAACCATGGCACCAAGCACCCCATCCAGTTTCTTCCTAAACACCTCCAGGGATGGTGACTCCACCACCTCCCTGGGCAGCACATCCCAATGGCCAGTCTCTCTATGAAGAACTTCTTCCTCACATCCAGCCTAAACCTCCCCTGGCACAGCTTGAGACTGTGTCCTCTTGTTCTGGTGCTGCTTGCCTGGGAGGAGAGACCAACCCCCACCTGGCTACAACCTCCCTTCAGGTAGCTGTAGAGAGCAAGAAGGTCTCCCCTGAGCCTCCTCTTCTCCAGGCTAAGCAACCCCAGCTCCCTCAGCCTCTCCTCACAGGGCTGTGCTCCAGACCCCTCCCCAGCTTTGTTGCCCTTCTCTGGACACCTTCCAGCAACTCAACCTCTTTCCTAAACTGAGGGCCCCAGGACTGGAAAGGGCAGAGCAATGTTCCCCTTGAGGAACCTGAATGTCCCTCAGCCACCAGCAGCAGCAGAGCTGACAGCTTTGCCCAGCTGGATGTTGGGTGAAGCTGACCTTGCAGGAGGAGACAGATCAGCAGCTGGAAGCTGTGCAGTTGGGAAGGATATTTCCTAACAGGGCAGTGAAGATCAGCTCATTGTGGGACTTGATGCTGGAATTCCTGGCCCAGCAGAGCTTCTGCCCAGTAGGAATGCAAGGTCATGTTGCAGCAGCTGGCTCTGGAGTCACTGTGAGGTCTGCACCTGGCTTGACTGGGGCAAAGAATTCCTCCTCCTGGACAAGAGGCTGCTCTTCATGCTGGCCTCGACAGAGGGGGCACAGCCTCCCCTCTCTGGACCTTGGTCTGCCTCACATTCAGTGGGCTGCAGGACAGAGCCCAGTCCCTCAGGGAGAGGGGGCTGGGTGTGAAGAATTCTGCTCAGCAGTGCAGCTGCTTCCTTACCATGGGCCCGGGAGCCTGCCCAGCAGGCACCGATGCCAGAGGTGTGCGACCAGGGACGTCCAGTGACAGTCCCATTGCAGCACAGCTCTGTGCTCACCGTGCTCTGTGGCCACAGCCTCTCTCTAGGAGAATCACAGAGTGCTTTGGGTTGGGAAAGTACTCTGACATCATCCAGTCCAGCCACCAGCCCAACACCACCATGGCCACTAAGCCATGGCCCCAGGTGCCATGGCCACAGGGTTCTGGAACACCTCCAGGCATGGGGACTCCACCACCTCCCTGGGCAGCCTGGGACAGTCCCTGACCACTCTGGCAGCAAAGACATTTCTCCTCATCTCCAACCTGGAGAAGGACCTGGGAGTGCTGGTGGGCAGCAAGTTCTGCATGGGGCAGCAGTGTGCCCTTGTGGCCAAGAAGGCCAGTGGGGTCCTGGGCTGCATTCAGAGGAGTGTGGCCAGCAGAGCCAGGGAGGATCTCCTCCCCCTCTGCTCTGCCCTGGTGAGACCTCACCTGGAATATTGCATCCAGCTCTGGGCTCCCCAGTTCAAGAGGGACAGGGATCTGCTGGACACAGTCTAAGGGAGGGCTACAAGGATGCTGAAGGGCCTGGAGCACTGCCTGGTGAGGAGAGGCTGAGAGCCCTGAGGCAGAGAGTATGGAGAAGAGAAGGCTGAGAGGGATCTGATCAATGTCCATCAATAGCTGGGTGTCAAGAGGGAGGGGACAGCCTCTGCTCAGTTGCTCCCTGTGATAGGACAAGAAGCAATGGATGGAAACTCCAGCACAGGAAATTCCACTTCAACATGAGGAGGAACTTCTGCACTGTGAGGCTCACAGAGCCCTGGAGCAGGCTGCCCAGAGAGGTTGTGGAATCTCCTCTGGAGCCTTTCCAGCCCTGCCTGGATGTGTTCCTGTGTGCCCTGTGCTGGATTCTATGCTCCTGCTCGGGGGGGGGGGTTGGTTGGACTCCATGAACTCTAGAGGTCCCTTCCACCCTCTAAAATCCTGTGAGGCTGACCCTCCCCTGGCACAATTTCAGGCCATTCCCTCTCCTCCCACCACCTGACATTCCTGCTCTCCACGCCACAACCTGAACCCCTCCAGGTGAATCTCTCCCCGCCTTGCCTGGTGCTAAGTCGTGGCCCTGGAGCTGGGCCGCTGGCGCCTCGCTGGGGGTGGCTGCACAGCTGCAGTGCAAGCAAACTGTCCTGAGAGGAGGCAGTGGGGAAGGCTGCAGCGATTGCATTGTGATGGAGGAGAAGTGTTAGAGCTAATCCGTTGCCATCTGTCTTTATTTTGCTACCCCCTTCAGTTGGCCGCCGCCGAGGTGCATTCGCAGCAGATGAGCTGGGAGGGAGAACCGTGGCATGGCAGCTCTTGGATCGCTGGCATGGAAAGAATTCTTTTGTTCAGGAGCCAGGAAGATTAGCTGCTGCTGCCACGTCTGTGCCTGCTTTGTAGGACAAGAAAGAGGAGATGCAGCTCTCTCGCTGCCTTGCCCACTGCTTTGTGGCATCCCAGCCCCAGCTCTTTTCTCACCTCCCTCTTGCTTTATCCTTCCTCTGCTCCTTGCTTCCTGCTCCCTCTTCATCTCGAGCTTTCTCTGTCTTTTCCATCTGCTTCTCTCCTCTCTTGGCATCCTCTCGGCTTCTGCTCGAGTGCACACAGTATCCCTTCTCCTCTTCCCCGAGTTCAGACGGGCAGCAGGAAAGTTCAGAGCCGCGCAGCTGCTCTCCACCGAGGTGCTTTACCTGTGGCCCCCGCTGCGAGAAAAATTGGCTGGCACCAGCTGATCCCAGGCAATTTCGCTCACAGCGGGCGCTGGGGCTGCGGCGCTGCGGCGCCGGGCGCCTGCCTGCCTCCGCGGGCTGGGGGCTGGCTGCCGGGGCCGGGAGCCGCTCCCGGGGCTGACTTGCTGGGGAGGGAGGGAGGGAGAGAGGGAAGGAGGAAGGAGGGCTGGTCCGTGCCAGCCCCGTGGCCACGCAGCGCTGGAGCCTGCGGAGCGCCGTGACCTATTTAGCTGCTCCCCGACGGCCCGAGGCGTGCCGTGCCCCGCGGCTCCGGAGCCGCTTCCCCTGGCAGCCGCAAACGCCCTCGGTGTCCTTCAGCCTCACGAGTGCCAGGCTGGAAGGAAATGCCCTCTGCATGCCCTCCCCGCTGTACCTGCAGGCTCTCCGCAGCGTCACACGGCAAAGCTGAGCCTCTGCTTCAGGGGCACAGCGCCCGGCGCCGGGGCAGGAGCTCGGGCTTGCACAGCTGCCTCCTGCAGCTTGAGGGAGAGAAGGTCTCCAGGGGCTGAAGGAAAGCATCCCCAGACCCCAGGAAATCCCAGGAAGTAAGATGGTCACCCGTGGGGGCTGGGAAGGAATTTGCTTTGCCAGTTTGGGTCCCTGCAGGACCTGCAGAGATCAGAGCTGTCTCCTACTCATTTCTCACCTGAAAGAGGATGAAGCCTGAAGGGGAAGGTGGGAAGGAAAAAAGGAAGAGTTGCTGTTCCTCCACCACCTCATCCCAGCTGCAGAGCTGGGCATGTGGCTTCAGCTGCCACTGCAGTGCCCTTCCCTGGGCTGGGCTGGCTGCCACCATGTGCACCCTGCAGCCAGGCAGACTAACCTCAGGGCTGCATTTCCAGATGCTAGCGACTGGGGCCCTCCTCCACAAGCTCTCTGGGAAGTGTAGCCTGGACCCAGCCAGGATGGCCTGCAAAAACAGTTGGGGACAGTCACAAACCGCTTGGCTGTGTGTCCCCAGCCATGCTCTTACAACACCCTCAGCTCCCAGCCCTCCACAGCATGGTGAGCAGGGCCTGCAGCACACCCAGCACATGCAGTGACCTCTGAGGTCTCCCTGGAGCCTTCCCTTCTCCAGGCTGAACAATTCCCTCAGCCTGCCCTTGCAGCAGAGGTTCTCCAGCCCCCTGATCATCTTCATGGCCTCCTTTGGACCCTCTCCATCAGCTCCAGGTCTATCTTGTGCTGAGGCCCCACAGCTGGACACAGCCCTGCAGGTGAGGTCTCCCCAGAGCAGGGCAGAGGGGCAGGATCCTCTCTCTCCGTCTCTGGCCACACTGCTATGGGTGCAGCCCAGGCTGCCCCTGGTGACCTCTGCATAGGGCCACAAGGGGGTAGAGAAAGGAGTTTGGTTTCCTCAGGGGTTGCCAGGCCCTCACTAACAGAAGTGAAAACTCACCCAAGGGACAAAAACCACTCTCCAGAAGCAGGCCTGTCAGCAGTGCCTGAGATGGGTGCCAGGGATGAGAGCAGTGGAATGCCTCCAGGAGCCAAGCTGCTGCCTGCTCCTCGAGACACTCAGTCCTCCTCCAGCATCCTTCACAGCTACCTCTGACTTTCAATCCACATTCACACACACACACAACCCCCACCCAAGCCCACTTCCTAATCTCCCTGACTGGGGAAGGGTTTGGGTCACACACAGATGGATGGAAGGAAATTAATTTTCTGCTTGGGCACCGACTCGTCCTAGGAGGAGACCTTCAGCTCACACTGCTGCTCGCTGGACCATGCAGGCCTGGTGGATCTCCTCCTGTGACACTGCAGGGGGCTGCTTGGGCCCTTCACAATCACACAGCAGCCAGAGAAGATGAGAAATGAGGAGCCCTGCTCCTCCCTGGCAGGGGGAAACTTGTCTCCTTTGACAAGAGCGCAGCCAGGAGCCGACCACCCTTGGTTTTCAGAGCTGGGCTCCAGCTTGGAAGTGTCCACAGCCCCCAGAGCTCAGCTCCTGCAGCACGAGGGGGCTGCTCCAGCACCTCAGCCTGGTCAGTGCTTCAGGGCCAGGCTTCTGAGCCAGCTACCTGCAAGCACCAGTGGTAGCAGCAGCAGCATGGCAGCGTCCCAGCCTGGTGGGGGTTGGAAAGGACCTCTGGAGCTCACCCAGTCCATCCCCCCTGCTCCAGCAGTGGGTGCCCCACAGCAGCTTGCCCAGGATCAAATCCAGGAGGGTTTGGTATCTCTCCAGAGAAGGAGAGAGAGTCCACAGCCTCTCTGGGCAGCCTGCTCCAGGGCTCCAGCAGCCTCACTGTAGACTAGAAATGCAGGAGGTCTCCATTGGTGCTTTGTGCCATCTCCTGAGGGCCAAGAGGGGATCTTTCTGCCTTACACATGACACCTCTGTGATGGCAGCTGGACAGAGCCCCCCCTGCTCCCCACGCTGGAGCTGAGCACCCCCCAGCATGGGATCCTGTGCAGCCAGGCAAGGCCATGCTGCCTGCAGCTGTCCACTGCAAAGCAGCCTTGCCCATGGAGCTCCCAAAGCAGCCTTGCCCATGGAGCTCCCAAAGCAGCCTTGCACATGGACCTCTCTAAATGGTGGTCACCTTCCCAGGCCCCACCTGCTCCCTGCCACCTGGAAGCAACACAGCTGCAGCCTTGGCATGGTTGTGGCTCTGATCCTGTCTGGCCTCCTGCTTCTTTGCTCTCCAAGAGAGGTTCAGTGGCAGGAGAGGGACCATAGTATGGGGACTGTGTCTTCTCCATGTGTGCCACCTGGGGCTTCTCCAGCCATGATCACCTGTGGCTGGGTGGTGGATCCAGCACCAGTGAGCAGGGGGTGCAGCAGGCATGCCTGGTGGGGATGCCCATGCCAGAGCAGGAGCAGCAGCACGCCAGGGGCTGCCAGGTGCTTGGTTCCCATGGTGAGATGTGCCAGATCATAGAATCACAGAGCTGGCAGGGCTGGAAGGGGCCTCAAGGCTCAGCCAGTGCCAACCCCCTGCCATGGGCAGGGACACCTCACACCACAGCAGGTTGCTCACAGCCACATCCAGCCTGGCTGCAAACACCTCCAGGCATGAGGCTGCCACCACCTCCCTGGGCAACCTGTGCCAGGCTCTCACCACCCTCATGGGGAAAAACTTCTTCCTCACATCCAATCTGAATCTCCCCACTTCTACTTTTGCTCCATCCCCCCCAGTCCTATCCCTCCCTGACACCCTACAAAGTCCCTCCCCAGCTTTCTTGGAGCCCCCTGCAGATCCTGGAAGGCCACAAGAAGGTCTCCTGGGAGCCTTCTCCTCTCCAGACTGCACAACCCCAACTCCCTCAGTCTGTCCCCACAGCAGAGGACCTGCAGCCTTCTGTTCATCCTCGTGGCCCTTCTCATAGAGTGGCTTTGGCTGGAAGAGCTCTCTGAGACCACCCATCCAGTCCAGCCACCAGCCCAACCCCACCACGGCCACCAAACCACGGCCCCAAAGGGCCATGGCCACAGGGCTCCTGACCACCTCCAGGCATGGGGACTCCACCACCCCCCTGGGCAGCCTGTGCCAGTGCCTGACCGCTCCTGCAGCACAGAACCCACCCCAGGAGCTGCCTGGGGCTGGTGCTAGCCCCACCAGCACCCCTGGCCCGCCGGGAGCTGCGGGGCTGCTGCCTCTCCGTGACTCAGCAATAATGCTTTGGGTAGTTAACATTTCATTATCATTTTTAAAGGCTAAGTGGCTTTTACCACCTGAGAAGTATATTAATGGCCCCAGTAAAACGCTCCCCTGAGTGCCCTAATGCTTCTGTTCCATCGATTCATCTCCCCCCTTCCCCTCTTCCTTCCCTCCAACACTTTCCCTCCCGCCCTGCATGTGTCCCCCCCATTACCCACAGCACAGGCTGCTGTGCAGGGGGCAGGGGGGGGACACACTGCCCTGCTGCCCCCCAGCAGGCTGCTGCAGCCTCCCCCCACCACTTGCTTATTGCTCCCCCCAGCAGAGAGACAGGAGGCAGATGGTGACAGATTCCCTCCCAGCCCCCGCAGCTGATCAGCTTATGGCCTGAGGCACACGGGGCTCTTCCTGGGGCTTTGGGGGAGGCTTCCTTCAGCCTCCTTTCAGCTGAGCTCCTGCCTGCACCTCGTCCCCATGCCCATGCCACAGCATGGGGACATGGTGTGAAGGCTGCTCGGCATCCACCTCGAAGCCTGCGGAAGGGCTGGAGCAGGGGGAGGGTTTGGTGCTGCTGCATGTCAGGGCTACACTGAAAGAAATCATCCAAAGGAGAGTTTCTGCCATTTGCCAGGGCAGGTCCTAGTAGAGGGACAGAGAATCATAGACTTGGTTTGGCTGGAAGGGACCTGCTGGTGGGGGAGAAGCTGGGCAGGAGCCAGCAATGGGCAGCCTGGGCTGCAGCCAAAGCAGTGTGGCCAGAGCTGGAGAGAGAGGATCCTGCCCCTCTGCTCTGCTCTGGGAGACCTCACCTGCAGGGCTGGGTCCAGCTGTGGGGCCTCAACACAAGAGAGACCTGGTGCTGATGGAGAGGGTCCAGAGGAGGCCATGAAGATGATCAGGGGGCTGGAGAACCTCTGCTACAAGAACAGGCTGAGGGAATTGTTCAGCCTGGAGAAGGGAAGGCTCCAGGGAGACCTCAGAGCAGCCTTACAGTACCTGAAGGGGCTACAAGAAGGCTGCAGAGGGACTGTTCCCAAAGGCCTGCAGGGACAGCACCAGGGGCAATGGCTTCAAACCAGAGCAGAGCAGACTGAGATTGGATGTGAGGAACAAGTTCTGCACCAGGAGGCTGCTGGAGCTCTGCAACAGGTTGCCCAGGGAAGTAGTTGGGGCCTCATCCCTGGAGCTATTCCAGGTGAGGCTGGAGAGGGCTCTGGGCAAGCTGCTCTGGTGGAGGATGTCCCTGCTGAGAGCAGGGAGTTGGACTGGAGGAGCTTTGGAGGTCCCTTCCAGCCCAGAGCATTCTGTGATCATCTTTGGTATGTTCCAGCATGTTCCTGGTGCCAGCAGCTCTGCAGCCACCACATGGGTCTCCTGCAGCAGAGCTTCTCTCCTCTGCCCCTCTGCTGTCACTGTCCTCACACCAGGGGCAGCCTCTGCTCCGTGCTCTGCAGGGCACAGGCCCAGGAGCAGATGGCTCAGCCTCATCTCCCCCTGACCTCTCTCCTCCTGCTCCTCCAAGCAAAGCCTGCACCTCCTTTTCTTAACTCTCTCCCAGCTGAGGGACAAATTAACAAGGTGATTAACACTCATCAATGACCAGCAGTGCAAAGCCTTCCTCAGCCTCCTTCCCAGCATCCCCATCCCAGGGTGCCCCTTTCTCCCTCTCTGCATCACTGTGCGGCGCAGGAGTCAGCTCTGCCCTGCACTGCAGCTCTCACTGCCCCACTCTGCATTAGTTTAGAGACTTCTTACAGCCAGAGAGGGCTTTTGGCCTTTCCCTCAGGGTGGAACATCACAGCAGAGCCAGAGGCATCCTCTCCTCCCCAGGAAGAGCTTCCCAGCGCCCTGGCTTCTGCCTGCTGCGCTCAGCCCCTTCCCCTCCGACTGCCCGCAGCCCCCCTGCTCTTGCAGGGCAGCTCACAGTGTGGCATGGGTGACATCCAGCTCCCCCTCTTCTGCACCCTACCTGCACAGGATCCCCCTCCTCCTCCTCCCCTGCAGAGCAGCCCTCCTGCTTGCCTGCCCTGCCCCTGCCCCCCAGCCCTGCTTCATCCCACACAAGCTGGGGATTTGCTCAGGCTTGAAGGTCTCCAGAGCAAGAACAGCAAATCCTCTTCCCATGCCCATCTTTGCTTCCTCTCTTAGCTGCACCACTCCTCCCAGCTGGGGGAGGACATGAGGGTCTCAGCAAGGCTCTGAGGGTGCTGCCCATGCAGCGTGAGGGGACAGCTCTGCTCTGGTGGCACACGTGGCAGAGCTGGGGTTGCGTGGCTGCAGCAAGAGATAGCCACACAGCTCCAGCCTCCACCAGCCCACATCAAGCACACACTGCTTCCATGAGTTAAACTCAGCTCCCCAGAGCCCTCAGCCCTCGTGCACAGATGGTTCCTGCTAGAAAGGTCACAGCAGTTGCCTTGAGGGGTCAGTCTGATCTTGACCATGCAGGGACCTCCTGAGTGGAGGCCTCATCCCAACCCTGTGACCTTGGCCTCATCTCTGAGAGTCCAGCAGCATCTCCCCTTGCTGGGCACGACCCTGGTGAGCCCACAAGTTGCTCTGCTCATGCCTCTCTCAGTGCAGAAGCAGAGGAGGTGACCTTCCACATGGACTACCTCAAGTAGCATAGAATGGCTTTGGTTGGAAGGGACCTCAGAGATCATCCACTTCAACCCAGCAGAGGGGACCCTGGCAGAGGGGATTCCAGCAAAGGGGACTCCAGCAGAGGGGACTTCAGCAGAGGGGACCCTAACAGATAGGACTCCACCAGAGGGGACTCTGGCAGAGGGGACTCCACCAGAGGGGACCCCAGGAGAGGTTCAGGTCTCCACTCCACACGAGCAGCTCCAGAGCAGCATGCAGACATGCACAGGAGGAGACAGGTCATCTCTCTCCCCCTGAGAAGATGCCCCACAGACACAGAGTGCAGATTGCAGGGAGCTCCCCTGCTGCACAGATCAGTCAGGAGCCTCAGCCATGGCCACAGCCATGGAGGACCTGGCCATGGCACTGCTGTGGGAGCTGCTGCGAGCTGCTGGAGTGGGGCAGCAGTGCTGAGCGGGGAGCTGCCACACCACAGGCTCCTGCAGGGCAGCAGCCCAAGCTGGACGGCAGCAGGAGGCTATGGAAAGGTGGTGAGAAGCATTCCTGGTGGAGGAAGGCTCTTGACACAGTCACTGCCTGATGAACTTGGGAGCCCAGAGGGGTCTGGGGGCTTTAAAATGGACTACTATCTTTTTCCATTATGGAATTACTTCCCAAGCATGAACGTCCCCTCCCCGCCACCCCTCCCTGCTGCCCAAGCCCCACTTTGGGGGAAAGAGAAGGGCAGTGTAAGAGGATGGGAAAGCAGAGAGCAGCCCTGACAGTGCCAGGTCCCAGGCTGGCCCAGACCCCACTGCCAGTGTTCTGCTGGGGGTGAAGGCCACAAATGAAAGATCACAGAACTGGCAGGGTTGGAAGGGACCTCAAGGCTCAGCCAGTGCCAACCCCCTGCCATGGGCAGGGACACCTCACACTACAGCAGGTTGCTCACAGCCACAGCCAGCCTGGCTGCAAACACCTCCAGGCAGGAGGCTGCCACCACCTCCCTGGGCAACCTGTGCCAGGCTCTCACCACCCTCATGGGGAACAACTTCTTCCTCACATCCAATCTCAATCTCCCCACTTCTAGTTTTGCTCCATCTCCCCCAGCCCTATCCCTCCCTGACACCCTACAAAGTCCCTCCCCAGCTTTCTTGGAGCCCCCTGCAGATCCTGCAAGGCCACAAGAAGGTCTCCTGGGAGCCTTCTCCCCTCCAGACTAAACAACTCTCTCAGTCTGTCTCCAGAGCAGAGCAGCTCCAGCCCTCTGCTCATCCTCCTGGCCCTTCTCTGGACACCTTCCAGCACCTCCAGACCCTTTCTGTCCTAGGGGCTCCAGAACTGGACACAGAGCTCCAGCTGTGGTCTCAGCAGAGTGGAGCAAAGGCCAATCTCTTTCAGTGAAGAATTTATTCCTAACATCCAGCCTGAACCTCCCCTGGCACAGCTTGAGACTGTGTCCTCTTGTTCTGTTACTGGCTGCCTGGGAGAAGAGACCAACCCCCACCTGGCTACAACCTCCCTTCAGGTAGCTGTAGGCAGTAAGAAGGTCTCCCCTGAGCCTCCTCTTCTCCAGGCTAAGCAACCCCAGCTCCCTCAGCCTCTCCTCACAGGGCTGTGCTCCAGACCCCTCCCCAGCTTTGTTGCCCTTCTCTGGACACCTTCCAGCAGCTCAACATCTTTCCTAAACTGAGGGGCCCAGAACTGGACACAGGACTCAAGGTGTGGCCTAAGCAGTGCTGAGCACAGGGCACAATGACCTCCCTGCTCCTGCTGGCCACACTGGCCCAGGCTGCCCAGAGAGGTGGGAGCTGCCCCATACCTGGAACCATCCCAGGTCAGGTTGTTTGGGGCTCTGAGCAGGCTGCTCTAGATGCAGCTGTCCCTGCTGGCTGCAGGGGTTTGGACTGGATGACCTCTAAAGGTCCCTCTGAACCCAGTCTGGGGTTCTGTGGACTCAGGTTTCCCAGGTGGTGCTGTACCTCTGCCCCTTGTGCTGATGAGCATCTCTCCATCCCTTGTCTGACCAGCAGCTACAGGCAGAGGGTGAGGCTGCCTTGGATCAAAGCTGTGTTGAGCTTGGCACCAGTGGCACCAAAGCCCACTGTGGAAGAGGGCACAGCAGTCAGGCAGCTCATCCTTTCCAGGCACAAGTCCTGGGCTTTCCAGACAGCTGGGATGGGCCTTTGGGATACTTCAAACGTGGTTGTTTTCCCCAGGTGGGGCAGCAATCACCAAGCCAGGTCCCAGTGTGAGCACACAGCACAGCTGGGGGCACGAGAGCTTCACGCTGGCCTTTGGCTGGAAGGTTTCTGCCTCTTTGTCCACTCTCAGAGCTGTGCCCACTTCAGTTGCCCCCACTTCAAGCTGGCTGTTTGGCTGTGTGCAGCACCAGAGCCTGGCCACAGATGTTCCCTTCCAGGAGCCTCAGGTTTTCCATCCCTAGGTCTGGGGATTTTCCATCCCTCAGTCTGGGGTACCTGGCTCCTCCCACACTCTTCCCAGCATTTTCCCCTGCCACAGGCAAAGCCTCTGCTCCGGGTTGCCTTTCTAAATGACCTTTCCCTGCCTCCTTATGATGCACTCTCTGATGACCTCCTGTCTGACCCACAGGGGCCAGGGGACTTCTTTGCACTGTCTCTGCCAGTTGCCAGCTCTCTGCTGAGCTCCCCTCCCCCTTTGCTCAGGCACCTTTTTTCCCCTCTTTCAGGTGAGCTGCAGGAATTAGCAGTTCCTTGACTCATTGCTTCTCTTCTCCTGGAGCTTGAAGACCACTTCATGAACTCCCCAGCCCCCTGGGAAGGGAGGCTGCAGCATCCTGAAGAGCCACTGAGCTTTGCTCCAGCCCAGAGGGACTCTGCCCTGCCTTCCTCTCCTCCAGACCACGACCTCTAGGTGCTGATCTCAGCTCTCAGCTCTCTGCTCCCCTGCCACTCTAGGGGCAGCAGCTCAGGAAGGAGGAGCAGGGACAGTTTGTGGGGCAAGATGCAGAGCAGCAGTGAGGAGAAAGGGAGAAAGGTTTTACCTCAGTGGCCAGGATCACAGAATCACACAGAATCACCAAGGTTGGAAGGTCCTCAAGGATCATCGAGTCCAACCTGTCAGCACAGACCCCAAGACTAAATCATGGCACCAAGTGCCACATCCAGTCCCCTCTTGAACACCTCCAGGGATGGGGACTGCACCACCTCCCTGGGCAGCACATCCCAGTGTGACTTCAGCAGCTGGCTTGTCCAAGCCCACCCAGCTGCCTCCAGAGCAGGCTTGGCAAAAGCCCTCTGAGCTCTCAGACCAGCAGAGGCAGGAGCAAGCTGGGAGGACATCTGTTTAGGCACTGGAGGGGACCTAGGAGGAGCCTTTCATTTCCCTGAGCCTCCGTTTCCAGTGCCCACTGCGTCCCAGCCTCACCTTTGCCTGCACCCCAAAGGCTGCTCCCTCTGTGTGCCCCTTCCCAGCCAGCTTCCTGCTGTCTCCATCACCTGGAGCTCGCTGCCATCCTGCTGGTGTGGAGGGGACAGGGGTGTGAGGTGGATCTGCAGGGGAGGGTGAGAGGAGGAAGCTGGCTGCAGGCTGTCACATTCGGAGCTGCTCTCCTGGAAGTGAGAACAATTTGGTCCCGCTAGTACCACTTGGCTGGCTGCTCTGCACAGATGCAGCTCCTCTCTCCAGCTTCTGTTTTAATACTGCTGCTGCCTATTCCTGGAGATGCAGCTCCAGGCAGGCTGCCGGATGCTGGGAGCAGCCCATCAGGCCCAGCTCCGCTCCGCAGCCCAGGGCCCTCCAGTGCTCTCCCAAAAAAAGCTGGCCAAATCTGGAGGTGTTCTGCTCCAGAGGGTCAGGCCTGGGCCCTGGCATCTCTCGCCCAAAGAAGTCCACCCAGCCCTCAGCCTACAACTGCTGCACTTCATGGGAGTGGCAGATCTGCCTGGAGAAGAGAAGGTTCCAGGGAGACCTCAGAGCAGCCTTCCAGTACCTGAAGGGGCTCCAGGAGAGCTGGGGAGGGACTTTTGCCCAGGGCTGGGAGTGCCAGGATGAAGGACAATGGCTTGGAGCTGGGAGAGGGGAGACTGAGACTGGAGATGAGGAAGAAATTCTTTCCAGGGAGGCTGGGGAGACACTGGCACAGGCTGCCCAGGGAGGCTGTGGATGTGCCCTCCCTGGAGGTGTTCCAGGCCAGGCTGGATGAGGCCTTGAGCAGCCTGGGCTGGTGGGAGGTGTCCCTGCCCATGGCAGGGGCTTGGAGGTGGATGAGCTCTGAGGTCCCTTCCAACCCAACCCATTCCATGGTTCTTTGCTCTGGGGACAGAGGGTCAGACACCACTGCCCTGCTCTTCTTTCACATCTACTGCTCCATGACCCCTGGAGCCAGGGACACTGAGGAGGTTGCAGCCCTGCTCTGAAGCAGCACCTGGCTGCAGCCATGTAGTGTCCTGGCAGCTGGGGCAGGCTGGGGCTGGGGCTGGAGCAGGGCTGGGGCTGGAGCTGGGGCTGGAGCAGGGCTGGAGCGGGGCTGGGGTGGGAGCTGGAGCAGGGCTGGGGCTGGAGCTGGAGCAGAGGCAGGACTGGGGCTGGAGTGGGGCTGGGGCTGGAGCTGGGGCTGGAGCAGGGCTGGGGCAGGGCTGGAGAAGGGCTGGAGCAGGGCTGGGGCTGGAGCTGAAGCAGAGGCAGGACTGGGGCTGGAGTGGGGCTGGAGCAGGGCTGGGGCAGGGCTGGAGCAGGGGCTGGGGCAGGGACTGGGGCTGGAGCTGGGGCTGGGGCCGGGGCTGGAGCCGGGGCTGGGGCAGGGCTGGAGCCGGGGTCGGAGCCGGGGTCGGAGCCGGGGCTGGGGCAGGGCTGGAGCCGGGGCTGGGGCAGGGCTGGAGCCGGGGCTGGGGCCGGGGTCGGAGCCGGGGCTGGAGCCGGGGCTGGAGCTGGGGCCGGGGCTGGGGCCGGGGCTGGAGCCGGGGCTGGGGCTGGAGCTGGGGCCGGGGTCGGAGCCGGGGCTGGAGCCGGGGCTGGGGCAGGGCTGGAGCCGGGGTCGGAGCCGGGGCTGGAGCCGGGGCTGGAGCCGGGGCTGGGGCAGGGCTGGAGCCGGGGTCAGAGCCGGGGCTGGGGCTGGGGCTGGAGCCGGGGCCGGGGCTGGGGCAGGGCTGGAGCCGGGGCTGGGGCTGGGGCTGGAGCTGGGGCTGGGGCCGGGGCCGGGGCTGGGGCAGGGCTGGAGCCGGGGTCAGAGCCGGGGCTGGGGCTGGGGCCGGGGCTGGGGCAGGGCTGGAGCCGGGGCTGGAGCCGGGGCTGGGGCTGGAGCCGGGGCTGGGGCCGGGGCCGGGGCCGGGGCTGGGGCAGGGCTGGAGCCGGGGTCGGAGCCGGGGCTGGAGCCGGGCAGCGGCGCAGGGTGGGTGGGGCCCGGCTGGCTGCAGCTGCAGCAGGAGCCGCCTGGCTTTGGGGCTTTCCGACTCACAGCCCTAATGCAACATTAATGGCTTCTGCTGGCGCTGAATATTTATAAACCAGGAGCGAGTCCCTGCCCGTGCACAGAGAATCCGGGAGGCTGCAGGGCAGCGAGCAGACACCCGGCCTCCGCCTCACCGTGGGGGGATGCCCGGAACCCTTCCCACACGCTGGGCAGCGGGACCTGCCCTGCCTGCCCGGTTGGGAAGGGAGAGAAGATGCAGGTGAGGAGGACTCCAGGCTGAGCTGTCCCTAACTGTCCCTCCCCTTTCAGTCCTGCATCTCTGCCTAAATGTGTAGAAAACCTCCCCGGCCCACACCAGCTCTCCTCCCTCCCCTCTCCCACCTCCCCTCCCAGCACCCCTGTGCTGCTGGCCCCCTTCCCCATGCCTGCCTCTCCCTCTCCTGCTCTCCTCACCGTCCCCTTTCCTTCCCACCTCCCAGACTAGACATCTCCCCAGTCCCCTTCCCCCTGCTCTCCTCCCCTCAGTTTTACATATTTCCCAGGGCTCTTTCTGCTCATCCCACATCCTGGAGATGCTGCTGGGACCTGGTGGCCACATGGCCCCTTCCCTCCTCCCACCAGGTCCCCAGGGCATCTCCCAGCGCTGCCTGAGCCACGCAACCTACTGGTGCATGCGGGTGGCACAGCACATCAGGGGACTGTGCCCACCAGGGTGGTGAGGAGACCCCGTGGAGACCCTCTCCCAGCCCCCAGGGGCTCCGTTTCACACTGCTGCACGCAGCACTGACTGCTCCAGATAAGCCTTTTCCAGCAGGAAAAGCACATGGAGGAAAAAAAATGTTTCTTTCCCCTTTTTTTGCCAGTTTCAAAGAGACTCTGCCTTAATTGCCTGGCTCCTGAACCCTTTGGTGTGCAGACAGGATGAAGAAACTCCCTGCTACGGCTATCTGCCTGCCCCCGGGGAAGTGCCAGCCCCAGGGGAGACCGTTCTTGGCATGAGGGGCACTTTCTGTCCCGCCTGTAAAGTGTGTGGGGCCACTTTGGGACCACTTTTTCTGGGGTGGGGGGGCAGGTGGAAACCCCTCCTCTGGTGGCTAGGGAAATGCCAAGCAGGCTGTGCCCCACCTGCAGTGAGGAGAAGGACTGGGCTGTGCTCCAGCTGGTGGTGGGGGGGAAGCCCAAGCAGACTCTGACTCACCTGCAGTGAGGAGGAGGAGGGCTGGGCTTTGCTCCAGCTCACCTTGCCTTGAGCACCCCAACTGAGGGGGCCGCGGGGGGGTGCGGGGTCCTTGGGGCCAGGAGCATCCCCCTCCCCATCGCCACCACCCAGGGAGGCGCCGCTGGCCCGGGCCACCTCTCGCCTATCTGCGTGGAGCCATCAGCTGCGGCAATCGGGGCACCTCCCCTTCCCAGCCCGACATTAAAAGCGCCGGACCTAAAATTAATTTAGCCCTGCTCTTTGTTGTGGACAATACAGAGGGGAGATTGTGCGCGGGGAGAGAAAGGCTTTTTGTTTGGGCGAGGAGACAGCGGCGGTCTGTTCTTGGGGGGACATCTGCAAACAAGGCTGGGGGAAGAGCGGCCCTTTAAGCGGAGGGCTGCGGCGCAAACACACCCGGCCCCGTCTCACAATTAAACACAGTATCAAACCGAGAAAGGATCAATTGAGCCTAAAACAGAAAGCTCCCCATGTGACAGATTCCAGAAAGTACGTGATACACCATGCCCAGGGCTAGTACATGCCTGCTGTGTTTCCCAGTACATGATTAATTTGACTCAGGGCAGGAGGCTGCAGGCGAGGGATCTGCAGCGCGCACTGAAAACTTTTAACGCTTTGAAGACTGGAAGCGGCGCCGAGCGGCGCAGACAAAGGCAGGGCGTGCAGGCAGCGGGGTGGGCTGCACGGGCACCGCGGCTCCTCGGCCCTCCGCTCCTTGCCACCCCGAGGCTGGGCTGCCCGCTCAAGGTCAAGCCCGGCCCCGCGTTCCCTTCGCCGAGCAGCTGCACCTTGGCTCCTTGCAGCGGGATGCTCCCCGTGGCCGTGGTCCCGGGGATGGCTTTGGGGCTTGGGAGGGCTTGGGGTCCATAGGACGGTCCCTGGCCTGCAGCCCCTTCCCTTGGGGCAAGTGACGAGGGTGGCTCGGGGAGGGCGCTTGTTTCCTTTGCCCAGCCTCACGGGTGACCTTGGAGAAGAGCAGATGAGAAATAATTAATATATCAGTCCCTTAATTGGTGGAGAGTGGGTGAAGCCACCAGGCACTTTCCCCGGCAGGCAAGGGGTGGCGCTGCGACACCAGCGGAGCGGCCGGGCCTGGGGGGTGCAAGCTAGGGACACTGCGGGGGCATCCCAAGAGTTGCCCCCCGCCCCGCCCTCCCCTGGCTGGCAATGGGGGAGCACAGCTTCTCTAAGGGCAGGATGCGATCTTGGCCAAGGGGTGCGGCCTGGGCATAGGGGGGCAGGCTGGGGACGCAGGGTGGCATCCCCAGAGTGGCATGTGCCTGGCCGCGGGGGATGCAGCCCTTCCAACAGCAGGACATCACCCTGGCCGAGGGATGCAGACTAGAGGACACAGGGGTGGCATCCCCAGAGAGGGGTGCCCGGCCCCCCACTGCCTGGCCATGGGGGACACAGCCCTTCCTCAGGCAGATGTCCCCAGCCTGCTCAAGGTCCATGCCAGCAGCCCTCCACAGCTTGCTGTGTGGTTAAGATGGCTGAAGATTGGACTGAGCAGTCCTGCTGCTGACTGCCAGCCTCTTTGCCCAGACCTGGGAACGGGGGCAGCTTCAAAGCCCCTGGGAGCTCAGGGCCCAGGTCTGGACCCCGTGTGGTGCCACAGAGGTGCTGCAGCCTCAAGCCACGGCGTGGGCCGGGGGCGGTGCTGAGAACCCCTGGCCTCTGTGGGGACCGCGCCGCGCCCCAGGGCTGCTGTCTCCTGCCACGCTGCGCCCCACACCTGCGCTCCTTTAGCCGAAACGGCTTTGCCAGCAGGAGCCAGGCCCGCGAGCTGCAGGGGGCATGAGCCCCGCAGACGCTCGGCACCATCCCCTCTCGGGTGGCCGTGCCCGCAGCCGGGGTGCCGGGCGGGCCGGGGCCGGCGGGCGCCGGGGTCAGCTCGTCCTTGGGCTCCGCTCCCCCATCAAAGGCACAGCTCCTGCCTGCTCGCAGAGGGGGCTCCCTTCATTAGCCGCTGCAAAGTGCTCCGAGATCCCGGGATCAAAGGTGCCGGCGCAGCGTCCAGCCTGATGATTATTGATTATCCGTTTGGAGCCGGCTCCCCAGCGCCGCCAGCGCGGCCCCGAAGGCGCAGCAGCCGAGGCAGCGCCCCGCAATCGACTGGCGATTTTTGCTGCGGGTGACCCGAGCCAGGGAGCAATTTCTGTTCATCCATCAAGGAAGATCCAGGCGTGAGCAAACAGGCGGGTCGCGGGCAGTCATTTTATTATTAAATCCTGAGGGGGCCGCGGCTCCTGCAGCTGGGTGTCAGCGATCTGCCTCTGCCAGACACCGGCTCGCAATTCAATGCTGCAGCCCGCCCGACAGACCTGCCCGTGACTCAGCCGCGGGAACCAGCCAGGCCTTCTCTTCGGGGAGGATCAGATGCAGCCAGAGCGAGGCAGAGACCGGCTCCCACCACAGCACAGCCCTCTGCCCCCTTCTGGAGCTCCTCTTCTCCCCGTTTTGCCCTCCAGTCCTTCCTGCAGCTCCTCTCGTCCCTGTTTTGCCCTCCTGCCTTCACCCAGGCTGGCTGCCCGTTGCACCCCGTGCCCAGGGTGGCTGTGTCTCAGCCCGTGCTCATCCAGAGGGTTGGACTTGTGCTGGGGATGGGCTCAGAGCTGTGTTACCCCCACGGGAATAGAGGTGGAGTGAACTGCAACAGTGCTCTGCTGGTGGGAGCCATCCCTGGAGCAGGAACATGCACTGCACCATCCATGCTTGGTGTGCCACATGCACCACACCGTGCACAGCTGCACCATGCCCACTGCACCCTGCATGGCTGTACCCCATGCACAGCTGCACCACACATGGCTGTGCCACATACACCACACCATGCACAGCTGCACCATGCCCACTGCACCCTGCATGGCTGTACCCCATGCACAGCTGCACCACACATGGCTGTGCCACATACACCACACCATGCACAGCTGCACCATGCCCACTGCACCCTCAATGGTTGTACCCCATGCACAGCTGTATCATACATGGCTGTGCCACATACACCACACCATGCACAGCTGCACCATGCCCACTGCCCCCTGCATGGCTGTACCCCATGCACAGCTGTATCATACATGGCTGTGCCACATACACCACACCATGCACAGCTGCACCATGCCCACTGCACCCTCAATGGTTGTATCCCATGCACAGCTGCACCACGCATGGCTGTGCCACACGCACCACACCATGCACAGCTGCACCATGCCCACTGCCCCCTGCATGGCTGTACCCCATGCACAGCTGTATCACACATGGCTGTGCCACATACACCACACCATGCACAGCTGCACCATGCCCACTGCACCCTGCATGGCTGTACCCCATGCACAGCTGTATCATACATGGCTGTGCCACATACACCACACCATGCACAGCTGCACCATGCCCACTGCACCCTGCATGGCTGTACCCCATGCACAGCTGTACCACACATGGCTGTGCCACATACACCACACCATGCACAGCTGCACCATGCCCACTGCACCCTGCATGGCTGTACCCCATGCACAGCTGTACCACACATGGCTGTGCCACATACACCACACCATGCACAGCTGCACCATGCCCACTGCACCCTCAATGGTTGTATCCCATGCACAGCTGCACCACACATGGCTGTGCCACATACACCACACCATGCACAGCTGCACCATGCCCACTGCACCCTCAATGGTTGTATCCCATGCACAGCTGCACCATGCATGGCTGTGCCACACGCACCACAGCATGCACAGCTGCACCATGCCCACAGCACCATCCATGCCTGCATGCAGAGTCACCTCTGCACCAGGAAAAGGGACAGGCCCCCTGCCCTGGTCCCTCAAGACCAGCAGTGCAGCAGTTGCAGAGGAGATGCTGCTGACAAGGGGATGCTCCTGCCTGTCAGCCATGAGGGAATGTCCCTGGAGAGGATGTGAGTGCTGCTGTCAGCCCCAGCACTGTGTGAGCCCGGGGAGCTGAGTCCCCTCTCCCCACATCCCCAGAAGGCCACCCACAAGGAGCACAGGACATTGTGCAGACTCAGGGCATCCTGCCCCCTGGGTGCTGAGCACACCAGCGCCTGCCATCCCCGGTGCCCTTCCTCCTCCACTTTCCCCAGCAGGAGCCCAAGGAGAGAAGAGGGAAAAAAAGAGAGAGGGAGGAAGGGAGGGAAGGAGAAGCTAAAACTCTTGTCTTCTTTAATTAATGAGGCAAAGCAGGCTGGAGAGCACGTTTGGGATCGCAGGCCCCCAGCCAGGGGCGAGCCGGCAGCCAGGGCCAGTGACATGGAGGAAGGGAGCAGGGGGGAGCGTGGGGGGAGCCGGGCTTGGCTTTTTCTCCTCTGCTGTTAACTGATCCACGGAGCTTTGCTGGCATCGGTTTCAAAGGTATCCCTTCAGTAATCCGCCGGGCTGTTCCAGGATGCCGGTTTTGACCAGCGGGAAGGGGGAAGGGAGGGAGGAGAGGCGGTCACAGCCAGGCGGCACCTTTTCACAGCCCCGCAGGGGAGAAAAGCAGGAGGCGGGGGGGGGGGGGGGAAAGGGGGGGAAAAACTGAGGCGAGGGTGATGTGGGGCCGGGGAGGGAGGGAGGGGGTGCAGGCGCGGAGCTGTGCGCGGTTGCTCGGCCGGCGCTGCGGGCAGCTCGCTGCGGCACCGGGGGAGGAAAGCAAAGGCACCTCCCAAAGATAGCTGCTGCCGTGCCTCTGCCCGCCTGGCCGTGCAGGTATCCCGAGCACAGCCTTCCTGCCAGGCTCAGCTCAATCTAGGCCGGCCCCCTCCCTGCCCACCTTACAGAATACAGAATTCACCAGGTTGGAAAAGACCTCAGAGATCATCAAGTCCAACCTGTCACCCAGCACCATCTGATCAACCATGCAACCAAGCACCCCATCCAGTCTCCTCCTAAACACCTCCAGGGATGGTGACTCCACCACCTCCCTGGGCAGCACACCCCAACGGCCAATCTCTCTTCCTGGGAAGAACTTCTTCCTAACATCCAGCCTCAACCTCCCCTGGCACAGCTTGAGACTGTGTCCTCTTGTTCTGGTGCTGCTTGCCTGGGAGAAGAGACCAACCCCCACCTTCCTCAGGTCCTCAGCAGGGCAGGAGGATGGCTTCTGCTCTGGGGTGGGTACCAAGGGGCACCTGGGCACACTGCCCTGCCCACAGAGCCTCAGCACGGCAAGGGCAGGGGGGCTGGTAGCCAAGGCATTGCATAGGCATACTGGGGACAGGCAGGAGGCAGGTGGCCCTGTGGCACCTGCCCCTCAGGAAGGGCTGTGTGGGTGCCCTTTGGGCCATGGCAGGCAGGGGGATGGGGATCTTGAGAAGAATTGGCCCCTCAGGACCTGGTGACTGCAGGGTGAGACTTTGCCTTCCCATCCAGGGAAGCTGGGGGGGTCCCCTCACTGGGAGTGTTCAAGGCCAGCCATGGCACTCTGGGGGGGATGGGGCTTTGAGCAACCTAGGCTAGTGGGAGGTGTCCCTGCCCATGGCTGAGGGTTTGGAACTAGGTGGTCTTTAAGGCCCCCCCCCCCCCCCCCCAAACCATTCTGTGAGTGTAAGGCCCAGGGCACCTTTTCCAATGTAGTTCTTGTTGCTCCTTTGGTTCAGTTTAAAAATGGAGCCTGTGTGGGTGCCCAGCCTGCTGGGGACCAAGGAGACTCTCCAGCCAGCTCCAGGTCTGCACCCTGCCCCACCAGCTCCTCAGCACCCCAGCACCATTTCCCCATGGGCTGATGTACCTCTAGCTTCATCAGCCCCTGGCAGCCTCTGTCCATGATGCTGGACTGCCCCCAGCTCTGCTGTGCCCCCCCACCAGCAGACACCAGCACCCATGGACCATCCCTCACTGGGACTGAGATGAGATTGTGAGCTCAGCTGCTCCAGAGGGTCAGGCCTGGTCCCTGGCATCTCCCACTCAAAAAATCCACCCAACACTTAGCCTACAACCATTGCTTTTCATGGGAGTGGGAGACTGGCCTGGAGAAGGCCCTGAGCAGACCTTAGAGCAGCCTTCCAGTACCTCCAGGGGCTCCAGAAGAGCTGGGGAGGGACTTTGGACAAGGGCTGGGAATGCAAGGACCAGGGACAATGGCTTTGAGCTGGGAGAGGGGAGACTGAGAGTGGAGATGAGGAAGAAATTGTTGAGAGGGTGGAGAGACACTGGCACAGGCTGCCCAGGGAGGCTGTGGATGTGCCCTCCCTGGAGGTGTTCCAGGCCAGGCTGGATGAGGCCTTGAGCAGCCTGGGCTGGTGGGAGGTGTCCCTGCCCATGGCAGGGGCTTGGAGCTGGATGAGCTTTGAGGTCCCTTCCAACCCAACCCATTCCATGGTTCTTTGCTCTGGGGACAGAGGATCAGACACCACTGCCCTGCTCTTCTTTCACATCTACTGCTCCATGACCCCTGGAGCCAGGGACACTGAGGAGGTTGCAGCCCTGCTCTGCAGCAGCACCTGGCTGCAGCCATGTAGTGCCCTGGCAGCTGGGGCAGGCTGGGGCTGGGGCTGGAGCAGGGCTGGGGCTGGAGCTGGGGCTGGAGCGGGGCTGGAGCAGGGCTGGGGCTGGAGCAGGGCTGGGGCAGGGACTGGGGCTGGAGCTGAGGCTGGAGCAGGGCCTGGAGCTAGAGCTGGGGGTGGAGCAGGGGCTGGGGCTAGAGCAGGGCTCGGGCTGGGACTGGGGCTGGAGCTGGGGCTGGGGCTGGGGCAGGGCTGGAGCTGGGGCTGGAGCAGGCTGGGGCTGGAGCAGAGCTGGGGCTGGGGCTGGAGCTGGAGCTGGAGTGGGGGCTGGGGCAGGGCTGGAGCTGGGAGTGGAGCAGGCTGGGGCTGGAGCAGGGCTGGGGCTAGGGCTGGAGCTGGGGCAGGGCTGGGTTTGGGTCTGGAGCAGGGCTGGGGCTGGGGCAAGCTGGGGCTGGAGCTGGAGCAGGGCTGGGGCTGGATCAGGGCTGGAGCTGGGGCAGGACTGGGGTGGGGCTGGAGCTGGGGCTGGAGCAGGAGCAGGAGCTGGAGCTGGGGCTGGGGCTGGGGCAGGGCTGGGGCTGAGCTTTGAGGTCCCTTCCAAACTATTCTATGACTCTGCAACCCTCTGCAGGGCTCCATTGTGGCCAGCAAGGCTCTTTGGTCATTTATGTCATTTTCCTGGGCACAGAAGTCAGACCTGGGCACAGAGTCACCACCTGGGCAAAGCTGCTGGTGCTGAGCCCCAGAAAGGAAGGGAAAATGGCTTATAAGCTTTGTGTCTTGCTTGCTTTGGTTGTTTTTTCTCTCCAAGGGCTGGCAGTGAGGGCCATCAGCCTGTGTGACTCCTCTGTCAGGTCAAAGCCAGTTTGCTGAAGCTCCTGCTCTGGAGCTGTGTGAGATTTGGGCAAAGCCAGGTAAAATCCTCACTCTCCCTGGGTCCCTCTGAAGGAGCTGGGTTAGCTCAAAGCCCAGCTGCACGCTGCTCTTCGGCACATGGATGGAAACTGGCATCAGAATGGCTGCAGAACTGCCCTGTGGTATAGGAGAAGTGGGGGAAATGCCAGCTCCACCTTCAAGCACATTCTCACAGCTTTGTGCCTCCCAACAGGCTCCCTCCAGTTCCAGCAGTGGCAGTTTGGGGTCACTTTTGCAAGGCCCTTTTCTGAGGGAAGGAAGGAGGTTTTTTTGAGTAGGAGAAACAAACCAACCCAACCCAAGGTGAACCAACCCAACCAAGCCCCACCCAGCAAACCCTTCCTGCACAGCCCACCTCCTCTGGGTTGCAAAGCACAGGTGGCCAGGGCTGGGTTTTTTTCTGGTCCCTCCAGGCCTGGCCCACTGCATGGGCAGCTCTTACTTGCTGTGAGGAAGGGTGCCTGGTGGTCAGTGCAGCTGCACGCACAGCCCCAGCCCTGGTGCTGGAGTTTGCTCCCCACCCCACGGAGTGTTCAGAGGAGGAGCAGTTCCCCTCACACACATCTTTGCTTGGAGACCTCAAGGAGCAGGGAGAGTCGTTCTTGCTGCCAAGCTCAGCTTCTGATGCTCCCATGTTCTGATGTACTGAGAGGTAAATTGGTGCCCTGCAGCAAAAGCGTCAAGGAAGGTGGTGGGGAGGCAGCTGGGGAGGGGCAGATCACCCAACCCTACACCAGGCTGCGGGGACACAAGAGGACTCAGTCCCATGTCCTCTTGACAGGGAGGTTTGGATGGCTGCTGCCTCTGGATGAGGGTGCTGCCACTTGCCCAGTTGTGCTGGTGAGCTCAGTGCCCAGCACCTGGCTAACATGGCACCAGCTGAGTCACAACCCTCCCTGACCCCTGTCCATGGGCTTATTAAAGTAACTGATCCTAACCATGACAGCCACACGAGGACTAGTTGCTCCACATCACCTCTTTTGGTGGCTCCTTCCTTTCCCCTCTCTGGCCAGACCCAAGCCCTTTCCTGCCAGCCTTTGCCTTGCCCTGCATCCCACTGGGGTGGTGCTGGGGCAGTGCTGGGGGAGCATGCCCCAGGAGCAGCAGGCTCAGTTGGCTGGGGGGGCCTGGGGAAGGTGTCTGGCTGCTGCCCACGGGGGGATTCCAGATGCTTGCTGTGCTGGCTTCATCTCCAGAGTGTTAATTATTGCAGCCCCAGGTGGCATTGTCCCTCACCATTACACGGTTGACCTGCATCTAATCCGTCATCAGCTGAAACCCTCTGGCCCATCCTGGCACCCCTGCCCACCCGGAAGCCCCTCACCACCACATCCTGTGTAATCCACGCTACACTTCCAGCACGGGAGCGAGGAAAAGCTCCTTCATTCCCATCTGGCAAAGCCTGCCCAACCTGGAGCCCCTTAGGGGCGGATGAAGCCCATCCAGGAAGGAGCTGCCAGCTTGCCCGCGGTGCCAGCGGCTCCCTCCCGACCCCCAGCTGCGAGCGGAGATGTCTCTCGGCTCGGGCTTGGCTTTCAGGTTGCTCCCCGCTGCGAGAGCAGCACAAAGGAGCCCTCCCCGCTGGTGTCCAGGCCGGCAGCGGCGGCGGCGGCGGCGGCAGCAGCATCTCCGGCGCATGACTTGTAACCGGCCGAGCCGCCGCGGGTCCTTCACACGCCGTGAATGATAAGAGAGGAGCCGCAGCCCATTGTCTGCGGCCCCCGCGCCGGTTTGTCAAGTTTGCGGTTGCATTTTAATCCCCAAGCCCTTTCAGAGCCCAGCTGCACATTGTGTGGGCGCAGGAATTCTTGACTTGCAAATCCCCCCCCCCCCCCCCCAAGCATTAAATTCAACCTTCTGGGGCTCTGCCGAGCGAGCGGCGGCACAGTCAATGGGGGGCGGGCGGGTGGGGGTGCTGCTGGTGCCGGTGGTGGCGGTGCAGGGGGAAGCATCTTGCCCCCTGCCATGAATAACAAGCAGATGAGAAGCAGCAGAGGACAAGAGGAGAGGGCTGGAGGAGCTCGGTGCAGCCAAGGTGACAGCAGTGGGGACTGTGAGGCTGGGGATGGTGTTCAGCGCTGGGCTTTGTACTGAGATGTTGCCGTCCTGCCAGCTCCCCCCAGCCCTTGCCTGCCATGCTTGGGTTGGTGCCTAGAGCCGTTAAAAACCATATGTGGCCTCCAGCAAGCGGGGCAGAAGTGTCCCCTGATGTCAGACCACAGGGACAGTCTGCAGGGCTGAGCTAACTAGGGGAAGGTAGAAAGGATGGGGATGGGACAGCGGACCCCTGCCAGCGCTGCAGTGCCAGCCGATGCTTGGGCTGGGTCATGAGGGTGGGGTTTAGCCTTTTCCTGCCTGTCTCACTCTGTTCCAGGGCTTGGGAAGCCACCCTGCAGACTGGAGCTATAGATGCTGCCCAGACCCATCTGTGGGGAAGGAGCCTGCCCACGCGGGTGGGGGTCCAGCCCCGATGACCCAGGCGGCCCAGTCCAGTCCTTGGGTTTGATGCAAACCATCCCCCTGCTCCACAGAGACCAAGAGGCAGCCTGTGCAGGGGGAGATGGGCCCAGCTCTCCCGGGGGCTTCCTGAACCATCCTCAGACCCCTCGGGCCAGTCTTCAACCCCAGCCAGCAGGGGCTTGGGTTTCTGGGCGGTTTTGGCTTGTTTGTGGGCCGGGGTTTGTTTGGGGAGGTTGTTTGGGGGGTGCTTTTTGTGTGTTCCTTGGTCGTGTTGTTTTGGTTTATGTTCTTTGGGTTTAGTTTTGTGGTTTGTTTGGGTGGGTTTTTTTTCCATTAAAACAAGAAGAAGGGGGGGGGGGGGGAGGAAACAGACACAGAACTGAAACACCCACCCCACCCCCCAGTGCGTCCCAGCTGAGACGGTCCATGGTGCTGCGTGCTTGGGGCAGGCTTCTGCCAAAGCCTGGGCAGACTTTTGGTGGCGGCCTGCCCGGTTTCCTACCCCTTTGCCCAGCAGCCAGCCTCAGAGCCTGGCTTTGCAGGGCAGGTCGGGGCTGCCAGGGCTCGCAGCCTGCCGCCCCCGTGCTTGCCGGGAGGCAGCAGGCAGCTGGAGCTCCCTCCCCGGCTCCAGGCACCGCTTTGCACCGGACCCCACGCTGCAGCCATCCCACGCCTCGGCCCCACGTCTCTTGTCTCTGGTCTGCTGGAAGCGGCCCCGGCCCCGGCAACCCTCCGGAGCTGGGGGCAGTGCGGGAGGTGTCAACTGACAGCTCTGCTTTGTTTCAGGGTTGGGGGGGGGGAAGGAAAAAACAACAAGAGAAACACGATCCCTTCTCATCTTCTCTGGTGGCCTCCTTAACTTCTCAGTGCCTCGCTTTGCCAGGTTCTGGGATCGTAAAGCCCTGTGAAAGTCTGGGAGCTGCTGGCACTCGGGGGAGGAAGGTAAGGATCCAAACAATAAACCCGAGCGGCTCCCAGCCCCTGCACCACCCCCTGGCCCAGCAGCTCTCGTTTCCCCTCCTCTTCTCACGCTGTCACATGCGAGTGATCGCTGCCTGACCTCACCTCCCAGGCCCCCTCGCATGCTCTCCCTGGCCCTGCTTCCCTTCTCTCCGGAGCCCAGCTCCAGCCAGGCTTCCCTGCTCTGCTTCACTGCCTGATCTGCTCTGTGCAAAGGCTTGGACAGCCAAGGTGGTTGTCCCCAATTCCCTGTTTGTGTCCCTGAGCTTTGCTCATCTGGGCAGAGCTCAGGGCACAGAGGATGGTTGGGCTCAGGGGAGCCTGGGTGTGGAGACCCCTCACTGGGAGTCTGGGAAATGCAGAAGGAGAAAAAAAGATGTTTATATTCCCCAGGGAACTGACCTCAGCTGTCCTGTCCCACCCAGAAGCTGCCTGCTGCCAGCTGGCCATGCAGGACTCGGGGGCACAATGGCTGTCCCCAGGGCTCAGCAGGCTCCCCCACACCAGCCAGAGGCAGAGTTTTATCCCCTGTTTGTTTGCCCTGGTTTGTTTTGAACAAAACTGTGCTGCTGGCTGTTTATCTTCTTCCTTCTCCTCCAGGAGATGAGGCAAGAGAAGGAGATCAGCCAGAATAAAACATGACCTTTATGGGCTGTGCTGTGGGCTTGGACTTTCCACCTACCGCCTCTGTGTACCAATGGGGTCTGAGATGAGCAGATGCCAGGTGCCATGTTTGGTGCTGGCAGGGGAGCAGCATATGTAGCTCTGAGCTCAGGCCCACGGGATACTCCCCAGCGTGTGCTCATGACACCCACCCAGGGAGTTTTTGTGCCACAGCTCAAGTCACTTCCTCACACCCAGCACATTCCTCCTCCTGCTCCCCAGCCCCCGGCACCGAGGCTCAGCAGAGGAGGGCTGGGTGTCTGCGAGGGAGCTTGGCACACCAGACACCGTTTCTGGGTCAGCCTGAAGATCCAGCTGGTAGGGACTGTGTCCCTGGGCACCTTCAGTACCCAGCCAGGCCACCGTGTGCAGCATCTCTCAGGATGGGCATCCGAGGGACTGTGCCCCCTGGAGGTGCCCAGTGCCCGAAGGCAGAGCCTGTGCTGGGACACAGCAAAGCACAGCCACAGGAAGATGCCCTTGCCAGCGAGTGCCAAGCACCCAGCCCATGCCAGTCTCTCTACTCATGGCTCTCCAGCTGCTCCAGCAGCTCTGGGGCCTGGCCCACCAGTGTGTGCTGGCTCAGAGCTGACCTGCTTCTAGTCAGGTCCTCACCAGCTGTAAGCACAGCTCAGGTCCTTGCTGCTGGCAAGAGTCTGAAGCAGGCCGGTTGGCACTGTCCCACCCTGCCCTCCTTGCTCCCCAGACCACCAGACACCTGCCAGTCTTCCTCCCGTGTCACTTGTGTGTGCACAGCCATCCCCCTCCCCACAGGGGGGAGCTGGGCTGGGGGCACAGCTCCTTTGTGGTCAGGGCAGGGCTTGAGGGCAGGTAGGAGTGATGCCGTGGGAGGAGGCTGAAGAAGGCAGGGGTCTCGTTACAAAATGATTCTGTCCACCCAGCAGCCAGCACTGAGAGTGGACCCCTGGATGAGGCCAGCTGGACAGGGTGCTGCTGAGCATCCTGGGTGCTGAGCCGGTCCTGATTGGAGATTCATGGCCAATGCTCCTGCAGCATCCTCCCCACCCTTGGCTGGACCCAGCCTGTTTCTCCTCTTTCCTCAGAGGAGTGAAGCTCTCTCCAGGGTCATTGCTGCTGCCTCCAGCCCCAGGCTGTCCTCTCCAGTGCCCCTTCAGCCTTGTCATCCTTTGGGAGCACAGTGTGTGGAACACATCTCCTCCAAATGCATGGCTCTGGGCAGTCAGATACCCTTGAGATGTCTGTTCTTGAGCCAAAGAAAGGGCTTAGGGGGTGCCTTGGTGCTGGCTTCAGTGGTGTTCAGGTGGGAGATGAATATTCCTTATGTTTACCACAGACTCCAGCTGTGAAGAGGCTTTCTCTGACCTGTTTTGGGACCAAAGCCAAAGTCTTTCCCCACCATGGATGCATCTTGAGACCTGAAGGTGTTTACTGAGCAGCAGTGCACACCAGAGACGTGGCAATGGACCAGAGAAAGGTGTCCTGGTGGAGATGTCTCTAAGGGAAGGTGGAAAGACATCCACCCTGGCTGCCACCCTTCACTCCTCATCTGAAGATCAGGCTGGAGAGAGGTCCCCAGTCTAAGGGTCAGCCTGGAAAGAGGTCCCCAGTCTAAGGATCAGCCTGGAAAGAGGTCCCCAGTCTAAGGGTCAGCCTGGAGAGAGATCCCCAGTCTAAGGGTCAGCCTGGAGAGAGATCCCCAGTCTAAGGATCAGCCTGGAAAGAGGTCCCCAGTCTAAGGGTCAGCCTGGAGAGAGATCCCCAGTCTAAGGATCAGCCTGGAAAGAGGTCCCCAGTCTAAGGATCAGCCTGGAGAGAGATTCCCCAGTCTGAGTCAACCTGGAGAGAGATTCCCCAGTGTAAGGGTCAGCCTGGAGAGAGATCCCCAGTCTAAGGATCAGCCTGGATAGAGATCCCCAGTCTAAGGATCAGCCTGGAAAGAGGTCCCCAGTCTAAGGGTCAGCCTGGAGAGAGGTTCCCAGATTAAGAATCAGCCTGGAGAGAGGTCCCCGGTCTAAGGGTCAGCCTGGAGTGAGATCCCCAGTCTAAAGATCAGCCTGGAGAGAGGTCCCCAGTCTAAGGATCAGCCTGGAGAGAGGTCCCCAGTCTAAGGGTCAGCCTGGAGTGAGATCCCCAGTCTAAAGATCAGCCTGGAGAGAGGTCCCCAGTCTAAGGGTCAGCCTGGAGAGAGGTCCCCAGTCTAAGGATCGGCCTGGAGTGAGGTCCCCAGTCTAAGGATCAGCCTGGAAAGAGGTCCCCAGTCTAAGGGTCAGCCTGGAGAGAGGTTCCCAGATTAAGAATCAGCCTGGAGAGAGGTCCCCGGTCTAAGGGTCAGCCTGGAGTGAGATCCCCAGTCTAAAGATCAGCCTGGAGAGAGGTCCCCAGTCTAAAGATCAGCCTGGAGAGAGGTCCCCAGTCTAAGGATCAGCCTGGAGAGAGATCCCCAGTCTAAGGGTCAGCCTGGAGAGAGGTCCCCAGTCTAAGGGTCAGCCTGGAGAGAGGTTCCCAGATTAAGAATCAGCCTGGAGAGAGGTCCCCAGTCTAAGGATCAGCCTGGAAAGAGGTCCCCAGTCTAAGGGTCAGCCTGGAGTGAGATCCCCAGTCTAAAGATCAGCCTGGAGAGAGGTCCCCAGTCTAAGGGTCAGCCTGGAGAGAGGTCCCCAGTCTAAGGGTCAGCCTGGAGTGAGATCCCCAGTCTAAGGGTCAGCCTGGAGAGAGGTCCCCGGTCTAAGGGTCAGCCTGGAGAGAGATCCCCAGTCTAAGGGTCAGCCTGGAGAGAGATCCCCAGTCTAAGGGTCAGCCTGGAGAGAGGTCCCCAGTCTAAGGGTCAGCCTGGAGAGAGATCCCCAGTCTAAGGGTCAGCCTGGAGAGAGGTCCCCAGTCACTTCAGTCAGACTCTGTCTGGATGTGGCACAGCCTGCTGGGCTCAGGAGGCTGCTTCAGCCTTCCTCAGAGCCTGCCTGGGGCAGCTGCAGCTGGCTGCCTGCTTTGTGGGGACCCCTCCCTGACAGCGACCTGCAGCACCTGAGGGACTGATTCCCAGAGGCAGAGGGTGGCTGTGGGGACCTGGCTGGATGGGGACAGGGAAGGGGACAGTTGTGAGCTTTAGTCAGAACAAAGCATTTGCTGATGATGTGTTTTTATCTCCTGCCCTGGTGGGGGTTGGGTGAAGGCCCTCAGCCTCAAAGCACCAAGAAGGTGTCCTCTACCCCTACCAAGCCCCCAGGCATGGTAAGTTCAAGTGGGTTTTGCTGGGAACTGAAGGAGGACACAGGAGAGCTCTCAGGCATGCAGAGGGAAGCATGAGGACGTGCCTTGGCAACTCTGGGAAGGCAAACAGCTCGCTGAAGGCATTCAGGGACACTCTGGGAGAGCAGTGGGGATGAGAGCTGTAGCCTGGAATGCTGCCCCACACCCTGCCTGCCTCCCCCCTCTGCTGAGTCCCTGGCAGGTAGTGACACAAACCAAGTGGTGGTGTGCAGTGACATTTTGGAGACTGCCTCCCAGAGATGAGTCAAGCTGAGCCTGCTGCAGAAAAACAATGATGCAGAGTCTGGTGGGACACTTGGAGGAGGCAGACTCACCTGAGCCAGCCTTGGCTCCTGGGGAGCTGCTTGCCACAGGCAGAGACACTGAGGCCTGCAAGGGCATCCCAGGCACCCTGCAAAGTCATTCCAGGCAGTGTGCACACCCTGAGTCCAGGGGTCAGTTCTGGGCCCCTCACTCCAAGAAGGACATTGAGGAGCTGGAGCAGGGCCAGAGAAGGGCAACAGAGCTGGGGGAGGGTCTGGGGAACAGGGCTGGGGAGGAGCAGCTGAGGGAGCTGGGGGTGTTCAGTGTGGAGAAGAGGAGGCTGAGGGAGACCTCATTGCTCTCTGCAGCCCCCTGAGAGGAGGCTGGAGCCAGGTGGGGGTTGGGCTCTGCTCCCCACTCTCAGGTGAGAGAAGGAGAGGAAATGTCTTGAAATTGTGCCAAGGGAGGCTCAGGTTGGAGATGAGGAACAATTTCTGTGCTGTAAGAGTGGTCAGAGTCTGGCACAGGCTGCCCAGGGAGGTGGTGGAGTCCCCATGCCTGGAGGTGTTCAGGCCGTGGCGCCTGGGGCCATGGTTTGGTGGCCATGGTGGGGTTGGGCTGATGATTGCACTGGATGATCTTGGAGGCCTTTTCCAACCCAAACCATTCCACGATTCTATGATTAGGGCTCTTAGAAACTCCTGCAGCAGCCTCAGCTGAGGTGTCCATTTAGTGAGGTGCCCACCCAGAGGGACCTCTGCTTGCAGCATTCCCATCCCATCCCTGTTGCTAAGGCGCTCAGCCTGGCAATGGCTGCTGCTGACACGAGACCCCAGCCACTGCCTCACCCATTTCCTGCCAGCAGCAGAGAGCAATGGAAGCAGAGATCAGGGAGAGGAGGAGAGGAGCCCGACCTGCTGATCACAGCAGCAAGGCAACACTCAGCACCTGCTGCTGGCAGCCAGGTGCCTCTGCCAGGGGCTGCCGGCCAAACTGCTTTCGCTGCTGGTGACACAGGGCAGCACATGGGGGCCAGGAGAGGTGGCCAAAGGCTGTTCTCACAAGGCAGGAATCAGGCAGCCTGGGGGGGGGGGGGGGGCTGCAGCTGGAGGAGTGCACCTATGCTGCACTCGAGATCCTGCTGCTCCCAGACCCCCATCCCCCGCCCCACAGAGGGACTGGGTTTGCAGCGAGGCAGAGTCTGGATCTGTCCCCCCCGCCCCTGCTCATCCCTCCGCAAAGCACAGCCCTCCCTTCCTCCCGGTGCGCTGCCAGGGTGATTTGTGTCAGCAGGGTCTCTGGCCAAGGTGATTGCAGCAGCCTATTTTTGGGTCTGCCCTTGAGAGCTGCGAGGCAGGAAGGTGGAGCCCAGCTGCCGGCCGTGGCCGTGCCCCGGCGCGGCTCCGACACCTGCAGTCCCTGCCGGCTGCTCTCCAGCGCCTGCCTGATTGCGCCGAGGGCCTTCCCTGGCGCCGGGGGCTGCCTGCTGACTGCCCCCGGGCTCGGCGGGGGACGGAGTGGCTCAGCTGGGGACCACTTCAGGCTGCAGGAGACGGCGGCGTCTGCCTCCAGGTCCTGGGTTTGTGGCTCCGAAGGTGCTCTCTGACTCAGCTTGGCTGCTGGATGCCTGCTGGCTCCCTGCTGGCTCCCTGGGGAATTGATTGGGTCCTGAAAATCAGAGGCTTGTGGATGGGGACTTCTCCGGGGCCCTTTTAGGTACAGAGAAGGACTCAAGGTCTGCACCCAAGTGTGCACACATCCCACACCTCTCCTGCTGAGCACATCCCCTGCCGAGCACAGGACTTCAGTTATAGACTCACAGAATGCTCTGGGCTGGAAGGGACCTCCAAAGCTCATCCAGTCCAACCCCCTGCTCTCAACAGGGACATCCTCCACCACAGCAGCTTGCCCAGAGCCCTCTCCAGCCTCACCTGGAATAGCTCCAGGGATGGGTCTCAACCACCTCCCTGGGCAACCTGTTGCAGAGCTCCAGCAGCCTCCTGGTGCAGAACTTGTTCCTCACATCCAATCTCAATCAGCTCTGCTCTGGTTTGAAGCCATTGCCCCTGGTGCTGTCCCTGCAGGCCTTTGGGAACAGTCCCTCTGCAGCCTTCTTGTAGCCCCTTCAGGTACTGTAAGGCTGCTCTGAGGTCTCCCTGGAGCCTTCTCTTCTCCAGGCTGAACACCCCCAGCTCCCTCAGCCTGTCTCCATAGCAGAGCTGCTCCACCCCCCTGATCATTGTCATGGCCTCCTCTGGCCCCTCTCCATCAGCTCCAGGTCCTTCCCATGTCAAGGGTCCCATATCAGGACCCAGCCCTGCAGGTGAGGTCTCCCAGGGCAGAGCAGAGGGGCAGGATCCTCTCTCTCCAGCTCTGGCCACACTGCTTTGGATGCAGCCCAGGCTGCCCTTGGCCTCCTGTGCTGCCAGTGCCCAGTGCTGGCTCCTGCCCAGCTTCTCCCCCACCAGCACCCCAAGCCCTTTTCCCCAGGGCTGCTTTCTATCCCCTCCTTCCCCAGTCTGTACTGACAGTGAGGATTGCTCCAGCCCAGGTGCAGGACCCTGCACTTGCTCTTGCTGAGCCTCATGAGGCTCACCTGGGCACCGCCTTTCCAGCTTGTTCAGCTCCCTCTGGATGCCATCCTGTCCCTCTGGGGTATCAACAGCACCACTCAGCTGGGTGTCATCTGCCCACTGCTGATGGTGCCCTGATCCCACTCTCTACAGCAGTGATAAATAGATTAACCAGCACAGGTCCCAGCACAGACCCCTGAGGGACACCACTATCACTGCTCTCCATCTGGACTTGGAGCCATTGAGCACCACCCTCTGGATGTGACCACCCAGCCAATTCCTTACCCACTGAACATCCACCCAGCAAATCCACACCTCTCCACCTTGGCCAGCAGGATGTTGAGGCTGCTGGAGCCCTGGAGCAGGCTGCCCAGAGAGGTTGTGGAATCTCCTTCTCTGGAGACTTTCCAAAGCCACCTGGATGCCTTCCTGTGTGGACTACCCTGGGTGACCCTGCTCTGGCAGCAGGGTTGTGCTGGATGATCTCTGGAGGTCCCTTCCAACATCTGACATTCTGTGGGGAGTGTGTCAAAGGCCTTGCAGCAGTCCAGGCAGACCACATCCAGAGGTCATCCCTTGCCCACTGACAGTCACCTTATCGTGGGAAGCCACTAGGCTGGTCCTCATATGGCTCAAGGGAACTCCCCACCAAGCTGCTGTCCACCTCCTAACCTGCCCCACTTCACCTGAGCGTGGCAGGGATCCACCTGAGTCTTGTTCCTGGCTCTCCCTTGATCCTTTCACCTACCACACCACAGGAGGCAGAGAGCTGGATGGCAGCACCCTGCAGCTCTGCCCTCCACACCTGCTCATGCAGTGAGCACTCAAGAGTGTCCTTCCTGGAGGGGGTGTCACCCTGTGGCCCCTGGGCTGATGGTGGCACATGGGCTTCTACTTCTTCCTGCTGGGGAGGGACTTTGTAGGGTGTCAGGGAGGGATAGGACTGGGGGGGATGGAGCAAAACCAGAAGTGGGGAGATTGAGATTGGATGTCAGGAAGAAGTTGTTCCCCATGAGGGTGGTGAGAGCCTGGCACAGGTTGCCCAGGGAGGTGGTGGCAGCCTCCTGCCTGGAGGTGTTTGCAGCCAGGCTGGATGTGGCTGTGAGCAACCTGCTGTGGTGTGAGGTGTCCCTGCCCATGGCAGGGGGTTGGGACTGGCTGAGCCTTGAGGTCCCCTCCAGCCCTGTGATTCTATAACTGTTCAGCCTGGAGAAGAGGAGGCTCATGATCCCCATGCCTGGAGGTGTTCAAGAGGGGATTGGATGTGGCACTTGGTGCCATGGTTTAGTAGTCAGGAGGTGTTGGGGGACAGGTTGGACTTGATGATCCTTGAGGTCTTTTCCAACCTTACTGATTCTATGATTCTCTGTTGCCCCTCAGGGCTCTGCCAGGCTGAAGGCTCTTCCTGCCTGGGTGGTGTCTGTAGCAGCAGCTGGTACCTGGGGAAGGACACAGGAAGCAGACAAACAGATTTTACTTCCCCCAGCACTTGCCCAGCCCCTAGCTGGTCCTCCTGGGCCAGATGTCACCTTCCCATGGCCCTGCAGTGATGCCAGTGCTGTGATGCCCTTTCTTGAGGAGTTGCACAGCTCCACAGCCCCTTCCTGGGAAAATTGCCTCCTTCCATCTGCTGCAGCTCCCTGTCTTTGCCTCACACCCCTGCTTCTCACCGGGGAGCGAGAAGGCAAAAGCCCTCTCCACCCCTCCTGTGCAGCTCACCTCGTTCTGTATCTCTCAGCTACCCCCCCAGGTGCCTCCTCCTGTTCTGCCTGCTCACAGGAGGCAGCTGCAGTTCAGTTTTGGGGGTGAAAGGTGTCTGCAGAGTCACCTCAGCCAAGCTGCAGGCTGATGATAGCCTCCAGACACCGCTGAGTTCACCTCTCCAGCACACAGCTGCCAAGCTGAGAGGTGCTGCTGCCTCTGTTCTGCTGAGGCACAGCACATCCAGGGACCAGACCCTCCCCTGAATCCAGACTAGTGGTTGAAAAGCAGGGACTGATGTCCCCATCCCAGAGGTGCTTTGCTAAGCTCACCCAAGCAGCTGGCCACAAACTGTGTCCTCATTCCAGCCAGGAACCCTCTGATGCTGCAGTTCCCATGGTGCCTGCAAGCATCACCTGGGGTTGTCATCTGCCTGAGATGCCTGCAAAAAAAGGCTGCTTGGAGAGAATTCAGCTTCTGCAAACAAAGGGAAGGAGGGGAGGGAGGCAGGGGAGCAGCTGAGCTGGTGGAACTGTTTGTGCAGCCATGACCACACCATCGAGCAGGACAGCAGCCCCTGGAAAGCAGCCCCTGTGCTAGCCTGGCCACAGGGCCTGGGGAGCACAACTGCTCCACAAGCTTCTGCTGAGGGATCTGCTCCCTGGTGCCTGCATGCTGGCTGCCCATGGGTCAACACTTTGAGCCCTCCTTGCTCCCTCTGCTCTGCCCTGGTGAGGCCACATCTGGAGTATTGTGTCCAGTTCTGGGCTCCCCAGTTCAAGATGGACAGGGACTGGCCTGGAGAGGGCACAGCAAAGGGCTGCAGAGATGCTGAGGGGCCTGGAACATCCCTGATGAGGAGAGACTGAGGGACTTGGGGCTGTTTAGCCTGGAGAGGGGCAGCCTGAGTGGGATCTGATCAGTGCTGATCAATGCTCAAAGGGCTGGTGGCAGAAGGATGGGGCCAGGCTCTGTTCAGTGGTGCCCAGTGCCAGCCCAAGGGGCAGTGGGCACAGGCTGGACCATCAGAAGCTCATCTGAAGATGAGGAGGAACTTCTGTAATGGAAGGGTGCTGTAGCCCTGGAGCAGGCTGCCCAGAGAGGTGGTGGAGTCTCCATCTCTGGAGAGATTCCAGACCCCCCTGGATGTGTTCCTGTGTGACCCTCTCTAGGTGCCCCTGCCTGGGCAGGGGGTTGGCCTGGATGATCTCCAGAGGTCCCTTCCAGCCCCTGCCCTGCTGTGATGCTGTGTCCACGCAAGAACTGCTCCTCCAGGTTTCCCCTCCAGGCCCTTTCTGCAGTCTCCCTGTCAGAGCAGAGGCAGCCCAGTTGTTTTTGGCAGTTTGGAGAGGTCCCACCCGATGGGAACAGAAGGCAGCAGAGGCTGGAGGAAGGCCAGGAGGGAAGATGTCCCAGCCCTGCCTGGGGCATCTGCCACTCCCTGTCCCATGGCTGTGCTCTGTGTACCCTCCAGCTGTGACTTCTTCCTCTGCCCACATTTTCCTCCCTGGACTTCCTCCAGCTAAGCCCTGCAGGGCCAGAAGCACCCTCACTGCTGGGGGATGGCAGAGAGACTGCTCTGGGGCACCAGCAGGAGCTGGGGTGCCAGCCCAGGGCAGCAGTGGGGGAGTGTGGAGCCAGATCCTGTAACCACCATGAGCCAGGCCCTGCAGCTCCAGGTGGGCACTGGGGAGCACAGGGCATGTTCAGCCCTGTCCCCAGCTTGCTGTGCCCAGCATCCAGAGATGCTCAGCTTAGATACTAGGGGGAATTCCTTCCCAGCAAGGGTCCTCAGGCACTGTCCCAGGCTGCCCAGGGAGGTGGTGGAGTCCCCATCCCTGGAAGTGTTTAAAAGCAGCCTGGATGTGGTGCTGAGGGACATGGCAGTGGCACTGGTGGGGTTGTGAGCTCTGGGTGAGCTGTTGGACCTGATGGCCTCAGAGGCCTCTCCTAAGCCCAGCAGCTCCACGGCTCTGTGGTTCCCAGTGCCATTCCAGGAGGCACAAGCAGGCAGAGGGAAGAGCACGGGAGCCAGGCAGCCTCCCAGCAGCTGAAGCAGGCAGGGGAGACAAGCCAGGCTTTGCCTGCCTCTCAGCCCTGTCCCCCACACACACTCCAAGTGAGAGCTGCAAGGACCTGTGTTCTGCAGGCTGGCCTCCCCCCCAGCACTGCTGCTCTCCCTCCCTCAGCTCAGCCCAGCCCTGCATCCAGGTTTGCACAGAAATAAAGCGTGAGTGTGAAAGCCACCCTGGGGTCTCTTCTGACTCCCACTTGGCTCCCTAATTGGAAAGGCTGCCAGCAGGAGATACTGAGCTCAGGCAGGAACAGCCTCCCTCCATCCCAAGCAGAGGGGGGTGGCTCGGGGGTCCCCAGCCCACAGCACACCAGCTGGGAAGGACACCGAGCAGAGCTGCACGGACCCCGCCAGGCTGGGGGTCTCCATCAGGCTCTGGGGGCTTCTGCTGGGCCCAGAGGGGATAGACTGGCACCTGCCAGAGGGGGTCATGCAGCAGCTCACCCCTCTGGGCTGGGCTGCTCTAGAGCCTTGCGAGCCCTGACCACTGGATGCCAAAGGGGAGAGACTTGGAATCATAGAGGCACAGCATGGGTCAGGGTGGAAGGGACACCAAAGCTCAGCCAGTGCCACCCCCCTGCCATGGGCAGGGACACCTCCCACCAGCCCAGGCTGCTCAAGGCCTCATCCAGCCTGGCCTGGAACACCTCCAGGCAGGAGGCAGCCACAGCCTCCCTGGGCAGCCTGTGCCAGTGTCTCCCCAGCCTCACTGCCAAGATTTTCTTCCTCATCTCCAGTTTCAGTCTCCCCTCTCCCAGCTCAAAGCCCTTGTCCTTGTCCTGGCACTCCCAGCCCTTGTCCAAAGTCCCTCCCCAGCTCTCCTGGAGCTCTTCAGGTACTGCTCTGAGGTCTCCCTGGAACCTTCTCTTCTCCAGGCTGAACAGCCCCAACTCTCCCAGCCTGTCCCTACAGGGGAGGTTCTGCAGCCCTCTGCTCATCTTGGTGGCCTCCTCTGGAGCCTCTCCAGCAGCTCCAGGTCCTTCCTGTGCTGGGGGCCCCAGAGCTGGAGGCAGTGCTGCAGGTGGGGTCTGAGCAGAGCAGAGGGCAGAATCCCCTCCCTGTGCTGCTGCTCTCCCTGCTCTGGCTGCAGCTCAGCACTCAGCTGCCTGCTGGGCTGCCAGGGACCATTGCTGGCTCCTGGGGACTCCAAGGCTGCTCTCCAGGCACTCCTTGCCCAGCCTGGATCTGTGCTTGGGATTATCCCAACCCAGCTGCAGGACCTTGCCCTTGGCATGTTGAACTTCATGATTTTGGCTTGGGCTCACCTCTGCAGCCTGTCCAGGTCCCCCTGGATGGATCCCTTCCCTCCAGCATTGTCAGCCACACCACACAGCTTGGTGTCACCTGCAGACCTGCTGAGGGTGCCTCCATCCCAGTGCCATGTCACTGACAGAGATGCTCAGCAGGGTGACACCAGAGCAGGGCAGTGGTCTCTGGGCAGTACTGGGCAGGTGTGCAGCTCAGACACCTGCTGCTGAGCCTCCCCCAGGGGCTCTGTGCTCAGCAGAGAGAGTTCTGCAGTGCACACACAGGTCCCACCCAACCACTGCTGACCTGCAGGGACAGCTTCTCCTTTTGGCTACCCAGCCTGAAGAAATCAAGGCTCTGAATCTCACTTTCATCTCCTGCCTGCAGAGGGAAGCTGTCCCTCACACCCTGGGTCCCCTACCGGCGTCAGCTGAGCTCCACGTCTCAGATGGCTTCTCACAGGGGGGGCAGCACCATGGAGGCAAAGGCCACACACCTCTGCACCTCCAACATCCATACCAACAGCCAAGAGCCACCTGGCAGTGTGAGAGGCAGCCAGGAAACCTCCAGCACCAACCCCCCCGAGGCACAAATGTTGCCTCCAGAACGGCTTCAAAGGCAGCAATGACCTCAGGACAGGCAGATCAATGGCCCACAGCTCTCTGTTCTCTGCTGCTGCTGCTGCCAGGGGGGTGGTGATCAGCATGAGGATGCTGGGGTCAGCATGAGAACAGGGCTTGTGCTGTGCAGATTCATCTGCTGCGGGTCCAGCATCACCCAACGTGAAGGAGCTCAGCAGATGGGCAGGTGGGGAAGAGGAGCAAGGTATGGCTAGATGGCAACCAGCCAAAGAATGGAGCCTGAGGAGGTAACTGAGCTGCTGGCCACTGTTGCACAGAACTGAGACACAGAATGGTTTGGGTTGGAAAAGGCCTCTGAGCTCACCCAGTCCAACCAGCAACCCAACCCCACCATGGCCATCAAACCACGGCCCCAGGCGCCATGGCCACAGGGTTCCTGAACACCTCCAGGCATGGGGACTCCACCACCTCCCTGGGCAGCCTGGGACAGTCCCTGACCACTCTGGCAGCACAGAAATTGTTCCTCCTCTCCAACCTGAGCCTCCCCTGGCACAATTTCAGGTCATTTCCTCCCCTTCTCTCACCTGAGACTAGGGAGCAGAGCCCAACCCCCACCTGGCTCCAGCCTCCTGTCAGGGAGCTGTGGAGAGCAATGAGGTCTCCCTCAGCCTCCTCTTCTCCACACTGAACACCCCCAGCTCCCTCAGCTGCTCCTCCCCAGCTCTGTTCTCCAGACCCTTCCCCAGCTGTGTTGCCCTTCTCTGGCCCTGCTCCAGCTCCTCAATGTCCTTCTTGGAGTGAGAGGCCCAGAACTGAACCCAGGATTCAAGGTGTGACCTCACCAGTACCAAATACAGAGGCACAATCCCTGCCCTGCTCCTGCTGCCCACACCATGGCTGCTCCAGGCCAGGCTGCTGGGGCCCTTTTTGGCCAGCTGGGCACAGCCTGGGTCATGTTCAGATGGCTGCAGCAGGGCAGGGCAGTGATGCTGCTTTCTCTCAACAGACCCAGCAAAGGTTCATTCCACAAATGGAAAGGCTCAGGGCCTTGAGCAACCTGCTCTGGTAGGAGGTGTCCCTGCTGGTGTTTGGAGCAAGGGGCAGGGTGATGTAGGAGGTGATGGACACCTCCTTGACACACAGCCACTGCTTCTGTGGTCTTTGCAGTTTCTCATGGCCTGGGACAGGGCAATCCCAGACACTGGCTCAGGCTGGGCAAGGACTGGCTGGAGAGCAGCCCTGGAGGAAAGGCCTTGGGGGTGCTAGGGGATGAGCAGCTCAGCAGGAGCCAGCAGGGAGCACTTGCAGCCCAGAGAGCCAAGCAGAGCCTGGGCTGCAGCAAGAGAAGTGTGGCCAGCAGGGCAGGGAGGGGATTCTGCCCCTCTGCTCCACTCTGCTGAGACCACAGCTGCAGCTCTGGGGCCAGTTCTGGAGCCCCTAGGACAGGAAGGATCTGGAGGTGCTGGAAGGTGTCCAGAGAAGGGCCAGGAGGATGAGCAGAGGGCTCTGCTCTGGAGACAGCCTGAGAGAGTTGGGGTTGTGCAGGCTGGAGAGGAGAAGGCTCCAGGGAGACCTTCTTGTGGCCTTGCAGGATCTGCAGGGGGCTCCAAGAAAGCTGGGGAGGGACTTTGTAGGGTGTCAGGGAGGGATAGGGCTGGGGGGGATGGAGCAAAAGTAGAAGTGGGGAGATTGAGATTGGATGTGGGGAAGAAGTTGTTCCCCATGAGGGTGGTGAGAGCCTGGCACAGGCTGCCCAGGGAGGTGGTGGCAGCCTCATGCCTGGAGGTGTTTTCAGCCAGGCTGGATGTGGCTGTGAGCAACCTGCTGCAGTGTGAGGTGTCCCTGCCCATGGCAGGGGGTTGGGACTGGCTGAGCCTTGAGGTCCCTTCCAACCCTGCCAGTTCTGTGATTCTGTTTACCCTCTAACTCTGGCCAGCAGCCTGCAGGGACACCCTTAAGGCCACACCTGGTGAGAGGCTGCCAGCCCAGGGCTGCAGACTGCCCTTTCCTATTCCTACCTGCTGGAGGTACTTAGCAGCTCATCTGGATTGCCTTTCTCCTGCTCTCTGGCCAAAGGAACCTCTTTGTTTCCAGTCCTGGGGGCCCAGGGGAGCATCCCCTTGTCTTCCTAATTTGTTTTAGGTCGCTCCTTTGCCAAGTGCCCTCTAGCCTCGGGTGTGTTTAAATGGGCTGCCAAGAGCCCCTCTGGCTGGGGACGGGATCCCGGTGTCAGCGCAGCCGCCTCAGCCCCGGGCTGGCATCGGGAGGGTGACTGCCTCTGACCAGCGTCTTGTTAACAGATGCCTTGAGGAAATGCAGAGAGCAGGAAGCTGACCCACAGCGTGGAGCTGCAAACACCTTCCTGCTCTGATCTACTTCAGAGCATCCCCTGCCTGGTTTGAGCCAGCCCAGGCACTGTGGCTCAGAGCGTTCCGACAGAAGGAGCCCTGCTGGCTCCACCAGACACAGGAGCGAGCCTTTGGCTGCTGCCCCCCACAGCAAGCAATCAGCGCGGGGGGGAGCTCCCAGAGCAAGCCAAAAGGGTCCACGCTGGTGCATCTAGAAGCCCCGGGGTCTGCCAGGCTGGGAGCTGCTTTCCCAGCCCTCCTCCTGCAGATGCTGTCATTGTGAGCTGGGATGTGCAGCCCTGCCCTCCGTGCTGGGTCCGAGGTCGCCGTGGTGCCACCCACCTCTCTCTGAGGCCTTTGTCCAACCCTTTACATCCCTCCCCGCAGTCTCCTCCAGGAAGTCTCTCCTCGTTATGCAGCTCTCTGGTCCCTGTTGGGTTCCTGAGCACAGGGCTGCCTTCAGTTGTCACAAAATCCCCTCAGCCCTGGGAGGCTGCAGCCATCTCGACAGAGAGAGGCTTTGCAGAGCCTCAGGGTGGGCTCTGCCTCCCTTTCACACACAGCTCTCTGCTCCTGCTCACATCTCCCCACGGCCATCTCTGCCTCCTTGCTACCCTGCTTGTTCCCCAGCAGTGCTGGACTCAGGAGGGACAATGAGGCCAAGTGCAAGGTGCTGCACCTGGGTGGGGCAACCTCTGTACCACTCCAGGCTGGGGGTGATGAGATCAAGAGCAGCCCTGCAGAGAAGGACTTGGGGGTGCTGGGGGGGTGAGAAGCTGGGCAGGAGCCAGCAATGGGCACTGGCAGCACAGGAGGCCAAGGGCAGCCTGGGCTGCATCCAAAGCAGTGTGGCCAGAGCTGGAGAGAGGGATCCTGCCCCTCTGCTCTGCTCTGGGGAGACCTCACCTGCAGGGCTGGATCCTGATATGGGACCCCCAACACTAGAAGGACCTGGAGCTGATGGAGAGGGTCCAGAGGAGACCATGAAGATGATCTGGAGCACCTCTGCTATGGGGCTGTTCAGCCTGGAGAAGAGAAGGCTCCAGGGAGACCTCAGAGCTGCCTTCCAGTACCTGAAGAGGCTCCAGGAGAGCTGAGGAGGGACTGCTCAGAAGGGGCTGTGGGGATAGGCTGAGGGGCAATGGTTTGGAACTGGAGCAGGGCAGATTCAGGTTGGACATCAGGAGGAAGGCACAGTAAGGGTGGGGAGACACTGGAACAGGCTGCCCAGGAAGGTAGTGGAGGCCCCATCCCAGCAGACATTCAAGGTCAAAGCTGATGCCCTGAGCAGCCTGCTCTGCTTGGAGATGTCCCTGCTGCCTGCAGGGGAGTTGGGCAAGATGACCTTGGAAGGTCCCTCCCAGTCTGCTGTGCTCTCTGAGTCTGTGATTCTATCACTGTACCCAGGTGAGCCTATTCTGGATGTCACCTCATTTGTGACAGGGGTGCTGAGCTCCCCAGAACAGGGCTGAGCAAGGTTCTCCACTGCAATGCACCACTGGCAGGAAGCAGTGAAGCTGGGGGACAATGAGCTCTGCTCTGCTCTGCTCTGCATGGGTGAAAGAAATCTCTGCTGGTGGGGCAGGACCAAGCTGTGCACCTGGGTGTCTCTGCTGCCCCTGGGATCTTTGTCAGAGCAGCCTGGAAGCTTGTGAGAAAATGATCTTCCCTTCAGCACTGCCCCTGAGGGCATCCAGCAGGACATCAGCTGCTCCAGGCAGCACTTTGGAGCAGCTGAAGCAGCTTCTCCCTCCTGGAGGCCCTAGAGAAGAGCTGACCTCGTTCCAGGTGGAAGTGCCTCACCAAGCTAAAATTAGATGTTCCAAAATCCCTGCCCTTGCCCTGTGGCCCCAAAAGGACTTCTGAGGCCCAGCACTTGTGGCAGCAGCCAACACAAAGCCCCCCAGGGAAGGGAAAGCCCTAAGTTCCTCCTTCCGACCACGGAGCAATCCTCCACACAGCCCCAGCTCTGCACCTCCTGCTGGTCTGCAGCACAGGATGGAGCAGGCAGGTGTGCAAAGAGCCCAGGCCAGTGCCCAGCAGTGGGCTCAGCCCAGGGGCTGTGCAGCCTGCCCGTGGGGTGGGAAGGGACCAGCCCTGCTACGGCAGGCAGGGCTGCAGCCCCAGACCGCTGCTCTCCCCCCTGGGTAACTCACTGCTGGCTTCCCCGCTCCGTGTCCTCAGCTGTTCCTCTGGTGTGCTGCCAGCCTCCACACATGGCAACCAGGCTCTCAGAGGCTTCCATAAGCTCAGGCAACTTTACTTTAGCACATTGTCTACGAGCTCCAAGCCTCCAGGCTGAGGCCTTCCACAGAATACCTCCCGAGGTACGGAGCAGAGCGAGGTGCAGGAGTGGTCCAGCCCTCCAGCCACCACGCTTGTCTGGGCTGAGGACAAGGTTTGTGTTAGGCTGGGTGCCACGAGGCTGGTGCCTGTGTCAGCAGGCCCTGGGAGGGATGCTTTGCTCACAGCTTTGTGAGGACACAGCTCCTAATTGCAGCTCTGCTGTGCTAGCATTCCCAGGGGTTCCCAGCCAAGCCTTCAACACCAACCCCTGGCTTCTAGGAGCTTCCCTCCTCAAACCTTTGCTCCTCTTCTCCCAGTGCCAGTGAAAAGCCAGAGGGGATAGGGCAGAGCAGAGCACTCAGTGTCTTCATCAACCACTTCTGAAACATTCTACATGCTGGAACCATGCACCCCCAGACACCAATTCCTCTCTTCTCCACCACATGAAACCGTATTTGTTCCCTTCCAGACCACTTTCCACCCCACTTCTTTCTCAAATTCTAGCCCTATAGTCCACAAGCAAATCAGAGAATCTCAGAATGGTTTGGTTGGAAAAGGCCTCTGAGCTCATCCAGTCCAACCAGCAACCCAACCCCACCATGGCCACCAAACCACATCCCCAGGTGCCATGGCCACAGGGTTCTGAAGCACCTCCAGGCATGGGGACTCCACCACCTCCCTGGGCAGCCTGGGACAGTCCCTGACCACTCCTGCAATAAAGAAATTGTTCCTCCTCTCCAACCTGAGCCTTCCCTGGCACAATTTCAGGACATTTCCTCTCTTCTATCATCTGAGAGTGGGGAGCAGAGCCCAACCCCCAACCTGGCTCCAGCCTCCTCTCAGGGAGCTGCAGAGAGCAATGAGGTCTCCCTCAGCCTCCTCTTCTCCACGCTGAACACCCCCAGCTCCCTCAGCTGCTCCTCCCCAGCCCTCTTCTCCAGACCCTTCCCCAGCTTTGTTGCCCTTCTCTGGCCCTGCTCCATCCTTGGGCTCCTTCAGAAAGAGAATTGGTGGAGGAGAGCTGGACAAAGACCTGGTCCCAGGTCCTGCCTGGCAAGAGGTGCCTCCTCCCATCCCTTCCTCAGGCTCCTGATGAGTGGTTGGGTGATGAAGGCTCTCAGCCTCCTTCCAGGCAGTCACAGCCAAGTCTCACCAGGGTGCTGAGCATTTCACTCAGCATGTCCTGGGCAACTCTTGCCCTGTACCCCTTGGACCCAGCCCTTACTATTGCTGGTGGGTAACAGCCAGGCCTTGTGACCGTGGGGAAGGTTCTCACTGCCCAGAAGGATGGTGAGGCAGAAAGCTTCCTGTCAGTGCTGCTGGGCTGCTTGAGGTGCTCAGCACCACAGCAGCCAGCTCCAGTTCAGACACAACTCCCTGCCCCACAGGGGCAGGCCTCTGTTACCAGGTCACCAAACTATCCCTAAGGCCATCTGTGGGTTGACCTCCCTGGCTGCTGCCCAGGACTTGGCAGCAGATGACTCCCAGAACCAAGGTCTCCCCTCCCATCAGAGCTGCTCCCACTCCTCATCCCTGCTCCCTGTCCCACTGTTGGTGCATGCTTGCAGGTAGCTCATCCCTTGCAGGTAGCTCATCCCCCTCCTGCCCTTCCCAGCCCACCAGGGGAAGTTTAGGCTGGAGGTGAGGAAAAAGTTCTTCTCAGAGAGAGTTGTTGGCCATTGGGATGTGCTGCCCAGGGAGGTGGTGGAGTCACCATCCCTGGAGGTGTTCAGGAGGGGATTGGACGTGGCACTTGGTGCCATGGTTTAGTAGTCAGGAGGCCTTGGGTGACAGGCTGGACTTGATGGGTTTTGAGGCCTTTTCCAACCTTATTGATTCTATGTTTCTCTCTTCTCCAGCTTCTGCCTGCACACCAGGACCAGCACTGCCTGTACTGTCCCCAGTGAGCTTTGTGGGCCAGCCTTGAGCTTGCTCCACCACCTGTTCCCTCTCACCATGTGCCCCAGGAAACCCTTGGCCCGAAGCCCTGTGGGCAAGGCTGACCCTCTGGAGGGATCTTACCTGTCAGGACAACCTGCCAGCCTCAGGGCTCTTCCTGGAGGCTGGCTGCCCTGGAGGAGCAGTGAGGAGGAGGTACTGATCCGCTCTTGCCTCGTGTCAGCACCAGGGGCTTCTGCCACATCTGCATCCCCAGGAGCTATGGACCACCCCCAGCCCCCCAGGCTTTGTATCCCACCCCCAGGGGCACGGCAGGGGAGGTCACAGCGTTTTGATTGCTCTGCCCAGGGACAACTTGCTGCTTCTTGTTACAGCCCCCTTCCCTGCCAGCTGCCAGCCTGGCTGGGGGTCACCCCTTCAGCCAGGCAGGGGCAGAGCACAGGGGTGCCACCATCTGGAACCCCACCTTGCCCAGCACTGCAGAGCAGTGGGGCTGGGGGGCAGGCAATGGGCACTCAGGTTTCTGCTCCTCTGACCGTGGGGAGCCAGCGTGGAGAGGGCTGAGAAGCTGTTGGTATTCATCTGCCTCTCTCCACCTCTGCAGGAGGGTGTGAGAGAGATGCTTGGTGCCAAGGAGCCCCGCGGCTTGTCCTCGCTGCCTGCTTGTGGCTCGGACCAGATCGGGTTTCCGGCTCTTCCCCAGCCGCTCACTTTGTTTCTCACCAGAGAGCTCTGATTTTCTGCTCCTTCCTCACCCTCCCATCCTCCACCCTGTGATTTGTGGCCTGGCCTGAAGATGGTGAACGAGCAGCAGTGCTCCAGAGCACGACTGGGGCCGGGCTGCCTCTGTGTCCGCCCAGGTCCCCTCTCAAACACCCCTCAGGAGGGGCTCAGCATCATCCTGCTGGACCCAGTCAGGCGACCTCCCCACAGTCCCCTGCATTATTTACCCTGGCCTCCCAAGAGGAGATGACCCAGAAAGGGTCATCTGGGTGATGCTGTGGCCCTTCCAGCCCCCAGAAAAACAGGGGGTTGTTGGTTTTCAGTCCCTGCTGAGTTGCAGGTTTGCAGCATGAGCCACCGTGTGCCTCAGCCTCCCACTGCAAAAAGGGCTGGGAGCCCTTTCCCAGGGTGCTGTGGGGATGAATCCAGCAGATAGCAGTGAGGTTCCCAGAGCAGGTAACGTCCCCCTAATTAAGATAAATACTAATTAAGTCTGGGACTTTCAAAGAAGCCCTGGGAGCAGGCTCCAACTCCTGCTGAATTTCAATGGGAAGGAGACACCTGACTCCAGAAGAGCCCAGCCTCTGCCGTTAGGCTGAAACGGGCCTCTCTCCCAGGCTGATGCATTGCTGCTCTGTGGCTCCCGGTGCCTTCCCGTAGATCCCAGCACAACAGCCGTGTCCTGGAAATGCTAATGAGAAGCTTTAGGAGGGCAGCAGCCAGCAGGCTCAGACGGCCCTGATCATCTGCTGCTGTTAACCGTTATGGACAGGCTCTGAGCAGAGCTTACCGAGCCCTGCCTGAGCCCCGGCTGCTTTCTGCAGCCCTGCTACCCATGGGGGCTGCCTCTTCCTCCTCCTCTTCCTCCTCCTCCTCAGCTGAGGAGAGCTCACGCTTGCCAGTCCCAATCCTCCACTGTCTAGGAGACCTTTACCGGGATGAGCAAGGCAAGGAGATGATGCATGCATGGAGCTGTTTCCTGCGCTGGTTCCCTGCGTTCCGAGAGCAGCCTGCCCAAGCCCACCAAAGGCCAGCAGTGGGAAGCAAGCCCTTCCCTCTGGGAGCAGCCCCCCAGCCAGCCACAGAGCGATGGAGGGGCTGCAGCCCCCCCGTTAGTGTGCTCATCATATGCTCCTGCTTCCTTCTCCTACCTTTCCTTGCCCGGGGGAAGGTGTGGCCCGCCCCTGCCAGGGCCACGCCGCGGGGGCTGTGCTGCGTGGCCAGGCCAGCAGGAGCCGTCCAGGGAGGTGAGGAAGGCGTAGCGATGGAAAGCACGGGAGATACTCGGCCCCGGTGCCCCGGGAGCCCGGACCCAGGGGCGCTGAGCCGGGGCTGCAGAGCCATTTGGGAACACCGGAGCGTGAGACCCCCACCACGTGTGCAGCTGGCCCGGCCCCAGCATTGTGACGGACCGGACTCTGCAGGCCCTCTGCCAGCCCAGGGGGCTGGAAAACACAACCCCTCTGTCCTCCTGCCCTCCTTCCCCGGCGCCTGTTTCAAATTAGCATTTCCCCTGCCCCCACCTCCAGCCGCTCGGGCAAGTTCCCCTCAGCTGGCTGCCGGCCGGCGGGGCCAAGCCCAGCCCAGGGCTTCCCTTCCCGCTTTGGGTTTGGGTTGGGTTTTTTCCCAAGGACTTCTCTTCCCCCACGTCCCCAGTACACTTTAGCAATTAGAGGGTTAAGTTTCCTCCCGGCCTCGCTGCATTAACTGGAAAGGAATGAAGTGTCAGGCATGTTCTCACCACAGCAGGCTGTTGGAAAGCAACTCCCTTCTCCACGCACACACACCTCCCACTGCTGCGACCAAATTATTTTCTATCCTCCAGAGACCCAGGATGCCAGACAAAATCTGCAGCATGACTCTGATTCATTGCAAAAGGATGCAGATGTAATATTCCCTCTTTTTTTTTTTTTTTTTTAGGGTTTTTTCCCCCCCCCTTTGCCTTGCTGGAGCTTCTCACACTGTTAATCCAGGCACCAGCTCGGGTGTCTCCACTTTTACAGCTTCGGCTCCTTATTATTCCCCCCCCTCCCCGTGCATGTGTTGTTTTCTGGAGGGCTCTGCCGCCCCTCGCTGACCTCTTGGCCCCCACGTCCTTTCCCCACCCCCCCACCCCCCCTTTTTCTCCCCCCCCCTCCGCCCCTTCTCCCCGGCACCACCAAAATAAAGACACTAAAGCCTCCCATCTCCAGCGCGGCAAACAGGCAGCTCTCCCCCCAACGTGCTAATTAGCTCCGAGTGTTTGGAAGTAAATAGGTCTGATTGGTGGTAATTTCCTGGCTGAAGGGGTAATTATTTGTTTCCAACGGGCTGGCAAAATCACCCCCGGTAAGGTGAGATAGGAAACTAAATTCAAAAGAGGTTTCCTATTCCCACTAAGCAGGATTGAAAACTGGTTTGAAATTCCTTTTTTTATTTATAGTACATGGTAGCCATGGAAACCTACAGAGGAGGTCATGGTAGCTAGGCCTCCGTTTCACCCTGCTCAGGGGATTACCGCTGCACAGTGGTACGCAGCCGGGGAAGAAAGTAGATTCACAACTCCCCCCCCCCGCCCAACCATCACCACCACCACCCACCCCGCGCCAGCCCCCAGCCCCAACCTTCCTGGAGGGCCGCGGGAGAGCTTTTGGGAGCCTCATAAATCTGCTCCGAGATGGGAAAGTGGATGGCAACTGCTGCCCGCGGCCATCCCCCGGGAGCGGGAGGCTGCTCCGACGTGCGGGCTGCCCGCGGGACCCTGCCGGCGGCGCGGCGCGGCGCGGCACGGCACGGTACGGCACCGGGCTGCTCCAGCCCTCGCCTGGGCTCACATCCCCGGCTCCTGAACCCAGTGTGATGGTGAGGAGAGCCCCGGGCAACTTCTGGCTCAGTTCACCCAACTACAGAAAGCCTAGATGCCAGGATCCCACCTGCAAGCAGGACACCTCCTGTGCTCACCTTTCCCTGCTGTGGGTGCCCTGATCCCGGATTCCCACTGCAAGCACTGCTGTGCAGAAGGACTCCTCCTGTGCTCACCTTTCCCTGCTGTGGGTGCCCTGATCCCAGATTCCCACTGCAAGCACTGCTGTGCAGAAGGACTCCTCCTGTGCTCACCTTTCCCTGCTGTGGGTGCCCTGATCCCGGATTCCCACTGCAAGCAATGCTGTGCAGAAGGACTCCTCCTGTGCTCACCTTTCCCTGCTGTGGGTGCCCAGATCCCAGATTCCCACTGCAAGCACTGCTGTGCAGAAGGACTCCTCCTGTGCTCACCTTTCCCTGCTGTGGGTGCCCAGATCCCAGATTCCCACTGCAAGCACTGCTGTGCAGAAGGACTCCTCCTGTGCTCACCTTTCCCTGCTGTGGGTGCCCTGCTCCCGGATTCCCACTGCAAGCAGGACACCTCCTGTGCTCACCTTTCCCTGCTGTTCCTAGGCAAGCCATGGCTCTAAAGGGTGAGGGTAAAGTGTGGGGAAAGAGATGCTGCAGCTTTTGGCCAGAGCCCAGGGGCACAGCACCTGGCACTGCTGCCCTCATTGATTGCAGTGGCTGAAGGAAGGATTGTCACCTTTGGGGGCGAACTGAGCTCCTCCAGTTATGGAGCCTTTGCCACAGTGGACAGGAGTGACTCCAGCTCATGCCCTGGGGGTGTGTGATGTAGCTGGGGAGAGTGATCACGACTGTTTCTGCTGCATGCCAAAGCCTCACCACCGTCCCTGCAGCAGTGCTGCTCCATGCACAGTCTGCAGCAGAAGTGGCTGCTCGCTGCCAGCTCGCTCCCCCGTGCTGGCAGGGCCGTGGTGCCTGCATGTTGCCCAGGAACAGAGGCAGAGGTGGAGCATGGAGCTGCTCCACACAGCTGCTCCTCCACCAGGGGCAATGGTTTGAAGCTGGAGCAGGGGAGATCGAGGTTGGACATCAGGAGGACGTTCTGCACAGTGAGGCTGGGGAGACACTGGAACAGACTGCCCAGGGAGGCTGTGGCTGCCTCCTGCCTGGAGGTGTTCCAGGCCAAGCTGGATGAGGCCTTGAGCAACCTGGGCTGGTGGGAGGCGTCCCTGCCCATGGCAGGGCCTTGGAGCTGGATGAGCTTTGAGGTCCCTTCCAACCCAGCCCATTCCATTGTTCTTTGCTCTGGTGGCTGAGGGTCAGACTCCACTGCCCTGCCCTTCTTTCACATTTACTGCTCCATGGTGGTGGAGACCTCATTCCTGGAGACATTCAAGGTCAAACTTGGTAGGGCCCTGAGCTACCTGCTCTAGCTAGAGATGTCCCTGCTGCCTGCAGTGGGGGTGAACAAGATGAGCTTTGAGGGTGCCTTCCACCCTCATGCACTCTGTGGTTCATTGATTCTGTGACCATTTCCCACCCAGGACGAGCCTCCCACCCAGACCCCTGTGCCACCCCCTTTGGGCTGTGCCCCAGCAGCAGGCAGAGCGACGCTGTGCCTGTGACCTTCACTGATTCCCTCTCCACGTTGCCTGTCCCCTGCTCTCTCCTTCACGCAGCACAAAAATAGCCTGGGCCGGGCGCTGCCAGAGGAAGCTGTGGGGCCAGCGGCGCACAGGCAGGCAGAGGCGGCGGCTGCTCCCCGCAGCGCCCCGGCCCTGCTCACACCACCCCTCGCCTGCCAGGGACCAGCCTCCAACCAACCACCCAGATGCCCTTGGCCTCCTTCGCCTCTCAGCTCCTTCCCCTGTCGCTGCCTTGCTGTGGGCTGGGTCGGGATGTGGTGAAAGGCAGGCAGGGGAGGTCAGCCGCCGGGAAGCGCTGCTGTGGTCACCTTCTCCTTCACACTCTGATTGATCTCTTTCTTATTCCTCTTCCCATTCTGTTTTGGGAAGCTGAAAGCTGAGAGCACCAAAATTAGGTGAATTGGGAGGTGGATTTTTGAGGTTTTCTAAAAGCAAGGAGTTGTCCAAGAAAGAATCCCCATGCCCTCTATGGAGATAATTCTGGTGTGAGTCTCTGGCAGTGGGAAGCAGTGCTGCAGCTTGATACAAAAGTGCTCAGATCAAGCTGGCTTGGTGGCACCAGAATCCCTCTCCTGATAAAACATCTCCAACTGCTCTGCTCTTCACAAGCCCTTACCTTGATTCTTCTTCTGCCCTCCCTCCAGCTGGTGTGTGCATGGCACTCTGTGATGACAACCACCCCCAGCCACTTGCCTAGGCTTCAAGCCAGGACTGTGGTGTTTCCTCAGTTCCCATCACCATTCCTAACATGCCTCACTGTCCCTCAAGTCCTTTCCTAAGCCTGCCCTTTGGCCCTGAGAACATCTCATCTTCTGGGCAGGGCTTCAGCTGGCAAGGGGGGAAGCCAACCTCTGGGCACAACTGGTGGCTGATTTGAGGAGGTGAATGACATCCCAGAAGCGTTTTCTCTCTAGCAGTGGCTGTCAGCACTGTAGGTAGGAGTCCAGCCCTGCTCCATCGAGTGACTAGCCAGCACCATCATGCACCTCTGAGCTTCATGTTGGACTCCTGGATTAGACAGTTTCAAGGCCCAGCTTGCCAGGGTGCTGGGCCAGCTCATTTCAACCCTGCTCTTACCCTGAGAGGTTGGACTGGATCATAGAATCATAAAACTGTCAGGGCTGGAAGGGACCTCAAGCATCATCCGGTTCCAACCCCCCTGCCATGGGCAGGGACACCTCACACTGCAGCAGGTTCCTCACAGCCACCTCCAGCCTGGCCTTCAAAACCTCCAGGGATGAGGCTGCCACCACCTCCCTGGGCAACCTGTGCCAGGCTCTCACCACCCTCATGGGCAACAACTTCTTCCTCACATCCAATCTGAATCTCCCCACTTCTAGTTTTGCTCCACCTCCCCAGTCCTATCACTCCCTGACACCCTCAAAAGTCCCTCCCCAGCTTTCTTGTAAGCCCCCTGCAGATACTAAAAGGCCACAATAAGCTCTCCTCAGATGATGCTTGAGGTCCCTTCCAACCTGGTATTCTATGATCTGTGAACCTATGAATCTCTTCTGTCCTCCCTATCCTGGGGACCTGCTCTCCAGCTCAACCCCAGACCTACATCTCCCCCCACGTGTCTAAGTTCATCCACATGGCTGGTGGCTCTCTAGGGCTAACCCACAGCTTTGTGCCTACCTTGAGGCATGCTCTGCTGTCAGGAGCATGGTCAATCAATCTTGCCTGGGCCAATAGGCAGGAGGGAAGCAATGTTTTTCCTACTCCCCCAGCTCTCTTCTCCTGCCGCTCTCCATCAGGCACTCAGCAAGTTCAGAAGGGCAGCCAGCTCTCGGTTTCCTTGGTCACGCACAGCAGCTTGCCCTCCTGGAGTAATAAAAACACATGACACATTTGCTGGGTGTTGCCAGAGACCTTGCTGTGGGGGCCCCTTCGTGGGGAGAAGGAAGCATTTGTGGGTTCCTTCTTGAGCAGGTGGAGGAAAAGTTGTCAGGAGATGCCGGCTGTCAGCGGACGCAGTGCCAGAGTTGAGTGGAAAGGATGAGCAGCCCCTGGTGATGTACTGAGGCTGAGAGAGAGGGGGGAGTGGTGCCCTGTAGGTGGCTGGAGCTGGTGAATCAGCACTGGAGCTGATTATCTGGGAGCAAGGGAGGCCCAAGAGGTGACTGGTGCCAGGTCCTGATACCTGCCAGGGTGGGACAAGTCCCCAGCCTGTAATGCTGCCCCCACATCCCTTGTTTCTGGAACTGAATGGAGTAACCTTGATGAGTGGACACTGGGTCCAGAGTGAAGAAGAAGAGATGACAGTGGAGATGAAGAACAGATTACAGTGAAGATGAAGAGCAGATCACAGAGAAGAACAGATTACAATGAAGAAGAGATTACAGTGAAGATGAAGAACAGACTACAATGAAGAGGAACAGATTACAGTGAAGAACAGATTACAGTGAGGAAGAAGAGATGACAGTGAAGATGAAGAACAGACTACAATGAAGAGGAACAGATTACAGTGAAGAACAGATTACAGTGAGGAAGAAGAGATGACAGTGAAGATGAAGAACAGATTACAGTGAAGATGAAGAGCAGATCACAGAGAAGAACAGATTACAATGAAGAAGAGATTACAGTGAAGATGAAGAACAGACTACAATGAAGAGGAACAGATTACAGTGAAGAACAGATTACAGTGAGGAAGAAGAGATGACAGTGAAGATGAAGAACAGACTACAATGAAGAGGAACAGATTACAGTGAGAACAGATTACAGTGAGGAAGAAGAGATGACAGTGAAGATGAAGAACAGACTACAATGAAGAGGAACAGATTACAGTGAGAACAGATTACAGTGAGGAAGAAGAGATGACAGTGAAGATGAAGAACAGACTACAATGAAGAGGAACAGATTACAGTGAAGAACAGATTACAGTGAGGAAGAAGAGATGACAGTGAAGATGAAGAACAGACTACAATGAAGAGGAACAGATTACAGTGAAGAACAGATTACAGTGAGGAAGAAGAGATGACAGTGAAGATGAAGAACAGACTACAATGAAGAGGAACAGATTACAGTGAAGAACAGATTACAGTGAGGAAGAAGAGATTACAGTGGAGATGAAGAACAGATTACAGTGAAGAAGAGATTAATTCTCCATTATGGCTGTAGCAAAGATCTACTCTACTTCTCTAGAGACTTTCAAAGCCAACCTGGGTGTGTTCCTGTGTGGCCTGCCTTAAGTGGCGCTGCTTTGGCAGGGCAGTTGGACTGGATGGTCTCTGGAGGTCCCTTCCTACCCCCACCATTGAGTCTGTGAGTGTGTGATTCGTTGCACATCACATTTTCTCCTAGCTCAGACTCTCCTCCAGGTAAGCACAAGGAGAAGCACTTGCCCATGCACACAGCACTGCATGGGAGGGAGCCCTGGGAACCCCAGCAGAGCTGGAGCTTGGGAGCTCAGGAGCTACTCACGCCAGGATCACAGGATCAGAGTACATTAGAGGTTGGAAGGGACCTCCAAAGATCATCCAGTCCAACCCTCTGCAGAACAGGGTCACCCAGGGTAGTGTGCACAGGAATGCATCCAGGTGGGGCTGGAAAGTCTCCAGGGAAGGAGACTCCACAGCCTCTCTGGGCAGCCTGCTCCAGGGCTCCGTCACCCTCGCTGTAAAGAAGTTTCTCCTCACGTTGAGGTGAAACCTTCTATGTTCGAGCTCGTACCTGTTGTTCCTTGTCTTATTACTGTGCACTACCCAAGAGAGCTTGGCCCCCTCCACTTGGCACCCACCCCTCAGGTACTTATACACATTGAGCAGATCCCCTCTCAGCCTTCTCTTTTCCGGACTAGGTCTTGCCTAGGTCTTCTTTTAGCCCACACAGAGCTCCGGGCAATCAAGACGCTGCCACGCCGCCAAGCTGCCTGACCCAGGAGCCCTGTGCCACCCCTCCTGCCAGCTCTGCGTGCCATCCCAGGTGGATGTGACCAGGCAGGCTGCCCGAGGCCCCCGGCCTGAGCGAGCAGCCTGCTGCAGGCTGACCCAGCCCTGAGCCTGAAGGACTTCACCATCTGGCTGCTGATTCAGGCACCAACCCCCACTCCGTGGCGCTCCGAAGGCTGCGGGAGGGGAGGACTTGCAACACCTTTATCTTTAGCTTCGCTTCTCCTTGGGTTTGGTCTCTTTCCCCCCTCCCCCCCGCCCCCCCCCCCCCCCCCCCCCCCCCCATTTTTATTAGCTGGGAGCCATCCCCTCCTTTTTATAGCTCTGAATTCAAGGGTGATCAGATGAAAGTGTGGTGGAGGGAGGGGGGGAACCACGCTCCTGCGCGGGTAGATGAGCAGCCCAGAAGGTCAAGGCACCTGAAGGAAAAGTTTTAAGCTTTCACAGCCCTTAAAGACAGTCCCATAAAATTGCTCATAAAAATTAAAGTGGGGTTTGGGTTTCAAAGTCCTGAGAAACGTGAAATAGTCACCCAGGCAGTGCTGTTATGATGGGAAGCTTCCCAGCCCCTGCGAGGGAGGCAGAGGTTAACACCAGGCTGTTACATCTGCTGGGGACAGGGCTGCCACGGCTGCCTCCAAACCAGCCTGGATGTGCTGGCTCAGGCTGTGGGGTAAGGAGCTGTGCTCGCTGTTGAGACATCAAACTGGCTCCCTGGCTATGGAGCTGGATTGCTTCGGTCAGGTCCCTCCCCATAAAGCACAGGGCCACCTTCCCAGAGCCTTCTGCAGGATTGATGAGCCCTGGGCCAGCTCCAGTTTTCTCTCCGGATCAAAGTGATGATTTCACTAATTGATGATCTAATTTCAGGCTGGAACCAAAACCAACCTGCCCCGTCGGTGGCTCTGACCTTGGTGCAGATGAACAGCAGCAGCAGTCGGTGCTGGTTTGACAACATCCAGGGCAGCTTTTGCTTCGCTGAGACCTTCTCTGGGTTCTGCTTCTCTGCTCCTTCCAAACCCAGCAGCAGCAGCAGCAGCACGGCGACGGCGGGTGCGAGGGAGAGGTGACTCAGGCAGCCCTCAGCAGCTCTGGAGGGGGGAGCCCCTGGCTGCAGATGTCACTGTCATACCTTTGGCAGCAAATGCCAGCTTTGAACCAGGCAGGGGAGCTGATCTGGCTGAAAAACACCCCAGGCAAAAACACGGCAAGGTTCCGCTTGGCGGCGGCGCCAAGGTCAGGCAAACGCCTGGGTCAGCACAAAATGGAGGCAGAGGCTGCCTGTGGGAAGCACTGGGTGAGGGATGGGCCCCGAGCCAGCAGAGCCCTGCTGGCCCTGCCAGGCAGAAGGCTCCAGGAACCAGCACCTCCAGTCTGCACCACGCCTCATGCCCCTGCCCGCAGGTCCCTGGAGCTGGGGTAGCACGGCCAGAAAATGGGTGAGGGGATCCTGCCCCTCTGCCCCACGCTGCTGAGACCTCACCTGCAGGGCTGTGTCCAGCCCTGGGACCTCCAACACCAGGAGGACATGGACCTGATGCAGTGGGGCCAGAGGAGGCCAGAAAGAGGGCTGGAGCACCTCTGCTACGGGGACAGGCTGGGGGAGTTGGGGCTGTTCAGCCTGGAGAAGAGAAGGCTCCAGGGAGACCTTAGAGCTGCAGTTCAGTATCTGCAGAGGACCTGCAGGAGAGCTGGGGAGGGACTGCTCAGGAGGGCTGTGGGGACAGGACCAGGGAAAATGGCTTGAAACTGGAGCAGGGCAGAGGTAGGCTGGACATCAGGAGGGAGTTCTGCACAGTGAGGGTGGAGAGAGACTGGAACAGGCTGCCCAGGGAGGTGGTGGAGACCTCATCCCTGGAGACATTCAAGGTCAAAGCTGATGTGGCCTTGAGCAGCCTGCGCCGGCTGGAGGTGTCCCTGCTGCCTGCAGGGGGTTGGAAAGGTGACCCTGGAGGGTCCAACCCCTTGCAGTGATGATGCTGTGATCAAAGACTGCTGGGGGCTCTGCGTCCGTGTGCTGAGGCAGCACACACCTTGCACCCACACCTCACACACCCACCTTACACACCTCACACACCCTGCACCCACACCTCACACACCCACCTTACACACCTCACACACCTTGCACCCACACCTCACACACCCTGCACCCACACCTCACACACCCTGCACACACACCTCACACACCCACCTTACACACCTCACACACCCTGCACCCACACCTCACACACCTTGCACCCACACCTCACACACCCACCTTACACACCTCACACACCCTGCACCCACACCTCACACACCTGTACACACACCTCACACACCCACCTTACACACCTCACACACCCTGCACACACACCTCACACACCCACCTTACACACCTCACACACCCTGCACACACACCTCACACACCTTGCACCCACACCTCACACACCCACCTTACACACCTCACACACCCTGCACCCACACCTCACACACCTGTACACACACCTCACACACCCACCTTACACACCTCACACACCCTGCACACACACCTCACACACCTTGCACCCACACCTCACACACCCTGCACCCACACCTCACACACCCATCTTACACACCTCACACACCTTGCACCCACACCTCACACACCCACCTTACACACCTCACACACCCTGCACCCACACCTCACACACCTTGCACCCACACCTCACACACCCACCTTACACACCTCACACACCCTGCACCCACACCTCACACACCTTGCACCCACACCTCACACACCCACCTTACACACCTCACACACCCTGCACCCACACCTCACACACCTGTACACACACCTCACACACCCACCTTACACACCTCACACACCCTGCACCCACACCCTGCACCCACACCTCACACACCTGTACACACACCTCACACACCTTGCACCCACACCTCACACACCCACCTTACACACCTCACACACCTGCACACACACCTCACACACCTTGCACCCACACCTCACACACCCTGCACACACACCTCACACACCTTGCACCCACACCTCACACACCTTGCACACACACCTCACACACCTTGCACCCACACCTCACACACCTTGCACACACACCTCACACACCCTGCACACACACCTCACACACCTTGCACACACACCTCACACACACCTGCACACACACCTCACACACCTTGCACACACACCTCACACACCTTGCACACACACCTCACACACCCTGCACACACACCTCACACACCTTGCACACACACCTCACACACACCTGCACACACACCTCACACACCTTGCACCCACACCTCACACACCCTGCACACACACCTCACACACCTTGCACCCACACCTCACACACCCTGCACTCACACCTCACACACCTTGCACACACACCTTACACACCTTGCACCCACACCTCACACACCTTGCACACACACCTCACACACACCTCACACACCTTGCACCTACACCTCACACACCTTGCACACACACCTTGCACACACACCTTGCACACACACCTCACACACCTTGCACACACACCTTGCACACACACCTCGCACACACACCTTGCACACCCTGCACACACACCTTGCACACACACCTCACACACCTTGCACACACACCTTGCACACAGACCTTGCACACACCTCACACACCTTGCACCTACACCTCACACACCTTGCACACACACCTTGCACACACACCTTGCACACACACCTCACACACCTTGCACACACACCTTGCACACAGACCTTGCACACACCTCACACACCTTGCACCTACACCTCACACACCTTGCACACACACCTTGCACACACACCTTGCACACACACCTCACACACCTTGCACACATCCCTTGCACACAGACCTTGCACCCACACCTCACACACCTTGCACCTACACCTCACACACTTTGCACACACACCTTGCACACACACCTTGCACACAGACCTTGCACACACACCTTGCACACACACCTTGCACACACACCTTGCACACACACCTCACACACCTTGCACCTACACTTCACACACACCTTTCACCCATGCCTCACACATCTTTCACCCACACCTCACACACCCTGCACCCACACCTCACACACCTTGCACCCACACCTCACACACCTTGCACCCACACCTCACACACCTTGCCTATTGCCATACCACCCCGAGAATGCCTGATCTCATCTGATCTGAGAGGCTAAGCAGTGTCAGGCCCAGTTCATACTTGGATGGGAGACCGCCTGGGCATGCCGGGTGCTGTGTGCTTTTGTTGAGTCCTCAGCCACCTGGACAGATGGGCAGAGTCCAACAGGATGGCATTCAACAAGTCCAAGTGCCAGGGGCTGCACTTGGGCCATGGCAACCCCATGCAGAGCTACAGGCTGGGGGCAGAGTGGCTGAGAGCTGCCAAACAGAGAGGGACCTGGGGGTGCTGATTGACAGCCGCCTAAACATGAGCCAGCAGTGTGCCCAGGTGGCCAAGAGGGCCAATGGCATCCTGGCCTGCATCAGGAACAGTGTGGCCAGCAGGAGCAGGGAGGTCATTGTGCCCCTGGACACTGCACTGGTTAGGCCACACCTTGAGTCCTGTGTCCAGTTCTGGGCCCCTCAGTTTAGGAAGGACATTGAGACTCTTGAAGGTGTCCAGAGAAGGGCAACAAGGCTGGGGAGAGGCCTTGAGCACAGCCCTGTGAGGAGAGGCTGAGGGAGCTGGGGTTGCTTAGCCTGGAGAAGAGGAGGCTCAGGGGTGACCTCATTGCTCTCTACAACTACCTGAAGGGAGGTTGTAGCCAGGAAGGGGTTGGTCTCTTCTCCCAGGCAAGCAGCACCAGAACAAGGGGACACAGTCTCAAGCTGTGCCAGGGGAGGTTTAGACTGGAGGTGAGGAGAAAGTTCTTCACCAAGAGAGTCGTTCGTCATTGGAATGTGCTGCCCAGGGAGGTGGTGGAGTCCCCATCCCTGGAGGTGTTCAAGAGGGGATTGGATGTGGCACTTGGTGCCATGGTTTAGTCATGAGGTCTATGGTGACAGCTTGGACTTGGTGATCTTTGAGGTCTCTTCCAACCTTGGTGATACTGTGATACCTTGCACACAAACCTCACACCCCTTGCACACACACACCTCACCCACCTCACACCTACACTTCACACACCTCACCCACACCTCACCCACCTTGCACACACCCCTCACACACCTGCACACACACCCCCACAAGTGTTCCTCTGAGCACACACAGGCTGGCACACCCCAGCTGCTCCCAGGCACATGGATCACCTCCCATGGGAGCCCTGGGGGATCCATGGCTCCTCAGCTTCACCCTGAGCCAGGCCAAGAGATACCTTAAGACCACAGACAGCCACTGGCTGAACCCAGACCTGCACCAGGGATATCCCAGAGCCTGGCACCAAGCATAGGACCCCCACCAGCCTCCTCATGCCAGCCCCTGCTGCACCAGGCAGAACAACCTCCTGCCATGGCCCAGCAGCTCTTTCCTTCTCAGAGGAGTCAATGCCTTGGAACGTTCCCCACAAGAAAAGGCAGCAGCAGCTGCACATGGTGGGGCTGCAGGATGCTGCTGGGATGGAGGAGCAGAGACTGCAGAAGAGGGAAGCTCAGAGCTGGTGCAGATCTGTGCACAGGTGGCTGGACACTGCCAGTGGGTGCAGCATCCCATCATACTCAGTCATGCTTTTGATTCCCAGCTCCATGGCTCCCTGTGCAGCCTTCACCCTGCCTTTCCCCAGCACCTCCTGCCCTGGGAGGCAGCACAGACAGGATTGGTCCTCATCACCTCAGAGCCATGGCTGAGACAATGTGGAAGTTATTCTCCATGAGCAGACTCCATGGCTAAGGGGAGGCTGAAGAACTGGGGGTGTTCAGTGTGGAGAAAGGGAGGCTGAGGGAGACCTCATTGCTCTCTGCAGCTCCCTGAGAGGAGGCTGGAGCCAGGTGGGGGCTGGGCTCTGCTCCCCACTCTCAGGTGATAGGAGGAGAGGAAATGTCCTGAAACTGTGCCAGGGGAGGCTCAGGTTGGAGAGGAGGAACAATTTCTGTGCTGCCAGAGTGGTCAGGGACTGGCACAGGCTGCCCAGGGAGGTGGTGGAGTCCCCATGACTGGAGGTATCCCAGAAGCATGGCCATGGCACTTGGGGCCATGGTTTGGTGGCCATGGTGGGGTTGGGTTGCTGATCTTGGAGAGCTTTTCTAACTGAAAATATTCCCTGATTCTCTGGGCAGGTGGAGGCTGGGGGAGCTGCTGGAGAGGCCAGAAGGCCACAAGCTGCTGTGCACAGACAGTGACAAAACCTTTGTTGCCCTTCGCCAAAGGGCAAAGCCGTGGTGCCTGCTGTGGGAGCTGAGCCCTGTGCAACCATCAAGCTGCCTACAGGCTGCCTGCCCTGCTCCCAGGGCCAGCATCCCCCAGCAGGACCCCCTGCCCTGCTCCCAGGGCCAGCATCCCCCAGCAGGACCCCCTGCCCTGCTCCCAGGGCCAGCATCCCCCAGCAGGACTCCCTGCCCTGCTCCCAGGGCCAGCATCCCCCAGCAGGACCCCCTGCCCTGCTCCTGGGTCTGGCATCCCCCAGCAGGACTCCCTGCCCTGCTCCTGGGTCTGGCATCCCCCAGCAGGACTCCCTGCCCTGCTCCTGGGTCTGGCATCCCCCAGCAGGACTCCCTGCCCTGCTCCTGGGTCTGGCATCCCCCTGCAGGACTCCCTGCCCTGCTCCCAGGGCCAGCATCCCCCTGCAGGACTCCCTGCCCTGCTCCCAGGGCCAGCATCCCCCAGCAGGACTCCCTGCCCTGCTCCCAGGGCCAGCATCCCCCAGCAGGACTCCCTGCCCTGCTCCCAGGGCCAGCATCCCCCAGCAGGACTCCCTGCCCTGCTCTGGGTCTGGCATCCCCCAGCAGGACTCCCTGCCCTGCTCCAGGGTCGGGCATCCCCCAGCAGGACTCCCTGCCCTGCTCCTGGGTCTGGCATCCCCCAGCAGGACTCCCTGCCCTGCTCTGGGTCTGGCATCCCCCAGCAGGACTCCCTGCCCTGCTCCTGGGTCTGGCATCCCCCAGCAGGACTCCCTGCCCTGCTCTGGGTCTGGCATCCCCCAGCAGGACTCCCTGCCCTGCTCCTGGGTCTGGCATCCCCCAGCAGGACTCCCTGCCCTGCTCCTGGGTCTGGCATCCCCCAGCAGGACTCCCTGCCCTGCTCCTGGGTCTGGCATCCCCCAGCAGGACTCCCTGCCCTGCTCTGGGTCTGGCATCCCCCAGCAGGACTCCCTGCCTTGCTCCCTGGTCCGACACCCCCCAGCAGGACTCCCTGCCTTGCTCCTGGGTCTGGCATCCCCCAGCAGGACTCCCTGCCCTGCTCCTGGGTCTGGCATCCCCCAGCAGGACTCCCTGCCCTGCTCCCAGGGCCAGCATCCCCCAGCAGGACTCCCTGCCCTGCTCCTGGGTCTGGCATCCCCCAGCAGGACTCCCTGCCCTGCTCCTGGGTCTGGCATCCCCCAGCAGGACTCCCTGCCTTGCTCCCTGGTCCGACACCCCCCAGCAGGATTCCCTGCCTTGCTCCTGGGTCTGGCATCCCCCAGCAGGACTCCCTGCCCTGCTCCTGGGTCTGGCATCCCCCAGCAGGACTCCCTGCCCTGCTCCTGGGTCTGGCATCCCCCAGCAGGACTCCCTGCCTTGCTCCCTGGTCCAACACCCCCCAGCAGGACTCCCTGCCCTGCTCTGGGTCTGGCATCCCCCAGCAGGACTCCCTGCCTTGCTCCTGGGTCTGGCATCCCCCAGCAGGACTCCCTGCCCTGCTCCTGGGTCTGGCATCCCCCAGCAGGACTCCCTGCCCTGCTCCTGGGTCTGGCATCCCCCAGCAGGACTCCCTGCCCTGCTCCTGGGTCTGGCATCCCCCAGCAGGACTCCCTGCCCTGCTCCTGGGTCTGGCATCCCCCAGCAGGACTCCCTGCCCTGCTCCTGGGTCTGGCATCCCCCAGCAGGACTCCCTGCCTTGCTCCTGGGTCTGGCATCCCCCAGCAGGACTCCCTGCCTTGCTCCCTGGTCCGACACCCCCCAGCAGGACTCCCTGCCCTGCTCCCTGGTCCAACACCCCCCAGCAGGACTCCCTGCCTTGCTCCTGGGTCTGGCATCCCCCAGCAGGACTCCCTGCCTTGCTCCCTGGTCCGACAACCCCCAGCAGGACTCCCTGCCTTGCTCCCTGGTCCGACACCCCCCAGCAGGTCTCCTGCCCCGCTCCCGGGCCGGCAGCCCCCAGCAGGGCTCTGCGCAGCGCCGGGAAGGTGGCAGTGGCTGAGGCTGCGGCCATCGCCGCCGGGGCTGGGGGCGGGGGGGATGGCTGCAGGCTAATAATGCTCCGTGTCTCATTATGCCGCATATTAAGCTGAAATTTGCAGCTGCTCTAATCACCGCCAGGCATTCTGCACACACAGCCTCTCCCCAGCCCGCCGGCTCTCGGCAAACACCCGAGGAGAAGCCCTGCTTAAGCGTCCTGCCACATGGTGTCCTGGAATCTTTACAGACCATTTCACCTTCACAAATAGCCTTGGAAATGTCTCTGCAGCCACAGCCCCTGCGGCAGCTCAGCCTCCTCCGCCGCGGCTCCCCGGCCCCTCGGAAGCTCTCTGCCGTCACGGGAGGCTCCGGGATTCGCAGCGGGGCTGGGCACGTCCGACGGGATCCACGCCCCAGGCTCGCAGGAGACGTGAACTGCGTGCTGCAGAGGTTGAGAGAAGCTCCTGCCCGAGTTGCCTGACGGGTTTTTGTGTGTCCCGGGCCCCCCCCCGCTTTGTCTTCCCTTTTCTTCTTTGTTTCTTTCCCAAAAAAATGATTCTTTTCCCGGACCTCAGCCCTTCGCCCTCCTGCCATCAAAGGGGGCACACAAACAAGTGCCCCGAGAAGACTCAGTCCTTGGGAATTCTGGGCAAGCTCAGGAGACAAGTTGCACTTCCCCCCCCCCCCCCCTCCAGAGGTAGAGAAGCAGCAGGAGCAGGAGGCAGGGTGTGGGAAGCAGGGGTGTGAAGCCCAGGGGTTGCCTATGCCTGGGAAGCCAGGAGAGGGAGGGGAGCAGCACAGGAAGGGTTAATCCAAGCCTGCCCTCGCTGTTTTTTCCAGGCCTGGCAGCACCAGATTCTTCCATTTCTCTTGGCAGAGATTTAAACCGTGGGGCTGAGCTAAGCACATGAGCCTGGGGACTCCCTGAGCTCCAACGGCGAGCAAGACCCTGAGCAAGGCACTGCAGCTCATTAGCAAAGCAACAGCCTGGCCCAGGGCAAGCAGCTGCCAAGCAGGCAGCAGCAGCAAAACAGAGATGGTCTTGCTGGGGAGCTGCAGGAATGGGGAGCTGGGTGGGGAGCCCCTTCCCTCAGCAGCAGCACTGGCTGCTCTGGCTATGTGCATGCTTACTGCAGGTAGTAACACAGAGGGAATCATACAGTGGTTAGAAGGGACCTTCAGGATCATCCAGCTCCAGCCCCCTGCCATGGGCAGGGACACCTCCCACCAGCCCAGGCTGCTCAAGGCCTCATCCAGCCTGGCCTGGAACACCTCCAGGCAGGGCACATCCACAGCCTCCCTGGGCAGCCTGTGCCAATGTCTCCCCAGCCTCACTGGCAAGATTTTCTTCCTCATCTCCAGCCTCAGTCTGCCCTCTCCCAGCTCAAAGCCATTGTCCCTGGTCCTAGCACTGCCAGCCCTTGTCCAAAGTCCCCCCTCAGCTCTCCTGGACCCCCTTCAAGTACAGGAATGCTGCTCTGAAGCTCTCTTCTCCAGGAAACCTCACCCTACATGGGGTGAAATATGAGGGTTTGGGAATTGGGCCCACCCCTGTGCTTGGTTTGGGCCACCCCCTGCAGTCTCAGTTCCTATCCATTTGGCATCTGTTCCTTGCCAGGGGGCTTGTCCTCTCCCTCCCACATGGTGCCACCCCACAGAGTGGGAAGCAGGGACATGGGGTAACCCCCCCCAAGCCCACCAGAGAGCCCCAGGCAGGGCCATTGGCTGCCTCTCTATGGGCTGGCAAAATGGGGTGACCTAGAGAGCCCCCTGACCAGGCTGAGAACCCTTCCCTGACCAAGCTCCTGGAGAAGCCTGGAGAAGAGGAGGCTCAGAGGAGACCTTATTGCTGTCTGCAACTACCTGAAGGGAGGTTGTAGCCAGGTGGGGGTTGGTCTCTTCTCCCAGACAACCAGCACCAGAACAAGAGGACACAGTCTCAAGCTGCACCAGGGGAGGTTCAGGCTGGATGTTGGGAAGAAGTTCTTCCCAGAAAGAGAGATTGGCCTTGGGAATGTGCTGCCCAGGGAGGTGGTGGAGTCACCATCACTGGAGGTGTTTAGGAGGAGACTGGATGGGGAGCTTGGTGCCATGGTTTAGTTGATCAGATGGTGCTGGGTGATAGAATGGAATGGAATGGAATGGAATGGAATGGAATGGAATGGAATGGAATGGAATGGAATGGAATAGAATAGAATAGAATAGAATAGAATAGAATAGAATAGAATAGAATAGAATAGAATAGAATAGAATAGAATAGAATAGAATAGAATAGAATAGAATAGAATTAACCAGGTTGGAAAAGACCTTTGAGATCATCAAGTCCAACCTATCACCCAGCACCATCTGATCAACTAAACCATGGCACTAAGCACCCCATCCAGTCTCTTCCTAAACACCTCCAGGGATGGTGACTCCACCACCTCCCTGGGCAGCACATCCCAATGGCCAATCTCTCTTTCTGGGAAGAATTTCTTCCTAACATCCAGCCTAAAGCTCCCCTGGTGCAGCTTGAGACTGTGTCCTGTTAGACTTGATCTCAAAGGTCTTTTCCAACCTGGCTAGTTCTATTCTATTCTCCTCACCCTGATGGCTTTTCTGGCTCTGTGCTCACAGTTGCCCAGGTGAGGGCTTATGGAAACATGCACATGGCTGGAGGGGCTCTGGATGCTTGGCCCTGGGGGTCCTCACCCCCTGGAGGAGATGGCATTGCCCTGCCACAAACCCTCTGCATGCACTCTGCCCAGGCTGACCCCAGCCACCACTTATGCAGAGGGAGGTCCTGTCCTCTGCAGCTGTCCAGAATCAGAAAACCATAGATGGGTTGGCTTGGAAGGAATCTTCAAGAGAATCCACTTCCAGCCCCCTGCCATGGGCAGGGACACCTCCCACCAGCCCAGGCTGCTCAGGGCCTCATCCAGCCTGGCCTTGCACACCTCCAGGCAGAAGGCAGCCACAGCCTCCCTGGGCAACCTGTGCCAGGTTCTCTCTACCCATGTACTGAAGAACCTCTTCCTAATATCCATTCCCAGACCCAGATCTGCTGCTCCTGGAGAAAATCAAGTTCAGCCACGAGCTGCCCTCCCAAGGTTTGATGGCTGTCACTCTGCTGCTGCTGCTCCCCACTGCTGGCTGCTGTGCTGGGCACTGTACAAATGCTGCCCTCGAAGGGCAGTTGAGGTCTGGGTAGTGCCAGTGGTTGCTTTGGGTATTTGTCTTTCCTTCACCTGGGACATGATTTTCCAGTTGGACCCAGGGCTGGGCAGCCTACTGCTCCCAAGAGGTTGTGCTGCCCCAAAGGCAGGGGAGCAGGAGTAGTCTCAGGCAGAGGTGACCAGCAGAGGTTGAAGGATTCAGGACTCCCCATGATCCCATGGCAATCCAAGTGGGCATCCTCCAAAGAGGTGTTTGAGGTGCTGGCAGCCCAACACCCCAGCATCAGTCTGTCACATCTTACCTGGCTGTCTCTGGCCAGACAAGGTGCAGGAGCAGCCAGCCTCTGCCCCCCACCCCCCCCAGAGAGACAGCTCCACGGTGTCTGCCCCACAGAGTGCTCAGTGCAACCTGAGTACCTCTGGGGTGGGGGCCCCCAGCACCTTCAAAACAGATCATCACAGCATCACAGCAAGGCAGGGGTTGGAAGAGACCTCTGGAGGTCATCCAGGCCAACCCCCTGCCCAGGCAGGGTCACACAGGAACACATCCAGGGGGGTCTGGAATCTCTCCAGAGATGGAGGCTCCACCACCTCTGTGGGCAGCCTGCTCCAGGGCTCCAGCACCCTTCCATTACAGAAGTTCCTCCTCATCTTCAGATGAGCTTCTGATGGTCCAGCCTGTGCCCACTGCCCCTTGGGCTGGCACTGGGCACCACTGAACAGAGCCTGGCCCCATCCTCCTGCCACCCAGCCTTGTATTGATCAGCATTGATGAGATCCCCTTCAGGCTGCTCTTCTCCAGGGTGAACAGCCCAAATTCTCTCAGTGTCTCCTCACAGAGATGTTCCAGGCCCCTCAGCATCTTTGCAGCCCTATCAATATCCCCTTGGGAGCTGGTGAGGGAAGATCTGGTCAGAACATGCCCTCTGCAACCTGCTCAGGCTAGGGCTAGCAGGGCAGGTGGCTCTGTGCTGCTTTGTCCCATGGCTGCTGTTGACACTGCTGTGTGAAGAAAGCCAGAAAGCCTCTGAGCTCCTGGTGCAGATCCCACCCAGTGTCTCTGTGACTGTAAAATGGAATCACAAAATGTCTCAGGGTGGAAGGGACCTCTGAGTTCATCTCCTCCAACCTCCCTGCCACAGGCAGTGTTGCCCCACAGCTAGACTTGGCTGCTCAGGGCCTCATCCAACCTGGCTTTGAACACCCCCAGGGAGGAGGCATCCACAGCCCCCCTGGGCAGCCTGTGCCAGTCTCACCACCCTCACACTGAAAACTTCTTCCCCAGCTCCAGTCTAACCCTGCCCTCCCTCACCTTCAAACCATTCCCCCTTGGCCTGTCTCTAGACACCCTTGCTGCAGGATTCCTTCAGGTATGGGCTCACTGCTCCTTGCACCCTGAGCTCCTTGGACCCTGAGCTCCTCAGACCCTGAGCTCCTCAGGCCAGTGCCTGCAGTGCCTTCACAGAAGGGCTGCAGCCACCAGCGTGGCTCTGTTGCAAAGCTGAGAGTGACAACTTCACCTGCTCCTCCCTGCTGGCCACCCCAGCCCTGCCCTCTCTCTGGGCATGCCCCCACTCCCTGGCCACGCCACCTCCAGCCAACACATCCCCAGGTCACTCCTGCTGAGGACACAGCCACACAGAGAGCCTCAGCATCCATCCCCACAGAGATCTGGCAGCAGAGCCAGAGCCCAGCGTGTTCCAGCTTGGACACCCTGGAGCACTCTGCACAAATGTATCCTGCAGGAGAAAGAAAACCAAAGCAGGGATGACTGAGGAGGAGGATAAGCCCCCTCCTTTCTCTGGGAGCTTGTCCTTGCCCAGAGGAGGAGTCACCTGCTGCAGGAGTTCGACTGGGGGTAAGTGATAGACCATCTTAAGCTGAGCTGACATCTCCTATGAATGCTGCACTCAGGGCTGGGCAGGTCATGTGCAGGAATAAACAAGGGCCCAGGACGGGCTGGCAGCTCTTTAGAAGATGGTTAATGATGTGCTGCTCACGTTCCTCAGAGGCTGCTGCCATGGGCTGCCAGCAGCAGACACTGGCAGTCCCAGGATCATGGAATCATAGGATCACAGAATGCTCTGGGTGGGAAGGGACCCCAAAGCTCACCCAGTCCAACCCCCTGCACTCAGCAGGGACATCCTCCACCAGAGCAGGTTGCCCAGAGCCCTGTCCAGCCTCACCTGGAATAGCTCCAGGCATGGAGCCCCAACCACCTCCCTGGGCAACCTGTTGCAGTGTTCCACCACCCTCATGGTGCAGAACTTGTTCCTCACATGCAGTCTAAGTCTCCTCTCATTTCAAACCATTATCCCTAGTCCTGTGCCTGCAGGCCTTTGGGAACAGTCCCTCTGCAGCCTTCTTGTAGCCCCTTCAGGTACTGGGAGGCTGCTCTGAGGTCTCCCTGGAGCCTTCTCTTCTCCAGGCTGAACACCCCCAGCTCCCTCAGCCTGTCCCCATAGCAGAGCTGCTCCAACCCCCTGACCATTTTCATGGCCTCCTCTGGACCCTCTCCATCAGGTCCATGTCCCTCCTGTGTCAAGGGTCCCAGAGCTGGGCACAGCCCTGCAGGTGAGGTCTCCCAGGGCAGAGCAGAGGGGCAGGATCCTCTCTCTCCAGCTCTGGCCACACTGCTTTGGATGCAGCCCAGGCTGCCCTTGGCCTCCTGTGCTGCCAGTGCCCATTGCTGGCTCCTGCCCAGCTTCTCCCCCACCAGCACCCTAAGTCCTTTTCCTCAGAGCTGCTTTCTATCCCCTCCTCCCCCAGCCTGCACTGATAGGATTGTTCTGGCCCAGGTGCAGGACAGTAACTTCTGCCATGCCACAGCCTTCCCCTGGCACTAGGCATCAGGCCAACCTACCCTTCCCCCAGCCTTGCCCCACCACGACCAGCAGCAGCCCTGGGCAGAGGAACACAGTCCTGTGGTAGGGACCTTGGTGATCCAGGTGGCACAGAAGGGAGATGGTTGTGCAGCAGGGCATGGAACAGCCTCAGGTTTTGCACCCAAGCTTCGATAGGCTGAGAGAGCCTTGTGTCTAGGGCTGATGGTGGCCAGCATGGACACCAACCTTGAAAGGAGGAGGCTCTGGGGGCAGTGATGAGATGCTGCTCCACAAGACTTCTGAGAAGGGGATGAGGGAATTGGGGTTGTTGAGTCAGGAGACCTCATTGCTCGCTGCAGCTCCCTGAAAGGAGGTTGGAGCTTGGTGGGTGTTGGTCTGTTTCCCCAAGGAAATGGCATCAAGTTGTGCCAGGGGAGGTTTAGGCTGGACTTGAGGAACAATTTCTTCCCCAAAGGGTTGTCAAGGCCTGGCCCAGGCTGCCCAGGGTAGAGGTGGAGTCCCCATTCCAGGAGGGGTTTCAAAGCCATGGAGATGTGCTGCTGAGGAAGGTGGTTGGTGGCGATCTGGCAGTGGCTGAGAAACTGGTGGTGGCTGTGCTGGACTCACAGTCAGACCTGAGGACCTGAAAGGTCTCTTCCAACCAAAACCATTCTGTGTTGCTATGTTTCCAGACCTGGCAGGGGAGGGTTGTTAAGGAGCTGGACCTGCAGCTAATGGGGCTGAGAGGGCAGCACCTGGAGGGTAGGGCATCAGCAGGACAGCCCTGGTGGACATCCACTCCTCAGCACCAGCTGTTTCTCACACCGCAGCTTGTGAGCCAGCAGCTCCGTGGCTGGCCTAGAGCCTGGGCAGACAGGGCCCAGGTCAGAGTGGTACAAAGGGAGGATGAGATGGAGAATCATTCCAACTGCCACAGTTCTGTGCAGGCCAGCTCCCCACCACAGCCTGAGGCTGGCCTGAGCCTGGGCCTGAGGCTGAGGGAAGGCATGGAGCGTCCCACAGGCAGGGATGGAAATGTGTCAGGCTCAGAGCAGCTCCCTCCTGGGCTCCGCTGCCGCTTCCTGTTCCCAGGGCAGGAAATACCAAGCACAGAGCTCCCTGCATGACTTCAGAGCTTCCACTTCCAGCCCTGCCTGCAGCAGCAGGACGGAGGAGCCTGCAGCCTGGAAGCAGCCTGCCCAGAGGCTTTGCTCCTGTGGAACAGATCCCCTCCATCTCTGCCCCTTGGGGAGCCAAGTGCCCAGGAGCAGCTTCTCCTGATGTCAGAGTCGGGAGGTGGTGGCACTGAGGTCCCAGGCTGTCACTCCTGGTGCTGGGCATTTGCTTTGCTTTCTGCCCTCACTCAGAGGCAGGCAAATGGTGCACAGGGAGCCAGGCTGTGCACTGCCCCCCTCCTGAACACAGCTTCAGCAGCCCTATTGCTGCCACCGTGGTCTGTGCCCTACAAGCCCTGCATGGGGACAGGGTCCCACCTGCTGCTCCCCTTTCCCCACTGGGGTCACAGCCTCCCCTCTGCACAGCATGGGCTGGTGGGCAGCACGTTATCATGGTGGGCACCAGGTTATCATGGTGGGCACAATCTTCTTGTGGTGGGCATCATGTTCCTGTGGTGGGCATCATGTTCTCGTGGTGGGCATCATGTACTAGTGGAGGGCATCATGTTCCTGTGGTGGGCATCATGTTCTTGTGGTGGGCATCATGTTCCTGGGGTGGGCATCATGTACTAGTGGTGGGCGTCATGTACTAGTGGAGGGCATCATGTTCTTGTGGTGGGCATCATGTTCCTGGGGTGGGCATCATGTTCTTGGGGTGGGCATCGTGTTCTTGGGGTGGGCATCATGTTCTTGGGGTGGGCATCGTGTTCTTGGGGTGGGCATCATGTTCCTGTGGTGGGCATCATGTTCTTGTGGTGGGCATCCTGTTCCTGTGGTGGGCATCATGTTCTTGGGGTGGGCATCGTGTTCTTGGGGTGGGCATCATGTTCCTGTGGTGGGCATCATGTTCTTGTGGTGGGCATCATGTTCCTGTGGTGGGCATCATGTTCCTGTGGTCATCATGTACTAGTGGTGGGCATCATGTACTAGTGGTGGGCATCATGTTCCTGTGGTGGGCATCATGTACTAGTGGTGGGCATCATGTTCCTGTGGTGGACATCATGTACTAGTGGTGGGCATCATGTTCCTGGGGTGGGCATCATGTACTAGTGGTGGGCGTCATGTACTAGTGAAGGGCATCATGTTCTTGTGGTGGGCATCATGTTCCTGGGGTGGGCATCATGTACTAGTGGTGGGCATTGTGTTCCTGGGGTGGGCATCATGTACTAGTGGTGGGCATCATGTTCCTGTGGTGGGCATCATGTTCCCGTGGTGGGCATCATGTACTAGTGGTGGGCATCATGTTCTTGTGGTGGGCATCATGTACTAGTGGTGGGCATCATGTTCTTGTGGTGGGCATCATGTTCCTGTGGTGGACATCATGTTCCTGGGGTGGTCATCATGTACTAGTGGTGGGCATCATGTTCCTGTGGTGGGCATCATGTTCCTGGGGTGGGCATCATGTTCCTGTGGTCATCATGTACTAGTGGTGGGCATCATGTTCTTGTGGTGGGCATCATGTACTAGTGGTGGGCATCATGTTCCTGTGGTGGGCATCATGTTCCTGTGGTGGGCATCATGTACTAGTGGTGGGCATCATGTTCCTGTGGTGGGCATCATGTACTAGTGGTGGGCATCATGTTCTTGTGGTGGGCATCATGTTCCTGGGGTGGGCATCATGTACTAGTGGTGGGCATTGTGTTCCTGGGGTGGGCAACATGTACTAGTGGTGGGCATCATGTTCCTGGGGTGGGCATCATGTTCCTGTGGTCATCATGTACTAGTGGTGGGCATCATGTTCTTGTGGTGGGCATCATGTACTAGTGGTGGGCATCATGTTCCTGTGGTGGGCATCATGTTCTTGTGGTGGGCATCATGTACTAGTGGTGGGCATCATGTTCCTGTGGTGGGCATCATGTACTAGTGGTGGGCATCATGTTCCTGTGGTGGGCACAATCTTCTTGTGGTGGGCATCATGTTCCTGTGGTGGGCATCATGTACTAGTGGTGGGCATCATGTTCCTGTGGTGGGCATCATGTACTAGTGGTGGGCATCATGTTCCTGGGGTGGGCATCATGTACTAGTGGTGGGCATCATGTTCCTGTGGTGGGCACAATCTTCTTGTGGTGGGCATCATGTTCCTGTGGTGGGCATCATGTACTAGTGGTGGGCATCATGTACTAGTGGAGGGCATCATGTTCCTGTGGTGGGCATCATGTTCTTGTGGTGGGCATCATGTTCCTGGGGTGGGCATCATGTACTAGTGGTGGGCGTCATGTACTAGTGGAGGGCATCATGTTCTTGTGGTGGGCATCATGTTCCTGGGGTGGGCATCATGTTCTTGGGGTGGGCATCGTGTTCTTGGGGTGGGCATCATGTTCCTGTGGTGGGCATCATGTTCTTGTGGTGGGCATCATGTACTAGTGGTGGGCATCATGTACTAGTGGTGGGCATCGTGTTCCTGTGGTGGGCATCATGTTCTTGGGGTGGGCATCGTGTTCTTGTGGTGGGCATCATGTTCCTGTGGTGGGCATCATGTTCTCGTGGTGGGCATCATGTACTAGTGGTGGGCATCATGTACTAGTGGTGGGCATCATGTTCCTGTGGTGGGTATCATGTTCTTGTGGTGGGCATCATGTACTAGTGGTGGGCATCATGTTCCTGTGGTGGGCATCATGTTCTTGTGGTGGGCATCATGTACTAGTGGTGGGCATCATGTTCTTGTGGTGGGCATCATGTTCCTGGGGTGGGCATCATGTACTAGTGGTGGGCATTGTGTTCCTGGGGTGGGCATCATGTACTAGTGGAGGGCATCATGTTCCTGTGGTGGGCATCATGTTCTTGGGGTGGGCATCGTGTACTAGTGGTGGGCATCATGTACTAGTGGTGGGCATCATGTTCCTGTGGTGGGTATCATGTTCTTGTGGTGGGCATCATGTACTAGTGGTGGGCATCATGTTCCTGTGGTGGGCATCATGTTCTTGTGGTGGGCATCATGTACTAGTGGTGGGCATCATGTTCCTGTGGTGGGCATCATGTTCCTGGGGTGGGCATCATGTACTAGTGGTGGGCATTGTGTTCCTGGGGTGGGCATCATGTACTAGTGGTGGGCATCATGTTCCTGGGGTGGGCATCATGTACTAGTGGTGGACATCATGTACTAGTGGTGGGCATCATGTACTAGTGGTGGACATCATGTTCCTGTGGTGGGCATCATGTACTAGTGGTGGGCATCATGTTCCTGTGGTGGGCATCATGTTCTTGTGGTGGGCATCATGTACTAGTGGTGGGCATCATGTTCCTGGGGTGGGCATCATGTACTAGTGGTGGGCGTCATGTACTAGTGGAGGGCATCATGTTCTTGTGGTGGGCATCATGTTCCTGGGGTGGGCATCATGTACTAGTGGTGGGCATTGTGTTCCTGGGGTGGGCATCATGTACTAGTGGTGGGCATCATGTTCCTGTGGTGGGCATCATGTACTAGTGGTGGGCATCATGTTCCTGGGGTGGGCATCATGTACTAGTGGTGGGCATCATTTTCTTGTGGCGAGCATCATGTTCCTGGGGTGGGCATCATGTTCCTGGGGTGGGCATCATGTACTAGTGGTGGGCATCATGTTCCTGTGGTGGGCATCATGTTCCTGGGGTGGGCATCATGTTCTTGTGGTGGGCATCATGTTCCTGTGGTGGGCATCATGTACTAGTGGTGGGCATCATGTTCCTGTGGTGGGTGCCATGTTCTGAGGTGTACCCCACGTTCTTGCAGTGGGCACACTTTTTCTTGGGGTATGCCCAATGTTCTTGGGGTGTGCCCCAGGTTCCTGCAGTGTGCCAAATGTTTGCATCCCCATTCTGGTTTTGGAGGGTTTGGTTGAGCCCTGTCCTGCTGGGCCACAGTGCAGAGTGGCTGGCAGCTGATGCCAAAGGAGCTGTTTCCCCCACTCTGCTGCTTAGAAATGCCAAGGCAGTGCCCGGCCTGGCTCTGGCAAGGCTTCCAATCTGTCTGGTGATCTCCCAGCACTTTATTAAGCCAAGCAGCAAGGACAGACTCTGGGATGGGACCTGATGGCTCCAAGCAGGGTCCATGCTGGGGTTCCTCACGTTTGTGCCACAGCTGCTGCAGGGTGCAGGGAGAGGTCCCTCTGCTTGCCTGGCATCCGGAGCTCCCCAGCGCAAAGGTACCCTGGAGGTTCCCTCACCAGAGCTGAGCTTTGGGGTTGCCCTCCAGGAGACACCTCCGGGGCACTGCTGCTCCCTGCCAGCACCTTCCTGGAGACCCCACCGAAGGATCCCCACGGGCAGGGGCAGGAGCTGCGCACGCAGGAGCCCAGGGGTGCCCAGCACGACCTGAGCCCGGCCGGGGAGGTGCCTGCGCCATGCGTGCGCCCCCCGCGCCGCTCAGCAGCCCTGCTCTTGGCCCGGGTGCGGCTGGAGCCAGCTGCTCCTGGCGCCGGCGCTCCTCTCTGCCAGGCGCTGAGCCATCTGCCTGGCAGGGCCAGCCACACCTGCTGGGAAGGAGACAGAAGCTGGGCAGCCTCCCGCCTCGGCTGTGCGGCTTTGCGGCTGACGGCATCGCACGGCGGCTCCGGGAGGGCTCCTTGTGTTTGCACAAAGAGAGAGGAGATAAGGACATGCTGCTCCCCCTCCGCCCCCCGCCGCGCCGTCACTGCCAGGCGGCAGCGCGGAGGCAGCCGTGCGACCTCCCCCCGACCAGCTGGGGGGCACCCCAGTCCCTTCTTCTGGGGCAGCCCTTGGCACTGCCCAGCACCGGCAGCCCCAGCCCTCCGCTGAGGCTCCTGCCTGTGCTCAGCTCAGGAGCCAGCATGGAGCAGGAGGGGCTCTCTCCGGAGCAGGCAAGAGGCTCTTTGCTCCCAGCAGGACAGGGCAGTAGAGATGTGCCCCCTCTCCCGTGCCAGGGTTGGTGACTGCCCTGGGTGTGCCCACTGCTGTAGTCACTGGTGTGCTGGAGAGGAGCAGAGGGGACACATTGGCTCTGCCTGCTCCTGCTGGGCTCACTCCACCCTGCCCCTCTGCACAGAAGTGTCAGAAGCGTCCCACAGGCGGGTGCCAGGGTGCAGGCTACCTCCCCAGCTCCTGGTGCATCGGGGCTGGGTGGCACCACAGTACTGAGGGTGCCAGGGTGCTGACACAGCCCTCTCGCTCCAGCCCCAGGCCAGGAACAGCACCAGTTAGGTGCTGGGATGCAAGGTCCCACCACTCAGAGCTGGATGGAGGAGCTGGGGTCTCCTGGCCTCTGGTGTGGCCAAGCCAGGCAGCAGGCCAGGCAGGCATGATGGAGAGCATCTCCAGACCCCCCATTGCTGGACATCCCACAGGTGGATCTTCTGCCCTGCCTGGTTTCTCCTGGGTGGGATGAGGCAGCAAATGGGCATCACCCAGTGGTGCTTCCCCCAGCCTGGCTGGCTTCTCCCACCCCAGGGCAGGCAGGGCATCTCTGCCACTCCAGTAGTGCCATGGCTGGGAGCCTGGCAGCCCCTCCTGCTGCCACTGAGCCCCAAACCACCTTCCTCCAGCCCACCACAGGGCCAGGCCACACCTGACCTTTGTTTGCTGCCCAGCCAAGGCAGGGAGGTGTCTTCTGCTTCTGAGGGGCTGGGGAGGTGGCTTCCATACCCCACCCCCTTGCCCCAGCAGCTCACCTGGGTAGCAGAGCTGAGGGCTGCAAGGAGCTCAGCTCCTCCTGGAGCCTGCCAGCTCTCCCATCCTCTGGAGCAGCTCATCAGCAGGACAGACCTTGGCAAATGGAGGCACAAAAGGTCTTCCTGGATGGTTTGTTCCAGGTTTAATGGCCTGCCTTGCTGTGAGGATCCCTGACCCTGCCTGCTTCCACTTTCTCCAGACACAGCCTGCTGTCATGGCTACAGCTTTGCTCTACACAGGAGAGCCTGAGCTAGGCTGGAGAGGTGAGGAGGACCAATGTGAGCACTGTGAGCCCAGCAGACCTGGGTGCCCCAGAGCAGCAGCCTGGAAACAGGGACCAGTGCCACCTTCTGCAGACACCTCCATCCCAGCCAGTCCCTCAGCTGTGGCTGTGGCTCAGGATGTGGTGACCTCAGGGAAGAGGATTTGCCTCCTAGCACCCACTGCTGACAGCTCTGCCAGGCAGAGCAGGGGCAAAAGGGTGCTGAGAGGCACCAGCAGTGTGCTGGGATGGGCAGGCAGGTCCGAGGGCACCCCATGTGCCCAGGGTGCCCCAGCCACAGGCCTGGCCAGCTGACACCCCAGTGTGTGTCACAAAGCTGGGTGCTGGCCACAGCCCTGCTCAAAGGCTGAGCAGAGGACTCAGAGGAACAGAGAGGTGGGGCTGGAATCCAGCTGCCCTATGGAGCACCTCAGCTTGGTCCTGGCATGGCACTGAAAGCAGGTTGGCAGCAGCAGCACTGAAGACCTTAGCAGCAGCTCCTAGGTCTTGTGTGAGCCCTCCAGGGTTTGCTAACCCCAGCTGGTGCCCTGCTGAGATCTGATGCTCTCCCAGGACCCCACCCAGGAGCCTTCTCTCCCCATCCCACCCATTCCAGTACCAGCCTGGCAGTGTGCAGCGGAAGGCTTGGGCTGCTTCTTGCCCATCCCTAGGGCTTCCTCACCCCAGGAGGCTGTCCTGCCCCATAGAGTGAGCCACACCTGCTGATGCCTCCCACCCCCAGTGGACATCTGATGGTTCTGGCAGCATTTCACAAACCTCCTCCTGCCACAGCTGAGAAACAACTTTGCTCCAGGAGAGCTGCTTTGACCTTGCCCTGGGGTGACTCGGTGGTGGCTGCAGGAGGGGACATGAGCTCAGCAGCCTGGCTGATGGGGAGGGAAACCCACACCCCCCATCCAGCAACCTCTCTCCTACCTTTCTTCTCTCCCTGCCATCCATTTGGTGGGCACTGCAGCCTCCCTGGAGCTTTATCTTGGTTCTCTCGAAGGCTCCCTGGCTGACACCAGCACCGTATGGGAGCAGCCAGCCGAGGAGAGCTGTAAATCTCTGCAGGCCTCATCTTGTGGGGCACATTAGCTGCTTTAAACTTGTCAGCTGGCAGCGATGGAAATTGACTGCTCCCAGCCCTCCTCCCCTCCACAGCCTGCTCCGCCGGCTCGCTGCGGCAGGAGAGGCGCCGCAGCCCTGCCGGGCAGGGGCTGCCTGTGCGCCCCCCACACCTGCCCTTGGTGACCGTGTGTGCCTCAGGGATGTTTCCTGAGTCCCACCAGGGCTATGCATGTCTGTCTCCAAGCCATCTCGTTCCCTTCTGTCCCCTGTGAGCCTGCCCCCAACCCGGAGGTGTGAATGGGGACACACAAATCCACCTCACCTGCAGGGCGGTGTCCAGCTCTGGGGGCCCCAGCACAGGAACAACATGGACCTGATGGAGGGGGCCCAGAGGAAGACCACAACGATGATGAGAGGGCTGGAGAACCTCTGCTGTGAAGACAGGCTTAGCTGTTCAGCCTAGAGAAGAGAAGGCTCCAGGGAGACCTCAGAGCAGCCTGCCAGTACCTGAAGGGCTCCAGGAGAGCTGGGGAGGGACTTTGGACAAGGGCTGGGAGTGCCAGGACCAGGGACAATGGCTTTGAGCTGGGAGAGGGGAGACTGAGACTGGAGGTGAGGAAGAAATTCTTGGTAGTGAGGGTGGGGAGATGCTGGAACAGGAGGCTGTGGCTGCCTCCTGCCTGGAGCTGTTCAAGACCAGGCTGGATGAGGCCTTGAGCAACCTGGGGGAGGTGGGAGGTGTCCAGGGACACCTTAGAGCAGCCTTCCAGTACCTGAAGACAGCCACAGGAGGTCTGGGGGAGGAGTTTTGACAAAGGCTGAGAGTGACAGTATGAGGGACAGTGGTTTGAAACTGGAAGAGGTTGGACATCAGGAGGAAGTTCTGCACAGTGAGGGTGGGGAGACACTGAAGACATTTAATGTGAGGCTTGATGGGGCCCTGAGCAACCTGCTCTGGTTGGAGGTGCTCCTGCTGCCTGCAGGGGGGCTGGCCAAGATGATTTTTGAGGGTCCCTTCTCTGGTGTGTGAGAGCACACCCATCCGTGCAGCTTGGCTTTCCCCTCGCCAGCTGTGTGGGATGAGACCAGATCCCACTGGAGAGGCTGGGAAGGCTTCTGAAAATCAGCCCCAGCTTCCAGGCAAGCTGCTGGGCTCCAAATCCATGTGGATGGATGTGTGAGCTCCAGGGGCCAGCACAGCCTGGCACACAAAGCCGAGGGACCTGCAGCCAGCCCAGCTGCTCCTTGCCCACCTGGGAAGGAGTCTTCTGCTGCCCTTGCAACAGCTCTGGAGGCACCAACAGCTCACAAGACATGCTGGGAGCTGCCAGGAGGAGAAGCTGTGCTTGAACAGCTCTCCTTGAGGCAAACTCCCACACAGGCATCTTGTCAAAGGGGCACCTGACCCCATCCACACATCCAGCCTGGGCATCCCACAGATCTGCTGTGGCGCCAGCGTGTGGCAGGCACCCACCTCGCCCCCATCGTGCTCAGCTGAGCACAGGGAGCCCCCTCCTCCCTGCTGACTGCATCGTTCACCCCTGCAGATGCTCCCCAGCCCCTGCGTGGGTCCCCGGTAAGGAGACCCTGGAGCAAGCAAGGTCCTTCACTCCCATCCCCCCACGTCGTGCTCCGCAGCCATCGCCCCGGGGCCCCCACCTGCGTGGGGGTGTCCGGGAAGCAGCTTCACACCACCCCTCCCCAGGCCAACGCAGCCACCCTGGAGCATCCCCCAGGGTGATGAGCGGCAGCTGAGCGGCGGCTGCGGAGGGTGCGTGGCAGCCGCGCTCCGGCCCGCATCAGCCCCGGCTCCGTGACCCTGCCGGTGCCACCGGCTCAGGGCGGCCCCGGCGCTGGAGACGAGGCGGGGGCCCGGAGCAGCTCCTGCGTCAGAAATCCGCTCTTCCCCCGCCGCTAATTTCTCTCCTTGGTTACGGGAGGCAGGGAAGAAGCGGTCCGGGTGGGAGGGGGGGGGCATCTGGGCCAGGGAGCGTGGGGGCCCTGGCACGGTGTGATCCAGCCCCGGCGCGGAATCGGTGCCCCCGGATCAGCCGAGCTGGCGGTGACGCAGCGCTGGCAGCCTGCGGCGCGGAGGGGGAGGACGGCGGTGGCAGCGGGCAGCCCACCCGGGCCACGGCCACCGGGAAGCGGGGGACGGGCTGCCGAGACGGTGGGCATGGGGGCACCGCCAGCACAGCCCCGGCCCCCGCTGCCGCGCCCCCCGCCGCGGCTCCCTGACGGCCGCTGCGCCGCAGCCCCTGCACCGCGCTCCCCGCGGCGTCCGTCTGCGGCGATGCCCAGCAATAAGCTGGCAGCCGAGCAGAGCCAGAGCCGTGTCCACCCACCGCTCCACGTGAGCCATGGCAGCAGAGGGCCGGAGCAGCCAGCTGGGCACAGCTCCGGCGCTGCGGCCCTCTGATAAGGCTGGATTTGGGTCCTGCAAACCTGTGACAAGAGGGATGCCAGCGTGGGGGTGGGCAGCTAAGCTCCCTGTCACCTGCAGGGCAGCGCATCCTCGGGGACCCTGCCAGCCCAGCTCCCTGCGGGCGGCACAGAGGCTCCAAAGGCAGGGAGGGTGCCCAGGCACCCCGAGCCCGCCGTGCTGTGCCTTCCAGCAAAGCAGGGTGCGGGTCCTGACGCTGGTCCTGCAGCTGCAGCGCAGCGTTAGGAGCCTGATTTGCAGCTCGCTGCTGGGAACACGGTGCTCTAACCCAGCAGCTTGCTTATTACATCGACAGCATAAACGTGTCACAAATTGCCTGAATTAGCCATGTGCCATGAACAGGTTTATGGATAATGGGATGCAGAGCCCCTTTCAGGAGCAGGCAGCTCGCAACCCAGTTAAGACAGCTCCAGCCCCAGCCCCTCCCCGCTGGAAGATGAGAGCCCGTTGGCTGCACCGGGCAAAACCCACTGCCCCTCTGCTGTGAACAGAGGTGCCCTCGGGGCAGGATCCAGCCCGGCCAGCACAGCCTGCTCTCCCAGCTGCCTCCACCTCCTCTGCCCTCTTCACCTGGGTTTTTATTTCCTTGGGGGAAAAAAATTATCTTCCTCTCCCCCCACCCCGAAGATGTTTTCCCGTGGGGTGTGGGGAGGGGGACGCTGTCACCCACCACTTCTGTGCCCAGATTGCACAGCAACTGGGCAAAACCATCCTGTCCTGCACCCGGGGCTGTGCTGAGCTTGGACCTTCAAATTAAACCTCCTCAGCTCTACTGACGTGGCCCCCATGGGTGACCAGGTCCAGACCCACACCTTGCAGCAGCTCTGACAGGGTGCAAGGGAGGACCTGAGCTCTCTCTTTTGATGGTTTTCTCTGCATGCATTCATTTGCTGCCTGCTTCACCTCTAGGTTTAGCTTTTGCATTTCCTGCAACAAGGCATTCCCCAGCCTCATCCCAGAAACTCGGGAGGGCTGAAAGGGGTTGGGTCACTGTTGTCCAAACGTGGTCAGCCTGGTGTCCTTGTGCCTGGGCTCTCCTCTGAGCCCACGGCTTCTCACCCTGCACTTCAGCTCTTCTGAGTGTTTTCAGGGGCGCACCACGCTCTGGGGAACGTCACCATGGGGCAGCAGAAGGTCTGGAGGGGCCCTGGCTCCGCATTCATCTGCACTCCGCGCTCCCTGCAAGAAGGCTGGCTTCAGAAAGGGGCTAATTAATGTCCACCGGCGTCTCGGTGCAGCAGGCACCAGGCGGGAGCGTGCAGGGGAGAGAGACAAAGAGCGAAGCAGCCGCGGCGGGGAAGGGCCAGGCTCGCCTCCCGCACACGCCTGTGCCTCGGCAGAGAAAGCAAAACTGAGAAGTGCCTAAAATTAGAGCTGCCAAACCCCAGCTGGGGAAGCCTGGAAAGATCCCCAGGCCCTGGAGCCTTGGGCGAGCTGCATGAAAGGCAGTGGAGGGGAAGGAAAGGGAGCTTGGGGACCGTGGCAAGTAGAGCGAGGCGCGGTGGGAGCGGATGGCTGCCTGCTCCTGCTCCTGCTCCTGCTCCTGCTCCCCCTCCTCATCCCGGCGCCTGCCAGCGACGCCCCCTCCCTGCGCCCCACGCCGGAGCCCCGCGGGGCACAGGGGACCCGCTGAGCCTCGGAGGGCATCCGTCTGGGGACACAGCTCTGCTGGCACAGTGGGGAAAGGTGCATGTGGCCCCAGCACTGCAGGCACCCCCCAGCTAGCCACCCCAGCTTCTCCACCTCTCCAGCAGACCCCCAGACCTCATGCTGCTGCCTGGTCTGTGGCTTTTGGAGACTGCTCCCTCAGCCCAGGGGTTGAAAAGCACATGCCTGGGGCCCTCTTCAGTGGGGGTTGCATCACCACACCGTGTCCCACACCTTGCAGCCTGCCCCAAGGCCAGATGAGGTTCTGGAGGAGCAGGGATAACAAGAAGGCCAGAAGCTAGGCGATCTGAGTCACCACTGTCCTCATTCACCTTCACCCAGCAAACCAGGAAGGCAACCCTCTGACCCCTCCAGGTACCCACCCCGGGGTATTGTCCTGCCCAGGGTGACTTGATCGATGAGTCAGTCACAAGCTCTGCCATTAGCCAGAGACATCAACGCAGCTGAGGTGCAAGGCACCAATCCCTCAGCATCCCCCAGGCCAGTTCCTCCCACAGGGGGCTGAGCAGACCTGCCTGAGTCCCGGCACATCCCAAGGCTCCTCTGGATTCACAGAGCAGGAGCTTAGACAGCAGCCAGCAGGGTGAGGGGCAAAGTCCCCAGCCATGCACCAGCCAGACAGCTAAAAGCTGCAAAAAGCAGCAGCTTCACAGGCAGCCAGGGACTCTGTGCTGAACTTGGCTTCCCAGCTCCTATTTGTTCATGATCAAAGCAAGTGAGGTTTAGCACCAGCTCCACTCAGCTCAGGAGATGCTAGAAAATGGCTGAGTCAAGGGCAGGGCTCTGGCATTTCCCAAAGTCACACAGGCAGCTGCACCCTGGCAGCTGGAGAAGGCCTGGTCCCTGCCTTCTCCACCGGCACCCCACCCTGACCAGTCCTCTCTGCATGCCACAGAGCTTGGAGTGAATCAGTGTCGTGGTTTAGGGAGCAGACAGAGGCTCTTTTACCCCTTTTGGGTCATCCCAGTTTCTTAAACCCACAGCAATCAGCCCCTGCTTGTCACTTGTCCAGGAGTCACTGCTGGGTACCTGCAGGAGTGCCCCAGAAGGAGGGAGATGCTTTGGACATGGAACTAGTGGAGCAGGTCCAGGGGAGGTCACCAAGATGATCAGAGGCTGGAGAATCTCCCCTGTGGGCACAGGCTGGGAGAGTTGGGGCTCTTCAGCCTGGAGAAGAGAAGGCTCCAGGGAGACCTCAGAGCAGCCTTCCAGTACCTGAAAGGGCTTCAGGAGAGCTGGGGAGGGACTTTGGACAAGGGCTGGGAGTGCCAGGACCAGGGACAATGGCTTTGAGCTGGGAGAGGGGAGACTGAGGAAGTGAGGAAGAAGAGACTGGAGGTGAGGAAGAAATTCTTGGCAGTAAGGATGGGGAGACACTGGCACAGGCTGCCCAGGGAGGCTGTGGCTGCCTCCTCCCTGGAGGTGTTCAGGGCCAGGCTGGATGAGGCCTTGAGCACCCTGGGCTGGTGGGAGGTGTCCCTGCCTATGGCATGGAACTGGGTGAGCTTTGAGGTCCCTTCCAAGCCAACCCATTCTGTGGTTTTGTGACAGGAGCTGCAAAGAAAGAATCCTGAGAGGCAAATTCACACCAGAGGGATGCCCTGGGAGCAGCTCACCCTGAGCTCATCACTGCCAGTCCTCCTGGCAGGCTCTGGTCCTTCTGTATGCTGTGACAGCCAAGGGACCGTGTCCTGCCTCTGCTCTACCATCCCACCTCTTGCTTCCAGCACAAGTTGATACTGCAGGATGAAACAGGGCTGGGATGGAAGAGAAACAGTTTTGTGGCACTGCTGTTGCTGGGTTGAGGATAGGATGGGACAGGCAGAATGGGATGAGGCAGCCAGCAGATGATGGAATGGGAGAGGATCATTTGGACAGGACAGGATACAGCATAGGGGATGTGGTGGGATGGGATAAGAGAGAGGGGTGGGAGGGATTGGCATGGGATGGGAAGGGACAGGAGAGGATGTAATGGGACAGAACCACTGGGACAGAACAGGATGTGGTACAGCACAGGGGATGTCTGGGGTGAGATAAAAGAGAAGGGAAGGGAAGGGAAGGGAAGGGAAGGGAAGGGAAGGGAAGGGAAGGGAAGGGAAGGGAAGGGAAGGGAAGGGAAGGGAAGGGAAGGGAAGGGAAGGGAAGGGAAGGGAAGGGAAGGGAAGGGAAGGGAAGGGAAGGGAAGGGAAGGGAAGGGAAGGGAAGGGAAGGGAAGGGAAGGGAAGGGAAGGGAAGGGAAGGGAAGGGAAGGGAAGGGAAGGGAAGGGAAGGGAAGGGAAGGGAAGGGAAGGGAAGGGAAGGGAAGGGAAGGGAAGGGAAGGGAAGGGAAGGGAAGGGAAGGGAAGGGAAGGGAAGGGAAGGGAAGGGAAGGGAAGGGAAGGGAAGGGAAGGGAAGGGAAGGGGAGGGGAGGGAAGGGGAGGGAAGGGGAGGGGAGGGGAGGGGAGGGGAGGGGAGGGGAGGGGAGGGGAGGGAAGGGGAGGGGAGGGGGGGGGAGGGGAGGGGAGGGGAGGGGAGGGGAGGGAACAGGGAAGGATGGACAGTACTGCATGCATGGATGGGTTGGGAAGAACAAGAAGTCCCTCTGAGGCTCCCTGTGGCCACACTGGGGTGGCTCAGTCGAGGCCTCCTGGCCTGTGAGCTGCCCAGCAGCCGCAGGAAGGGCTGCCAGCAGCACGGGGCTGCCCTCAGTGCCCCGCTGGGCACCAGAGGCGAGGCCCAGCGCAGGCGTCCGCCGCGTCCCCGCGGGCAGCAAAGTGCTCCCTGGAGCATGAGATCTGATTAGGTTGGTGACACACCACAGTGTGGCAAGCGGGCCACGGCTGGCACCGCGGCGCCCGCCTCCTGCCGGGGCGCCAGGGGCTGGCACGCAGCGGGAGGGGCAGGGGCAGCCTGGGGAGCTGTAGCCTGGCATAGATACTGTGGGACGTGGGGGATGACAAGGACAGGGTCAGGCCTGGCTGCCAGCGTGTGTGGGTGATGAGATGAGCTCAGCTCAGCTGGCTGCATGCCCACCCCCTGCTCCCCGGGCAGCCACCAGCCCTGGGGACTGTGGGAGGGCAAAGGCAATCACAGAGTAGTTTGGGTGGGAAGGGACCTCCAAAGCTCATCCAGTCCAACCCCCTGCACTCAGCAAGGGCATCTTCACCAGAGCAGGTTGTCCAGAGCCCTGTCCAGCCTCACCTTGAACATCTCCAGGCATGGGGCCTCAACCACCTCCCTGGGCAACCTGTTCCACTGTTCCCCTGCCCTGATGGTAAAGAGTTAGGGTAAAAGTCACCCTACCCCGGTGGGTGCTTAGTCCCCCCCAGCCTGCCCCTGGCTGAGGAATGATCCTCTCCCACCTTTGGGGGCCAGGCAGCTGCCGTGCCCTGGGTGGGCACAGCTCCCCCAGCCCACCAGGCTGCTGGAGGTGAGGAGAGCAGCACGGGCAGGGCAGGAGGCAGCTTCAAAGGCCCCTCGGGGAGAGGAGCAGTACCTGCTCCGCAGCTTACCCTTCACGTCTGCTGCCTCTAACGGTTTCAGAGCCGTGCCTGCCTCTTTATTTGAGATCTTTCAACAGCTGTCTGATAGAGAAGACCTTTATCTTGCCTCTCCTGGGCTCCCATCCAACACCAATCTCTGGAGGTGGGGAAGAAGGGGGGGTGGGGGACGACGACAAAAAACCCCACCCAGCGCAGCCTGCTGAGGGAGAGCCTCACCTAAAGCGCTGCCTGTGGAAAATTACTGCCACCGCCCGGCGCCCAGCCCTGGCCCCCGGCCCACCCTCGCCAGCCAGCGCCTCCTCCTACGCCTTTTGTGCCTGGAGGGCTGGTGGTTTCCACACCCCCCCCCTTCCTGCTGGGAGAATGGGGACTTCAGCTTCTGGACAAGCCCCTGAGAAAGCGACTTCACACGTGCTCGGGGCACTGAGTCGGGGGTTTTATTTCGTTTCGTCTGAGCCTTGGATGGTTTTGCCCAGAGTGGCTGTGCAGGCTCTGACAGCCATCCCAACCCTCCCCCACACCCCACCTCCCCTCCCCTCCCCACCAGTCCCTGCCCCGAGCAACTGCTCGAGTTGGAGATGCCTCTGCTCCCTGCCAGGAGCTTGGACAAGATGACCTCAGAGGGTCCCTTCCAAGCCAGTGCTTTCTGTGATTCTCTGATTCAATGTCCACCACCCAGCATCAGCAGACCAGGGACCACTTGTGCCAGTGGCATTGCTGGCAGCCTGCTGAGCTGTGCCAGTGCTGTAGGCTGTGGCACCAAGCTTTCCTCATCCAGGCACGAGTCCAGCCAGGTCCTGCTCAGCCTGGTCCACAGCCCTGCCCCAGTCCCGGCTGCCCCACGGTCACACTTCCTCCCCAGAGGAACAGCATCAGACTTCAGGGCAGGTGATCCCCCTCCTCTGGTCCATACAGACACAAGAAGACTAGAAGTCAGCTCTGCCACCTCAGGTTATCTGCAAGCAGAGCTCTGCAAATGAAGCCTGCGTGCCCTGGATGACTCCTTCACAGGCAGAGGCACCAAGGCTCTGTGAGGCTTCCTCTCAACTCTTGCAGCATCTCCTTCAGCACAGAATGGAGCACCCTGGGGTCCACTGCTTGAGCCCTTGCTGGCCCCAGGGCATTGAGGCCCCAGGCTGTGTTTGTGCTGTCCACTCAGCATCTCCTCTTGTCTGCAGGCCATGGCACTGTATGTTCCTCCAAGATGCCCACCAGCAGGCTGGAAAGTTCTCAGTCCTGGAGCTGGGATTAAAGACAGGCAGTTGCAGTTTCTTCCCATCTGGAATGCTCTGAACAGAGCTTTGCCTGAGGGGAGAGGTGCACAAACCTCCCCACATGGCTGGCTGGGAAAAAAGGGCTGTTGTCTCCCAGACCACAGCTAGGTGAGCTGAGTCACACACCTCACAGAAAGGTGGTTTGGGCTGGTTGGGGGGCAGGGGGGAGAAAAGAAAGGCAAATTGTTTCCCATGGCAAACAAACCACCAAGAGCCACCTGCTTTACCTCCCTCCTGTCATCTGATGGCTGCTTCAGACCAAGGCATTGTGACCCTGGTGCCACGTGTGACTCCAGAGCTCCATCACCTCCTCTCCACCGTGGGGCTGGCAGTGTACATCACACAGGAGTCACTTTCTTCATTGCTCAAATGGGTCCCAGGTGAGGAAGCACTTCCAGGAGAGCTGGCAAGCTACACCTGTGCCAGCTTGGCCCCAGCCACTGAGGCCTGAGCTCCTGATCCAGTCTGTGACCATACCCAAAAGGACCTCGCTGGGATGAGATGGCACTCAGGAGATCTGAGCCCTGGATCCAGTCTGTGACTGTACTTAAAAGGACCTCACTGGGATGAGATGGCACTCAGGAGATCTGAGCCCTGGATCCAGTCTGTGACTGTACCCAAAAGGACCTCGCTGGGATGAGATGGCACTCAGGAGATCTGAGCCCTGGATCCAGTCTGTGACTGTACCCAAAAGGACCTCACTGGGATGAGATGGCACTCAGGAGATCTGAGCCCTGGATCCAGTCTGTGACTGTACTCAAAAGGACCTCACTGGGATGAGATGGCACTCAGGAGATCTGAGCCCTGGATCCAGTCTGTGACTGTACCCAAAAGGACCTCACTGGTGTGGAGATGGCACTCAGGAGATCTGAGCCCTGGATCCAGTCTGTGACCATACCCAAAAGGACCTCACTGGGATGAGATGGCACTCAGGAGATCTGAGCCCTGGATCCAGCCTGTGACTGTACCCTAAAGGACCTCACTGGGATGAGATGGCACTAACCTCACCCTGAGAGCTGAGGGGAGGGAAAGGGAGAGGACAGCAATGGGGAGGGAAAGGGAAAAGACAACAGTGGGGAGGGGAGAAGACAACGATGGGGAGGGAAAGGGAGAGCACAACGATGCAAACCCAGTTGCTAACCTGTGAGGTGTGCAGGCAGCACCTGCCCCAGCAGAGGCTGAGGGGACAAACCCAACCCCCGCAGGAGCCTGGTGCTGTTGGCACTGAGTGTTCCCAGTCTCACTGCACCTGAAGCCCCTCCCCAGGCCTGGGAGCAGGGAGGCAGCTGCAGCCTGCTTGGTTGGGTGGAAAGAAGGGGTAAAAGTCTGCTGCTTTGGGCAAATCAAGCAGAGGGAGGCTGGGTTCACGCTCGGGGAGGGGTTAGCGTGGTGGGAGGTACCAGCCCCTGCGGCAGGGGCAGCCCCCGGGCAGGGACGTTGGCAGCCAGGGGTCAGCCTGTGGCGCTGGCTGGGTGCTCAGGGGTCCGTGGGCTGGCAGGAAGGGCTCCGGGGTGACCTTGTGCTAAACAACCTCTTCTGAAGCGTCTGCAGGATCTGAGGGCCCAGCCGTGCTAAGGAGTGGCCACTGCAGGAATTGGGCACCTCAATGAGATTAAAGCACTCGAAAAGCACTCTTGGAGCAAGCTTTTCATTTCCTTTTTAGCCACACAGTAAGAAAGGCTCTTGAAAGATGAGGGCTCTGCCACGGGCACACAGGAGAGGTTCCTCTGCCCTCGTCCCCCATTTCCATCGGGGCCGGTGCCAGGTGCCTGGGGAAGAGATTACCTCTGTGGCTGGAGTGTGTAATGCTTCCCTGCTCCCTCCTCTCCAGGCGTGCATGCACTGGGGGTTTGCTGAGCTAGGGAGGTGCTGCCTGTCTGCCTTGGAGCTCTCCATGGGCTTTTTTTCCTCCTGTCTTTCAAGTCCCACACCTCCCATGCAGGTAGGAGCACCCCCTCCCCCCCCCCGCCAGGAGATCCCCTCAAGGATGCTCCACAGAACAAACATCTCCTCGGGTTTCCTTTGAACCTGGCCCTTATTAACTTCATTTCACCTGGATGCCAGCTGGTGTAGGGAAAGAGAGACAGTGATCACCCACCCTGCTGTTCAGAGGTCTCTGCTTGCAGGATTTGGATGCTCCACCCCAGGGCAGGAGGGTCCCAATGGCAGGGGACAGAGGGACTTCATTGCCTCTGTCGTGGGTGGCTTTGGATGTGGCTTTCCCTTCCATTCCTGACCAACAAATAAATGCAGGAAGAAATTCCTGTCCTGCCACATTTGCTGGCTCGCCGCAGCTCAGAAGTGACCTTGGAGCTCCCCACTGTGCTGAGAGCTTCTCCGAGGCTGCTTCCAGAGGAGGGGAAACTGAGCCACAGGGCAATTACTCACAGCCCTTCTGCTCACTCCACACCCAAGAGGGACGAAAGGCTCCTTGCCTTTGGAGCTCAGTCCAGCCAGCATCGTTAGAGCATCACAAGAAGCAGTGGTCAGGCACTGGGACAGGCTGCCCAGGGAGCTGGTGGAGTCCCCAGCCCTGGAGGAGTTCAGGAAGCGTGGACATGGCTCTTCAGGATGATGTTTGGTGGCCATGGTGGTGTTGGGTTGCTGGAGGATCTCAGAGGCCTTTTCCAACTCAACCCAACCCGTGATTTATGTTCCACTTCTCCTTGGGTGGCTTTACCCCCGCCCTTCCAAACACCAAACTGAGGCACCAGAGGGGCCCCTGGGAAGGTGGGAAACATGGCTGTGCAGCCACACCTGGATGCTTCACCTCCTGGCCTCCTGGGTACCTGGGGAAGCACAGCACGGCCATGGCCCCGTGGCTCACCGGGGAGCTGTGTGGTACCCAGGGAGCCTGGCAGCGGTGACAGGGATGCAGAGGCAGGGACACAAGCCTGGGCTCAACAGCCCCAGCCAGGCAGCTGATTAAAATGCAGTCCGGCCACCCCGGGCCTGTCCCCACCGTCTCAGTCTTTAAATAATAGCTTAATTATCTCATTTACATTTGGCTCCTTTCAGGGAGGCACTGCAGTTGATTAACATTTTCTCTCCCGGTGTCTCACTCTGTGTCCCTGTTGCATCCTGCCCTTCCCACGCTGCTGGTCCCACTCCCCAGGCACGGCTCCCCCCCCTCCAGCTCCCAGCAGGGTCACTGCCGGCCTCCAGCCCCTCGCCTCGCACCGGGGCAGGGCTCTGCAGGGCTCTGCAGACCTGGGGAATCAGCTTGCAGCAACGGGCAGCCAGCTGCTGGAGGATGGCAGCAGATGCCCTGGCTGGGCAGCCATGTGATGAAGGCTCTCCTCATCTTCTCCTGGGTGCCGGCTGGTGTCCTGCCGGTGCTTTGCTGCCGGTGTTGCCCCTGATCTCTCCCCACGTTCCTGTTTCCACCCCTCACTGGGCAGCTTTTAACTTTCTTTTTCATCTTCTCTTTCTAAATCTCCTTTGAAATCTCCAGTCAAACGCTGAATTCATTTGAAGAAGAAAATGTCTCTGTGGGTTGCCCTTTCTCACCGGCTGGAGCTGTGAGAGATCCCACTGCCCAGCCTGCAGAGGGGAGCTGCTGCCCACTGGCTCCCTCCCAAGCCCCAGGCACGTCCCTGAGGTTGTTTCTGGAGGAGACCAGGGCTGGAGGCATCACCAGCCCTTAGCTCCCAAGTCTTCTAAGCCCCCATTATGCTTCCCAGAAACCCCAGGTCGTGCTCCTGCATCACTGGGGGAATTTGGGACCATATATTCATAGACTCAGGGACTTGCTTTGGCTGGAAAACACCTCCAAGATGATCAAGTCCAACCTTCAACCTAAGACCACTGTGGCCATTAAACCACATCCCCACCAAAAAAGCCAAAGGGGCTGTTTTGCAGCATGCTTGTGTGTAATGAGCTCCCCAGACACCCAAAGCCATGAGGCAGGGAAGTGGCCAGGAGGATGCGTAGCACTGGGCTCCCTGCTCTCCCTGCCAACCTCTCTCACCATACCCCAGGCTGGGATGGAGCCTCGCTGAGAGGGGACAGGGAGGTGATGGGAAGGAGATGGATGGGGCAGAGGGATGTGCTCAAGGTTCCTCATGGATTCATAGATTCATAGAACACCAGGATGGGAGGGACCTCAGAGACCATCCAGCCCAACCTCTCAGGGTAAGAACAGAGCTGGAATGAGCTGGCACAGCACCCTGCCAAGCTGGGCCTTAAACTGTCTGATGTAGGGGAGTCCATCACCTGCCCTGGGAGTTCATTCCAGTGTCTCATAGTTCCAACGCTGAAAGCATGGACTTGATGATCTCAGGAGGTCCTTCTCGGCCTGGATCAGAGGCCTTGATGGTTGGACTGGATGACCCCAGAGGTCTTCTCCAACCCAAACAGTTCTATGATTTATTTTCCTCCTGGCAGCCAGTGGGAATCTCCCCAGTAGCACCTTGTGCCCATCACCCCTTGCCTGTACCACGGGGCTCCCTGTCCGAAGGGGGGGTCTCCCCGTTACTACTGCACAAGCCGATGCCCTAGCAGCCCCGGAGGCTGCCTCCCTCCCTGGGCTTGGGCAGGGCGCTGCGGGCGGCGCCGCGGCAGTGCCACCTCCTCTGCCAGAGCGCCCGATCGATTTCGCGCAGCCTCCAGCAGCCCTCTTCCTGCTGCTGCTTTAGCCGGGATGGCCTCATTGTCCCTTCTCCCGCAGCCATCGCCTTTGATCGGCTCCCCCCGGCCCCCCGCAGGCTGTGCGCCGCGGTGCCGGGGCTTGGACCGTGGGGTTTTATGGGGGTGGGGGTTTTTTTTGCGGGGGGCTCTTTTTGGGGGAGGGAAGATGGATTTTCGAACGGGCATCCTCGGGCTTGGTGCAGGCAGCAGGGAGCAATCCTCCCGTGCCCTGCTATTTACATCCTTTCCAGCAGGCAGAGCGCAGGCAGGGAAGGCTGCGCGGAGGGAGCGCAGCAAACAGGAAGGGAAAAGCTTTGTGCTTTGTGCGGCCGGGCCCCAATTACAGCCTGGAAGGCAGGGAGCCCATCCGGGTATTGCCCTCTCCAGCCAGCCCGAGCTGCAATCGTGGTCCTCGCCGGGCTCAGCAGGATCTGAGGGAGGGGGTGAAAAAACAACCTCTCTCCAGAGCTTCAGACTGATGGTTAGCTCACTTCGGGGCACGGGGATTTTAGGGCACCATCTGCTCGCTCTTCTCTGCCAGCACAGAGCCTACAAACTACTGGGTTTCACCTGGCTGCCGAAGGAACAGAGGGGCTAGGGAGAACCCAGCTCGGCTCTGTGCTGGCAGCCAGGGCCAGGAGGCTGGGGAGGTGGTTTGAAAGTAGAGCAGAGTAGAGGGAGGAAGCAGGAGGAAGCTCTTCAGAACGAGAGTGGGGAGGTACTGGAACAGCCTGCCCAGGGATGCAGTGGAGACCCCATCCCTGGAGACATCCTCAAGCAGCCTGAGATGTCCCTGCTCCCTGCAGGGGGCTTGGACAAAGATGACTTTCAAGGGTCTGTTCCAACCTGATGCATTCTGTGCTGCCGTGGGGAGGGGGCTTCATGGCTGGGGTTGGTGGCACTGTCAGGGAGGCCTTGGGGTGACATGGGAGGACATCCTGCAGAGCAGGCATGATGGGAGGTGTGGAGGGATCCTGGGATGAGGTTCCCTGCCCCCAGTGTGAGGGCTGACAAAACCAGCCTCCCCATGGACTCAGGTAGCTCCCAGACCCAGGGCATGCCCAGGCAGTGCTCTGCTCATGATGCAACCCCAGGAGCTGGCAGGAGGCCTCTGACAGCCCACCTGTGTTAGCAGGAGGGACAGCTCACAGCCACATAGCCCCTGGGGTAGGTCACACCTCATGTCACCTCCCTTCTGAGGGCACCCTGCAGCCCTCGGGGCCACCTAACACCACCTCTGAGCTGTCAGACCCAGCAGGACAGCAGGGGTGGGGGCCTGGACCTTCTGCAGCCTTGGCTGCCCTTGAGGTGGTTGACAGCTGGGGGTCAAGGGTGTGTTGGAGCAGAGGGTGGTGGCATTGCTGCCTGAGGATCCATACTGGGAGCCAGGGGAGGCAGAGTGGCACCAGGGGCGCCAGTCCCTCCCTGCTGCTCCCAGCCACCTGTCCCTGACCAAAGAAAGATCCTCCACCAGTGACAATGTTTCCACTTTTGCAGGGCAGTTTCTAGGCAATGCACTGAAAAAAAGGAAGCTGCAGAGACAGTAGGAAGGGAGAAAAAGAGCTCGATGGGAATATTGTGTGGTGCTAAAGCCAGCAGGCTCTATTTTTGATCCAAACCAACAAACACTGAAGTGGTGCAACTTGCTCAGCTGAGCCAGGCTCCTGAGTGAGCCAGCTCTGACCTTCAGGCACTGCTGGGACCAAGCATCAAGTGAAGGGAGACCTCACCTGGAGCACTGCATCCAGCTCTGAAGCCCTCAGCACAGGAAGGACCTGGACCTGATGGAGAGGGTCCAGGGGAGAGCCATGAAAATGATCAAGGGGTTGGAGCAGCTCTGCTATGGGGACAGGCTGAGGGAGCTGGGGGTGTTCAGCCTGGAGAAGAGAAGGCTCCAGGGAGACCTCAGAGCAGCCTCCCAGTCCCTGAAGGGACCACAAGAAGGCTGCAGAGGGACTGTTCCCAAAGGCCTGCAGGGACAGCACCAGGGGCAATGGCTTCAAACCAGAGCAGAGCAGATGGAGATTGGATGTGAGGAACAAGTTCTGCACCAGGAGGCTGCTGGAGCTCTGCAACAGGTTGCCCAGGGAGGTGGTTGAGACCCATCCCTGGAGATATTCCAGGTGAGGCTGGACAGGGCTCTGGGCAAGCTGCTGTGGTGGAGGATGTCCCTGCTGAGTGCAGGGGGTTGGACTGGGTGAGCTTTGGAGGTCCCTTCCAGCCCAGAGCATTCTGTGATCCCAAGGCTGGTTTGTTCCACCAAACCCAAGGCACAGTTACCACCCTGCTGCTGTCAGCCACGTGAGCTCTGTTTTCTTTGAAGCTCTTCCAGCATCAAAGTCCTGCCTGGCAATTCCACACGTTTCCAGGCCTAATTCTGCTGGCCTGTCTCTAGACAACTGCTGGAGGAGCTGATCCTGGAGGATTTGGGCAGAGATCTCTGCGCAGCAGCTCCAGCTGCCTCCGAGCGCTCCTGCTGCGGCACTCTGCTCCTGCAGCACTGGGATTAATGTTTGGATCTGCAGGAGACTGATCTGCAGGGTGGGCAGGGAGGGGGAAGCTTGAGTCCAGAGTGGCCACTGCTGGAGCAGAGAGGGGAGGACAGGCTGGGACCAAGTGCATCACCCCATTGCTTCAGCCAGGTGCTACTCGCCCACCTCTGCCATACTCTTCCCCATGAGGTTGACCATCCACACCCAAACATGAGTGAGGAGGACCTGGACTGCTCCTGCAGTCACCAAGCAGGATGTGGGAAGCACTACAATGTGCATTAACCCCAGCCCTGAGCCTTGCTTTGCAGGGTTCTCTTTGCCTGCCAGGGCTGTGCATGGGATGGAGCACCCAGGCCCAGGAGGCAGGTTCACTGCTGCTCTCCCCAGCTTTGCTCAGGGCCTTTGGGCAGGAGAATCATTCAGAGCAACAGTGACCTGGCCAGACTGGATCCATGGGGTGAGGTCAGTGGAATGAGCTTCAATAAGGCCCAGGGCTGGGTCCTGCATCAGGGTCACAACAACCCCATGAAGGCTCCAAGCTGGGGACAGAGTGGCTGGAAAGTGCCCTGAGCAGAGAAGGCTCTGGGGGTGCTGGGTGACAGCAGCTGGAGAGGAGCTCAGGGGGTGCCCAGGTGGGCAAGAAGGGCAGCAGCAGCCTGGCCTGGAGCAGCAATGGTGTGGGCAGCAGGAGCAGGGCAGGGATGGTGCCCCTGGACTGGGCACTGGGGAGGCCACAGCTTGAGTGCTGGGTTCAGTTTAGAATTAGAATAGAATAGAATAGAATAGAATAGAATAGAATAGAATAGAATAGAATAGAATAGAATAGAATAGAATAGAATTAGCCAGGTTGGAAGAGACCTTCAAGATCATGGAGTCCAACCTATCACCCAACACCATCTAATCAACTAAACCATGGCACCAAGCTCCCCATCCAGTCTCTTCCTAAACACCTCCAGTGATGGTGACTCCACTACCTCCCTGGGCAGCACATTCCCATGGCCAATCTCTCTTTCTGGGAAGAACTTCTTCCTAACATCCAGCCTAAACCTCCCCTGGCACAGCTTGAGACTGTGTCCTCTTGTTCTGGTGCTGGGTGCCTGGGAGAAGAGACCAACCCCCACCTGGCTACAGCCTCCCTTCAGGTAGTTGTAGACAGCAATAAGGTCTCCCCTGAGCCTCCTCTTCTCCAGGCTAAACACCCCCAGCTCCCTCAGTTCTGGGCCTCTCACTCCAAGAAGGACATTGAGGAGCTGGAGCAGGTCCAGAGAAGGGCAACAAAGGTGGGGAAGGGTCTGGAGAAGAGGGCTGGGGAAGAGCAGCTGAGGGAGCTGGGGGTGTTCAGTGTGTGGAGAAGAGGAGGCTGAGGGAGACCTCATTGCTCTCTGCAGCTCCCTGAGAGGAGGCTGGAGCCAGGTGGGGGTTGGGCTCTGCTCCCTAGTCTCAGGTGAGAGAGGGAGAGGAAATGTCCTCAGGTTGCACCAGGGGAGGGTTAGGTTGGAGATGAGGAACAATTTCTTTGCTGCCAGAGTGGTCAGGGACTGTCCCAGGCTGCCCAAGGAGGTGGTGGAGTCCCCATGCCTGGAGGTGTTCCAGAACCCTGTGGCCATGGCACCTGGGGCCATGGGTTGGTGGCCATGGTGGGGTTGGGTTGCTGGTTGGACTGGATGAGCTCAGAGGCCCTTTCCAACCCAAAGCATTCTGTGGAGCAGACCAGAGGTTGATTCTGATTGCCATCAGCAGGTTCCAGTGCTAACACTCAAGTTGTTATGATGGCCACAGGGCTCTGTTCCGGGAAAAGCATCCTGCAGCCAAGGTCTGCACATGCAGATGGAGGGGTGCTGTCTGCAGCCCCCAGCACACCCTGGAGCTGAGGGGCTGCCCTGACCACCTCCTGCCCTTCCCTTGGCACAGGCAGGCACCATGAGCCGTGTCTGCAGCAGCCCCTCCACGCTGACAACTTGCAGCAGGGGCCAAGGCCAGGTCTCCCTCTTTGGGGTGCACACCAAGGGTCTGCCCTGGGTGAGCCACTTAGGGTGGACACCCCCAAATCCATCCCAAAGGCTTCAAGCAGCAGACAGAGGTTGGGCAGGCAGATCCCATCAACCTGTGATTTGGCCTGGAAAGGACCCCAGATGTTCCTACAGAACCACAGAATCAACCAGGTTGGAAAAGACCTCAGAGATCATCAAGTCCAACCTGTCACCTATCACCCAACACCTCCTGACCACTAAGCCATGGCTCCAAGTGCCACATCCAAGCCTTTCTTGAACACCTCCAGGGATGGGGACTCCACCACCTCCCTGGGCAGCACATTCCCATGGCCAATCTCTCTTTCTATTGAAGAACTTCTTCCTAACCTCCAGCCTAAAGCTCCCCTGGCACAGCCTGAGACTGTGTCCTCTTGTTCTGGTGCTGGGTGCCTGGGAGAAGAGACCAACCCCCACCTGGCTACCACCTCCCTTCAGGTAGTTGCAGAGAGCAATGAGGTCTCCCCTGAGCCTCCTCTTCTCCAGGCTAAGCAACCCCAGCTCCCTCAGCCTCTCCTCACAGGGCTGTGCTCCAGACCCCTCCCCAGCTTTGTTGCCCTTCTCTGGACACCTTCAAGTCTCTCAATGTCCTTCTTAAACTGAGGAGCAGCCTGGCTCTGGGTTGTGAGCAGGGCCAAGGTGTGTCCTGGCTCTCAGAAGCCAGCAGACTGCCCTGTCCCCCTCCCCTGCATGCTGTGTCCAGGCTCTGGGGACAGGGAGGGACTCGTGGTAGTGGCAGCAGCAACTGAGTGAGGAATGAGGGCAGTGCTGGAGCTGCTGGCACAGAGATTCTCTCCAGTCCCTGGTGCAGGGAGGTGACAAGGGCCCATCTGGGGGCCAGGTTGGAGATGTCCCTTTTTGTGCCAGTATTTCTTCTCTGGGAGCACTTATTGCCACAGGGATAAGAGGGAGGGTGAGAGTGCCATGGGTCCTCCCTGGGGAGGCAGAGGTGGCTGAGCTCAGGGACATGGCACCCAGTGAGGGGGCAGTGCCCACTGCCTCCATCCCACCTCATCACAGCTAGTTTTGCCCCCTTGCACAGGAGAGAGATGCTCTCTGAGCCCGGGGTCCAGTCCAAGGTCTCCATTAGCTGCCATGTGTGGGACAGGGTGGCAGAGGGAGCTGCAGCTGTCTGCCCCAGTTCTGTGCTCTGGTCCCAGTGGAGCCATGGCAGTTGGTGCCAACTCATGCCATCCTCTCATGAGATCTCACAGCCCAGAGCAATCCAAAAGGTGAGATCCTTTCTGTAACCTTCCCAGGAGTCCCAGCACTGAGAGCCTTCCTTCCTCTTTGGGGGGTTAAAGGGTCCCCCCAGGCACACAGCATGAAAGGTCAGGAGCCTCCCTAGCAGGGCTGCTCCAAGTCCCTTCTGCCAGGAAGCTTCGGCTAAGTGAAGCCCTGGACCGAAAGCCCCTCCGAGCCCCAAACACCACGAGTGCCAACACATCTGCTCAGCAAGAGGTGGGAGGACCAAGTCCCCTCCTGAGCCCATGGTGCTGCCACCCACCCCCCCGGGCCCCCCCGGGCCCCGGCTCCCCTGCCAAGCCCGAGCCAGGCGCCCTGCTCCCAGCGGCTGGAGAGGAGCCAGCAGCGACTTCCCGGCTGCGTCACCAAGCTCACAGCTTCTCCTGGGCTATAAATAGTTGGTGACTGCAGGTTTCTCTGGACGTGGAGCTGCTGAGGAGTGAGCATTCCCCAGCCAAAGCAGCACACGTCCCGCAGGGGAGCCGGGCTGGGAGGGGACTGCTGCCTGAGCCGGAGGAATCCTGAGCATCCCCAAGCTGAGATCTGCTCTGCTGGCACGTCCCTGCCCTGCCAACCACCAGCACACCAGGGGCTTGGACCTGCCTGTCTCACAGACTCACAGCATGGTCAGGATGGAAGGAACCTCTGGAGATCATCCAGTCCAAACCCCCTGCCAAGGCAGGGCCACCTAGGGCAGCTCACACAGGAACATATCCAGGCTGACCTTGACATGGAGACTCCACAACCTCTCCTGCTCCAGGGCTCCAGCACCCTCAGTCAAGAAGCTCCTCCTCATGTTTAGATGGAGCTTCCTAGGGTCAAGTTTATGCCCAGTACCTCTTGTCCTGTCACTGGGCAGCACTGAGAGGAGTCTAGCCCCGTCCTCCTGACACCCACCCCTTAGATATTTGTAAGCATTGATAAGATCATCCCTCAGCCTCCTCTTCTCCAGGCTAACCAGCCCCAGCTCTCTCAGCCTCTCCTCACATGAGAGATGCCTCAGTTTCCTCAGCATCTCAGTGGACTCTCTCCAGTATCTCTTTGTCCTTGTTGAGCTGGGGTGCCCAGAACTTGTCAGCAGTGATGTGGATGCACTGCATCCATCTCTGGAGCCTTCACCACAGGAAGGACCTGGACCTGATGGAGAAGGTGCAGGGGAGAGCCATGAAAATGAACAGGGGGTTGGAGCAGCTCTGCTATGAGGACAGGCTGAGGGAGCTGGGGGTGTTCAGCCTGGAGAAGAGAAGGCTCCAGGGAGACCTCAGAGCAGCCTCCCAGTCCCTGAAGGGGCTACAAGAAGGCTGCAGAGGGACTGTTCCCAAAGGCCTGCAGGGACAGCACCAGGGGCAATGGCTCCAAACCAGAGCAGAGCAGATGGAGATTGGATGTGAGGAACAGGTTCTGCACCAGGAGGCTGCTGGAGCACTGCAACAGGTTGCCCAGGGAGGTGGTTGAGGCCTCATCCCTGGAGCTATTCCAGGTGAGGCTGGACAGAGCTCTGGGCAATCTGCTCCAGTGGAGGATATCCCTGCTGAGTGCAGGGGGTTGGACTGGGTGAGCTTTGGAGGTCCCTTCCAGCCCAGAGCATTGTGTGATCCTGTGATGAGCTGGGGAGGGAGTTCTTGCAGAGGCAGCTTGGTTCTGATGTCCTCTCCAGCAGATCTGGAGGGATGTGATCCTCCTGCCAAAAGCTGCCTTGCAAAGAGGTCAGGAAAACCAGAGAGGGAGGAACTGCTGCTGTGGTCTGCAGGGCTCTTGTGAGAGTCTGAGCTCACAGGCACTGACTCAACTGCTGCAGCAACCTCCCTCTCTTCCCCTGGAGGCCCTGAGTGCTCCAGACTGGCCTGCAGCTCAGCAGGGGCTGGTGTGATTTGCATCTCCCTGCATCCCAATGGGTCCATTTGGCTCATGCACAGCCTGCCAGACCTTGTGGGATTCCTTCTGCTTCCCTAGGAAAATCCATGGATGGGACAGGTGCCCAGGAGATGCCATGAATGGGGCATGGGCTCCATCAAACTCTGTGTCCAAGCTGAGGAAACAGCCACTCTGAGACATTTGGGGAAGGTAGAAGAGACCCTGTGAGTCTCCTCTTCCCCAGAGGAGTCGTGGCACTGCTTTGTCTGTAGGCACTGGGACTGAGCTTAACCAGGCTGCAGTCACCCAGCAGCAGTGAGCAACCCCACAGCAGCACACAACCACAGCTCTTCAGGCCATAGTGTCCCAGTGCAGCAGTGCCTACAGCAGCCACTGCTCAGGGTTGCCTCTAGCTGAGATCTTCCTCATGCCTCTGTGTGTTTGCTGGGCTCCTGCTTGCACCAACTGCTTCATCTGCCCATGCTGTGACCAGCCTGGGAAAATGATCCAGACTGAAAAGCAACTCTGAAAAGAGCCCCAGAGGAAGAAGAAGTCAGTGTGTGGTGATCCACAGCCTTAGGCATGGTTTGGTCACCTCCTTCCAGCCTACAGGAACTCCAAGAGGTGCTTGCTGGAGCTAGCCATGTGAGGAAGCAGAGTGTTGCCCTTACTAGGAGCTCATCTGTGTCAACCTCATCATAGTGTCAAAGAATACTTCAGGTTGCAGGGGGACCCCAGGAGGTTTGTAGTCTGCTCAGAGCAGGCTCAGCTGTGAGATGCCATTGTCCAGTGGAGGCTTGAAAGCCTCAGAGGATGGAGGCTGTACTTGTCTGGGCATCCTGCTGGTGCCTGGCTGCCTTCATGGAGGGAAGATTGTGTCTGAGCTTCTCCCCATTCAGCTTATACTCACTGTCTCTCTTCCTCTCACCACACTCTGCTCTGAAGGGTCTGGCTCCATCTTCTCAATGATGGAAAGCTGCTCAGGTCCCCCTGAGCCTTTCCCTTGTCAAGGATGGTTGGACTCTGTGATCTTACAGGTCTTTTCCAACAGAACCCATTCCATGATTCTAAGGATGGACCTCCCACGACTGCTGCTCTCTCCATCCTTCACAGCTGGGAGGAGGCAAGAGGCCTCCCCAGCTGCCCCGAGCTCTTGTCATCCTCTTCACCCCAAGTCCTACTGAACATGAAGGCAGATGAGCAGATCACATCCCATCATAGTCTGGACTGCTCTAAGAGTGAGGAAAAGATACATGAATAGAACTAGCTCAGGCCTCTGCCAGCACAGGGCTTGGGACACTGCTGGCCTGGGACACAGGCCTGTTAAGAGCTCAACTTTCCCTTAGGGAAGCAGAGATGTTTGGGAGGTAAAACGGTGGGGAAGGAGGCTGGGTGGATCTCAGGTCCATCCTTTAACCCCACCTTGGCTTTATTTCCCATGGCACTCCTGCAGGAGCCAGTAGCTGAATGCACCAAGCACTGTGTCCAGTTCTGGGGCCCTCAGTTCAGGAAAGATGTTGAGCTGCTGGAAGGTGTCCAGAGAAGGGCAACAAAGCTGGGGAGGGGTCTGGAGCACAGCCCTGGGAGGAGAGGCTGAGGGAGCTGGGGTTGCTTAGCCTGGAGAAGAGGAGGCTCAGGGGAGACCTTCTTGCTCTCTACAGCTACCTGAAGGGAGGTTGCAGCCAGGTGGGGGTTGGTCTCTTCTCCCAGGCACCCAGCACCAGAACAAGAGGACACAGTCTCAGGCTGTGCCAGGGGAGGTTTAGGCTGGATGTTAGGAAGAAGTTCTTCCCAGAAAGAGAGATTGGACTTGGAATGTGCTGCCCAGGGAGGTGGTGGAGTCACCATCCCTGGAGGTGTTTAGGAAGAGACTGGATGGGGTGCTTGGTGCCATGGGTTAGTTGATGAGATGGTGTTGGGTGATAGGGTGGACTTCATGATTTCTGAGGTCTCTTCCAACCTGGTTAATTCTATTCCATTCCATTCCATTCCATTCCATTCCATTCCATTCCATTCCATTCCATTCCATTCCATTCCATTCCATTCCATTCCATTCCATTCCATTCCATCCTATCCTATCCTATCCTATCCTATCCTATCCTATCCTATCCTATCCTATCCTATTTTATTCTGTTCTACCCAGGAACCCAAGTGCTACCCAACCAACCTCTCTCCTGCAGCAGAATGATCTATCCCATGCCCTGGTTCCACAGTCCCCCAGCACAAGCCAAACCCAAAGCCAGTCCTCACCTCCTGAAGCCTCTTCAGAAGGTCAGCTGGCTTTGCCAGGTTGAAGACAGGCTCAAGGGGGATTGGAGGAGGCAGGATGCTTACATCAATGAGAAGCAGATCCATGTATCACCATCACCAACCATCAATCCCTCTGCCTACAGTGGAGTCCCTACAGCATCTCCTCCAGGAGCACTGACCAAAGCCAAGCCTGGTTGTCAGCAGCACTGGACAGGTAGGCAGGGACATAGGAACTGTGATGGGAGCAGGTGGTGAAGAGCAGTGTGAGGAACAGGCAGTGTGGGGAGGAACAGGCAGTGCAGGGAGCAACAGGAGCTAACCAGAGCTCACCATGAGCTTTACATCCGCTGGGGACTCTGCTGCAGGACTTGGGGTGAAGAGGATGACAAGAGCTCGGGGCAGCTGGGGAGGACTCTTGCCTCCTCCCAGCTGTGAAGGATGGAGAGAGCAGCAGTCATGGGAGGTCCATCCTTAGAATCATGGAATGGGTTCTGTTGGAAAAGACCTTTAAGATCATGGAGTCCAACCATCCTTGACACAGGAAAGGCTCAGGGGGACCTGAGCAGCTTTCCATCACCAAGCTGACCATGAGCTTTGGAGCTTCCATGACAGAAGGCCACTTGTGAGCAAATACAAAGGGGAGGGCAAGCCAGAAACTCTTTGGAAGTCAGCAGCAGGACTTGCAGGGGGTCAGGAGATCGTAGGTCTCATCTCAAGCTACTCATTAGCCACCAGGACTCTGGCCCTTCCACCAGCCTGGTTACTGATTGCTCAAAGGATAACACTTCCCACAGCTGCTAAACTTGCTGACGCTGGGCCCTGGATGTCTTCTATTCTGGGAAGGGGGAGTGGAGTCTCCTAGTGTGAACTTGTGGAGCTGGGCAAAGCCACACTGGAGCAGGGAGAAAGTCAAGGACAGCTGCAGCTGCTTGGCAATTGTTCAAAATGAGCCACGAGTCAGTGACTTGGCTATTCTGGGATGAGCTGAGGAGCCAGAGCCCGGGAGAGCAAACTCATAGCCTAGGAGCACATAAATGGACTGCAGCAAGCCTGGGCTGGAGCAAGGCCCAGCACAGAGGGACAGAGGTACACACCTCTGTGGGAGACCTGAGTGCAGACCTCCAAAGCCCTGCCCCTGGTCACTGGTGAGGAGGTCATTCTGCCCCTGCACTCAGCACTGGTTAGGACACACCTTGAGTCCTGTGTCCAGTTCTGGGCTCCTCAGTTTAAGAAGGACATTGAGATACTTGAACGTGTCCAGAGAAGGGCAGCAAGGCTGGGGAGGGGTCTGGAGCACAGCCCTGTGAGGAGAGGCTGAGGCAGCTGGGGTTGCTTAGCCTGGAGAAGAGGAGGCTCAGGGGAGACCTTCTTGCTCTCTCCAACTCCCTGAAGGGAGGTTGTAGCCAGGTGGGGGTTGGTCTCTTCTCCCAGGCACCCAGCACCAGAACAAGAGGACACAGTCTCAAGCTGCACCAGGGGGAGTTTAGGCTGGAGGTGAGGAGAAAGTTCTACCCAGAAAGAGTAATTGGCCATTGGAATGTGCTGCCCAGGGAGGTGGTGGAGTCACCATCCTTGGAGATATTCCAGAGGGGATTGGATGTGGCACTGTGGAGTTGTCAGGAGGTGTTAGGTGATAGGTAATAGGTTGGACTTGATGATCTCTGAGGGTCTTTTCCAACCTGGTTGATTCTATGAGTCTGTGAGGAGCCATGGCTGCCTGGCAAAACAATTCTAGGACTGTGTGGGATTTATCTACCAGACCTCACAGGTCTACAGCAGGTCCTCTCCAAGGACTTTTCAACCCCCTGCCAAGTTTGCCCTGGCTGGATCAAAGCCTTGGCCTAGGGCTGGTCTACCTGAGCTCAGCTGCTGCTGAAAGTTGTTGTGAACCTGCTGGAGGTTTCCCAAGTCTAGTTGGGTAGAGCAGAGGAGCTGTTGCTGTACCACATCCAGTGTAGCTACTGGAAGAGCAGGAAATACTCTCTGGAAGGATGACCCAGGTGTTTGTGTCACCAGGAAGGTGGTGGAGTCCCCATCCCTGGAGGTGTTCAGAAAGTGTGTAGCCATGGCACTTTGGGATATAGTTTAATGGCCATGGTGGCCTTAGGTTGATGGTTGGACTCAATGGCCTCAGAGGTCTTTTCCACACAAAACAATTCCATGACTCTCTGTTTTCTGAAGGGAGGTTGCAGCCAGGAGGGGGTTGGTGTCTTCTCCCAGGGAACCAGCACCAGAACAAGAGGACACAGTCTCAAGCTGTGCAGGGGGAGGCTTATGCTTGATCTAAGAGAGAAGTTCTTCCCAGAAAGAGAGATTGGCACTGGAATGGGCTGCCCAGGGAGGGGGTGGGGTCAACATCCCTGGAGGTGTTTAAGAAGAGCCTGGATGAGGCACTCAGTGCCACGGTCTGGTTGATCAGCTAGGGTTGGGTGATCAGTTGGACTTGGTGATCCTGGAGGGCTCTTCCAACCTGGCTGATTCTGCCATTCTTGCAAGTGCCAGCTTCAAGTGGGATAAGCACACTCTGTTGCCCAGAGATGGTTCAGTGGCCATGGTGGTGTTGGGTTGGTGGGTGGACCTGATGATCTTAGAGGCCTTTTCCAACCTTTATGATTCGCTGGATGAAGCCTGTGAGGCTCCCTGAGTCTGAAACCAGTGATCCAGCTAAAACTCTCAGACCTTGGCCTAACTCTGGAGCTCAGATGGTTTGTGTGCTGCATTCCCCCAGCTTTTGGGTGGGAGCACCAGGGCTGGATGCTCTGATGCACCTCAGCAGAGGTCTGTTCCCTGCCTGCAGTGCTCCTATTCTGACCCAAGACAACGCGGCTGGGGCTGACCTGACCCCCTCACACAGGCCCAGCGCTGCTCACCTCCAGAGCTGCCAGCCTCAGCCAGACAATTAAGCTCTTTACAAGCTCACCCAAAGGGCAGAAGGCTTCCTGAGGTCACTCATGGCAGATATGATCTCATTAGGCAAATATTCATGATCAATACCGTGCACTCTCTGGCCACGAGCAGCATCGCTTGGGCAAGCAGCTCTCCAGGGACTGTTAGCAAGGATGTGGGCTGACAGAAGAGCCTGGTCTGAGCATGAGCCTCTGCTCACCTGGCTTGGGAACACCTCCACTTAGTCACTATACTTTTATTTTGTCCACAATTCACCAGGCGATTAATTAGCTGCTCGGTAAACCCCAGGCATTAATTATTGATTATGCAAAAGAGTTTGTTCATCACAGCTGCTGAGCTCGTTGCAGCTGGGGGACCAGAAGACTGAGGGCACACTGGGATGGAGGGGAAAGTCTGGATGAGCCCTGGGGAGTGGATTATGCCACCCAGCTTCCCGTGATGAGCCTCTCTGCAAGGCAGCACAGCTCACAACGCAGCAGCAAGAGCCCAAGCCAAAGCACCCTCGCCCTGAGGGGACAGGGGACTGGGGCAGAGCACAATGGGAACCATCCAAGCAGCAGAGCCAGGACCCGCTGCGCCCTGGGGTGCTGGAGCTGACTGATGGGGCTGCCTGCAGGCTGCGCAGGGAGGAATAATTCCTCCCTGGAAGGATCAGCTCCAGCGGGTGGAGAGGGGTGCAGGTGGGCTGCTCCTCAGCCCAGCTCCCCGGTTGTGGGCGGTGGGCAGAGCGAGCCGGCGGCGGCGGCGAGAGGTGAGCCGCGGCGGGTGGCAGTGACAAACCTCCCGCGACGCCCGGCAATTAATCTTGCAGAGCGGTGAGTCAGAGTCACCCGGAGCTTCCTCCCCTCACCCAGAACCAGCCACCGCTGTCTCCGGGAGCTCTCGGCTCAGGGATCTGCAAACGCCACCGGGCTCTAGGAGAGGGCTTTTTTGGGGCTGTGCCATCCACTGAGGTGGTGCAAGTCCCCCCCCCCAGATCCTTCTGCTGCACCTAAAGGAGGATGAGACCCACTGATCTCTGCACGCAGCAGGGTGTCCCCGCAGAGGGGCAGGCTGCTTTAGTCCCAGCTCCTCTGGCCCTCAGGAAAGCGAGCCCAAGATGCCATCCTCATGATAAAGCCTCATATAAAGAGGTGTCAAAAGCGAGAGGGCTGGGGGAGGGCTGTGGGCATTCAAATGAAGGCTGCAGGAAGGAGCTGGGCGTTCAGCTCACGCCAGGAAAATGCCCCCCACGCATTTCCCACCCCGGATGCCCCCAAACCTGCGGCGCTCCCCAAAGTTTGCCAAGCTTTCCCGGGGAGGGAAGGGAAAAAAGCCTCTTCCCTCCTGGCCCTGGGCATGAATGCAGTTTGCAGTTTTAACAGCAGATGTCTCTCCTATTATGATTTATAAAAATGCTTAAAATAAATAATGCAAACATATTTACAGGAACGAATTCCTGCTCCCCGGCGCGTTTGTCATCCGGAGCCTCCCGAGCAGGAGGGAATCGCCGCCTGAGCGCCTCCCGCACGGCTTCCCAGCTGCCCCCCACGCCACCACCCCTCCCTCCGGCACCGCAGTGGCCGCCAGGAGCCAAGGGCGAGGTGGCCAAATCCCCAGTCCCGGCTTCTCCCCCCGCCACCCCAAGAAGCCCCCAGCCCGGGCCCACAGCGGCGCTCCGATACAACTATTGTATAATCAAAGGTGTTAAATATTTCAGAGGGCGGTGCGGGAGAGCTGCCCGGCGGTGCCTGATTTCACACAGCCTGACGATTTCACGGGCCTCTGGGCTTACGTTTCTTGGCAAATAATGAAAGGGCTGCCGGAGCCCCCTTCCTCGCAGGGCGCGCTGCGGAGGCTTGCCCCGGCCGCAGCTCCCATCAGCCGCGGTGCGCCGCGGCCGGCTCCGCGCCCAGCCATGTCCAATGCTTTAAGCGTGACCTTAGCGCCGGGCGGCCGCGGACGTCACGCCACCGACGTGACTCAAAGGCGAAGCGGGGGGCCGGGGAGCGCGGGGAGAGGGCCGGGGGCAAAGGCGCCGCTTGCAACCCGGCGACTTTCGCAGGGTGGTTCCCGCCGCCCCCTCTCCGCCCCGGCGGGCGGCGGCGTACACAAAGGCTCCCGGCCGTACCTGGCCGCGCCGCCGCCGTGCCGGTGGCCCAGATACAGCTCCGCGCCCAGCCTGGCCGTTTCCATAGCTTCCCAGCGCGGCGCTTCCCTCTCCCGAGGCCATCGGAGCGGGACTCGGCATCTTATCAGCGCTCATCCAGCCACGCAGCTCTCTCCTCTCTCCGGGCCCTACCTGCCGGCAGCCGCTCTGGCTGGCGGTGCAGGATGAGATCTGCTCCCACCAGAGCCCTGCAGTGATTCCTTCCCGCTGCGATTCTGCTGCCCTCCAAAGCCACTTGCATCACCGGTGCCGAGGAAGCAGAGCGGAAGGCAGGGGCAAGAGGCTGTCCCAGCCCAGAGGACATCCTGAGCTGCCCTGGAGCTCTAGTCCTGGCCTAAGGAAGGGAGAGAGGAGTCGTCCCAAAGGACTAATGAGCCTCTCTGGGCAAACCCCACCTCAGGGAGTTCTGAGCTAGCAGGATGGGGAGAGGGAGGGCAGGAGCTCTCCCCAGCGTGCCAGATCCTGTCTGGGTGAGAGCCCCCATGGAGCTCGGAAACACAGAACAGGCACAGAAATCAGGCTGAAAAGCCTTGTCCAGGACGTGGGGTGTTTGTGACCTCCTGAGGTGGTGACTTGCTCAGGGTCCTGCCTGCTTGCAGGCTGCCTTGGCAAGGAGCAGGACAAGCAGGGGGGTCATGAACTGCCTACCCTAACACATGCCCAGTGAGGGTCTTATACCCTTCCCATCCTTTAGACACAATCACAGACAGTGCTGTAGGTCAAATATCAGCTCTGCCTCTTCCTCAGCTCCAGAGCTGGCTCCATGGGCAAATCTGTCAGGGTGACCCCTGACAAGGCCCTGTCCTGGCCAGAGGACTGTGGCTGCACTGCCAGCCACCCTGGCAAGTATTGCCAAAGGCCAAGGGCATCCTGGCCTGCATCAGGAACAGTGTGGCCAGCAGGAGCAGGGAGGTCATTGTGCCCTGTGCTCAGCACTGGTTAGGCCACACCTTGAGATGCTGGAAGGTGTCCAGAGAAGTGCAAGGCTGGGGAGGGGTCTGGAGCACAGCCCTGTGAGGAGAGGCTGAGGCAGCTGGGGTTGCTTAGCCTGGAGAAGAGGAGGCTCAGGGGAGACCTTATTGCTCTCTAAACTACCTGAAGGGAGGTTGTAGCCAGGTGGGGGTTGGTCTCTTCTCCCAGGGAACCAGCACCAGAACAAGAGGACACAGTCTCAAGCTGTGCAGGGGGAGGTTTAGGCTTGATCTAAGAGAGAAGCTCTTCACAGACAGAGAGATTGGCATTGGGATGGGCTGCCCAGGGAGGTGGTGGGGTCAGTGTCCCTGGAGGTGTTTAAGAGCCTGGATGAGGCACTCAGTGCCATGGTCTGGTTGATTCGTTAGGGTTGGGTGATCAGTTGGACCTGACCAACCTGGCTGATTCTGTGATTGCCCAGCAGGGTGGTATCAGCACCCCAAACACAGATCACTCAGCACCCTGCATCCTCAGGGTGATGATGCAGGAAGCTCAGGGGCAGTCATGGATCCATCCCTGGCTTCCCAACTAGGCAGCCAGGCTGGAGCAGCTCACACCAAGAGCTTATCCACTGAAATCTCTGGTTTCAGAGGGACTGCAGTTATTGGTGAACTTGGGCTCTGTTTAAGAGCACAGGGAGCATCTGTGAGCTTGGAGCAGGCATGAAAAAGGAACTGCAACTTTTCACTTGAAACTCATCTGGAGCCAGCAAAGGCCACTGGCAGCCCAGCAGGCAGCTGAGTGCTGAGCTGCAGCCAGAGCAGGGAGAGCAGGAGCACAGAGAGGGGATTCTGCCCCTCTGCTCTGCTCTGCTCAGACCCCACCTGCAGCACTGCCTCCAGCTCTGGGGCCCCCAGCACAGGAAGGACCTGGAGCTGGTGGAGAGGCTCCAGAGGAGGCCACCAAGATGAGCAGAGGGCTGCAGAACCTCCCCTGTAGGGACAGGCTGAGAGAGTTGGGGCTGTTCAGCCTGGAGAAGGCTCCAGGGAGACCTCAGAGCAGCCTTCCAGTACCTGAAGGGCTCCAGGAGAGCTGGGGAGGGACTTTGGACAAGGGCTGGGGGTGCCAAGACAAGGGACAATGGCTTGGAGCTGGGAGAGGGGAGACTGGAGATGAGGAAGGAACTGTTGATAGTGAGGCTGGGGAGACACTGGCACAGGTTGCCCAGGGAGGCTGTGGCTGCCTCCTGCCTGGAGGTGTTCCAGGCCAGGCTGGATGAGGCCTTGAGCAGCCTGGGCTGGTGGGAGGTGTCCCTGCCCATGGCAGGGGGCTGGAGCTGGCTGAGCTTTGGGGTCCCTTCCAACCCAACCCATGCTGTGGTTCCAGAGATATGTTTAACATCAGCAGTGGATGAACCAAGTGCCTCCTCCTGTCCAAGCAGCACTTTTTGCTGCAGAAGGAATACCTGGAACAGTTCATTTGGGGTTCACATGAAGTGGTTTCTTTCCCCTGGGGTGTTTGATGTAACAGCCCAACCAATCCAACCTCCCTCTCATTCTGCCACACATGGACTGCCTGCCTGAGATTCCCCATGCCTTGTGGCTGAATCAGACTCTGCTTTTCTCTCCAAAACTCAAGCAAAAGCTCATTTCCAGAACACAGTTTGCCCATAGAGCAGGACCAGGAAGCTTTCCCACTGCCTCGCCTGGCATCAGGGATCAGAGGATGGCTGCTCCATTTCCCAAGGAGCTGCACACAGATCTGGGTGAGTTACCAGCCCCTGGCTTGCAGATTGGTGGTCAGACTGACAGTGCCACAGCCCAGGCTCAGCCTCTGGGAACCTGGGAGCCTGCAGTGAAGCAGCCTTGCAGGGACCCATACTGAGGCTGCTGAAGGACCAAGCACTACTGTGCTCAGCAGGGGAGGCCTGGGGGAGGAGGGATGAGATGCTCCTAGCCCTGCTGGTGCGTGGCTCAAGGGCTTTGCATGGTGGACTTGGGACATTTGTGGGTTTCCTTCTTTCTTGCTTAGATCAGAGGAAAAATTTATTTGCTGCAAGAGTGGTCAGGGACTGGAACAGGCTGCCCAGGGAGGTGGTGGAGTCCCCATCCCTGGAGGTGTTCAAGATGAGGCACTTGGGGACACAACTTAGTGGTGTTGGGCTGCTGGTTAGGCTGGATGATCTCAGAGGCCTTTCCCAACCAAATCAGTTCTATTGCTCTGTGATTCTTGGTCTAGTCTCTCTGTGCCAGGTTTGAATGTTGTCCATGCAGGACAGCTCAAAGGGTGCTGCTGACTCACCTGCTTCACACCTAGCCACTGAATCCCCCACGCTGGCACACTCTCCTGGCTCCCTCCTTGGGGCAAGTGGAGGTGATGATTGCCCTTCATACAGAGGTGCTGCAGAGACAACAGCTTCCTCCAGGACCTTCTGCCACCAGAAGGGTTTTCTTTCCCAGCAGGGCTCAACAAGCAGGTGGAGAAGGAGGTAGGGGCTGAAGGTAAGCAGGAGGACCAGGACAAGGCTGCCAGAGTCAAAAGTGCTCATTGCCTGGCACAGCCACGTTTGCCATGGCAGAGATGGCCACGGTGTCTGCTGAACTTCATCCTCCAGCTGTCCGCTCTGCCTTCTGCTGGTGCCCGCCTAGGAGTGCCTGGGCACAGGGCATGGTTTGCAGGATCTGCCAGCCCTGTGCCTGCCCTTCAAGAGGGCTTCAGAAGGCAAGCCTCAGGGCAGGTCTCCAGCTCTCTGGAGCTGCTGCTGGGCTTGCAGCCATCTGACTCTGGGCAGCAAAGGCATGTCCACCCCTGCCCAGGCCAGCAGCGCTCCCCCAGCCAAGGCAGGACAGCCTGTGACCTGATTCCTCTCGGCTGGGAGGAACACAAAGGCTCCCAGGAGCAGATGCAGTGGCCTGGGCTGTGCTGAGTGCCAGCTTCCCTCTGCTCAGCCCAGGCACGACTCAGGACAACTGGCAAACTCCTGGGAGACAGCCAGGGCAGCAGAGAGATGGCAAGGCAGGTCCATTGCCCTCACCTCCTGGAGCTCTGCCACCTCCAAAGAAGGGGACAGAGGCCCAAAAAATGCTCCTGGAATATGAAGATGGTGTTGAGCCTGCAGCAGCAGCTCTAGCCCAGCTTTGAACTCTCCAGCCACGGAGGTCCATTCCCTGCTGCAGGCAGCAGGGACAGTGGCCAGACTCAGCTGACAAACCCTCACTGCAGCCCCAGCCCTCCACCACCAGCCTGCTGGTGAGCTCCTCATGGCTGCTGCCTGCTCCCCGGCCCACAGAGCTCTCCTACCTGCCTGTGCCCACGCTCCAGTGGTGGCAGAGGCCCTTGGCATCCCCACAGCACAGCAGAGCTTGCTGGCAGAATCCATCCCAGCAGATGCCAAAGGAGGGGGAGCAGGCCACACATGGTCATGGCAGAGAGCAGCCCAGGTTGTTGGGCTGGGTTTGGTCTCGTGTCCACAATGAGACATGCAGGAGAGCAGAGGCAGGGGTGTGGAGCTGAGAACATTGTGGGCTGCCAGGACAGGGGGCTGCCCCCCCAGGTGCTGGCCACTGCCCCAGCCTGGCAGCACAGGGCCATCGGGGTTGGACAGCCCTGCCCAGGGCGCTGTGTCTGGGGATTCCTCCCCTGCTCCTCACTTTGGGCTCTGAACAGGGTCAGAAGCCCCAGGAAACACTCAGGCAAGGCTGCCATGTGGCATATCTGCTGGAGAAGGGCCACCCTGCCCTCCTCACCCTTGGCATGATCATGGCCACTCTGCACTCATACAGCCCAGGCACAACAGAGCCCAGAGTTTCCTCTGCTCTTCCAACATCAATGCACCAGAGCAGCAGCTGCATTGGTCCCATGGCACCTACAGAGCAGGTACCTGAGAGGCAGCATCCATGTGCACCATCCTACATGCAAGAAGAGAAGGCTCCAGGGAGACCTTAGAGCAGCCTTCCATTACCTGAAGGGCTCCAGGAGAGCTGGGGAGAGACTTTGGACAAGGGCTGGGGGTGCCAAGACAAGGGACAATGGCTTGGAGCTGGGAGAGGGGAGACTGGAGATGAGGAAGGAACTGTTGATAGTGAGGCTGGGGAGACACTGGCACAGGTTGCCCAGGGAGGCTGTGGCTGCCTCCTGCCTGGAGGTGTTCCAGGCCAGGCTGGATGAGGCCTTGAGCAGCCTGGGCTGGTGGGAGGTGTCCCTGCCCATGGCAGGGGCTTGGCACTGGATGACCTTTGAGGTCCCTTGCAAGCTAACCCATTCCAGGACTGAGTCAGACCTTGCCTGTGACCTATTCCATCTTTGCTGGTTTTGGGGGTAGCTGGCCTGGGACTTGTCCATGACTAGCAAGAAGCTCCATGGTGCTGTGGGCAGCCTAGGTCTCGTTGGTGCCTGTCCTGTGCTGGGTAGGGGACTGGGAGGAGCTTTGCTCTCCAGCCTGCCTAAGCCAGCAGCTGCGAGGGAAAGGGAAAGGAGAAACCTGGGTGTAAAGAGAGGCTGCTGCAGATCTGCTCAGCCAAGGCTGTGGCAGCACTGGGTTAAGATCCCCAGTCCAGGAGGCTGGAGCTGCGTGGAATAAATCACTTGTGACACCGACTCCTACACTGTCAGCCTCGCGCGGGGCTCAGCCACCAGGCTCCCAGCTGAGCCTGTGCCCTCAGTACGGACAGGAGAAGGCAGGTGCCTAAAGCCTATTGGGGGGCTGCAGCATGGCAGGGCTCTGCCAGCCCACAGAGCCATCCTGGAGAGGAGAGGGAGAGGGAGAGGGAGAGGGAGAGGGAGAGGGAGAGGGAGAGGGAGAGGGAGAGGGAGAGGGAGAGGGAGAGGGAGAGGGAGAGGGAGAGGGAGAGGGAGAGGGAGAGGGAGAGGGAGAGGGAGAGGGAGAGGGAGAGGGAGAGGGAGAGGGAGAGGGAGAGGGAGAGGGAGAGGGAGAGGAGGTCGTCTTGCCCTGCTCCAGGAGCAGCCTGCTCTGTTGTGGTGGTTTCTGAGTGGTGTCGGTTACCTCTTCCCTCCTCCCCTACCTGAGGTTCCGATGCTCGGGGGAGATGTCTCCATTAATCACAGCTTTCTCTGGTAGTTACATTTCGTTCCTCCCTTCCCACTAAGCTTTCCCAGCTTTTGCTGTTGTTATTTTTTTATGGTGATTATTTTCCCAACCCCTCTTTGTTTCCAGCTGTACTTAACCTGCCTGTGTCCCTTTAAATACCACAGCCTGGGCAGAATACGGGATCAGTCCTTTGACAGGAGCTAAAGTCCTGTTTGATCTGGATTAGATGCTGATTTTGCTTACCAGACTAAAGACCGAGGGGGACCACGCAGCGCCTGTGTTTGCACAAACCTGCCTGGTTGCATTCCTCCTCCTCCTCCCGCTGCTGCTGCTGCTGCCCGTGTCCAGCCAAGGGGTGAGCGCCGGGCTGAGCACACAGCTTGAAACCCGAGCGGATAAACGGTCACTTTGTCTGGAGATGCGGGAAAATGGAGGTGGGAGGAGGCAGCCAGCAGCTCTGCGCCGTGCCGGGGAGCTGGCTCAGGTTGCAGACCTTGCCCAGGGTGCGAGCAGGACGGCACCCATCGGCAGAGACCCCTGCGGGCATCCCTCAGCCCTGGGCAGGCTCTGCGTTGCTCACCACGGGGAGCCCGGCTCGGGCTTGCTGTCCAGCTTGCAACCTGGGATTGAACTGGGCTACCCTGGGGCCATCCTGACCCATCTCATGATGAGGCCATCTCATGTGGGGGCACCAGGACCTTTGCCATGCCCCACACCCAACAGATTGTGTCTTCTCCAAGGGCTCCATCCGGTGTCCTTTCTCCTGCCCTTGTCTCCTGCCCTTTTCTCTCATCCTTCTGCCCAAAGACAAGTGTGGAGTCCCCAGCCCCTCATGTCTTGCCCTGCCCTGGTTCCTTCCTCCAGCTCAGCCTCCCCCGAGCCCCCAGGAGTAGAGACTGTCTCTCATTGGCTGCCCTGTGCCTTGCCCCTCTCCCCACCCCCTGCTATGCTTCTACTTCTTCTGCGAGGGACCATGGCCAAACCAGGCCCGAAGAGAGATGGAGAAGCCACCCGTCAGCTGTGGCCACCAGCCAGCTCAGGCGCTTGAGGGTCTGGAGCTGGGGCGGGGGGGCAGGGGACCCCCATTACCCAGGGACACGCTTGCAGCACAGCCGGTTTGCAGCTTGCCCTGCGGCCGTCCGGGCGGAGCAGCGCCAGGACTCACTGCAGGCAGCACCGGCGCTGCCGCTGGGAGCCCTCCCGGCCGGGCAGAGCCCGCAGCAGCTGGGGCTCGGTGCACGCCCGGGACCCCACACCCCGCATCTGGCTGCGGGCAGTGGGCAGCACACCAGAGGAGCCTGCCCCAGGCTGGTTTCACCCCACCTGCCCCAGGCTGAAAGCTGGAGCAAAGCCTCTGGTGCCAGCACCCTTGTCCTCACAGTGGGACAGATTCTCTCTCTCACTCAGGCAGAGGCAAAGCACAAAACCCTGCTGGGGAGCATCACAGACTGGGATGGTGCCCAGGTGACTCAGCAGTGGGAGATGTGTCTGTGGTTGGGTTGTCCAGGCCTGGCCCAGGCTGCTCAGGGCAGTGGTGGACTCCCCATCCCTGGAGGGGTTTCAAAGCCATGGTTTGGTGGTGACCTGGCAGTGCTGGGTTAAGGACTGGACTTGACGATTTGAAAGGCCTTTTCCAACACAAATGGCTCTGTGATGGCAAGGTGCAAGGATGTCAGCGGTGGTGATGCCACCACTGCAAGAGCAGGAGCGTCCAGAGGGTCACAGGGCACAGCTGACGGGTGCTGAGCTGTGCCAAGCCCTCCTGCTCGCTGCTGGGGTCCAGCTCTGCAGGAGAGGGGTGCAGGACCCACGAGGTCTTCATGGGAATTGATCTCCTGGCTGATCCTCTCCTGAAGCTGGAAAATGATCTGCTGGAGGTGGGGAGGCTGATGGCTGTGCCCCCGCTGGAGCTATCATTACCCACAACAGATGGAGCTGTAAAAGGAACAGGGCCAGCAGGTGAGAGAAAATGCAGAAATTAATGACTGTAAAGGTCAAGCAGGATGTGCTCATCGGTCCTCAGCTCCTGGGGGTGGGCTGGGCTGGCTGACACTGCTGCAGCCCAGCCTGCCTGGCCAGAAGGCACTGCCTCGCCCGTGTCCCCCAAGACAAGAGCGCGTCCCCCAATGGCAAGGGCAGGGGAGGAGATGCAGAGACACAGCGGGACCCAGGGCTGTGCCAGGACAAAATGCTGCTGGGTTGTGGCACATGCAGGTGAGAGAGAGGGGGAGACTGTCCTGCTGTGCTGTGCTTGTCCCTGAGCAGCCCTCATGGCAGAAGGCCTTGTGGAACACCCTGGCCACTGTTCTTCTGCAACCACAAAGAGGGCAACAGCCCAGGCCAGAAAGCAGGTGGCACCAACTGGCACGTTGAGGAAAAGGAACTTGGTCATTTGGGAGGTCTCATCCATGCTTGCCCTCCTCTTGTACCCTCCCTGGATTTAGCATAACCTGCTCTGTGTACTTGTTGGCTCGTGGGTTTGCCCACAGCACACAGGCCAGCAGATCCCCCAGGCCAGCAGATCCCCCACGCCAGCAGATCCCCCAGGCCAGCAGGTCCTCCAGGCCAGCAGGTCCTCCAGGCCAGCAGATCCTCCAGGCCAGCAGATCCTCCACTCACAGCAGGCCTGCTCCTGGTTTGCTTGGGCTCGGGGAGAAGGAGCTGTGTAATGGGGCAGGTTTGGGGCACAGTGTTCAGACAGCTCCTCTTCAGAAGAAGGTCTTCAAAGGCTTAGAACTTGTTGTCCATCCAAACTAGCTGCAGAAGACAGCAGCCCAAGGGCCTCAAAGACTTAGGACTTGTCCAGCCAGGCTAGCTGCAGCTGAAGCCAGCCCAAGCAGCAGGAGAGGGATGTCCCATGGATGTCTCTTCCTTCAGCCCTGGCTCAGAGGCTCAAGGAGGGCTGAAGGGCTGGCTGTGGGAGCAAGCACAGGGCAGCCTGGTCTTGCATTCCCACCACCCACAGCACCAGCTGGACACCTTCACTGCATTCCCTTGCAGCAGTGTGGTGTGGGCAGACGCAGCAGCCCAGACTGACGCTGCACCAGAGCTGTTGACATCAATGCCTGGCCAGGGATGTGGGGGCAGGTTCCAGGCTGCAAACCTCTCCCTCCCCGCCCCCCTCCCCCCTCCAGCCTGGACCGGTACCTGTCACCTCCGCTAAGCCCCTGCTCAGCTGCTGTCATCCACCCGTCCGCACCTAAGGGCTGAAGGCTAAAGCCACCACCAGCTTCTCCCTCCCCTGCCTGATCGCCCAGCGTCTAGCGCCGAGTAGCCTCCTTCTGCTGTCACAGGCCGACCTATTTCTCACAAATCCTGACTGCTCTGGCCTTAAAACATCTTGACGCAGTGCTGGGACCGGCCTTGGCACGGCTGCCAGCCCCTGATTAAGCGGAGCCGCCGCGGCTTGGCGAGGGCTCCGCAGCCGGCAGGCGCCGGCGGGGAGAGCGCAGCAGCCGCGGCTCCGAGAGCAGAGCTGCGTGCGGGACACCAACCAGGGAAAGGGATTGTGCCCCTGGAATGGGCACTGGGGAGCCTGCACCTCGAGTTCCGGGGTCAGTTTGGGGCCCCTCACTCCAAGAAGGACATTGAGGAGCTGGAGCAGGGCCAGAGAAGGGCAAAAACGCTGGGGAAGGGTCTGGAGAAGAGGGCTGGGGAGGAGCAGCTGAGGGAGCTGGGGGTGGTCAGCCTGGAGAAGAGGAGGCTGAGGGAGACCTCATTGCTCTCTGCAGCTCCCTGAGAGGAGGCTGCAGTGAGCTGGGGGTTGGGCTCTGCTCCCCACTCTCAGGTGAGAGAGGGAGAGGAAATGTCTTGAAATTGTGCCAGGGGAGGCTCAGGTTGGAGAGGAGGAAAAATGTCTTTGCTGCCAGAGTGGTCAGGGACTGTCCCAGGCTGCCCAGGGAGGTGGTGGAGTCCCCATGCCTGGAGGTGCTCAGGAACCCTGTGGCCATGGCACCTGGGGCCATGGCTTGGTGGCCATGGTGGGGTTGACTTGCTGGTTGGACTGGGTGAGCTCAGAGGCCTTTTCCAACCCAAACAATTTCCTGGTTCTATGATCAGGCCTTGTTCTGGGTTAGAAAGAGGGACACCACAGCTTGGCCAGGCTAGAGAGTCTCAGCTGCCCACAGCCACGGGGAGATGGAGGTTGGAGTATGCTGCTGTGGCTGATAGAGCTGGGGCTGTGTCCTCCTGCATGTGAGCCAAATCAGCAGACCCAGGGCAGTTACTCACTGTGTGGTGCAAGGATGGGAACTGAAACCTCAGACTGAGAAGCCTCCTCCACAGAGGCAGCACTGCTGAGCTACAGGCAGGCTGCTGGCCTGGTGGCACCATGGTCTCCAGGACAAGAGGACCTCAGGCAGTTTCTGTACAGCTCCAGCTCCAGAAACCACCAATGATGGCTGCAGCAGAGTCCCCAAGCTTCCTGCAGAGCCACAGCAGGGTGGCCAGCCAGGGCTCTTAGCCAGCTGGAGTCTCAGCTTTGCCTTGCTGGGGTTCACCCCAGGGTGGGCTGGGGGGATGCAGGGATGGGTGCCAGCTCTCACCTGCAGGATCTTTTCCAAGGATGATGCCAGCTAAACACTGTCCTGCCCTGGCTCAGGCAGGGGAAGATCTCACTCTGTGGTGGTAGGTCAGGATGTCTGCAGTCCCAGAAGTGACCTGACGTGGATGCCAATCCTTTGGGTGCTGAGGGATCTCCCATGGTTCCTCTCCCTCCAGAAAAGTCCTTCTCAGGCTTGCTCTGGCCTGGAGCCAGCAATGAGCACAGGCAGCCTCCTAGAGCCCTGGTGGGACCCTACTGCCCCCTTGTCCCACACCTTGTCCCACCTCCCTCTGAGGAAAGAGCCAGCCCCAGTGATGAGTCTACAGAGATGAGGGAGCCTTAGCCTGAAGCTGAAACCCCTGCAACTGCTTGGAAGAACTTCAGCTATGGAGGCAGAGAGCTCCCAGGAGGGGTGTGACATAGGGCAGGTCACCTGGCCAGCTGCAGGGAGCTCAGTCTGGGGATTCATGCTCCCAGCTGAGCTGGCCCAGCAGCCCCAGGCCCCAGTCTTGAGGATGGTCAGAGAGCTGTGTGGTGGTGAGCATCCCCCAGGGCTGCCCATGCCCACTGAGGGATGGTTACTGTGTCAGTTGTGCCCAGATGACACCAAGGTGGAGCACCAGGACACGCCAGGGAGCACCCACAGATGGCTCAGCTTTGAAGGACACGCTGGCTGTTGTGAGGCTTAGGTTGGAGAGGAGGCAAAATGTCTTTGCTGCCAGAGTGGTCAGGGACTGGCACAGGCTGCCCAGGGAGGAGTCCCCATGCCTGGAGGTGTTCCAGAACCCTGTGGCCATGGCACTTGGGGCCATGGTTTGGTGGCCATGGTGGGGTTGGGTTGCTGGTTGGAGTTGATAGTCTTGGAGTTCTTTTCCAACCCCAACAATTCCATGGTTCTGTGATGTCTCTAATGCTGGTGTGGGGCTGGCTGGACCTTACCTCGGCCCTGCAGTGCCCCAGGCTGTGCAGGGTGCCTGCCAAGCAAAGCTGAGCAGATGCCACCCCCACACCTCGCTGCCAGCCTACCACCCTCAGGCTGAACCCCCGGCTCCCCCAGCACCAACCAGCATTCTCTGCTCGTAGCTGCTGCCATTCCACCACCAAGCACCTGGCAGCCCCCCCGGGCAGGAGCTGTGCCCCTGGCTGTGCCTGCAGCCCCCTCCCCGTGCTGGCAGCCGGCTGGGGCGGGCGGTCAGGGCTGGCCAGCGGCGCGGCTGCCATCCGGCCTGGCTCAGCCTCGTTTTGTTCCCCGCTTCCTGCATCCTGCCCCGGGCCGGCAGCGGGGGCTGGGGGTCAGCACGGGGTCAGGATGCCGCCTGCAGCCCGGGGCATGGCAGGGCGAGGTGGCTGCCGCCCCCACACCTCGCTGGGCTGCCAACCAGCGCGGGGCACGGGGTGGCACTCGCTCTGGAGAGGGGCGAGTGACGCCCTGCAGCCCGGCCTGGCACCCCCTCCGTGTGCCACCAGGGGCTGGGGTGCCCCCGTGGTGGTACAAGACACATCTCTGGCGCCAGTGCAGAGGCTGCACCTCACTCCAGACTCGGGGCCGTGGGCAGTGCCATCTCCCAGCCATGCCAGCTCCACCATGCAACCCACCTCTGGCATCACTGCTGTGCCATGGCACCGGCCCCGTGCCAATGTCTCCTCTCCTGGCATCACTTGCTGCTGGAGCCACTGAGTCTAAGGCATGGCTCGAGCACAGCCATGCCCTTTGGGCTGGCACACCGTAGGGCAGCAGCAGGTTTCCTTGCTCCTCTGCTAATGAGGATGTTAATTAAGAGTGACCCCAGGCCAGGCCTTGTAACACCTTCCCGCCGGCAGCTGGGCAGCCACTGAGGACAACCTGGCCCAGGGGTTGTGCCTGACAGCAGGCCTGCAGCTGAGCATGGTGCAGGAGATGAGCTTTGCCCTCAGGGCATGCCCGAGGTCCTGCCTGCCTGGGCAGGAGCTCCTCAGGCAGAGCTTGGTGGTGAGCACAGGGCTAGGCACCTGCACACACCCCCAGGGAAGCACAGAGCCAGCCTCTCCTGGAGGGGCCACTCCACAGCACCCCTATCTCCCACCCCCCATCTCCCACCAGCCCACCCCACTCACAGGCAGGCTTTGAACCCCTTCCTCTCTGGTTCCTTCCTTCCTCTTGAAGCTGTTTTCCTTCCTCCTCCCTGGGAAGCTGCTGCTCTCTCCTGCTCTCCTCATCCATCCAAGGTCCACATTGCCCTGTGCCAGCACCATGTGCTCTGCCAGTGCCCATCGCCCCTGCTGATGCCCACACACCAGGCAAATGCCAGAGGAGCAGGCAGGCACTGGCAGTGCTGGGCTCAGGCTGGCAGTGGCTCTGGCAGGGCAGCAGCACCGTACTCAGGAGCAGCACCACAGAATCACAGAGCTGGCAGGGCTGGAAGGGACCTCAAGGCTCAGCCAGTCCCAATCCCCCTGCCATGGGCAGGGACACCTCACACTACAGCAGGTTGCTCACAGCCACAGCCAGCCTGGCTGCAAACACCTCCAGGCAGGAGGCTGCCACCACCTCCCTGGGCAACCTGTGCCAGGCTCTCACCACCCTCATGGGGAACAACTTCTTCCTCACGTCCAATCTCAATCTCCCCACTTCTAGTTTTGCTCCATCCCCCCCAGTCCTACCTGACATCCCAAAAAGTCCCTCCCCAGCTTTCTTGGAGCCCCCTGCAGATCCTGCAAGGCCACAAGAAGGTCTCCCTGGAGCCTTCTCCTCTCCAGCCTGCACAACCCCAACTCTCTCAGGCTGTCTCCAGAGCAGAGCAGCTCCAGCCCTCTGCTCATCCTCCTGGCCCTGCTCTGGACACCTTCCAGCACCTCCAGACCCTTCTTGTCCTAGGGGCTCCAGAACTGGACCCAGGGCTCCAGCTGTGGTCTCAGCAGAGTGGAGCAGAGGGGCAGAATCCCCTCCCTCCCCTGCTGGCCACACTTCTCTTGCTGCAGCCCAGGCTCTGCTTGGCTCTCTGGGCTGCAAGTGCTCCCTGCTGGCTCCTGCTGAGCTTCTCCTCCCCCAGCACTAGCAGCCCCCCAGAGGTGATGGTGCCATGGGGCCTCTGCCCACCAGCAGTCCCCATGGCTGCCTCTCACCTGGCTGAGTCCTTGGCAGCTCAAGACTTGATGGTGTTTCCCTGTGGGGTCAGGAAGGTCCAGTAGCCCTTTGCTACCTGACTGAGGTGCTGAGGTTGTGATGAGACATCACCACCAGACTTCAGTGGCCCTCTGGAGGGGGGCAACAGGTTTGACTGCCCTGTGGGAATGAGGGACCTGGGAGCTGAGTTGGGTGTTGTGCTGCTGGGGTTAGAGCTGCTCTGAACCTTGTTCTGGTGATGTTTGCTGTGCTAGGGGCTCCAGAACTGCACACAGTGCTCCAGGTGGGGTCTCACCAGAGCCAACCTCCTCCTCCACACTCCCCAGCCACAGAGGTGGCTCCATGGGGGTTCTGAGGACACCTCCCTGTGCCAAGGGGAAAGCAGAGCTGGGCACACTGCTGTGGCCGTGGGGGTTGCCACTCCTGCGGCTGCCCCTGTGGGCAGCTTCACCCAGCACCTCCCTGTGCCAATGGCAGCCCCTCCATGCTGCACACCCAGCACCAAGCATGGGTTGGGGACAGCCCCATGGGGTAGCCCCCCAGGTCCTCAGCCTGGGCCGCTGGTGGCATGGAGCAGCCCACAGCCGGTTGGGGCTCTATGTGCCACTGCCCAGGACGCTCTCCCAGCACAGGGCAGGGGCTGGCTGCCCCCCAGGTGCCAGGACTGAGCTCACACAGCCCCAGCTGCTGGCCACAGCCATAAAAAACACAGCCAGGCTCCTTGTCCCCACCACCCCCCAGGACCACCACCACATTCCTGCTGAGTGATCTCGGCTGTTGCTCAAGCAGCACCAACTGGGACCCAGCTCCCCACGGGCCCTTGCCAGTGCCACCCTGGTTGGTGCCCGAGCTGGGCACGCCGTGCCTGGGAGCACTCCCAGGATGGAGCAGGGTCTGTCTGTCCCCACAGGCCTTTAGCTTTGTCCCCTGCCAACTGACCCAGCTCCATTGCCATCTCCACCACCTCCAGTCACCCCCACAGGCACCTCCAGTGTGACCTCAGTGCCTGGGGCAGGGCTTCAAAGCCCCTGGCAGCTGCTGGGGCGGCCCAGTGGAAGGTTGCTGGGGAAGGCATTTGGGGTGGTTTTCCCCAAGGACTTCCTGCTCAGTCCCAGCAGGTCACTGCCTGGCAGGGAGGGAGCCCACACTCTGCCATCACCCCCCTTGCCTCCTCCAGGCACACATCTGGTCAGCAGATGCCGGCCCAGGCACTGACTGGAGCCATGGACAAGGGCTCTGGCTACCTCCTTTCAGGCACTGCCAGGTCCACACACGTTTGACTTTCCTCCAGGCTGGGACAACTCTGACTGCATGGCCAGGAGAGCCTGCTGGGGGCTGGAAGGAGGGCTCACAGCCTGATGTGATGCTCAGCATGGCACCCCAAGGGTCAGCAGCAAAGCCACCAGTTCTCCATGGCCGAGTCCACGGAGAAGGATGTGACAGAACAAGGGGCAATGGGTGGAAACTCCAGCACAGGAGGAGGAACTTCTTGACTGGGAGGGTCACAGAGCCCTGGAGCAGGCTGCCCAGAGAGGCTGTGGAGTCTCCTTCTCTGGAGACTTTCAAGACCCATCTGGATGTGTTCCTGGGTGACCTGTGCTGGATTCTATGCTCCTGCTCTGGCAGGGGGGGGTGGACTGGAGGATCTCCAGAGGCCCCTTCCAACCCCTAACCTCATCTGATCTGTGATCCTCTGTGATCCATTCAACATTTCCTCCATCATGGAAGGCTCCTGCTGCCCCGGTGCCAGCACCAGACCTGTCTGGAAAGCCACCAGACACTGCACCAGACACTGCCTCACCTTCAGGAGCTCATTTGGGATTTGTCCCCACAAGATGAGGGAAATGGGGGAGACCTCATGGCTCTCCACAGCTCCATGAAGGGAGGCTGGAGTGAGGAGGGGGCAGCCTCTGCTCCTTGGTGGCAAACAACAGGACCAGAGGAAACCATTCAAGCTGCCCCAGGGGAGGCTGAGGCTGGAGCTCAGGAAATCTTTCTGCCCTGGAAGGGCTCTCAGACATTGGAAGAGGCTGCCCAAGGCAGTGCTGGAGTCAGCATCCCTGGGGGTGTTGCAGCAGCTGTGGGGCTGGTGCTGAGGGACATGGTTTGGTGCTGAGCCTGCAGTGCTGGGTGGAGGGGTGGGGTGGCTGAGCTTGGAGGGCTCTGCCAGCCAGATGCTTTCCCTGGCTCTGTGCTTCTGTGACCACGAGCCTCACCCACAGCTCTCCGTGGCACGGTCATGGTTTTGCTTCCCCAACCCAAACGGTGCTGGGCTACCCAGCAACCCCAGGCAGGTCAAGCTGGGAAACACCCCCAGCAGCAGCCAAGGCTGGCTTAGCCCAGACACTGCCAGGATTAACCACAGGGATTTGGCTGCCGGGGTGGCTCCAGCTGGGCTCATCGGCACTGTCCTGCTGGGGCTGGCCAGGGGTGGACACCCGTGGCACTGGGTGGAGGGGGCTGGAGAGGGGGGCCGGGGATGGGGGGGAGGGGGAAGAAGAGCAAAATAAGAGAGCTGTGAGTGATGACACAAAACATGCATTCCTTTTATTCACAAAAACAGCCTGGGTCGCTAAAACATTACAAACAGCATTTCAACTGAGTGATGGAGAGAGAGAGAGAGAGAGAGCGAGCTGGGGGAGGGGGCTGCACAGGGAGAGAAACATCCCTCGGTGGAACTGCTGTCAGCACAGGTCCTGCATCCCACTTTTATTGTGATTTGGGAGATTTCAGTCACTTTACAAAACAAAACAAAACAAAAGAGTCCTTCAAACCTTTGCAACCAGGAGGGGGCTTGGGGGTTGGGGTTTTTTCCCCTGTTCCTTGTTCTACAGCAATACACTAAGGATGACTTTTGCTGGGGGAGGGGGGAAGAGGGGGGGAGGGAAGTTCTCTTTGTTGTTGTTGTGGTGGTGGTGGTTTGTTTTAAACTCCTTTGTTTGTGTGTCTGTGTCCTGGCTCGGAGCCCACCAGGTGTGTTAAGCAATGTGAGGTTTTGCTTCCCACCTTTTGCTCCTGAACCTCTTGAGAGGGAGGGGGAGGGGAGGGGAGAGGAAGGGGAGGGGAAAGGGAGAGGAGGGGAAGAGGAGGGGAGGGGAAGTGGAGGGGAAGTGGAGGGGAGGGGAGGGGAAGTGGAGGGGAGGGGAAGTGGAAGGGAGAAGAGGGGAGAAGAGGGGAGGGGAAGGGGAGGGGAAGGGAAGGGAAGGGAAGGGGAGGGGAAGGGAAGGGAAGGGAAGGGAAGGGAAGGGAAGGGAAGGGAAGGGAAGGGAAGGGAAGGGAAGGGAAGGGAAGGGAAGGGAAGGGAAGGGAAGGGAAGGGAAGGGAAGGGAAGGGAAGGGAAGGGAAGGGAAGGGGTTAGACCTTCTTCCAGAGGTTTGAATGGCGAGGAAAAGGGACACTACATCGCTTTAAACATATCCTCATTTATAAACATGAAGTTGAAGGCATTCTAGAAACTATTCCACTCTATTGGGCTGATGGGAAAGAATCAAATCCATTAAAAAAAAAAAGAAGAAAAGAAAAGAAAAGAAAAAAAAAAGAAAACCAAACCAAAACCAATAAAAACCAAAAGCAACCAACAAAAGAAAAACCAAAAGTATAAATGAGGGTGCAATTAAAAAGGACTGTGCTAAATTACAGTAGTGCTTATTAGTAACTAGATTCCCAAAGGTTACTGTAAATTTACATTCCCTACACAAGTAACTGCATCTTTCACACAGGAACAACATCAACACCAAAAAACACAGAAAGAAACTGATTGTCCATACTCTGTCTATTGAGTTCTTGGTATTTTACAGATCCATTTCCTGTCTGTTTGTTAATTTCTTTCTTTATTTGAAACGTCTGGTTTGTGGTTTTGTCGTGGTTTGTTTGTGGGTTTGGTGGTGGTGGTTTGTGGTTGGTTTTTTTTTTTGTGTGTGTGTGTGTTTTTAATTGTTATTATTCTTCTTATTATTATTCTTTTCATTATTATCTGAATGATGATTCTTCTTCTTTGAAAAGCAGTTCAATGTCTTGACTAGGACTCGAAGGTGTTAAAACAAACACACACCAAAAAAAAAAAAATAATATATATATATAAAAGCAAAGGGGGGGGAAAAAATAACAATTAATAAAGAAAAAAGTTTTAAAAAAAAAAGAAAAAGAAGAAGGAAAAAATGGTTTAAAAAAAACAAAAAGAAGAAAAAAAATGTTTTAAAAAAGGGGAAAAAAAGGAAAAAAAGAAAGAGAAAAAAAGGGGAAAAAAGGGGGGGGGGGGAAAAAGAGAGAAAATTTAAGAAGAAGGGAAAAAAAAAATGTATAGAAGGAGGAATGAGAAATATTTTTGGTTCTAAAGAGACACAGGTGCATCCATTCATTTTCAGCCAAAAAAAAATCCCTTGCCTGAGACAACACAAGCAAGCAGTGACATTGCACTTGGATGACAGAGCTTTGGGATTCCCGTTCCTACTGGAACCATCTGAACGCGGCTCCTGTAGGAAGCATCACCTTCTGGAAAGGAAGAGAGACACAGGGATTGGGGAGGGGGGGGAGGGGGGAAGGAGGACAACAGAAGAACAAGAAGGGACAAGGCGTTAGGTCGGGGCCGGCACTGGGGTTGTGCATCATCCCCCCCGCAACCCCCCCCCAGCCCTGCATCCCAGTCCCCGGCCCCGGGGCTCAGCGTGCCGTAGGGACCGCACAGCCCGAGGTCCCTCTCCAGGGGCCGGAGGGAGCCGGGGTGTCCCCTGGCACCAGCTCCCCCCTTCCCAGGCTGGGCGGCTCGGGCATTGTTCCCGTGTCCCCGCCGCGGCCACGACTTCCCCTCCGGCCGATAGCGAGAGCACAATGGCCCGGAGCGGCCACCCCCCGGCGCGGCCACCCCCCTCGCTGCCAGCCCCCTCGCTGCCAGCCCCCGGAGCGGCCACCCCCTCGCTGCCGCTGCCGGTCCGCTCGCCCCGGCCCGACCGACGCCCCACCGACAGCAGCCTCTAGGCTCAGGAGGTCATGGAGGGGGGAAACTGAGGCTTGGGCTCATCGGCCCCAGGAGCTGCTCAGGACACAAGGGGACATCACCACGCTGCTGCTTGGCCACCAGGAGCAACTGTCCTCAACAGAACAGAACAGGGCACCACCGGGGGCATCACAGGGGAAGGAGGAATGAGTCCCACCAGGCTACATCCCACACACAACAAAGTGGTCAGGGCTTGACTAGCTGAGTTAAAACAACCTGGCTTTGGCTGGGAGGATGCCCAAGCAACTTTCTGCTCCTCCTTGGAGTAGGGCAGCTTTAGGCTGGACATCAGGAGGAAGCTCTTCACAATGAGAGTGTTGAAACCCTGGGACAAGGCTGCCCAGGGAGGTGGTTGAGGCCCCATCCCTGCAGACATTCAAGATCAGCCTGGAGGTGTCCCTGGGCAGCCTGCAGGGGCTTGGACAAGGTGACCTTGAAGGGTGCCTTCCAGCCCCATGTGCTCTGAGAAGCTGTGTGCACAGAGGAGACCTCTTTGAAGCCACCTCCAGGAAAGGTGCTGTGGGGCAATGGCCACAACAGCTCCGTGGTCCCCTGGAAGAAGCTGGGACATTTCCCAGATGGATATGGGGTGGGAAGCTCACACAATGCTCATGAGACCATGGGTGGGGTATGTAAGACCCACGGTGTCCCTCAATGCCAACAGTCCCCAGGCAAGGCCAAGCCCAGCCTGCCAGCGCCACACCAGGAGGATGTGCCTCAGCCACCCTTCAGCTCCTGCATCTCCAGCAGGCAAGGGGCACCAAGGGGGAACGAGCCACAGGCATGGGGGCAGCAGGTTGGGCAGTCCCAGCAGCAGCTCTCCCCAGCAGCAGCTCCCAGAGCAGAGCCTGTGTGCACAGCCAGGGCATCCCATGGCGTGTGCCAGCAGCCAAACCCATGCCACGTTCAGGTCCCTAACCCCACGCAGCAGCCAGCCAGCTCCCAGCAGGTCCTTTCCTTGGATCAAGACACTCACCAAGCTTCAGCAAGAGACTAGGGCAGAGACTTCTCCTGTCCCTGAGGGACCCCAGTGTGCTCACAGGCACCATGACCCAAACATGGGCCTTGGGCAAGGGGAGGGAAGCAAAGGGCAAGGATGGGCAAGAGATGGTGGTGCCCAGACACAGGGCTTCTCCTCCAGACACAGCACCACCTCCTGTGTCTGGTCCTCTGGGCAAATTGAGCCGAGGCTGTCAAGGAGCAGGGAACTGCAGGCATCACCACCTCCCCAGAGATCCCTGCCTTAGGTAACCAGGCTTCTGAGGAAGACACGAGTGCCAAGGAAGCACAGGGCTGTGGCACAGCATGGCATCCACGCTGGATCCCACCCAAAGTGCTGGATGCAGGTCTGCTGGGCCAGAGCAGCAGACTCACCAGCAAGGGCCATCTGCCCAGCTGCAGCATTCCTGGAACAGGCTGCCCAGAGAAGTTGTGGACAGCTCATCCCTGGAGGTGCTCAAGGCCAGGTTGGATGAGGCCCTGATCAGCCTGGGCTGGTAGGGGGTGTCCCTGCCCATGGCAGGGGCTTGGAACTGGATGAGCTTTAAGGTCCCTTCCAATCCAACCCGTTCTAGGATTCTGTGATACCAGGAGAAGGGAACAAGGGGAGAGGGGGCTCCTAATGGGCCTGGAAGGTTTGATACAGGTCATCTTAAACACCTCTGCACCTTCACTATTACAGGCAGGTGGACAACCAGCTCCAGAATGGATGCCCAGGGTGGATCCCCCTTCATCCCCATGACCACAGAACAGTTTGGGCTGGGAGGGGCACTCTCAGAGCAGTCCAAGCCCACTGCTGTGCACAGGGACACCTTTCACTAGATCAGGTTCTCCATAGCCCCATCCAGCCTGAGCTGCAACCCTTCCAGAGTTGGGGCACCCACAGCTTCTCCGTTCAGTGTCCCACCACCCTCACCATGAAGCATCTCTTCCATGTGTCCAACCTAACCCTGCCTTCTGCCATTTTCATCACTGCTCCTTGCCCTGTCATGACAGCCTTTGGTGCAAAGTCTCCATGAGACTGCCAGGAGCATAGCAGTGACCCTCCCAGCAGCAGCCAGCTGGGGCACCAGGGCTTCTCCAGATGGAGGACAGCTCTGTGGAGTCAAATCCTGCCTGCCTTCCTTCCATGGCCTTTGTGTGACCTACAGCTCCAGATACAAGCCCAGGGTGACCTGTCCAGGACTGGCCACCAGCACCCCCCCATGGCATCACCCTGGGTTCCAGGGGCTGGCAGAGCCTCGAGGAGCTGATCCCTGATGGGTTCAGGGCTGTGCTGCTGCTGCCTGCTCAGAGCACCCAGCCTGCCTCACTGTCTTAGAGCCTCAGCTGGCCACCACCACAGCAGGACACCAGAGGCTCTGCAGATGTGCAGCTCAAGCCTCAGGGCAGCAGAGGGATTCAGCCCTGGGTTCAGCCTGGGGTTTATGCCACCATAAAGGTTTAATTCTAATTTATCTTTTTCTTTAGCTGGCCGATTTTAGATCCATGCTCAGTCACAGCTGCAGCCCCTGGCCAGGCTCTCTGAGGACATTCCAGGCTGGCAGACAGGAGTGATCCCTGACCATCCTTCTCCTGGGCCTGGGGAGACCTTCTCCAGAGGTCCCTGCAGAAGGGGAGGATGGCTTCACAAAGCCCTGTGAAGCTTTCAGCCCCATGTAAAGGCCTCTCAATGGCTCCTCCTGTCCTAGCATCAAGCACTATGTTGTGGGGGGACCTCACCAGTAGCCCATGGAGCTGGCAGCAGCTCTGTGTCCTGCCCACTGCCACCTCCACACAGGCCTCCACCACAAAGCCAGTGGCTGCCCTAGGGTTGGGCCCAACACAGCACATTGCTGAGGGTGAGGTTTAACAGCCCACTGACCCAGGTAACCTTGGGACAGCAGCTGGGGTCCCAGTAACCCTGTCCCAGTCACATACAGCCACAGTCCTGCTCAGCCCTACCAAGGTCAACACACAGCACAAGTGAGAGAGGGGAGGACCTGCTCCAAACAGGGGATGGGAATCACAGAATGCTCTGGGTTGGAAGGGACCTCCAAAGCTCACCCAGTCCAACCCCCTGCACTCAGCAGGGACATCCTCCACCAGAGCAGGTTGCCCAGAGCCCTGTCCAGCCTCCCCTGGAATAGCTCCAGGCATGGAGCCCCAACCAGCATCCTGGGCAACCTGTTCCAGTGTTCCAGCAGCCTCCTGGTGCAGAACTTGTTCCTCACAACCAGTCTCAATCTGCTTTTCTCCCATTTCAGACCACTGCCCTCATCCTTTGCAAACAGTCCCTCTGCAGCCTTCTTTAGCCACCTTCAGGTACTGGCAGGCTGCTATTAAGTCCCCCTGGAGCCTTCTCTTCTTCAGGCTGAACACCCCCAGCTCCCTCAACCTGTCCTCACAGCAGAGCTGCTCCAGCCCCCTAACCATCTTCACAATGCCCTGGAGTGACCCACACCTGCCCAGGCATCCAGGCCCATCAGCACATCCCTGCTCAGCCTCAGCCCACCTCTCTGGTGCCTCCCAGGAGGGCTGGGGACCCATCTGTGGTGGGGCCCAGCTCCATCAGAGGCAGAGCCCTGTTTCAGTGGCTTCAATTTCTCAGGCAGCCCGGGGATGGGGAAAGCAATCACAGGGGTGACCATTTGATGGGCTCCCAGCACCATTCATCATCCCCAGCTCCTGCCCAGCGCGGGGAGAAGGGAGCAACTCCTTCAGCCGCCGCCAGCTCCGAGCCTCTTGACCTGCTTTAGGACTCTTTGGAAGAGATGAACTTTTTTTTTTTCCCTCCCCTCCCCTCCTCCCTTTCTCCCTTTTTCCAGATCACTGACTCAGCAAATTAGAACAAGAATATAATTTAGCAATACAGAGGCTTTTGAAAGACACAGTCCCCCTCTCCTCATCCCCACCAACCCAAACACAGCTCCTGCCTCTCCCCTCGCCCTCCATCCGGAGCTGGTGCTAATTGAAAAACCTGGAACGTGGCTAAGGAAGCAGGGGGGGGTGTCTCTTTGGGGTGACCAGAGGATGGGCAATGCCCTCCTGCCAGCTGCTACCCCGGTGATGGTTTAGCCTCTGCTTGGCTCTAGGGATGCACTCACAGGCACAGAGATGCACAGCTGAGGGTGGGAGCAGCTCCCTCCCTGAGGGACCCAGCAGACAGGTCTCGGCCCAGAGCACTGCCAGAGCAGTGTGCCCACAGCCTTGCACCCAGCCCTCACCCATGCCACCTCACACCCAGCCATGCCATGGCCCTGCCTGAATTCCAGGCCCATACAGCAACCTTAGGCACTGGGCTTTGCTTGTGACCCCACACAGGAAGCTGGGTGACATCTCCCTGGCAAGGTGGCACCTCAACCCAACAGCAGCTTGCTGAGGCCCAGGGCAGCACCCATCGGGTGGCTGTGGTGGCAGTGACAGTACCAAGTACCCAACTACCACAGCAAAGCCCTCCAGCAGGGGACCTGGGCACCCCCACACTTGGCCAGTGTGGCAGCAGCAGAGGTGCTCACAGCTCAGCTGGGTGCCAAAGCAGGGACCACTGCTGCTGCCACCAGGAGATCTGGCTGGTGCCTCATGGGCTCATCCTGGCCACCCTAGGCTGGTGCAGGGAGGCCCAGCACGGCCACAGCACAGGAGATGCTGCCCAGCAAATGTGCAGCTGATCACCACCCAAACCCAGGGCCTGCTGAGCTGGGAGCAAAGAGTGAGCCAAAGGGCTGGGCCCCAGCAGCATCACAACCATGGCTTCCACCATCACCCACTGCCCCCAAGCTCTGCCCTGAAAAGCCATCTCCTGCCTCCCCCTATGCTCTGCCCCAGCTGCTGGGCCAGAAGTTGCTGCCTGGGTCAGGGAGCTGCAACTTGCCCAGGCCAAGAGACCACAGATCACAGGATCATAGACTGGCTTAGGTTGGAAGGGACCTTAGAGATCACCTACTCCAACCTCCCCACCACGGGAAGGGACACCTCTCAACAAGACTCAGCTGCTCAAGGCTTCATCCAGTGAAGCTGGCACTGTCTGTATTTCAGATGTTATCTCCAGTTACGGGGAGCCCTTTCTCAGCCTCACAAATCCATACAACAGGATGTTAGGGGTTGGAAGGGACCTCCGAAGATCATCGAGTCCAACCCCCCCTGCTGGCACCGAAACTCGAGCAGGGACCCTGCCCAGGCCTGCCAAGGGAGAACGAAACCCAAAGCGCCTGGGGACCCCCCGGGGGAGCAAAGCCCAGCCCTCCTCCCCCGGCCAGCCAACCAACCAACCAACCCAACCCACCCCAGTATGTGTGGGAGGGCAGAGGCTGGAAGCACCGGGCAGAGCGCACACCCCTCCCGGGAGAGAGCTGTTAACGAGGGGGGAGGGGAAAAGGGGGGAAGAATAAAAGAAGTAAGAAGTACCAGGCGGTTTTATTATCTAGGGCACGATCCGAACCCAGGAGCGCGGCCCGAGGAGGGGTTAGGGTGCCTGAGAGGGGCCGGTTACCTCCAGTGCTGCGGAAGGCTTCTTTTTGAGTTCTTCACATTTCCTGAATTTGCAAATCTGGTGGCCAGTTTTGCGGTTCCTACAACTGCTGCACTGCTCGCAGTTTATCCGGCGGCGGCAGGGCGGGCACATGCCGCATCTTTTCCGTTTCTTTTTCCCCGAGTTGATGGCAGATGCCAACTCGTTCTGCATGGGGTACTCTGCCAAGCCGGCCATATGGAGAGCGCTCTCTGCCAGAAAGACGCCGGCAGGGGTCATGATGAAAAGGCCTGGGTTGATGGGAAAAGCCCCCAGGTAAGGGAAATCGGAGGGGCCGTTCATTGTCTCTGCGGCCGACACCGCCTCCATGTCGGAGAGCCCAGTCCCGTGCTCGCTGGCTAGGGGGAGATGCTCCTGCACCACGCGTTTGAGCATCTCTGTCGACTGAGCGAACTGCTGGAGGGCGAGCTGTCCTTCCGAGGAGATCTCCGACACCCGCTCCAGTTTGCTCAGCATGCTGGAGAGGCTTTTGTGCTTTGAGGTAGAGTGACTTTTATCCACGGCCGCCTCGCCGCCGTTCACTAAGGGGTTGCCCTTCTCCGAATGTTCGCTCCCCGAGCTGCTGCTGCCAAAGGTGGAGTAGTGGGAGAGCGGCCGGGACTTCTTAAGACTTTTGTTCAAAGGTTCACTTATGATCCCACTTTTGTTCCTCCTCTCGGAGTTGACAGGGGGCTGAGAGTCATCTTGGTTAGTTTTTTCCGTCTCTGGCTTGTTCCCAGCGTCTTGATGGGAGCCCGAGTTTGACATGGTGCCCAGAGCACGGCCGAGCAAAATACCCCAAAGCGAAACAAAACAAAAAAAAAAAAACCCCAAACCCCCCCCCAAAGAAAGAAAAAAAACCACGACCAAAACAAGACCCCCGAACCCACCCCCGAGTGCCAAGGAGAAAAAAAAAGAAACCCAAAAGATTCCCCCCCGAAGCCCTTCTGCTAGCACCAGCCCGCCAGCCACCGGGGGAGCCTCAGACGGGAACGCTCCTCAACGGGGCGGCTCCTCCCGCGCCGGCTGCGGAGGACCTCGGCGGGGCTCTCAGAGCAGGGACATGCTCTGCGGCTCTGGGACACACCACGCGGCTCTGGAAGGAGAAAAGAAAAGCGAGTGAGAGCTGGCAAGAGCCGACGGAGCTTTTCAAAGCGGCTCTTCCTCTCCCCCTGCCATGAAAAGTCCTCAGCGCCGCGAACAAAGAAACTCCAGGGGACGGACCGCGCTGGAGATCCGTTCCGCTGCGCTTTCAAAGGGTCACCATCCAGACAGAGATTGGGGGGTCACTGGGGAAGTCCTGGCCTGGGAGCAGTGGCACCCTGCTGCTTAAAGGCTCTCGGTGCCCAGCTCTCCTCCCCCCAGGGACTGAAGCCCCATGCAAGTCACGGGGCTCATCTCCTGCTCTGCTCCAGCGGCGTGTGGCCCCCCACGCCGGATGGACGGCAGGATGCCCCTGGCCAGTAGTTGGAGCTCATGTGAGGGGCACCCAGACCCCATCCTGGGGCCATCTGTGTTCCCCCACTTGGGTGCCATGGAGGCAACAGGCTACAGGGCTGCACACTGGCTCCCACAGCCTCCCTGGGTGATGCTGGTCACCCAGCTCAGTCTAGGCTGCATCACTCACCCCCTTCCTCCTCCTTCTCTTCTTCCTACTGGACCCTTTGTTGCCAGGCCAGGGGAAGGAAGCCACAAGGGGAGCTGCTGTGTCCACCTTTGAGCCACACAGGGAGCCACAGCATCCACCTTCGAAACCCATCATGAGCTGCAATTTCCACCTCCAAGTCCCATGTGGGGCTGCAGCGTTCACTTCCAAGCCCCTGCTGCATCCCCCTTCAAACCCTACAGGGAGCTGCAACATCCACTTCCAAGCTCCATGAGAAGCCACAGCATTCACCTCTACACCCCACAGGGAGCTGCAGCGTCCACTTCCAAGCCCCAGTGCTGACCTCCTGCCGCATCCAGCATGCCCTACCCACATTCCCACCACAGGCACCCAGCTGGAGCTCAGTAGAGCCCCTCCTCGGTGCTGTTCCCTGCAGCAGGGGAGATGCCACCATGCCTGGGGTGGCTCTGGGGCATCTGGGCCCAGCGTGGCTGCAAAACACTTGTTGTGAAATTCCTTCTCCTCCCCTCCCGAGCACGCACGCACGCACAGGCACCGCCGGAGTAATCAGGCTTTAGAGGAGAAAAGCTGCAGGGCTTAGCGGAGCAGGAACCCACGGCCCCACCCCGGCAGCAGCTGGGGGAGGGCAGCACCCGCAGGAGGCCCCTCGCCTACCCTGCCCCTCCATCCTGGCCCTCCCTGCAGCCTCCTGCCTGGAGAGCCCGGGCAGGGACGCAGCCACGAGTGGAGAGCTGCGCTGGGGCTCCAGCTCCTGTCCAGGGGTGATGAGGCAGATGGAGGGGCAGCCCTGCACCCCCCGCAGCCCGCTCATCTGTCACCTCTCATCTCCCCTTCCCCACGGCTGAGCAGCGACTCAACCCCAGCAACCCCTCTGCAGCCCAGGACCCTGCCCCGCGCCGCGGGCACGGCGCAGGCACCGCCGCTAAAACGCTGCCTGGGGAAAGGTGCCCACAGCAAACAGGGTGGTGCTGGCAGGAGAAGACAGCCTGTCTCAGCCCGGTGCCAGCGCTGCTTTGCCTGCAGAGAGCCCCCCCCCCCCGCCCTGGCGCTGAAAACCGCTTGCTTCAGCTGCTGCGGGATTTAAGATGCAGCGCAGATCGATGCAGGGCTGGGGCTCCAGCCTGCGGCTCGCCAGCACACGTGGGCAGGGCAGGGCCGGGCTGCGGCGGCAGGATCAGACCCATGCCCTGCCCCGAGCGCCGTGCCCCGCGCCGGGCTGCTGGCCAGGCTTGGGGGGCAACCCTGACTGAGTGCTGGGGTGTTGGGTGAGCTGCTGGTGTGCTGCTGGGGCAGCCATCCCCAGCTGCGGGAGAGAATCAGTGAATCACAGGATCATAAAGGTTGGGAAAGGCCTCTGAGCTCATCCAGTCCAACCAGCAACCCAACCCCACCATGGCCACCAAACCATGGCCACAGGGTTCTGGAACACCTCCAGGCATGGGGACTCCACCACCTCCCTGAACAGCCTGTGCCAGTCCCTGACCACTCTGGCAGCAAAGACATTTTTCTCCTCCCCTGGACCAATTCAGGCTATTGCCTCTCCTTCTATCACCTAAGACTAGGGAGCAGATCCTGATTCCACCTTACTGCAACCTCCTCTCAGGGAGCTGTAGAGAGCAATGAGGTCTCCCTCAGCCTCCTTTTCTCCAGGCTGACCACCCCCAGCTCCCTCTCAGCTGCTCCTCCCCAGCCCTGTTCTCCAGACCCTTCCCCAGCTCTGTTGCCCTTCTCTGGCCCTGCTCCAGCTCCTTAATGTCCTTCTTGCAGTGAGAGGCCCAAAACTGAACCCCGGATTCAAGGTGCATCTTCCCCAGTGCCCAGTCCAGGGGCACCATCCCTGCCCTGCTCCTGCTGCCCACACCACTGCTGCTCCAGCCCAGGCTGCTGGTTGCTTTCTTGCCCACCTGGGCACACCCTGAGCTCCTCTCCAGCTGCTGTCACCCAGCACCCCCAGGGCCTTTTCTGCTGGGCAGTTTCCAGCCCCCAGCCTGGAGCCTTCCTGAGGTTGTTGTGCCCCAAGTGCAGCACTCAGCCCTCAGCTTCATTAAACCTCATCCCACTGACCTCAGCCTCCTCTTCTCCACACTAACCACCCCCGGCTCCCTCAGCTGCTCCTCCCCAGCCCTCTTCTCCAGACCCTTCCCCAGCTTTGCTGCCCTTCTCTGGACCTGCTCCAGCAGGGAGGTGGGGACCTGTCCCTGGAGGCGTTAGGAGGGGTCCCACCTTCAGGCCCCGAGCTGGGGGTGCCGGGGCAGGGCGGGCAGGAAGAGCTGCGGGCAGGAGGATGTGAGATAAAGCCTCCCGGTGCCCTTATCTGGCGCCCGCCCGCGGCTGCCTTTCCTGTGCCCCCTGCGCCTCTTCCGCCCGCCGGGCAGAGCAGGAGCCGAGAGCCGGCCTGGCTGGGCATGGGATTTGCCAGCCGTGCCCACCTGAGGCTTAGCTGCCACACCAAGGGGGTCCCCCCTCCTCCAGCCCCACAGCACACTGTGCCGTGGGGCTGGAGGCGGGGGGAAACCCCTTGGTGTGGTGAATGGAAAGGGCAGCAGCCAGGGTCATCATCTCCATCACCAGCTGTCTGCTGGTGCCACCCTGCCACACCCAGAGGTGCCAGCAGCTCCAATCTCCCCCACCAGTGGCAGCTTCCTCTGAGCAGGGCGAATGGCTGCAGAGCCTGGAGCGTGGCCCCAGTGCTGCGGTGGGTGGCAGTGCAGGATGAGGCCACCCCACCCCACCACTGCCCCAGCCACCACTCTGCCTCTGCCAGCTCCTGCCCTCCAGACTCCCAGGGCCAGCGGGCACTGTCGCCATGCCAGGTGGAAAGGGTCTGCCCCATGCTGCCTCCCCTCCAGGGACCCCAGGACCCGCTTGCTGGGGGCCTGCCTGGCTAATCTGCACAAAGGGGGGGAGGGGGAGGGAAGGGGGCTGTGGCCCCCATGACCCCAACACGACGGGACCACCCAGAGCAGCAGGTATCTCAGCTGCTCCTGGCCCAGCCCCTGCCCGCTCGGGTTGCTAATTGCAGCGGGGGGAGGAATTAATGATCTTAATCCCTTCTTTATGACTGACCCGAGCAAAGACTGCCAGGGCCCCCCCCCGGCCCGGCCCGTTGCTGCCCCTTTGCTGGCCCCCATCCCCTGGGGAAGCCGCTGGGCAGCGTCATCTGGGTCCCTGTCAGAAGGTGCTTAGTCCAGGCGGCCGCATTAAGGGGCACGTGACGGGCTCCCTCGCCCGGCTCTTTGCACCAGGCAGCTTAGCAGCCTGGAGGGATGCCAGGGTTCAAGGGGACACCACCAAGGTCGGGAGGCCCCAGCCCAGCTCTGTAAAGGACCCTGCTCCCCGCCCTGCAACCCCCCTGCCAGGTACAGGCTGAGACCACAGGGCGTGATAGCCATGTGGCCCAGGGATCCGAGTGAGCAGCACCCAGGTGAGGCTGCACTTGGGTGTCACCTGCTGCACCCTCCCTGCTCCCATCAAGACCCACTTCACACAACCACATCATGGGCTGGGTTGGAAGGGACCTTAAAGATCAGCCAGTTCCAAGCCCCTGCCATGGGCAGGGACACCTCCCTCCAGCCCAGGCTGCTCAAGGCCTCATCCAGCCTGGCCTGGAACACCTCCAGGCAGAAGGCAGCCACAGCCTCCCTGGGCAGCCTGTGCCAGTGTCTCCCCAGCCTCACTGCCAACAATTTCTTCCTCATCTCCAGTCTCAATCTCCCCTCTCCCAGCTCAAAGCCATTGTCCCTTGTCCTGACACTCCCAGACCTTGTCCAAAGTCCCTCCCCAGCTCTCCTGGAGCCCTTCAGGTACTGGAAGGCTGCTCTGAGATCTCCCTGGAGCCCTCTCTTCTCCAGGCTGAGCAGCCCCAACTCTCCCAGCCTGTTCCCATAGGGTCAGTGCTCCAATCCCCTCACCATCCCACTTCCATGGGTCACCCCAAAACCCTCCACCATCCCAGGGTGGTGGGGTGTAGTGAGGCAGCATCACTCTGTCATGGTCCAGGCCGTAGAAAGGGTGTTCTCCTCCACTCAAGGCTTCCCCGGGAGCTCAGCCCAGCACCATCCCCCATTCCCTCTTTGCTCTGCCCTGGGGCTCCCTGCATCCCCACACGTGAGCTGACCTCAAATGTTCCTTAACGACTGCAAAAAAGTCAAGGTTGCAAAAGTGTCTGTGGTGGTCCAGCACCCGGAGAACCCCCCCGCAGCAGCTGCCGGGCTGAGCTGCCCTGGCTGCAGGCACCGTTTCCCGGCAGCGGGGAGCGGGTCAGGCGTGTGGCTTCCCGGAACCAGCTGCCGTTCCCAGCCCGCTCCCCCGTGCGACTTCACCGCGGCGCCGGGAAGCCACCAGCCTCTGCCGACGGGAAAGCTCTCTCTTATCTTGGAGAGGAAACTTCTGCTCCCCCTCCGTCTGAAACAAATCAGCCTCCTCCTGGAAGCGCGGCCGGCCGCTCAGCCCGGCACCGGCACCGGCACCGGCACCGGCACCGGCACCGGCACCGGCACCGGCACCGGCACCGGCACCGGCACCGCCTCCACGGGAGAGGAAAGCAGCAGAGCCGCAGCCCGGCAGCTCCCGGGCACCAGAGACAAAGGAGAGCGAAATTCTGCTTCAGCCTCCTCCCTGGGCGCTGGGTGGGCACCAGGGGCGACGGCTTTGTCTGCCCGGAGCGCAAAAGAGAGGACGAGGACGGAAGGGACCCCGGCGTCTTTTCACCCTCCAGCCAGGCCCTCATTGTCCCCTCCGCAGGGTTTTTGTCACCGCTCCCTCCCCCTCGCCGAGCGCCCACCCGCCCGGCACGGCCCCCGCCTCCCCGGCACAGCCCCGGTGATGGACAGATGAACAGACGGGCAGATGGACAGAGGCAGCTGTGCCACAGGCAGCGCCAGGGAGGGCACTCCGCACTCTCCGAGGCGTCCCAGGAAGGCTGCAGGCTGAGGGAGGCTGCACCTGGAGCTACCTTCCCTGCTGGAGGTACCACTCAGCCCCAGAAAACAGCCAGAGGTGGGCCCCATGCCCCTCAACACCCCTGGCCAACAGGACCTCGGGGTGGCCAGAACTGGGGGTGGGAACAACATGTGGGGAGTCCCAAGGCACTAGTGGGGCATCCTAGTGTCTGAAGCACATCTTGGAATGAGAAAAGCCAGCAGGCAGAACAGGCCCAATGCTGTGCAGCACCATCATGGGGCCAGCTGCAGCCCAGGTCAAAGGCTCAGGAGAGCAAACACCACCAGAACAAGGTTCAGAGCAGCTCTAACCCCAGCAGCACAACACCCAACTCAGCTCCCAGGTCCCTCATTCCCACAGGGCAGTCAAACCTGTTGCCCCCCTCCAGAGGGCCACTGAAGTCTGGTGGTGATGTCTCATCACAACCTCAGCACCTCAGTCAGGTAGCAAAGGGCTACTGGACCTTCCTGACCCCACAGGGAAACACCATCAAGTCTTGAGCTGCCAAGGACTCAGCCAGGTGAGAGGCAGCCATGGGGACTGCTGGTGGGCAGAGGCCCCATGGCACCATCACCTCTGGGGGGCTGCTAGTGCTGGGGGAGGAGAAGCTCAGCAGGAGCCAGCAGGGAGCACTTGCAGCCCAGAGAGCCAAGCAGAGCCTGGGCTGCAGCAAGAGAAGTGTGGCCAGCAGGGGAGGGAGGGGATTCTGCCCCTCTGCTCCACTCTGCTGAGACCACAGCTGGAGCCCTGGGTCCAGTTCTGGAGCCCCTAGGACAAGAAGGGTCTGGAGGTGCTGGAAGGTGTCCAGAGCAGGGCCAGGAGGATGAGCAGAGGGCTGGAGCTGCTCTGCTCTGGAGACAGCCTGAGAGAGTTGGGGTTGTGCAGGCTGGAGAGGAGAAGGCTCCAGGGAGACCTTCTTGTGGCCTTGCAGGATCTGCAGGGGGCTCCAAGAAAGCTGGGGAGGGACTTTTTGGGATGTCAGGTAGGACTGGGGGGGATGGAGCAAAAGTAGAAGTGGGGAGATTGAGATTGGATGTGAGGAAGAAGTTGTTCCCCATGAGGGTGGTGAGAGCCTGGCACAGGTTGCCCAGGGAGGTGGTGGCAGCCTCATGCCTGGAGGTTTTGAAGGCCAGGCTGGATGTGGCTGTGAGCAACCTGCTGCAGTGTGAGGTGTCCCTGCCCCTGGCAGGGGGTTGGGACTGGCTGAGCCTTGAGGTACCTTCCAGCCCTGACAATTCTATGACTCTATGATTACAACTCTGTCAAAAGCAGTTGTGGAACCAAGGGGACCCAAGAGAGGAATCGAGCCACAAAGACCCCAGGCTGAATATCCCTGCAGTACACCCACTGAGGAAGCACCTGGTGCCTGATAACCAGGCACCCTGAGGCAAAGGCCAGCCTTCACCTACCACTGTTTGCAAGTCATCATCTCTGCGAACCCAACAGCCTCCAAGCTCTGCTCTTTGAATCCATCCTCCCCAAAACTGGTCCAACCAGAAGACTGACTCCTGGATTCCCCATGGAAGATACCATCACCCACTGCACTTTCTGCAGACACCAGGCCTGGGGGGGATTTGCTGGGCTAAGGCTCACAGGTTCACCAGCCAGAGGGGTGATGGGTGGCCAGAGGAGTCTCTGGAATGGAGACAGTTCATCTCCAGTGCCCCACAACATCCTTCCAAGGGCCACCGGTGGCAGCAACTGTGCTCATCTCTGCTGCTGAGGTGGCACTGAGGGATGTTAAGAAGCCAACTCCTGAATTAAAAAGGCTATGGAAGATTAAATGCAGCATCTGGAGTTAGCCCTGGAAGCAGATGGTGAATCATCATGGCACGGAGTGGCTTTCACCCGGCTCCTCCTTGCAGACAGCCACACTGCGCTGCTGGGGCCTCCCAAAAGCAGCTCTGGACACACACAGAGCCTGGCTAGCAAGGGCCTGAAGCATGTCCTGCCGAGGACAACCTCCAGGCATGGTGTGGTGGAGCCTTGCTGCCTACAGCAGACACCCAGCTGGTCAGGCAGGAGGTGATGTCACCTCCCCAGGTGGGCTCCCTGCCCAGGGCTCCAGCAAAGGTGGGCATTTTCCTGGCTGCTGGTGGCTTTGCCCACACAGCCCCATGGCTGCTGTGGGCTTCCCCTCCTGCTGGGCACCCAGCTCTGGCAAATGGACTCCAGCAAACGCACAGTCACAGAATCACAGAAGGGTGGGGGTTGGATGGGACCTCTGAACACCATCCAGCTCAACTCTCCTGCTAGAGCAGGATCACCCAGGAACACATCATCAGCATCAGTGTGGTCTGGACAGGACAAGGGGCAGTGGACACAAAGTGGAACCCAGGAGGTTCCACCTCAACATGAGGAGAAACGTCTTTGGTTGTGAGGGTGCTGGAGTGCTGGAGCAGGCTGCCCAGAGAGGCTGTGGAGTCTCCTTCTCTGGAGGCTTTCCAGACCCACCTGGATGTGTTCCTGTGTGACCTGCCCTGGGTGACCCAAAGGCAGGGGGGTTGGACTCGATGACCTCCCTCCCAACCCCTACCAGTCTCTGATTCGATGACTTCCAAGCAGGTTCCCACCACGGAGAGGACAAGATGTCTCCAGGAGCACCACATCCCTCCACCTCACCCTGCAGCCGGCCTTGTGCACACCCTGCTGAGCTGCCACAGCAGGATCCACGGCACAGCCACAGCCACCACCGAGGACCAGCCTCCTCCCGGGGCCACCTGACGCCGGCCAGCCAGGAAAGGTGGCGGTGTCCTGGCCGCGCGGGGCGGTGGCTGCGGATGTCAGGAGCCTGAGCTGTCCGCCGAGCGCTGGCTGGGGACGCCCCGCCGCTCCGCTCCGCACGGCTCGGCGCTGCCGCTCGGCGCGGCCGGGGCCCGGCGCTGCCGCTCGGCGCGGCCGGGGCCCGGCGCCGCCGCAGATAACGCGATTGGAAGCGTCCAGCCGAGCATTGCAGGGCTGCGGGTGCCCTGCGGACAGCGCCAACCACCTCCTCCCCTCCTCCGCTCGCCCAGCTGCTGCCCAGCGAGCCGGGTGACAGCCACGCTGCTCAGCCCTGGGAGGGAGGAGGGGGTGGAAGAGGGGGAAGGAGAGAGGCGCCCCACCTGCACACCCCACCAACCCCCCAACTGCTTCCCCCGGTTTCGGGGGGTACGGGGGAGGCTTGGCAGCCTCCGCGCTCATCCATCCCCTCCTGTGCCAAGGCTGCGCCAATTCGCTGCCCAAATCCTAAAGCGACTGTAACTAAAACCCACCAGATTGAGCCTGGGGAAGGGCCCCCCCTGCTTCTCCCCCCCTCCAAATGGGATTGAACAGATCCGCGCTCGCAGGAGCCCAGCTCGCAGCCAGGCAGCAGCTGACATTCACGCGCCGTGGCACGGCTCTGCCGCTCGCCCACTCCCCCCCTGCCTTGGCACCACGGCGCCCAGCGCTGCCCCCCCCGCCTTTCCCTCCCCCCCCCGGAGCTGCCACATCACTCCCAGCCCAGCACAACCCCTCTGCCCCCTACAAAGCACACCCAGACCCTCCTGGAGGGACCTCTTTGGTCCTGGTGTCCCCTCCACCGGTGGTAGTCACCAAGGTGATTTCAAGGCTGCGATGTCCAGACCGGGTGGAATGGCCCAAGGATGTCTGGGACAGGTGCCAGCACCAATGGGCATCCCAGCAGGAGCCCCAAGAGCTCCTGGGCTGCAGGAGGCCCAGGTGAGACTTTGTCCCAGGGGCACCCACACACAGCCCATCAAGGCCAAGCTGAGATGTGTGAGTGCCTCCTGCCACAGACCCCCATCAGCCACTTGGGGTCTGACCCTGAACCAGGTCACCAAGAGACCCAGCTGCAGGCACCCAGCTCTGGGGAGTTCATGAAACACAGGATATAAAGTAGTAGGTGCAGCCACATGGGAGCATTTCACGACAGAGAGCCCCAAAATCCATCAGTGCCACCTCCAGTGGTGCCCAAGCCCTCTACTGCCACCTCCAACAGTGCTCAAATCCATCAGCACCACTGACCACCAGGTCAGAGTATTTGAGCTGGATCATTAATGGGTGGTGGAGACCCCCAACTCTGGTCCTTCATGATGAGACCCCAATGCAAGTGTGGCAGGGCAAAGCTGACAGCCCATGCCAGTGCCCCACAGACCAAGCAAGCACAAGGAAGCAAAGCAGAAGACCTGCAAGGAAGGCCTCTGAGGGCTGCAGAAGGCATTTCACAGCTTCACAGACTGCATCAGGTTGGAAGGGACCCTCCAAGGTCACCTTGTCCAACCCCCCTGCAGGCAGCAAGGACATCTCCAAGCAGAGCAGGCTGCCCAGGGACACATCCAGGCTGATCCTGAATGTCTGCAAGGTCCTCAACCCCCTCCCTGGGCAGCCTGTTCCAGTGTCTCCCCACCCTCACTGTGCAGAACTTCCTCCTGATGTCCAACCTAATTCTGCCCTTCTCCAGTTTCAAACCACTGCTCCTCGTCCTATCCCCATCAGCCCCTTCTGAACAGTCCCTCCCCAGCCTTCCCTTCAGGTGCAGGAAGGCTGCTCTAAGGTCTCCCTGAAGCCTTCTCTTCTCCAGGCTGAGCAGCCCCAACCTCCTCAGCCTGTCCCCATAGCAGAGGTGCTCCAGCTTCCATCTGAGAAGCATCTCCACCGCTCACACCAAAGCACCGTGCGGGGCTGGGTCCTCACTGCTTCCACGGCAGTGCGACCCCCCTCGGAGCCCCCCTGCAGCATGAGCCCTGCGGGGGGCGCTGCGGCGGGCAGGGAGGTGGCCGTGCCACGGGAGCGCCGCCGGGGCCCGCCCGGGGCCGCCCTGGCCAGATGTCGGCGAGGATGGGAATAATCCCCTCCTCCCGCGGCAGGATTCGGGTCGCCCTCGCCGGGGCTTTATCCATTGTCTGGATCTGTCAGGGGTTGTTATTTTTGGTCAGCGCCGAGTTTTGCTTGGCCCTCTCCAGCAGGAGGGAAACGGAGAGGAAGAGGAGAAGGGAGGAAGGCTGCCGGGCCAGGGCTTGGCTTGGCAGGGAGAAGAACAGCTGAGCTTTGGGAGGGGAGCCTGGGTTGGGATCCTCCCAGCCTCCCAGCCCCTGCTGAACCAGCCCAGGTATCTCAGCCTCCCCCGGTGCCCAGGGCAGTTGTGCCCATTAAGTCCAATGGACTGGGGAGGCTCCAGAGGTTATGGGGAGCAGGTCTTGCTCCCAGCTGGCAGCACCCTGCTGTGCAGGCAGCAGTCAAGGTCATCTCCAGCAGCAAACAAAAGTGCAGGGGAGCTCTGACAGGGATGGGCAAACCCTGCCCTCTGCCAGCACCATCCCAAGCCCTGTCTGCAGCTCCACATACACCTCAGGTCCTGCCACATAGGCCAAGAAAAGCTGGGGAGGCTCAGAAAGGCAGGTCTCCAACTTCCTTGACCCCTGGGCTGTGGGCCCTCAGCCCCCCTGCCTCATCCCCTGCATCCCAGGCAGCAGGCAAAGCCCCAGCAGCAGGTCCTATCCTCCCTGATTCATAGACTCACAGAGTGGTTTGGGTTGGAAGGAACCTCAAGGATCATCGAGTTCCAACCCTCTGCCACAGGCAGGGACACCTCCCACCAGCCCAGGTTGCTCAAGGCCTCTTCCAGCCTGGCCTGGAACACCTCCAGGATGGCTTGGCCTTGCCAATGCTGCGGGATGCAGCTCTGCCAGCTGCTGAGACCCCTCCAAGCTGGGTACAAGGGGAGGTGTGGGGAGAGCTGGGGTAAGAAGCATCCAAAGAGCACCTCTGGAGCCGACACACAGCCGTGCCACAAGACTCTCGAGCTTCCCCCCAGCAGCCCAGCAGCAGCTCAGGGAGCGTCCCTGCTGTGCAGCAAAGCAGCACCACAGGTTGTACAGGGAGGTGATGGATGCCCCCTCCCGGGAGGTGTTCAAGGCCAGGCTGGATGAGCAACCTGGGTTGGTGGGAGGTGTCCCTGCCCAAGGCAGGGGGTTGGAACCGGATGGACTTGAAGGTCCTTTCCAACCCAACCCGTTCCATGAATCCTCTGACTCGCCCACTTCCCCTTGCGGCCCTGTGAGTGTGGAGACAACAAAAAGCTGGCCTTCCCCTCCTGCAAGAGATGGAGGCCAGGCTGCTAAAAACCGCCTCTGCCCGGCTCTCCTCCCACCAGCACCCCGTGCTCAGCACCAGTTGTCACTCAAGCAAAGCCCATGGCCCTCAGGCTGCCAAGGTACCAGAGCTGCTCCGGAATCGGAGTTCGCTCGGCTCCTGCCCTGGAGCAAGGAATCTGAAACGCTGCCACTGGAAACGGAGCAGAGCATCCGTCAGCCTCCCTGCCAGGAATACATCCAGCCCCCAAAAAAGAAACCCTGCCTGCTGGAAAGGCAGCAACAAAAGCCCTGCACTTCAGCGGCCAAGCTGAGCCCAGCATCAGGCGCTTCCACCTGGGTCCTGATTCTCTGCCCAGAACATCATCCGCAGGCAGCCAAGCGGTGCTGTTGGGTCAGGGCCACGACCGCTCCCCGGGCTGGGAGGGTCAAGAGGGATGGTGGGGAACCAGTGGACCCCATCTGGGATGCTACAAGGACAATCCATGGGTTAGGAGAAAGAGGCTGGTGGCAGAGGTAGGGATGGAGGCGATGCAAGCTTGCTCCCACCACTGCCACACCGGTGCGGCCATGAACAGCCCCAGCCCCTCTGCAACGGGCACAGAATGGCAGGGGTTGGAAGGGGCCTCTGGGGATCACTGAGTGCAACCCCTCTGCCAGAGCAGGGTCACCTAAAGCAGAACACACAGGACAAACTCAGTGAGAAATGCAATGCTCATGGGCACTGCCAGCATCGTGCCCACAAGCCCACCCCTAGCCAGGCTGGTCATCGACACCTCCCAGCCACCCCCCAGTCAGGATGGCCATCAGCATCCCCCCCAGTCACCCCCAGCCAGGCTAGTCTTCAACACCCCCCAGCTAGGCAGGTCTTCATCACCACCCCCCCCAGCCAGGCAGCTCTTCATCACCACCCCCCCCAGCCAGGCAGGTCTTCATCAACCCCCAGCCAGGCAGTTCTTCATCACCCCTCAGCCACCCCCAGCCAGCATGGCCATTATCACCCCACAGACACCCCCCAGCCAGGCAGGTCTTCATCACCCACCCCCGGCCAGCATGGCCATTATCACCCCCCAGCCACCCCCAGCCAGTCAGGTCATCAGCCCCCAGGCATCGGCAGTCGCATCCCGGCAGCAGGCAGCCGGTTCCCAGCCCAGCCCCCAGCCCTCTCTCGCCAACCCAAATATCCGTGCGAGGCGCTCCCCTCCCTGGGAACGGCGGCTGGACGCAGCGTTCACATGCCCCAGCCATGCCTGATTAAACTCCCAACCTCCCAGGGAATACCCCTGAGGCTGTCTGAAGATAAGCTGGGAGCTGGGAGCTCGCAGGGAAGGCAGGGACTGGGAAGAGCAACCCAGCAACCACTGCTCTTCCTTCCCAGCCCAGAGGAAGAGGGAGCAAACCCTGGCACGCTCTAGCACAAGCTCTCACCCAAAGTCACTGCCAGGAGCCCCAGGAGCTGCCTGCTCCCCAACACCACCAGGAGGTCACAGGTGACCCCCAGCACTGAGCTGGATCCTGCTGGAGGTGGTGGGGATGGAAAGTGGAGAGCCAGGAGAACCCACAGGCAACCCACCCAGCTCGGGGTACCTGGATGGAAGGTCATAGAAGCACAGAATGGTTTGGGTTGGAAAAGGCCTCCAGGATCATCCAGTCCAGCCCAGCACCACCATGGCCATTAAACCATGGCCCCAGGTGCCATGGCCACAGGGTTCCTGAACACCTCCAGGCATGGGGACTCCACCACCTCCCTGGGCAGCCTGTGCCAATCCCTGACCACTCTGGCAGCAAAGACATTTTCCCTCCTCTCCAACCTGAGCCTCCCCTGGCACAATTTCAGGACATTTCCTCTCCTGCTGTCACTTGAGACTGGGGAGAAGAGCCCAACCCCCGGTCAAGAGGACCATGCTGGAGACCTGGGCAGAGGGAACCACAGAACCACAGAATGTTAGGAGTTGGAAAGGACCTCAAAAACTCATCCAGTCCAACCCCCCTGCCAGAGCAGGGTCACCTAGAGCAGATCACACAGGAATGTATCCAGGAGGGTCTTGAATATCTCTAGAGAGGGAGACTCCACAATCCTCCTGGGCAGCAGGAAGGCTGCTGCAAGGCCAGTGGTGCCAGAGGACAGCATCTCCCAAGCTTCTGATGCCCCACAGGTGCTCTGTCCTTTCAGTTCAGCCTAGGGAACCACAGGCACTGGTTTCAGCAGCACTGCGAGCCTCACTGCCCTCCTCCTCCCTTTTGGCTTCCCCATGCCATGCAGTCATAGCACTAGGCCAGACCTCCCAAGCTGGCCACACACTCAAGGGCAAGGGCATCCAGGGTGCAGTGTCCAATGGTCATCTGGACCATCCCAGGATGAAGAAGGACCTGATGCTCCTCCCTTTCATACTTGAGGGAGCTCAGGGAACTACCAGCCTCTTGTTCTCCAGGAAAGCAAACCCATGGAGAGGGTTTGCATCATGTCCTGGGCATCAGCAAGCCCTGGAGCTGGGGCACCCTGGGATGAGTGAGCAAGAACAGTCCCTTGGTGGCTCCCAGTGCTTCAGTGGCAGCTGAGTTGTCATAACCAAGGAGTTCTGCCTTCAGCCAGGAAGGCCTGCACCCAACAGACTGCTTTCAGATGGGCAAGCAGGGCAGAGCAGCACAGGCAAGGCACTGCCCCTTTGGAAGATGTATGGAGTGAGCTGGGAAGAAAGATGGGGGCAGAGTTTACAGCAGGGTGAGGCTGGACATAAGGATGAGATGTTGGGCAGTGAGAGTGGTAAGACACTGGGACAGGCTGCCCAGAGGAGCTGGGGATGCTCCATCCCTGGAAGTCTTCAAGGTCAGGTTGGAGAGGGGTTTGAGCAACCCCTCTAAGGCAAGATGTTCCTGCCCATGACAGGGGGGTGGACTGGATGGTCTTTGAAGGTTCCTTCCAACCCAACCCATTCTGTGATTCTATGGTAATGGAACCAGCAGCACTGTGCCTTAAAAGCAAAAGTGAGATGGAGAAGTTGGAGATCTCCAAGAAGCAGCCACAAGACAGTCAGAAAGCAGAGGTGAGGTCCTGGGAAGATGGAAGGGACCCCCACCAGCAGCAGCCATGACATGAACCAGGACAAAGGGAGCCTCAGATGACAGAGCTGCAGGACACACAGTAAGAAACAGAGGGGTTCCCTCTAGGTGTGACCCATCTAGAAGGTGTTCCAGAAGGAAGAGCCACAAGGCTGAGCCTTGAGCATGAAGGCAATGGTGGGAGCTGGAAAGGGCTCAGTCATGCTGGAGATGTGCTTTGAGAGCTGGTCACAAGGTGTAAGCATCCTTCTGGCCTCACTGCTCCTTCCTGCCCCCAAGTTCTGAGGGTCTACAACTAAAACCAGGGGTGGGTATCACTGCTCCTGCCTTTCTCACTGACACACAAGCTGAGGAACAAGGAGGCAAACCAGAATGGCAGCTGGATGTGGCTGTCACAGCCAGCACCTGCCACATGGTGATCCCACTCCAGCCAGCCCAAGATGGGCTTCAGAGCCCCCAAGGTCTTCTCAGGGGCCTGGTGGTTGACTGGTGAGACACCTGCAGGAGAACCACCTTCCTTAAGACATACAGAAGGGTTTGATCCCATGCCCTCCTGAAACCCAGCACCCATGTCCCCATCTCTAGAGGAGTCCTCCTGCAGCACTGGCAAGCCCCTGAGCTGGGAGGCAGGTGGTCTCCAGAGCAGGGGGCACCAAGCCACCATGCACTCTCAGCTTTCACCATGGACATCCTCCTCCATCTGCTGCTTTCTCCAGCCTACTCCATCTCCTCCTCCTCCCTCTTCCCCACAGTGGCACCACCACACCACAGACTGGCAAAGCAAGCCTTTGGTGCCTTGCTCCACGGTGGCAGAGCCTGGGGCTGTGGGCACAAGATGGGCAGGGACCCCCAGCAGCCTCCATCTCCCAGAGAGCAGAATCAGTCTTACAGGTGGTGGAGCAGGCAGAAGGAAAATTGTCCCCATGGCTAGGATGAGTGGTTGGCATTTCAGGGAGAGTGCCCAATGTGCTCCTTGGGCAGCAAAGGCCAAGGTGTGACTGAGGGGAGGATAAGAGGAATGCTGTGCTCACAAAGCAGGCAAAGGCTCCTCTCCCTCCCAAGGGCTTCACAAAGACCCTTCCTGGGGGGCTGGGCTCCTCAGGTGATAGCTTTTGACACATTTGACATGCAGCACATAAAATCATAGCATTGTTAGGGTTGGAAGGGGCCTCAAGGATGATCTTGTTAGGGTTGGAAGGGGCCTCAAGGATGATCTAGTTCCAACCCCCCTGCCATGGGCAGGGACACTGCTCCACTCTGGTGAGACCCTACCTGGAGCACTGTGTCCAGTTCTGGAGCCTCTGTGCCAGGAAGGCTCTGGAGGCGCTGGAAGGTGTCCAGGGAAGGGCCAGGAGGATGAGCAGAGGGCTGGAGCTGCTCTGCTCTGGAGACAGCCTGAGAGAGTTGGGGTTGTGCAGGCTGGAGAGGAGAAGGCTCCAGGGAGACCTTCTTGTGGCCTTGCAGGATCTTAAGGGGGCTGGTAGAGGACTTCTGAGGGTGTCAGGGAGTTATAGGACTGGGGGGAATGGAACAAAACTAGGAGTGGGGAGATTCAGATTGGATGTGAGGGGAAAATTCTCTCCCTCGAGGGTGGTGAGACACTGGCCAGCAGAAAATGATTCCCCAACACTACCTAACCATGGTGCCCTCCACCCAGGTGGGTTCTCCATCCTCCTGCAGCCTGCACGGCCACACTTTGCCTCCCCACGCCTTCCTCCTCCATGCTGTGAAGCTGAACCACACTGCTGGGGAGGGGGAGCAACCTCCTTGAGGACCTTGCAGAGGAAGAGGTGTTTCTTCCTCTCAGCCCTGCAGCTCAGTGATGCCTCAAAGCCAAGACCCCGGGGCCATGGGCTGCTGCCAGGGCTGCAGCCCTGCCCAGCCCTCGCAGCCAAGGGACGTGGCTGGCGCTGGGGGGGACCCTGGGGGAGGTGTCTCCAGACCACGGTCACGATCCTCAGGTCCCCACAGCAGGTGGCCCTGCCGCGGCTCAAGGGGTTTAAGCCGAAGCAGTGCAAGTCCCTCCTGCAGACCCCCGAGGCCTAAGGCTCCCTGAGCTCTTAATGGGCTTAGGGAGCTGCCGGGAGCGGAGCAGCTCCCCCAGCGCAGGGGCTGGGGGCACTTAAAGGCACCGGCAGCCCCCCGCTGCCAGCGGCCGTCCCTGGCACGGCCAGGGCCACCTGCCAGCCCCGGCCCGGCCGGGCTCTCGCCGCTGGCACCCAGCGCTCAGCCTGCTCCCAAACCCCACGTGCCCTCCCCAGGGCTGCCGTCCCCTGCTCGGCCCTCAGCACGAAGGCGGATGCCTGGCCCCTCCAGCTGCCCCGGCCCCACAGCAGCTCTAATCCCTCCCCAGCCCCTGCCACCAGCCCCTGGCATCGCCAGGGCAGAGCAGAGATGGCAGCTGCCAGAGGAGGAGGAAGTTCTGCGCGATCAGAATGGGCTGCCCAGGGAGGTGGTGGAGTCACCATCCCTGGAGGTGCTCAAGAGGGGATTGGACGTGGCACTTGGTGCCATGGTCTGGTCATGAGGTCTGTGGTGACAGGTTGGACTCGATGATCTTTGAGGTCTCTTCCAGCCTCAGTGATACTGTGTGACACTGTGATCAGGGTGGTGAAGCGCTGGAAGAGGCTGCCCAGGGAGGTGGTTGAGTCCCCATCCCTGGAGACATTCAAGATCAGCCTGGATGTGGCCCTGGGCAGCCAGCTCTGGTTGGAGGTGTCCCTGCTGCCTGCAGGGGAGCTGGACAGGATGCCCTTGGAGGGTCCCTTCCAACCTGATGCACTCTCTGAATCTGAAGATAGAAGCGACCCCTACTGCCCCCCACACACCTATGCCCCATAGCCCACCCCGTGCCTCCATCCCACCCTTCACCCCACTGCATCACCCAGGCTGGGCCCACGCAGCAGGACCAGGAGCTGCCTGGCATTGGGGCAGGATGTGCCCCCTCTGGGGATCTCAGACCTCCTCGGAGGGGTTGACAGCAGCATGTGCCACCCAGCACCCTGCCTGATGAGGATGGAGAGGCCACCACCCCAGGACGGAGAGGCCAGCACACCATCTCACATTGTCCCTGGGAAATGCTGGGGTGTTTTTCCCAGCCTCAGATCAAGCACAGGGGACTGGGAACGACGACCAGCAGGAGTGAGACCTTCCAGGGAAAATCCTGCTGGAGAGCTGCAAAACCCCAGCCCTGACAAGCCTGATCCACGCTGAGAGCTCCCAGAGCTCCCACAAGCCACTGCTCTGCCTTCCTGCTTCAGCGTGTGTTGAGGAGCTGGACACCAGCAGGGGCAGGGCTGGTGCCTGTGGGCATTTTTCAGGGAGGAAATACATTCAAAAGCAAACAGACCCAACAGAAACAACCAAAACAACCAGCACCAAACCACAACCCCAAAAGCCTGGGCAGGCAAGGGAGCTGCTGTGCTTTCCCTATCAGCTGCTGTGCACACACAGAGGGCACAGAAAAAATCCTGCTAGAAAATGGGGAGGGAGGGTGGGGAGGGGGGGAAGAGAAAAGAGAGGAAAAGGCAGAGCAGGGCTGAGCTGGCCGGACACAGCACGCCAGGAGGGGCTGACAGAGCTGTTACGGTCTATTGGGCCAATAATCCAGAAACTAAGAGGGATTTATTGTACATGGCAGATCCTAACAGCTCCAAAGAAACCATCACTGTCTTCCCCGGCGCTTAAAATTCCCTTCCTTGGGGGGTGGGGGTGGGGGGAAAAAGGAGAAGGCCAAAATATGGCTTTAGGAGATAAGATGCCTGGTCGCAGCATCCTGTGGCAGGCAGGAGGCTGTGCAAACACTGAGATGGGGGGCTTGGGGGGAGGCGGGGGGGGGGTGTTATGCTTTTTTTTCCCCTCTCCTTCTTGATATATAAATAAATAAAATCTCTCCACTCTGGTTACCACAGGATTACCCTCCTTGGTTTCACCTCCCTTAGCAAGAAGGCTTGGCAAGGAGGTTGTTTCTGCCCCAATATCACCACCAGCACATGGGGAAGGCGGGGGGAGAGAGGGAAGAAAATTGAATTAATCCAAACCAACTTCAGCTCCTGCAGCCAGCTGGGCTCTCTGGGATGAGTGGGTTGGGGGGGGGTCTCCTTTCCATCAGAAGAGATGAAAGCCTTTGGGAAATGAAGTGCTGGAGAGCCTACAGAGGCCCTGCTGGGGAGGGACTGGTCAGAAGGGGCTGTGGGGATAGGCTGAGGGGCAATGGTGTGGAACTGGAGCAGGGCAGGGCTGGGCTGGACATCAGGGGGAAGTTCTGCACAGTGAGGGTGGGGAGACACTGGAACAGGCTGCCCAGGGAGGGGGTTGGGACCCCGTCCTTGCAGACATTTAAGATCAGCCTGGATGTGTCCCTGTGCAGCCTGCTCTGGTGGGAGATGGCCCTGCTGGCTGCAGGGGGGGTGGACAGGATGACCTTTGAGGCTCCCTTCCAAGCCGATGCAATCTGTGAATTAGTGAGAGGAGAGCAGGCTCCCCACCAGCATGACACACAGAACCTCAGAATGATAGGTTTGGAGGGGGCCTCTGAAGATCATCGAGTCCAACCCCCCCTGCCAGAGCAGGATCACCTAAAGCAGCTCACACGGGAACACATCCAGGGGGGGCCTTGAGAGATGGAGACTCCACCGCCCCTCTAGGCAGCCTGTCCTTATTCCAGACCCCACGATGGCAAGCCCAGGACGGGGGGGGGGTATTAAAAAAACCCCAAACCACTAAGCAACAATGAGACTGAAGGGCAGAGCAGCACTTCCCTGTGCAGCTTTGTCTGCGGGCAGCCAGGAGCCCCAGGCGGAGCGGGGGAGCAGAACCAGCAGCCAGCCCAGCCCGACCCCGGCGGTAATTGCGGCGTCTGTCGGAGTCGCGGCGACGCTGGCAATCACGCTGGGCCCGGCCGGGAGCTTACCGGCCGCTGATCATATCAGACGGGGATCAAAAGGGCTCAGCTAACGGGTTTAGTGGCGAGGGGGGAGCCGAGGGGGGAGCCCGGGCTCCGGGGGATGGGGGCGCTGCGCGCCCTGGACGCTCACGGGGTGTCCGGAGGGTGCGTGCGGGAGCGAGCATCCCTCAGTGGAGCCATGCCGGGGGGGATGCCCGGTGAGGCAGGCAGCCCTGAAGCCTACTCCCCCCCCTTCCCCCCCCCCCCCCGCCCCGGCATCACGGCTGGACGACGGGTTTGACAACGCCGTGTGCTTGCCTTGCCAGCACCCACCCCCCGGCTGCACCCCAAAACCCTCCCGGGGACGCGGGGGGAGGTGACCAGCAGAGCGGCTTTGGCTCTAGGGGCAGGGCCAGGGGCAAGGGAGGGGGGCTGAAGGGAGAGGAACTGAAGGGAGGGGGTCTGAAGGGAGGGGGTCTGCACGGGGTGCCTCTGCTCAAGGAAAGGGGTCTGCAGGGAGGGGGTCTGCATGGGGTGCCTCCGCTCAAAGAAGGGGGTCTGCAGAGAGGGAGTCTGCACGGGGTGCCTCCGCTCCAGCCCCCCCCCGCCCCCATCCCCTCCCCGCCTGGCCGGGTGGCTCCAGGGAGGGAGCTGGAGCCGAGTAATTAGAGCAGGAGGCTGTGAGTCAGCAAACGATGCGTAACCTCGGCGAGGCTGACAATGAGGCGAAAGATGGCAGTTTCGACCGAGGGCGCCGGCTGAAAGGGCACATTTAGATATGCAAGAAGCAGCAAATCCCAACAGTGGCCGGGGCTGGCGACCCGCTCCGCACCCACCCCCGCTGCCAGCCAACCGCTCGACGCCTGTCTCCTAAGCCCATCGCTAATAGAGACGTGGGCAGCCACAGCCCCAAACCCCACAGCAGCCAGGGAGTGGGGCTGGCTTCCAAAACAACAACAACAAACCCGAATCCAGCCCCAGTGCTCAGGAGGGGAGAGGCCGCGCAGCCTCCCCTCCAGCACCGGGCGGCAGGATCGGGCCGGGCTCGGCCGCTGACCTTGCTCCGGATGCCCCCGGAGAGCAAAGCAACCAGCAGCGATCCTCCCAGGATGGGTATTAAGGGTGAGGTTTGGCTTGGAAGCAACCCACCACCACCAAGCCCGGCTCCAGCAAGAGATTCATCCCCTCCCACCCCACATCTTTTGCGCGGGGAGCGAGGGGGATGGAGCTGCAGGCAGGTAGGACCTCGCTGCACAGCAGCCCTGGGCGAGGAGAGTTTAATTAACCCCGGAAAGCAATCGTTAAACGGCCAGCCCGGGTAATCGATGCGGAAGGGGCAGCTTGCTGCCGAGGGACCATCTGCTCCAGGGAAGGAATGGAAGCTCCTCAGCCTGCCCCCACCCCCCGCTGCCGCCCTTCACCCCCACCCCGTGCCTGCTGGGAAGCCGCCCTAGGGCAGCTGGTTTGGGGGGACCCAATCCTCAGCTTAAGGGTGGTAGAGTTGTTCAGAGAGATGCGCGGTGGGGGAAATCACACAGCTGGGTGACTTGGAGCTCGATGGGAAGCGGCTCCCATCGAGCTCCAGGTCGCCCAGCCACACAATTCCCTCACTGGATGATCCCTCCAGAGCAAGCACAGCTGGGCAGGGCTGTGGCCAAGCATCCTCCTTGCTCCACAACCCCTGAGGTGAGTTTGGGGCAGTCTCAGCCTCGAGGGCAGAGGGGGTTGGTGGCTTTTGGTGCACACCGAGGGTGATTCCTAAGGGAATACTCCAGAGGGATGCTCTCAGCATCCCAGCATCAGCCAGGCCACCAACCACCCATTCCATGGGGCAGCAGCCCCAGAGCCTAACCCCCCACAGGGAGGAGGCAGCAGGGAGAGCCCTGAAGGGATGAGCTGCTGGAGGGAAACTGAGGCAGGGAATCACAGAACTGTCAGGGTTGGAAGGGACCTCAAGAATCATCCAGTTCCAACCTCCCTGCCATGGGCAGGGACACCTCACACTACAGCAGGTTGCTCACAGCCACATCCAGCCTGGCTGCAAACACCTCCAGGGATGAGGCTGCCACCACCTCCCTGGGCAACCACCCTCGTGGGGAAGAACCTCTTGCTAACATCCAATCTCAATCTCCCCACTTCTAGTTTTGCTCCATCCCCCCCAGTCCTATCCCTCCCTGACACCCTCAAAAGTCCCTCCCCAGCTTTCTTGGAGCCCCCTGCAGATCCTGCAAGGCCACAAGAAGGTCTCCTGGGAGCCTTCTCCTCTCCAGCCTGCACAACTCCAACTCTCTCAGTCTGTCTCCAGGGCAGAGCAGCTCCAGCCCTCTGCTCAGCCTCCTGACCCTTCACTGGACACCTCCCAGAGGCTTTGGATGCACCCATGCTAAGGGACCAAGATTTGGGGGTTCATGCTGCTTCCCATCCCATGGCCAGCCTCAGCACCAGGTGCACAGAGAGGGGGACAGGGCGAGGAGATTTTGCTGTCCTGCCCACATTCCACCAGCAGCCTCTGCCTGTCCCCCCTCCCTCCCCAGCCCCCATCCACACCTTCCAAATCTGTGGGCAGCCCCCAGCCCTTCTCTACCCTCTACTTCCAAGGTGCTCCTGAAGTGCTTTGATTTCCACCCCATCAGTAAGTGATGCTGGGTGCCCAGGGACAGCAGGGCCCAGTGGGATGTTCTCACTCGAGCTGTTCCTCATCCTGGGGCATCAACTCCACCTCTGGGATGGGATCCCTAGGCAAGTTTAGGGAGACCTCTGCCCCTTCACCCCATGGCCACCCACCCCCCAGGAGAGCTTTGGGGGTGCAGCTGAGGATGCAGCTGGCAGCAGCATCTCAGGGCAAAGCCAGCTGGGGTAGGAAGAGCAGGACTTGGTCCTCCAGGATGGGACTCAGGGTGTGTTCCCAGCAGTGTCACTCCTCCCTCTCCTACAAGGACACCTTCTGCTATCATCAGACCCCACCTGGCTTCCCAGTGCCACCCCACAGCACAAAGCCCATGGCACTGGCATCACCCCTGTTGGGAGTCCCCACAGTGGGCAGCACTGATGATGCAGGAGCTGGGCACAGAGCAGCAGGAATCCTCCTCCTGGTCTGGATCTGTTCCCTGGCCCTCAGGAGGACAGGAGGCATCCCAGTGGAAAAAGAGGGACACACCCCATGGAAAGAACAGGAATGCCACCAGGAGCCTGAGGGTGCCAGCAGAGCAGGGACAGGAGGAGGGACAAGGCCTGGGACACTGCATGCCTCTGGCCTTGCCCTTCTCCCCTGGCCTTCCTGGGCAGAGGGCAAGGTGCAGCTGCTGCCAGCCAGGTGCAGGTGCCCAGGGCAGCTGGGACTGGTAGGATTCAAGGTGCCCTCTGAAGCACAGAAGTGGGCTGGTGTCCTTCCTTGCCTTGCTGGGACACCTCAGGCTCCTCCTGCAGTCCCAGCCCTGCAGACCCCTGGGAAGGGGACCATGTGGCTGTCCCCACTCTGACAGCAGCAGCTCAGCTGGAAGGGGACACTGCTCTGTGCACCCTCCCACAGGTACCAGCTCGAGGGCCACCTCTGCTCCAGGAGAAGCTCCTGCTGGGCTCAGTTCCTGGCTGGTGACAGCTGCTGGGCCTGCTGTGAGAGCAGCCTCGGGCTCCAGCATGGAGCTGGCTGAACTTGCCAGCACTCCCCACTGCACCCACAATCCAGAGGATCACTGAGAGGGATGCTCTTGGCACCCCAGCACTGCCCAGGGTACCACAGGCCATGGGGATGAGGTGTCCTTTCCCATCCCTGCCTGTCCAAGCAGGGATACCCCACAGCAGCCAGACCAGCAAGGTCAGGAGGCAGCAGGGGAGACCCCTGCCAGAGCCCCACTGCAGGAGGGAAACTGAGGCAGGGAAGGGCTGGGATGTGCTCCCACACTTGGTGCCAACCACAAGACCCAGAGCCAGCTTTTCCTGCTGCTCCTCATGCCATGGCCACACAGGTGAGAGTGCACATGGAGGACAGGGAGCAAAGAGAGAGCAGGACCAACCCTCCCCAGCCCCACCAGCCCCCAGCCCCGCAGCAGGGGGTGACAGGCAAGAGGACATCCTCAGCAGGATGCCCTCTCAGCTCTCCCAGGAGGGATCCAGCCCCCAGCTGCCTGCTGGCCTTCACCACAGGCTGGGAAACACCTGAGGGAGTGGTGACCAGAGCTGGCCCCATCAGCCTCGAGCAGGATCTGCCCACCCAGCTGCAAGGCCAGGCTCAGCCCCTCCAGCCAGCACCTGACCTGGTGCTCAGCTCCTCAGGGACCAGTGCTTAGCCCCCACAAACCACTGCCTAACCCCAGCCCCTCAAACTGGGACATAACCCCAGGGACCAGGGCTTAGCCCTCACAAACCACTGCCTAGCTCCAAGCTGGTGCTCAGCTCCTCAGACTGGGACTCAGAATCACAGAATGGTTTGGGTTGGAAAAGTCCTCTAAGCTCATCCAGTCCAACCAGCAACCCAACACCACCATGACCTCTAATCCACGTCCTGAAGTGTCATGCTTTGACCCCATGAACCAGTGCCCAGCCCCCCAAAATAGTGCTAGACCCCTGAGCACCCCTGACCAGCACTCAGCCCCCCCAAAACCAGCATTCAACCCCCAGACCACTTCTTGATCCCCACACCAGTGCTCAGCCCTCCAGAATGAGACTGACCACTGAGCTGCTTCTCAGTCCCTCCAAATGGTGTTCAGCCCTCCAAAACACTTCTTGACCCCCAGGCTGGTGCTCAGTCCACTGAAATACTGCTCAGTCCTCCCAGACCAGTGCTCAACACCCCAGGCTGGTGCTCAGCCCCCCAGCCCAGTGCTCAACCTTCCATGCTGGTGCTCAGCTCCCCAGGATGATGCTTGGTCCCCAGGCTGGTGCTCAGCTCCCCAGCCCAGTGCTCAACCTCCCATGCTGGTGCTCAGCTCCCCAGGATGATGCTTGGTCCCCAGGCTGGTGCTCAGCCCCCCAGCCCAGTGCTCAACCTTCCATGCTGGTGCTCAGCTCCCCAGGATGCTTGGTCACCAGGCTGGTGCTCAGCCCCCCAGCCCAGTGCTCAACCTTCCATGCTGGTGCTCAGCTCCCCAGGATGCTTGGTCACCAGGCTGGTGCTCAGCCCCCCAGCCCAGTGCTCAACCTTCCATGCTGGTGCTCAGCTCCCCAGGATGATGCTTGGTCCCCAGGCTGGTGCTCAGCCCCCCAGCCCAGTGCTCAACCTTCCATGCTGGTGCTCAGCTCTCCAGGATGATGCTTGGTCCCCAGGCTGGTGCTCAGCTTCCCCAAATGGCTCAGCCTCAGCAGAGGGATGGACCCCATCAGGATGTGCCCAAAGCAAGGCCAGCTCTGCTTCACCCCCGGGGGGGGTGGACTCAGGGGGGATAGGTCCTCCAGGGAGAGGAATTCCCCCAGGGGATTCCCCCTGCCCCAGGTGCTCAGGGAGGACAAGGGACATGGCTGTGCTGGGGTCACTGCTCCTCATGCTCCACAGAGAAGCCACTGCAGTTTCCTCCCAGCACACACACTGGTTGTGGGTCCTTCAGGAAGGGCAGAGAGGGTATCCCACATTTCCTTAGCTCCCACACTCAGCATCTCCCCTCCCCACCCACAAAGAGCCACAGGAGCACCGTGGCAGGGAAGCCTCTCGGCTGCAGGAGCAGGGACTCTGCATCCTGCCTTCAGGGGGACTCCCAGGACACCATCACCACTGGGGAAGGGCTCTGCTGGCAGCTGCCCCCTGGCCCCAGAGCCACAGGAGGAGGGGAGCCTGGCCAAAGGTGAGGAGCTTGAGCACCAAGTCCTCAGAGGTGGCCACACCATGGGACAGGAGGATGGTTGGCAGAATGCTCAGGTGGATGCCCCCCCCCCAGAGGTGTTCCAGGCCAGGCTGGATGAGGCCTTGAGCAGCCTGGGCTGGTGGGAGGTGTCCCTGCCCATGGCAGGGGGTTGGAGCTGGGTGATCCTGAAGGTCCCTTCCAACCCAACCCATGCTATGGTTCCATGACAGGAACCTGCCCCATAGCTGATGGGGAGAGCTGTGGGCAGGGGGGAACTTGTTCCCTGCTGTCTTCCTGGCTGCTGGGGGTGCCCCAGCCCTATCTGCCAAGCTTTGGGGTGATCTGCTGCAGCTGTGCCCCCACAGCCCAATGCCAGTTAGCTGCAGGGTTAGGCAGGCTGGGGTTTACCAATCTGTGCCCCCTCCCCCCATCCCATGCTCATCACCTGCTGCCAGCTGTGGCAGTGGGCACACTCACAGACCTGCTGCTGGCCCACCCAGGTCTCTTGTTCCACCCCACCCCCCCCCCAGCTCTGGCATCTTGGGACCCACTCATCCCTCCCTGCCGCCCCCCAGCCGCCCACCCCCATCCCTTAGCGAGCTGCTGGCCAGGGCACCAATCCAATCCAGTTAATCTTCACGGTGCATCAGCCTGGGGGCAAACCACCTCCTTTTCTCCTGGGTTTGGCTCTTAATCCTTACCTGGGGCCATGTTTGCTAATCCTCTCACTAATCCCCCAACGCCTTTGCAAAGGCAGAGAGCCCCTTCCCCTGCCAGCCCCAGATGTGCCAGCCCCCTGCAGGCTGCCCAGGGCACCCAGGGCACCCAGAGAACCCAGGGCACAAAGAGCACCTAGAGAATGCAGGGCACCCAGTGAGCCCAGGACACCCAGAGCACCCAGGGCACAAAGAGCACCCAGAGAATGCAGGGCACCCAGTGAGCCCAGGACACCCAGAGCACCCAGGGCACAAAGAGCACCCAGAGAATGCAGGGCACCCAGTGAGCCCAGGACACCCAGAGCACCCAGGGCACAAAGAGCACCCAGAGAATGCAGGGCACCCAGTGAGCCCAGGACACCCAGAGCACCCAGGGCACAAAGAGCACCCAGAGAATGCAGGGCACCCAGTGAGCCCAGGACACCCAGAGCACCCAGGGCACAAAGAGCACCCAGAGAATGCAGGGCACCCAGTGAGCCCAGGACACCCAGAGCACCCAGGGCACAAAGAGCACCCAGAGAATGCAGGGCACCCAGTGAGCCCAGGACACCCAGAGCACCAAGGGCACAAAGAGCACCCAGAGAATGCAGGGCACCCAGTGAGCCCAGGGCACCCAGAGCACCCAGGGCACAAAGAGCACCTAGAGAATGCAGGGCACCCAGTGAGCCCAGGACACCCAGAGCACCCAGGGCACAAAGAGCACCTAGAGAATGCAGGGCACCCAGTGAGCCCAGGACACCCAGAGCACCCAGGGCACAAAGAGCACCCAGAGAATGCAGGGCACCCAGTGAGCCCAGGACACCCAGAGCACCCAGTGAGAATGCAGGGCACCCAGAGCACCCAGGGCACCAAGAGCACCCAAAGAAAGCACCAAGAGAATCAAGAGCATCAGGAGCACCAAAAGCACCCAGGGCACCCAGAGAATGCATCCAGAGCACCCAGAGAACTCAGGGCACCCAGAGCACCCAGAGCCCAGCAAGGGAGCACCAAGGCCCCTGGGAACCAGAGGGTTTGGTTCCCCTCAAGGTGGTCAGAGATGGCTTCAGAGGGTTTCCCAGGTGGTTTCTCACTATGGAAGTGCAGGGTGAGGCCAGGGAGAAGGAGGTGGCAGAGCTGTGGGGTGCTGGGGGCACAGGCTGGGGGTCTGGGCACAGACACTCAGGGCATATTCTGGGGAGGGCTGAGAAGCCCTCTCAGAAGGGAGTCAGTGGCAAACCACCCACCACCAGCTGGCACCCCAGCATGGTCAGGGGACACAGAGGCCCCTGGGAGCATCTCCCACTGCTGGCCCCCAGCCAGCATGGAGGCCATGAGGGTGTGGGCAGCAGTGCTGCTGTTGCCTGCCTCAGTTTCCCCATAGGAGAGATGAGAGGCCCTCCCCTCTGCCCAGGCATTCAGATGGCACCAGCTGCCCTTGAACCACCTCCAGGTCACCACCAGTGCTGGGGGGACACACTTGGGCATCACCCCAGGGCTCTGCCCATGCTGGGGGCCAGAGAAGGCTGCAGATGGTGACAGAGGAGTGCCTGTGGAGGGAGATCCCTGGAGATGAGGGGGCACAGGGCTCTGAGGATGGAGGGAAGGGGTTCCCTGCAGAAAGGTGAAGCAGGGGTGCCTGAAGGGGCAGCGTGGGGCCCAGAGAATGGGGGACAGGGCCCTTGTGGACAGAGGGCCCTGAAGAAGTGAGGGCAGGGGTCTGCAGGTGAGGGAGCAAGAGGCTCTGCAGAGGGCGGACAGAGGCCTTTGCAGACAGGGAGGGGACAAGAGGGACAGAGGTCCCTGCAGAAGGAGGGGGCAGAGACCCTTCCTGAGGGTGGGAGAGAGGCCCCTGAGCGAGGCTGGAGCAGGACCCCTGGCAGTCAGCAGGGGCAGGGGACAAGGGGCTCTGCAGCCCAGAGGGGCCAAGGCTCTCAGCAGGTGGTGGGTACAAGGGTCCCTACACATCTGCCCTTCTTGGGCCAACCTCCAGCTGTGCCACCCTGACGTTGCCCCCTGCCTCTGCTGCCGTGGGGGAGGGGCTGTGCAGAGCCTCCCCCTCACCCCCAGCAAGAGCTAACCCGACCCAGGCTCCACCGTGGCTGGCACCTCGCTGTGCCAGCCTGGAACTTGCCAGCTGCCCCGGTGCATTGAAGTGCCAAGGCCTGGGCCCTAGCTCCCACACCGGCCAGGACCGTGCCAGGCCATGGCATCCCCTCCCCAGGGACACCAGCGCTGTCCCCAAGGGGCATGGAGGGGATGGGGAGCACAGACGGCTGTGGGTGGACAGATGTGCCAGCTGCCATCCCAGCAGGGTGGGGGAGGCAGAGGCACAGGACCCCGGGGTGGGTGGCACAGGACCCCGAGGTGTGCCTCACAGGCACAGCATCATGAGGACCACCCTGGAGAGCTGGCTGGGGGTGGGCTGCAGGGCTGCAGTCCCCCTAGGGAGCACCCACTCCTTGGGCATCCCAGGGTCACACTGTGCCCTCCCTCCCAGCTCTGCTCCCCACACTGGCTGCTTCCCACCAGGGTCAGCAGCTGCCACCCCACATCCCCCAGCCTGGTGCCTTTCAGAGAGCCTCCTACCCCCCGGGACCGCCCCCCCAAGGCCATCCATTGCACATGCCCTGAGCTGTGCCCCCCCCCCCAGATCTTTCCAGCGAGCCCTGGTGACTGCGGGAGGCTTGGGCACCTGCCCAGGCTGCGGGCAGAGGGCACATCCTGCTCCCTGGCACTGGCATGCTCTGCTTCCTCGCCCACACACCCAGCCACGCTCTCAGATCGCCACGGGACACATCCACCACACGGCCCACAGCTTCAGAGGGACACAGCCCCCCCATGGCCCAACCCCCAGAGGGACACAGCCCCCCATGGCCCAACCCCCAGAGAGACACAGCCCCCCATGGCCCAACCCCCAGAGGGACACAGCCCCCCATGGCCCAACCCCCAGAGGGACACAGCCCCCCATGGCCCAGCCTGCAAAGGGACACAGCCCCCCATGGCCCAGCCTGCAAAGGGACACAGCCCCCCCATGGCCCAACCCCCAGAGGGACACAGCCCCCCATGGCCCAACCCCCAGAGGGACACAGCCCCCCATGGCCCAACCCCCAGAGGGACACAGCCCCCCCATGGCCCAACCCCCAGAGGGACACAGCCCCCCATGGCCCAGCCTGCAAAGGGACACAGCCCCCCATGGCCCAGCCTGCAAAGGGACACAGCCCCCCATGGCCCAGCCTGCAAAGGGACACAGCCCCCCCATGGCCCAACCCCCAGAGGGACACAGCCCCCCATGGCCCAGCCTGCAAAGGGACACAGCCCCCCCATGGCCCAACCCCCAGAGGGACACAGCCCCCCATGGCCCAGCCTACAAAAGGGACACATCCATGCCCTGGTCCAAAGCCCCAGAGGGACACATCCTCCCTATGTCCCAATCCCTACAGCCACCCCATGGCCCAACCTGCAAAGGGACATAATCCCTTTACATTAAGGCTGGGGAGACGCTGGAACAGGTTGTGGAGTAATGAGGCTGTGGCTGCCTCCTCCCTGGAGGTGTTCAAGGCCAGCTTGGATGAGGCCCTGAGCAGCCTGGGCTGGTGGGAGGTGTCCCTGCCCGTGGCAGGGGGCTGGTGCTGGATCAGTTTGAAGATCCCTTCCAACCCAACCCATTCTAGGAATCTATGAATCCCATGGCCCAAACCTCCAGAGGGTCACTTCCACCCCGTGCCCAAAGCCCCAGAGGGTCACTTCCATCCCATGCCCAAAGCCCCAGAGGGTCACTTCCACCCCATGCCCAAAGCCCCAGAGGGTCACTCCCACCCCGTGCCCAAAGCCCCAGAGGGTCACTCCCACCCCGTGTCCAAAGCCCCAGAGGGTCACTCCCACCCCGTGCCCAAAGCCCCAGAGGGTCACTCCCACCCCGTGCCCAAAGCCCCAGAGGGTCACTCCCACCCCGTGCCCAAAGCCCCAGAGGGTCACTCCCACCCCGTGCCCAAAGCCCCAGAGGGTGACTCCCACCCCGTGCCCAAAGTCCCAGAGGGTCACTTCCATCCCATGCCCAAAGCCCCAGAGGGTGACTCCCACCCCGTGCCCAAAGCCCCACAGGGTGACTCCCACCCCGTGCCCAAAGCCCCACAGGGTGACTCCCACCCCGTGCCCAAAGCCCCACAGGGTGACTCCCACCCCGTGCCCACAGCCCCAGAGGTGAGTCCCACCCCGTGCCCAAAGCCCCACAGGGTGACTCCCACTCCATGCCCAAAGCCCCAGAGGGTGAGTCCCACCCCGTGTCCAAAGCCCCACAGGGTCACTTCCACCCCATGCCCACAGCCCCAGAGGTGAGTCCCACCCCGTGCCCAAAGCCCCAGAGGTGAGTCCCACCCCGTGCCCAAAGCCCCAGAGGTGAGTCCCACCCCGTGCCCAAAGCCCCAGAGGGTCACTTCCATCCCATGCCCAAAGCCCCAGAGGGTCACTTCCACCCCATGCCCAAAGCCCCAGAGGGTCATTCCCACTCCATGCCCAAAGCCCCAGAGGTGAGTCCCACCCCGTGCCCAAAGCCCCAGAGGGTCATTCCCACCCCATGCCCAAAGCCCCAGAGGGTCACTCCCACGCCGTGCCCAAAGCCCCACAGGGTGACTCCCACCCCGTGCCCACAGCCCCAGAGGTGAGTCCCACGCCGTGCCCACAGCCCCAGAGGTGAGTCCCACGCCGTGCCCACAGCCCCAGAGGTGAGTCCCACGCCGTGGGCGGGCAGGAGCCCCTCGCCCAGCCGCGCGGATGCCAGCGGGCAGGGGGCTACAGGGCGGCCGTGTGAGGAGAGGCCCCCAGCAGGCATCCGCAGCAGCAGCGTGAGGCGAGGGCTCCTGGCTGCGGGGTCCGGGGCCGGCTAACGAGGCCATATTTGAAATGCTTTGCATACCTCTGGCCATCAGATTAGCCAGAGGCAGGAGGTAAAGCAGGGGGCAGCGGCGGCGCTCCCCGAGCCCGCCGCCCCCCGAGCCTGCCGCCCGCCGCCCGGGGCAGCTGGGCGAAACGTCCCCGGCTGGCACAGGGCTGCAGAGGGAGAGCGGTGGGTGCCTGGCATCTACCTCCCTGCGGGGACCCCAGCTGGACACAGCGGGGAAGCAGGAGGAGGGGAGGACAGCCCAGCCTGGCACTCCGGCCGCCTGCTGCCACGTCCTGGCCACCGGCACCCCGCACCTCCCCGTGGCCCGGGCCAGAGCTGCGCTTGCTGAAAGACCTTTCCACGTAGAAAGGAGGCTTAGGGGAAAGGCATGGAGAGGCTTTTTAGCAGGGCCTCTGGTGACAGGAGAAGCAGCAATGGCTTTGAACTGCCAGAGGGCAGGGCTGGGTTGAACACAAGGATGAGATGTTGGACAGTGAGGGGGGTGAGACACTGGGACGGGCTGCCCAGAGAGGCTGGGGATGCTCCATCCCTGGAAGGGTTAAAGGTCAGGCTGGATGGGGCTCTGAGCAAGCTGATGTAGTGAAAGCTGGCCCTAGGTGTTCTGGAGGGAGGTTGGACCAGATGATCCTGGAAGGCCCTTCCCAACCCAAACCATCAAAGTGAGTCCCTGACTCACTTGATGGAGTCACTTGATGGAGTCTCTGACTCCATCAAAGGAAGCAAGACCCCCACAGAGCCCCCAGGTGAGGCCTGTGGGCACAGCCTGCTTGCCCTCCCTGGGCCTGGACCCCATCCTACAGACAGACTCCTGTGGAGCAGAGGGCAGAGCACTGCTCTGCACCTTCCATGGGTGTAGACCTCCCTCCAGCAGGCTTTGCACCACTGCCAGAAGGTCTTAAGCCATCGATGCTCCAGGGCACAAATGGTCCAGCTCCAAGAGAGGCTGGAGAGCAGGATCCTGCCACTGAGCAGCCAGCAAGCATAGAGGAGAAGAGCTTGCAGTGCATGGAGGCAGCAAAGCTGAGAGCACCTGCATACCCAAACACTTGGCACCCCTTCAGAGTCAGGATGTCAAGAGAGAGGCTCAGGGTTCAGATCTGGACCACAAACTGCTTTTCTCAACCGGCCTCTGAGGGAGACCAAGAAGCACCACCAGGGCAAGGTCCCAGCAAAAGGAAGTGAGAACCAGTGACCCCAAGCCCTGCAGGGACACCATGAGACCACCCAGGGTTCAAGTGGATGGAGATGCACTGCTGGTTTGGGCACAGGCAAAGACTCCCACAAAGAGGACCACGGGAGATGGATATCTCCCAGATGTCCCCGGGAAGAGCTGGAACACAAGCATGAAATCAAGGCAGGTTTGCAAAGGCAGTGATGAAAGAGCCATCGAGCCACAGCCACAGGCAAGACCAGGCCTGCTTCCAGCAGCAGGCAGCCACCAGCCAGACAAGAGATGGCCACAGACAGCAGCACCAGAGGACAGCAGAGAGGAACCTGCTCAACCTCATCACACAAGAGCACAAACCCAGCCCCTGCTCAAGCCTGGACCTCCCCCAGGACAATAAGGAAGTGCTGAGCAAATGCCAGAGCCCACCCAGAAGCACCTCACTACCCACAAGGCCAGGACCAGCACTGGTTCCCACCCTGCCACCACCCAGGCCTGGTGTGACAAAGGTGACCATTAGACCCTGGGGCTGAAGCCCCCCACAGAAGTGCCCCAGAAATCACAAGACACATCTCACCCTGTGCTGCAGGTCCCATCCACCACCCACACCCTGCAGAAGAGTTTCACAGCACTGAGGTGGTACAGGGAGGGTGACCTAACCCTTTTCCAGCTGCCACCCCCCTGAGCTGGGAAAGTGGAGATGGAAAAGCACAATCCTGCTTGGAAAAAACCCACAAAGCAGCATTTTTCTCCCCTGGCCACCACTTCCAGGCTTGAGGCCAACACATTCCTCTCCCCATGCCTAGGCCACCAGGTCCTCATCCTCCCGGCACAAAGGATGGCCAAGGTGATGGAAGATGCTTTAGGTATGAGCAGCACTGTTTGAGGATTGATAGATTCATAGAATGTTGGAAGGGTTGGAAGGGACCTTCAAGATTCATCCAGTTCTGTGGACAGGGACACCTCCCACCAGCCCAAGGTGCTCAAGGCCTCATCCAGCCTGGCCCTGAACACCTCCAGGCAGCCACAGCCTCCCTGGGCAACCTGTTCCAGTCTCTCACCACCCTCACTGCCAACAATTTCTTCTTCATCTCCAGTCTCCATCTCCCCTTCCACAAACCCCAAGGCAAGAGCACTGCCCTGGGCACAAGCCTTCAGGAGGTGGACACAGTAGGGTCCTTATTTGAGTCCCTTTTCCATGCCACAGCGATGGATGGGTGGAAACCAGAGACACCAAGGCAGCCTCTGCAAAACCTTCTGGCCTTAAAAATGCTTTGATTCAGATAACAACAGGCTGCCACCCATGTGCAGCAAGGGCTGTCATCTCACACCACCAGGACCCTCCACCTGCCTGCAAGCCATGGGAAAACACAAGCCAGGATGAAACCACTCCAGAGACCTTATTGATGCACACCCCCAGCACCCCAGAAGGACAAGGACCTACTACATGGCATCTTTGGGCCTGAGATGGTGATGGACCTGAAAGCTTCTTTTGACTCTGGTGTTCAGGTGCTCAAGGGCCAGGTGTGCCCTCTGGGCTCTCCTGAAGGTGGTGGGACCCACGGGGTGCCCTCAGTCAGGGTCACACCATCCCATGGAACACAGGACACAGAGAAGGATGCAGCCTGCTCCTCACTCTCATGCCCTGATGCTCACCAGGGAGGTTCCCCAGGATGGGGAGTCACAACCTCCTCCCTCTGGTGAAGGCCAAGTCTGCTGCAGGTCTGATCTTGCCCCACTCCCTGTGGCAGAGCCACTGCTGGGCAGGAGCAAACTCAGATGTTTCTGCTGCCACTGGCCTGTCCTGGGATTTCCCAGATGCTTCCTCCCCCAGCTACCCCTTTTTGCTCCAACATTTCTTCTTCCCTCCCTGTGCCACTGCCCCCCTTGACCGAATCACAGAAGGGTCAGAAGGGACTTCCAAAGACCACCCAGTCCAGTCCATTGCCATGGACACAGACACTTCCCACTGGACTGGGCTGCTCACAGCTCTGTTCAGCCTGACCTTGGATCACTTCTAGGGATGGGGCATGCACAGCTTCCCTGGGCAACCCGTTCCAGGGTCTCGCCACCCTCCCTGAACACACAGCTCCCACAGGTCCATCCTAGCCCTGCCCTCGTTCAGTTTGGAACCACTGTCCCCTCTCCTGTCACAACAGGCCCTACTAAAAACTCCTGGCCCATCATTTCTGTACCACCTCCCCCTTCCTTCCACAGCCCCCACTTTAAGTACTGGAAGGCCACAATAAGGTCTCCCTGGAGCCTTCTCCAGGCTGAACAACCCCAACTCTCCCAGCCTCTCTCCTTAGCAGAGCTGTCCCAGCCCTCAGACCCTTTTGGTGACCTCCTGCAGACCCACATTCACAGGCCCAGGTTTGTCTTGTGCTGGGTACCCCAGAGCTGGGCACCATGCTCTGGGGGAGGGTGGGGGGTGGGGGTGTCTTACCAGAGTGGAGTGGTGACCCCTCCCTTGACCTGCTGCCCACACTGCAGCCCAGGACAGGGGTGGATTTCTGGGCTGTGACCACATTCCCAGCTCATGTCCCATCTGTCACCCACCAGCACTGCCCAGTCCTCCATGGGACTGCTCCAAACCCACACGTTCCCAGGCTGTGCTGGCACTGGGAGCTGCCCCAGCCCAGGTGCAGGACATTGCACTTGGCATGGCTGAACCCTCTCCCTGTTCCTTCTGTCCCACTGCCTACCTGGCAGGAAAAGAGCTGATCCCACACACCAGCTACCACCAGCAGCTCCAGCCCATCCCCAGCTACCACAGCCCATCCCTGTGTCCCCAACAGGGTTGGGGGGGACACCATCCCCCCAGGATGCTGGTTCCCATCCTCCTACCCAGCCTGGCTGAGTTTCAAGAGCTCCATTCACTGGTGGGGGACACCCAGAGCCAGGTAAGCACCTCTAACCTCCCTGCCCTGGGCAATGGAGCCAACTCAGGGTGCCCCTTCAGGCAGGGGGGCCCTTGCAAGACCCCCCACGCTCCCAGGAGTCAAAGTCGAGTCAGGGGAAAAAGGAAGGGGAAAGGGGGGGGGGGGGGGGGGAGGGAAAAAAAAAAAGCCAAGCCTTTTGAGTGCAATATTTTAGTTGAGCAACAGAGCATGAGTAAAGGAGGGAGCTTTTCGTGGTCTGCTGAGTTTAAGCTATGAGCTGAAAGTTTAACTATTAATACACTTAATCAAGAGGCTGCTCCCCTGCCCGGGCTTGGGCAAAACAAATGTGCTGGCTGGGGCCAGGGCTGGCACCGGAACAGCAGCACCCGCTCCTGCCACCCCCAGGCAGTGGCGCTCCCTGGGGGGGAGGGGGGCAAGCAGCTGGAGGGTCTGAGACCAGCCAGGGCCAGATCCAGCCTTGGCTGAGCCTCCAACTGCCACGGCAGGAGGTGCTGGGGGGGATGTGGAAATCCAGCTGTGAGGGTTGAGCACCCCACATGCGGTCCTCCTGCTGGCCCTCCCCACGGAAGCTCTGGCAGAGGGGACAGTTTTGGGGAGAAGTTGTCACCCCCAGACCCTGCAGCATCCCCAGGTCCTGAGTGAGCAGCATGTGTACCACCACCACTTGCCTGGAAGTGTGACACCCAGGGGTGCCAGCAGGTGAGGGACCCCCAGGGAAGTGGATTCCCCAAACACCCCCTCCGTGTCCCCACCACATCTCCCTCACTGCCTGCCGTTGCCCAGCAGGAGGAAGAGGAGGGACAGGCTGGATTTGGGGGCACGGTGCCCCGAGCCCTCTCCCTGCCGGGCAGGAGGTGCAGGCGGGCACCTGGCAGCATGGTGCTGGTTGCCCACAGCTTCACCACAAAATCCACGTCAAGGATGACTTGGCCACCTCCTTCCTTCTCCCCACCGAGCCAGAGGGGGGGGACCCACAGGGCGCCTGGCACAACGCCTCCCCACAAAGCCCCTGCCCGCACCCCCAGGCTGGCAAAGAGGCCGAGCCCCCTCCCTGCCCACGAGGCCACCGAATCCCCATCCGGCGCCGGGCGGCGGCGGCGGGGGGCCAGGACGAACTTCGGAGCGCCAGGGCGGATCCTTTGTTACTTTGCTTTTGTTGTCACACGCCGGCGCGTCCCCACCGTCCCGTCATCGTGTGTCACCCCCTCCCCCCCCCCCCCGCCCCCCCGGACACGCACACACACTTCCCCCCAGCGCCGGCCCCGAGGTCAGGGCGCGACATCTGCCACCTCGCCGGGTGGCACGGCCCGGGTGACGCCGGTACCGCCACGTCGGGTCTGCCAGGCCCTGGGTGGGTGCCCGCCAGGTGCCCGGAGCCACCACACGCGGTGACACTTTTTGGGTCCGAGGCTCGCCCCACGTGACGCCGCGACCGATTTGAATTCGATGCAGTGGCAGAGGAGCTGCTGGCACTGCCAGGGAGCCCAGAACTGGCGTCCCTGCCGGGCTCAGGCGCTGCCAGAGCTGATGATGGCTCTGCAAAGCTCTGCCGGAGAGGGGTTTTCGGGGGAGGCGGACGGACAGACGGACGGATAAGGGTTTCCATGCCCACACACGCTCCCACAGAGCGGTATCTTTGGGGGGGGTCACCACTTCGTTCCTCCCCCTCCCCCCTCACAAGTCCTCTTCACCTCAAACCCGATGCCGTCTCGGGGTGGGGGATGCAGCCGCTCAGCCCCCCGGGGGAGCAGGGTCGGGGTGGGGGGAGTCACGACACGAGGTGCCCGTCCCTCGGCAGCCCCAGGTGCGGCGCCGGGCGCGGGGACCGTGGGGTGGTAGGGAAGGGGGTGGGGGGACAGAGGGACAAAGCGGCACAAAGGGGCTGCTGACACAGCAAGGGCCCCGTTTCCAGAGAAACAAAACTTCCGCCGGCTCCGGCCCCGCGCCCCAGGTAGCCAGGCTTGTGCATCCCCCCTGCCCGCGTCCCCAGCCCTTGCCCCAAACCCCCTCAGCCCCGCAGCACATCACCCCCCCCGCCCCGCTCGGCTTCTGTCCCACCCCCCTCCACTTCCCAGGGTCGCCGGCCGGGAGCGGGGGGTGGGGGGGTAAAGGTTGCCGGGCGGGTCACACATGCGAGCCCTTATCGCAGGATGGCTGCGCAGCTTTGTTTGTGCGTGGGACGCGGAGCGGGGCGGGCGGCGGAGCTATGTGGCGTGTCTGTGTGTGTGTGTGTGTCCCCCATCACCATCCCCATCCCCCCCCACCCCCCCCCCCCCCCCCCCCCCGCCTTCTCCCTCTCTAATCAATCATCCCGGGAAAGAATGAACCGACCCAAAGCAAACGCGGACCCGCGGGAAGGACCTTGCCGGTTGCGGGATGCGGGGGAAAAATAAAAAGAAATAAAATAAAATGAAATAAACGCCCCACAGTAATGTTAAAAATCAAATTGGGGGGGGGGGGGGAGAAAGAAACAAACAACAAACAGCACCCCGGGGGAGGGGGGGGGCGGTATGGGGGGTGCGATCCGGCGGAGTTTGGGGCCATAATCCCGGCATTCGGGGACAATTCCCAAGCCCCGGTGGCTGGGGGCCGGCAGCACCCACGGCGTGCGGCTGGGAAGAGGCTGAAGCTGCGGTACCGGGGGGGGGGGGTGCGGGTGGGGGGGCGGGTGCCCCCCCTCGGCGGTGCCGGGGGCAGCGGCGGAGTCGGGAATCCCATCCGAGGGCGAGGCGGGGGTGGGGGAAACGGCTCGGGAAGGAGCCGGGGAGGGTGATAAAGTTGGGTTAGTTGTTGCACATGGCTGGGCGATGGCGAGCGGCGCCGCTCCCACGGCCACCCCCGCCGCGGCTCCCCGGTGCTGGAGCCCGGAGCAGCCCGGGAGGGAAAGCGAGAGCAGCCCCCGCGAGGAACCCGAGCGCCGTGGGGCCGCCGCAAAACCACGGGCGGGGGCTCCCCCCCCCCCTCCAGCAACCCCCCTCCCCCCACGCGAAATCGGCCGCGGGTGGCAGGGGCCGCCCCCTCCGCCCCCCGGCCCTGCCGCCACCATTGTCACCCGGGAAACCACCGGGCGATGCCGCGGCGGCGACGGGGGGAGGGGGGTCGCCCCTATCCCTTCCTTTTGCCTTCCAGCGCATCCCCGGCAGCGAGCGGGGAACCAGGAAAGGCGACGGGATCGCGAACGGGGGTTCCGCCGCACCGAGAAAAACTTTGCTCGTTACCCCGCTGCCCCCTCCGCCGCCTCCCGGGGAAGCAGCGGGGCCGCGCAGGCAGCACCGGCCGGGCCCCGGCGCGGGCAGGCGGGCAGGCGGCCAGCTCCGCGCCCCGCTGCCGCCGCGGGCAGCCCGGTAACGGCGGCGGGCGGAGCGGGGCGAGCCGCAGCCGCCCCCCGCCAAACTTTTTTTTCTTTTCACCGTTCCCTTTTTTCCACCACCCCTCCCCAAAACCCCAACTTCCACCGTCACCCACCGGAGCAACCCCCGGCGACCGGCACCCACCGGCGGTCCGGGAACCACCGCTGAGGGCAGCGCTGCCCGGGAACTGACTTGTGGCGGGGGGGGGGGGGGCGGGTAGGGGAAGGGACCGGGGAGAATGGGGTCGGGGGGAAGGGGTGTCAGCACCTGCCCGGTGCCGGGGGGACACCGGGGGACCCCGAGGCGGGCCGGGCGCCTCGCCGCCGCCGCACACCCACCTCCACATCGCCGCTCGCTCTGGGAGTGCACAGCCCCCGAATCGCGCTGCACGGCGCTGCCGCTGCCCGCGGGCTGCCGGCAAAACCCGGACCGGACCGGACCGCCCAGCCGCGCCGCCCCGCGCGCGCCCCCCGCCGCCCCGCGCGCGACACGCAACCCCCCCACCGCCCTCGACCGACCACCCCACACACGGAGGTGGGCACACACCCCCCGCACGACCCCCCCTGTGTCCGCCTGTGTGTGTCCCCCCGGGTGTCACCCCGCCGTTGGCGCCGGCTGACCCCACGGGTGTCACTGTAGTGCGTGTGGTACCTTCCCACCCGTGTCCTACCTGCACCCCCATGGCTGTGGGCACCCCCCCCCCCCCCATGTTCCCTGCCGTCGTGTCCCCCACCCCCTACCCCGGCTGTCACCCCGCCACTGGTTTTATCTGACCCCACGAGTGTCACAGTAGTGTTCCCCCCCACACCCCGTGTTCTCCTTGCTGCCCCCAATCCCCCGTGACCCTCATGTCCTACCCGTCCCCCACCCCCATTACCGTGGCCACACCCCCACTCCCCGTGTCCTTGTGTCCATCCATTTCTCCCCCACGGATGTCACCCCACCAATGGTGCCATCCACCCTCAGGGGTGCCACTGTAGTGTGCCACTCCCCCTCTCTTGTCCTGCCTGTCCACCTCCCTCTTCCGTGACCCTTCCGTCCTCCCTGCTGCCTCTCACCACGGGTGCCACTCTGCGCCCTGCCACCAGGTCTTACCTGTCCCCCACACACCCTGATGTGACCCCACATCCCACCTGCCCCCCACCCTGCACTGGCTTCTCCCACCAGGTGTCACTGTGGTGTGTCCACCTCACTCCGTGTTCTAGCCCCCTCCCCCACGAGTGTCCACCTGCTGTGTCCCACCACGTCCCGTTCAACCCCACGGGTGTCACCATAGTGTGTCCCCCGTGGGCCATCCAGGGAGGTCACCCCGTGCCCCAGCTGCCCCCTCCCTGCTATGTTCCTTATGTCTTATCTATTGCCTCCTCAGTGTCACGGTGCTGCGCCCCCCACCCCGTGTCCCACCCACTTCCACAGCTGGCACCTTTCCATGCCCTGCCATGTGCCACACAACAGCAGGGGTGTCACTGTGGCATGGTCCCCCGGTCCTACCCACCTCCACGGGTGTCACTATGGCGTTCCCCTCACGTGCCATCCGCCTCCCACGGCTGTAGTGTGGCTCCCCCCTCGTGTCCTACACACCCCCACGCGTGTCACCTGTCTGTGTCCCCGCATGTCCCATCCGTAGGACATCACCGTGGTGTGCCCCCCTCACGTCCCGGCCACCCCACGGGTGTTCTGCCTCCCCGCACCCCCCTGCTCTGAGGGGTGAGGTCCCTTCCTGCGTGCCCCATGTCCCTCCCACTCCATCTACCACATGGCTGTCCCCTGTCCAGCCCCCCGGGGGGTCACCCTGCACCCCACCCCCCACCTCCACGGGGTGTCACCCCCCTGTGCTCCCCCGCCCCCCACCAAGCTGTACATGGGCAGGTGCCCCCTACCCCTCTATGCCCCAACAGTGGGGTGACCCCGAGCATGCGATCCCCACTCTCGCGTCCTCCCCCCCTCTGTCCCTCACCGTGCGGTGCGGCTGGCAGAGGGACACAGAACCGAGGGGCACCGCCGGGTGCCTGGGATGGAGTTGTCGGGGGGGACACCCACGATGCAGCTCTGCCCCCATGCCACCACCACACCACGGGGGTAAGCTGGGTGTGAGGACCCCCAACCATAGGTCCCCGAGCCCCACACCTGCTGCTACCAGGGACCTGGCTGCAGTCCCCAACTCATCAGCTGAGATCCCCCTGAACAAGCAGGGAAGAGTGGATGGCAGCCATCAGTCACCCGGGGGGGGGGGGGGGGGGGACAAATCTCCCGCAGCTTTGTCCCCCGCGGCGGGGAGCCAGAAGTTTCCTGCTCAACTTTTCAGCAGCGTTTTCGGTTGTTGTTTGGGGTTTTTTTAAATGCTTTTTTTTCCCCCCTGCTGCTGGTGGGGGGCAGATTATTTTTTATTTTCCTTTTTCCCCCCTTTTTTCCCTTTCCCCCCTTTTTTTCCTCTTTTTTCCCCCCTTTTCCCCCTTTTTTCCCCTTTTTTCCTTTTTTCCCCTTTTTTTCCTTTTTTCCCTCCCCCCCTTTTTTCCTTTTTCCCCCTTCTTTTTCCTTTTTTCCTTTTTTCCCTTTTTTCCTTTTTTCTCTTCCCCCCCTTTTTTCCCTTCCCCCCCCTTTTTTCCCTTCCCCCCCTTTTTTTCCCCTTTTTTTCCCTTTTCCCCCCTTTTTTCCTTTTTTCCCTTCCCCCCCTTTTTTCCTTTTTTTCCTTTTTTTCCTTTTCTCCCTTTTTTTCCTTTTTTCCCTTCCCCCCCTTTTTTCTCTTCTCCCCCTTTTTTCCCTTCTCCCCCTTTTTTCCCTTCTCCCCCTTTTTTCCCCTCTCCCCCTTTTTTCCCTTTTCCCCCTTTTTTCCCTTCCCCCCCTTTTTTCTCTTCTCCCCCTTTTTTCCCTTCTCCCCCTTTTTTCCCTTCTCCCCCTTTTTTCCCTTCTCCCCCTTTTTTCCCTTCTCCCCCTTTTTTCCCCTCTCCCCCTTTTTTCCCTTTTCCCCCTTTTTTCCCCCTTCCCCCCCTTTTTTCCCTTCCCCCCCTTTTTTCCCCCTTTCCCTCCCTTTTTTCCTTTTTCCCCCCTTTTTTTATCTTTTTTTTTAAACTTTTTTTTCCTTATTTTTTCCCTCTCTTTCCTCGGTGGGTTGTGGTTTTTTCCCCCTTCCCCCCGTCCCCCCCTACCTCCCCGCTTTGAGGAGTGGGCACTTGAAAAACCGGGAAGTTCCCAAAATTCCTTCAGCCTCCTCAGCCGCCAGCAGCTTCCCGGGGACAAAACAGCCCCCCCCCCCAAAAAAAAACCCCACAACACCCAACCCCACCACCCCCAATTCCTGCAGCCTCTTCGCCTGCCAGCGAAGCACCCAAACCCCCCCCCCCGCCCCCCCAGAGCACAAATCCAGACAAAACCGAAACTGGGTTTGTGTTGCCGTTGATTTATTTTTTTTCCTCTCCCCTCTGTGTTGGGTTTTGGGTTTGGTTTTTTTTTTTTCCCCCCCTCTTTTTTTTTTTTTTCACAGGAATGCAAAAATCTCTTCCCCGCTTCCCACCCCGCGCCCGCCTGGGATGGCAGCACACAAAAAAGCCCAGGCTGGGGGGGCGGGGGGGCGGCGGCGAGCGGCGCGGTGCCGCCGCCGTTTGTATTTGATCCACGTCTCCCTTAATTCGCATTTTTAGCGACGGGGATTTTCGAACGCGGGCGCTGGGACCACGCTCAGGCTTCCCAAAATTCTCCCTCCCTGCCTCCCTCCCGGCTGGCAACCGTGGGGGCGGGCACTGCCCCATCTTCCTGGGGTACGCTCCGTACCCGTTCCCGGCTGCCATCGCCACCGGCCCCCCTGCTCGTCCCTCTCCTCGCCCACCTCTGCCGCTCAGCTTCTTGCTACCCCGAGCCCCAGGGCTTTGGAAGAGGCTTGTGCCAGGGGCGTGGGTGCGGGTGGCACCGGCGATGGGGGGAGAAGGGACAGCATCCCACCAGCACTGCAGCCCTGTCACCGCAGCCTGGCCCTGGTGACACTGGCAGTGCCACCCAGCATGTGACACCTTCTCCCCCACACAGTTTCATGCGCCCTTCTCTTGCTGTTTTGAAGGACCTGGGTGCGTCCCACCCTGATGCCACCATGAGCTATAGGCTGCTGGTGACCCCCGTGCAAAGGCCCACAGAGGTCACGCCTGGAGCTTGCCATCCTCTCCCTGCCACGGCAGGACTTCACCACTCAACGTGAACAGAAGTCACCTCTGCTGAGCACTGAAGTCCTCTGCAAGAGGGGAAACTGAGGCACAGAACCAAGTGGGGACCTGCTCCTAGAGGTGACACCAACACTCTCCAGCAAACCTCCAGGCTCCCCAGCACCCTGAGCTGGTACCCCCTGCCCAAGCGTCCCAGGCTCGGGGAGGACTGGATCCTCCAAGGCCAGCAAAGTGGCACATTCCCATGGCATGAGGACAAGAGATCCTCCCAGGGGTGCAGCCCACAAGCCTCCATCCTGCTCTGGACCCTTGTCCCCTGGGGTGTTGCAGTTGTAGGGGACAGGGATGGAGGCTGACACGGACAGCGATGGAGGCTGAGGGGGTCAGGGATGAAGGACAAAAGAGATTAGGATGGAGGGCAGTTGGGACAGGGATGGAGGGCAAGGAGGGCACAGAAAGAGGGTGAGTGGCCAGGGATGGGCAATGCCAGGGACAAGGATAGAAAGTGAGGAGGGTGGGGATGAGGGTGAGGGTGAGTGGGATGAGAGTGAGGGTGAGTGGGATGAGGATGGAGATTGGGGAGGACAAGGATGGAGAGTGAGGGGGATGGGGAGGACAAAGGGGACAGGCATGAAGGAAGAGCAGGACAGGGATGGAGGACGGCAGGGATGAGGAGGGAGGGCGTGGGAGGCGGGATAGAGGGCAAGGTAGGTGGGGGCTGGAGGCCACAGGGAACGAGGGCGGAAGGCATAGAGGGGCCAGCGCTGGCTAGGGAGGGGACGGGGTGGGAACAAACAGCAAACAGCAGCGCTGCCTCCGGTCTCTGCCTGCCAGAACCGGTGCCAAAATCTCCCCCGCCATGCTGGGCACCAGGCGCCCGCAGCGGGCTCTGTGCTTCCTCCTCCCCGGGGCACAGAGCTGGGTCCTTTGCCCGGCTCCTGGCAAGGACACAGGGTCGGGAATGACTTGGGGGATGGGGAGGGGATCACGGGACGTGGGGGTGATCCCGGGCAGCCCGACCCTGCGGCAGGGAGGAGGGGGTCAGGCAGGTCTATGGCCCCCCCGGGTGGCAGCAGGGCACCATGGGACGGCAGCTGGAGGACTGCCAAGGCTGCGTGAGCAGGAGACACATCCCAACAGCCTCCGAACGCGCTCCAAAATACCCAGCACAGCCTCCCCCCAGCCCGGCCGCTGCCATCCAAGTGGGTTACAGAGCTGGCACTTGCTTGTCGCCGCCTCCACAGCGGGTGCTGGGCATCTTCTGGCAGAGGGGACCCAGATCTGCCCAGACGCTGTGCCAGAAGCCCCAGACCTCGGTGACGTCCCTGATTTGAGGCGTGGGGCTGAATTTCTTCAGCCGCCAGGAAGCAGGAACCGGGTCGGAGGCAGCCCCGGGAAGCTGTGCGAGCTCCTGGGGATGCTGTGCTGGGAAATCCCCGGCTCCAGCGCGCCGGGGTCAGGCTGGCACCAAGCCCACCTTTCAGTTTAGAAACCACTGTGCTCCCCTTGGCCCTGATGGTGCCAGAGAGCAGAGCTGGAGCAGCTGGCATTTCCTGGGTGCTGACCTCCCACAGCGTGCCCGGGGTCAGCGTGACCACCACCACCACGCCTAGCCGCCGGCCACCACCAAGCCGGGGGCACAGATGGGGCTCTGCCTGTGCCCAGCCAAGCCCGGGGGACGTGACACCCCATTGGCACCAGGCTGGGGGGGTCGTGGCACTCCCCAGCTGCCAAAGCCTGCAGTGCCAGGCCGGGGAGGGGGGAGCCTTGTGCAGCAGGTAGCCCCTGGCAGGCCCCTGCTGCCCGCTGCCCCAGGCTGCGCCTGTGTTAATTTTTAACCCCAGCTGTCTCCCGCACGGCTGGCGCTGGTAGCAGCCACTCACCCTGCCCCTGCTTCCCCAGGACGTGCCACAGCTGCTCCCTCGGTGGCACAGGGACTCACCACCCCTTCCTGGAAAGGGCTGGGGTGACAGTGGGGGACTTGCAAGAGCTCCCACAGCCCACAGGTCTGATGGATGCTTCGTGTCCCACATGGGAGCCCAGCTTGGGTCCCCTGGGGCCGAGGGAGGGGGGAGGTGGCTGCAGGGCAGGCGTGTGACCGTGTGACACTGGCCTTTGGCAGCTGGGGGGTGGGCAGGGGCTGTCCCCCCAGCTCCTCAGCAGCTGCCTGGGAATGTCCTGGCAGGAGGACCTGGGCCTCAAAGCAAACAGAGTGGCGGTGGTGGTTGGAGCAGGGCAGGAAGCCGGATCCTCGCTGCCCTCTCCCACCCCGGCTGAGCAGAGCCAGGCAGAAGCGCGGCCAGGGGACCTGCAGGGGCTGGCAAGCGGCCCCCGTCCTGTGGGTGAGGGCAGACCCCCACCACATTCAGCCCTTCCTGGGCGCCAAGAGGATGTTTGCGTGGGGCCAGCTGGGTGCCCGGGGTTGGGCACAGTGGGTCCCTGCCGTGGGGCTGGGTGGCAGGGCCGGGTGGCAGGGCTGCAGGGCACGCCTACGTGCCAGGCAGCAGGGGAGCCAGCAGGACACCGGAGCCGCAGCGTTCCCACCTCCGCGGGACCCTGGCAGGCGCTGGGTTGGGGGTGGGTTTTTTTGGTGGGTTTTTTTTCCTTTGAGCCGGGGATTCGCCTGGAATTCAGACGCCCACGTGGTCCAAAATAGCCTGGCTCCGACATCCGGAGCGCCCTGCGAGAGCCATCTGCCTGCGCAGGCAGGGCGGGCACCGCACCCCCTCCCGCCGCCCGCACCCCCTCCCCGCCGCCGCGGCAGGCACACGGGGCCCAAGCCCTGCCAGCCAGAGGGCACCACGGTGGGACCCTGCTCCTCGGTCGTCTTGACTCGGGAGCGCTCCCAGCGCCTGCGTGGGTTTGGCTCCCCTCTTGCTGCGGCTGCTGCTCGGCAGGCAAGGCTGGGAAGGCAGCGGTGAGATGAAAACAGCAGTGCTCAGCGCGGGGGGTGGTGGTGGTGGTGTGCCCCTGGTGGGGAGCCGAAATGCAGAGCAAGGCAGGCTCAGGGGGAAAATGATTCCTGCTCTGCTTCCGTCCTCCCATGGGCGACAAAGCTGGGGAAGGGTCTGGGGAGGAGCAGCTGAGGGAGCTGGGGGTGTTCAGTGTGGAGAAGAGGAGGCTGAGGGAGACCTCATTGCTCTCTGCAGCTCCCTGAGAGGAGGTTCAGTGAGCTGGGGGCTGGACTCTGCTCCCTAGTTTCAGGGGATAGAAGGAGAGGAAATGTCCTGAAACTGTGCCAGGGGAGGCTCAGGTTGGAGAGGAGGAAAAATGTCTTTGCTGGCAGAGTGGTCAGAGTCTGGCACAGGCTGCCCAGGGAGGTGGTGGAGTCCCCATGCCTGGAGGTGTTCAGGAACCCTGTGGCCATGGCACCTGGGGCCATGGTTTGGTGGCCATGGTGGGGTTGGGCTGCTGGTTGGACTGGGTGAGCTCAGAGGCCTTTCCCAACCCAAACCATTCTCTGATTCTGACAAGTTAAAAAATTTCCCTGGGAGACATCAGAAGGTACTTATGGCAAGAGCTGATCTGGGCAGGCTTGAGAGCTGTGCTGGCCTCTTCCTTGCCAGTGTGACAGCCCAGCACACCCTCCTCCATGCTGCTTCCTGGCAGACAGTCTCAGGGACCTGGGCTCTTGAGGATGATGATGATCCTCATCTGAGCATGTTTATGCTTTATTGAAGGCTGTGGAGAAGCAATGGCCTGGAGCTCACAGAGCTGACACCTGGTGCACAGCAGCATCTCTCCAGACAGGTTGGTGTCCGTGGCCCAGCAGTCAGCAATGTCCATGGGCAAAGGGGAAAGAGGTGATCTTGGGGTTGCCTAAGCAGGAGACCATCTCCATGTTACAGGCAAACCTTTGCCTGGTGGCAGGGCCCAGTTTGGGGCTGCTGGCCCACCAGGAGCCCTGGGAGCAAAGCCCCTTGCCAGTGAGGACATCAGCCTGGGGGATGCACTGCAGAAGTGAATCTCTCAGGAGCCCCCCAAGCATGACCCCCAAACTCAGAGCAGTTTTCCCCCCCTGAGCTTACCCCCCAAGCAGTTAAACCCCCCTAAGAGCAGTTTACCCCTAAGGGTTGTGAGGCTCCCCATGAAACCCCTCCCTGTCCATCACAGCCCTGCAGAGGCAGCTTGGGTCACCCTGCTGGGGGTCCAGGCTGCACCTCCTTTGGCAGCAAGCAAGCCTGAGCGAGGGTGAGATGGCCTGTCAGGCAAGGGATGCTCTGTCACCTTCCATGGTCTCCAAGGAAAGGTGCACAGAGGATCCCTGCACTGAGGGATGCTGCCCAGATGCCTTTGTCCCCATTTCCCACCCCCTCCTCCCAGCAGGAATGCTGCAGCTGAGCCTTGACCCGAGACACTGCTGACAGGAGGGGCAGGGACGAGAGCCATGCACAGCCTTCCTTGCAGAAAGGGCTCTCCAAAGCAAGCTTCTCTGCTTGGCTTGGTCTCCTTTGCCCAGCTTCCCCTTCTTAGGCCTGGGAAGCACCCAAGGCCTGACTCTTAGATGCTGGAGCAGTGCCCCAGGCCCCCCACACTGCTCTGCTCCTGTTTCCTGCCCGCAGAAGCTGCCAGCAGCAACGCGTGGTCGATGCTATTGAGAGGAGCTGACAGATCTGACTCTCTGGGCAGGGGAAGCTGTCCCCCCTTGATCACCTAAACACCATCCATCATTCTGGCTGATGCCACCTCTGCACTGGTCTGCATGCCTGTAAAGGATGGGAACATGTCAAAAAGACCCAGCACATCCTGCTGAGTCTTCCTGCAGCAAGGTGCTGAGCAGTAGCTGTGTGTCTCTCATATCATATCCCTAACCAAGCTTCCAAGGTCTCTCTCCTTGCTTCATCTTCAAGGGAGAGTTCAGCTACTAGGACAGCACCAAATTCTAAGATGTGTCATAGAATCACAGAGCTGGCAGGGTTGGCAGGGACCTCAAGGCTCAGCCAGTCCCAACCCCCCTGCCATGGGCAGGGACACCTCACACTGCAGCAGGTTGCTCACAGCCACATCCAGCCTGGCTGCAAACACCTCCAGGGATGAGGCTGCCACCACCTCCCTGGGCAACCTGTGCCAGGCTCTCACCACCCTCATGGGGAACAACTTCTTCCTCACATCCAATCTCAATCTCCCCACTTCTACTTTTGCTCCATCCCCCCCAGCCCTATCCCTCCCTGACACCCTCAAAAGTCCCTCCCCAGCTTTCTTGTAGCCCCCTGCAGATCCTGCAAGGCCACAAGAAGGTCTCCCTGGAGCCTTCTCCTCTCCAGCCTGCACAACCCCAACTCTCTCAGTCTGTCTCCAGAGCAGAGCCCTCTGCTCATCCTCCTGGCCCTGCTCTGGACACCTTCCAGCACCTCCAGATCCTTCCTGTTCTAGGGGCTCCAGAAGTGGACACAGAGCTCCAGGTGGGGTCTCACCAGGGCAGAGCAGAGGGGGGGAATCCCCTCCCTCACCTGCTGGCTATGCATCAAGGCCTTCTGGGAGACACCTTGTGCAGCCTACTGTACAGCAGGAGCCTTGGGGGTGCACTCATCTGCTGCTCCTGCTCTTGGGGAATCACAGAATCAAACCACAGAATTGTTAGGGCTGGAAGGGACCTCAAGGATGCTCCAGTTCCAACCCCCCTGCCATGGGCAGAAGCCTGCTCCTCACCAGGAAGCCCTCTGTGCCTGGGCTGGGATGGTAGAATAGAGCCATGGCACTTTTGAGGCTGGAAAAGACCTTTGAGACCATCAAGTCCAACACTCACCCAGAGCTCACAATCCACCACTGCTGCTCAGCCACTGCCACTGAGCCACATCCAGGCAGCTTTTAAACCCCTCCAGGGATGGGGACTCCATCACTTCCCTGGGCAGCCTGTGGCAATGCCCAGTCCTCACTGGGGACTGACCAGCAGCTCCTCCCCATTACCCCATCCCACTTGGCTGCTCCCCTTCGCTGAAGGCTTCCCTGCGCTCACCCACTCCCCACAGGGACATCTGCAGCTCCCTGGGGACGTTTGACAGGGAGAGCCCAGGTGGGTGGAGAAGAGCTGGGCCTGGTGCTCCAGCTCAGAGCTCCACTCCTCCCAGGGCAAGCAGAACCCAAGGAACGGCGGCAAGGAGCCAGCCTGGAGTTGGATGGGAACAGACCACCCTCTCCTTACCTAGGAAGACCAACTGGACTTGTCAAGAGGAAAGAAATTCATCTACATCTCTCACATATGGTCTCATCCTAATGGATATGTATGAGCAGAAGGGAAGAAGAATAACCTTCTGGTTAGGCTAAGGGCTTGGCAGTTGAGAATCCGCTATGCTATTCTCAGCCCTGTCCACACCTTGCTCCAAAGCCTTGGAAAACTCTTGATCCATCCCCAGGCCTCACGTTTCCATCTGGAAACGTGGCCCACACCTATGGAGTGCTGGCTGTAAAGGAGAGAGGAGGGCCAGCTGACGTGCACCTCCCTCCTCCAGCCACCCCAGCTTCACGCTGCTGAGAGCAGGCAGGAGACGAGGGAAGAAGGGAGAAGCCACTAGGAAAGCTCCAGCCCTGCTTCAGGCTGCCTGGAAAACCCAGACCCGTGTGGAACGAGGGAGAGATGTCCCTGGGGCAGAGCAGCTCCTCACCTCTGGCAGCCCAGAGCAAGCCAGAGCTCTCAAAGTCTGCTGTCATCCTTGTGATCCAGCCCCAGCTGCTTCCTGGGCTGGATGCTGTCCAGGAGGGATGCACGGATGAGCACTGCCCGAGCTGAGGGCAACACCTGGGGCCAGCCACTGGGCTGCCAGCCGGGCAGGGGGCAATGGGCTGGTAGTGGAAACCCATCATTAGGCAGCAGCTGTGAGCCTACAAGCGTGCTCCAGGAGAACAGTGCTCAGCACAGGCATCCACAGCAGCTGGTGGCTTTGTCTGAGGTGCTCCAGGAGCCCCACGGTGCTCCAGGGGCCTGCAGCATGTGGCCAGACTGGAGCTGGGAGATGGCATCAGCATCCTGAAGGTGCAGGAGGTCTCTTCCCAGCGCTGCCCCATTGCCCACCTTCAACCAGACACAGGGGTCCCACCTCTGCCTTGGCACTCCCAGCCCCATGCTCACCAGAGACCTGCAGGCTGACCAAGGATGTCCCTCCTCAGCCTGCCTCCTCCAGCCCCCTTGCTACCCTGATTCGGTGCTGCCTTGCTACCCAGTCCCACGCCAGCACAGGCTCCCTCCTCCATCTCCTTCTCCTCCTCCCCTTGAAGGGCATTTCTGCAGGAGCCCCAGCCCTGCAAGGAGAGCAGAGAGCAGCCAGAGCCACCATAAATCCTTCCCTGCAGCCCAGGGCTCTGCCAAACTCTCCCTTCCACCCAAATTTATGGAACAGCAGGTCCCTGCCAGCACAGTCACAGGGTGGAACAGGAGCTGCTTGCAGCCTGCAGAAAGGCCTCCTGCAGCCTCCTCCGTGGACAACTCTTCTCTTTCTCCCCCTCAAACTGGCACCCTCGGTGGCCTGGGGGCAGCTGAAGCACCCCCAGCACAGATTCACTCCCCCCATCCTGCTCCCCAGGGAAGCTCAGCCCCCTCCCCCCTCCCCCCCCTTCCCCCACCCAGGAGAGCCCCAGGCCACAGGTACAAGCATGGGGTCCCAAAAGAAGGGAGACTATCCACAAGGGGCACAGGCCAGCAGAAACACCAACTTCTGCCACCCTTTTCCTCCTTGTGCCAAACCTACCCCCTTGAGCCCCCCCTTTTCCTCTTGTGCCACCCCTTCCCTGTTGTGCAATCCCCCTTCCCCTTTGTGCCACCCCTTCCCCCTAGTGTGACACAGTGCTGGCGGAGGGGGGAGCCCAGATGCAGGTGGGGGAAGATGAAGGGTTTGGGAGGGAGGTTGGAGCAGCATCTGAGCATCCCCAGGGACTCCAGCAGGGTAGCAAAGGTCAGCCCCGGGCCAGCCCTTCCTCCAGCCACGGCAGAGGCAGCGCTGAGGCAGGCCCTGGGTATTTGCATTTCCTGATGGCTGCCTGCTGAAGTTTGCAGCCTTAATGGTGCATTAATGCTGCCTGCTGCATTTCATTACTTCTGCCAGGGAGGAGAAGCACAGAGCAAAAATCCAATCTCCCCTGGGTCCACCCAGCCCAGCCTGGCCACCCAGTGCCCACTGCTGCCAGCCACCCACACCCACGGCTGTGAGCTGGCCCCCAGCCCCCAGCCACATGGCTGCAGGAAACAGAGAATCACAGAGTGGTTTGGGTTGGAAAAGTCTTCCAAGATCCTCCAGTCCACCCAGCAACCCAAGCCCACTATGGCCATCAAACCATGGCCCCAAGTGCCATGGCCACAAGCTTCCTTGAGCACCTCCAGGCAGGAGGCAGCCACAGCCTCCCTGGGCAGCCTGTGCCAGTGTCTCCCCAGCCTCACTGCCAACAATTTCTTCCTCATCTCCAGTCTCAGTCTCCCCTCTCCCAGCCCAAAGCCATTGTCCCTCATCCTGGCACTCCCAGCCTTTGCCCAAAGTCCCTCCCCAGCTCTCCTGGAGCCCTTCAGGTACCGCTCTGAGGTCTCCCTGGAGCCTTCTCTTCCCCAGGCTGAACAGCCCCAACTCTCCCAGCCTGTGCCCATAGCAGAGGTTCTCCAGCCCTCTGACCATCTTCATGGCCCTGTCTGGACTCACTCCAACAGTTCCCTGTCCTTGTGTTGGGGGCTTCAGAGCTGGCTACAGCCCTGCAGGTGAGATCCTCTCCGCAGGAGCAGTGGAGAGGGCCAGAAGCACCTCCCTTGACCTGCTGGCCACACTGCTTTTGATGCAGCCCGGGATACTTTCCCTGATGCCCAGCCTGAAATTTCCACTTGCTGTCCTGAATGTGCTTCCCATCTGCAGGAGCCACCAGCAGCCTGCTCCTGCCCAGGCCTGCCCTACCCTGCCTTTCCTGGCCATAAAAACCACAGGGCAGTGGAAATATTTTGGAAACAGCTTTTACAGCTCTCTGGAGGGGGCTGCAGTTAACCCCTGAAGGAGCCACCAGCAGGGAATGGTTCATTCCAGCCTGGAGGCTGGAGGAGGAGGCTGCTTTTTGGTGCTGGTTTTAATGCAGGTGACTTCATCATGGTCCCCTTGGACTTTGCCTCCTTCCCCTGTTCTCACACAGCCCAACCACCCTGTGCTCTGGGGTTATCTGGGCCAAGCCTTTCCCCCCTCACCCCACATTCAGCACTTCCAGGCCCTTGGAGTTTCTCAAGCTGCCCTTTGCTGAGCTCTGCTGCTGCTCCACCACACACAGCTCAGCTTCGGGAGTGCTGCTGGGCCCCAGCCCTTGCTGCCACCCTCCAGCACCTTTCAGAATCAGAGAATTATTTTGGTTGGCAAAGCTCTCTGAGATCCTCCAGTCCAAACCTCAACCCAACCCCTCCATGGCCCCCGAATCATGGTCCCAAGTGCCATGGCCACAGGGTTCTGGGACACCTCCAGGCATGGGGACTCCACCACCTCCCTGGGCAGCCTGTACCAGTCCCTGACCACTCTGGCAGCAAAGACATTTTCCCTCCTCTCCAACCTAACCCTCCCCTGGTGCAACCTGAGGACATTTCCTCTCCCTCTCTCAACTGAGAGAGGGGAGCAGAGCCCAACCCCCACCTCACTGCAGCCTCCTCTCAGGGAGCTGTAGAGAGCAATGAGGTCTCCCTCAGCCTCCTCTGCTCCAGACTAGAAGGAGTCTGAGGTCACAGCAACCCAAACAGCAGATTCCAGGCCAAGCCCTGTGAGGAGAGGCTGAGGGAGCTGGAGCTGCTTAGCCTGGAGAAGAGAAGGCTCAGGGGAGACCTTACTGCTCTCTACAGCTACCTGAAGGGAGGTTGTAGCCAGGTGGAGGTTGGTCTCTTCTCCCAGGCAACCAGCACCAGAACAAGAGGACACAGTCTCAAGCTGTGCCAGGGGAGGTTTAGGCTGGAGGTGAGGAGAAAGTTCTTCCCAGAAAGAGAGATTGGCCATGGGAATGTGCTGCCCAGGGAGGTGGTGGAGTCACCATCCCTGGAGGTGTTTAGGAAGAGCCTGGATGGGGTGGTTGGTGCCATGGCTTAGTTGATTAGATGGTGTTGGGTGATGGTTTGGACTCCATGATCTCAAAGATCTCTTCCAACCTGGTTAACTCTATTCTATTCTATTCTATTCTATTCTATTCTATTCTATTCTATTCTATTCTATTCTATTCTATTCTATTCTGTTCTATTCTATTCTATTCTATTCTAAATGGGGGGTGATGGGCATCGCTGTCCAGGCCTTGCCCAGGTCCCAAGTGGCTGAGATCCTCCAGGCCAGGAGCAGTGTCAGAGCCTGAAGCAGGGCCAGCAGCCACCCCAGCCTGGGGCAGCTCATGAAACCTCTCACTGTCACCAGTGCTTCTTCCCCACTTCAGACCCAACTCCAAGGTGCAGTGCCTGGTCAGGATGAGGCCTTCCACAGCCAGTGGGGGCCCTCCAGGAGAGGCCAGGCAGAGCAGGAGGGATAGACACAACCTTCCATCCTGAGGCAAGCAGGAGGGTTTGGGACTCAGGCAGCCCTGGGGAGGTCCTGGGATCCTTTGGCTCTCCACGAAGCACTCAGGTGATGTCTGAGAGGGGTGAAGGCAGTGAGCTGGTGCTGTGCTCAGACACCACCAGCAGCTCTGACCTCTGGCACACCCCAGCCCCCCCTGGGCTGCTCCTGGAGACAGCAGTGCCAGGACGTGACATTCCCTCTTTATTGTCTTCACACATGGGCAGCTCTCAGCCAGCTCTTCCCCCTGCCCACAGCAGGGACCAAACTCTTCCACCACCCAGCATGTGAGACAGGATAGGGGCAGAGAGAGGCTGAGGGCACAGATGCCCCACAGGCAGCCAGGGAAAGGGACCTCTGGGCCCCAGCACCTGGCCTGAGCCCCCCAGCAAGGCCCCCAGGAAGGGAAAAACATAACCCAAGGGTGGAAACCAGGTTGCTTCAAGCAGTGTGAGGTCAGGCATGTGGGTCCCAGAGCAGCCAGGCCCTCAACCCAGGAGCTGCTTAGGCCACTGCATGCCCCTGAGCCAGGCTGGGGATAGGCACAGAGACTGTCCCAAGGAGGAACCCATCTACATGTGGCTCCAGCAGGTTGTAGGGGCTGCCCTGAGCCCTCCAGGCATGAATGACCTCCTGGAAGCAGAGTCCATGTCCTCCAGCCAATGTGCCATGGAGTCTGGCTGCTGACATCCCCTCCAGCTCCCAGATGATCCCAAACAGCCATCTCCAGCGTGGTCCTGAGGAGGGCATCCTCTCTGCCCCCTGCTCTCTCCTTGGCTGGACCATCTCCTCAGGCTTGGATTGGTGCCCTGGGAGACTTCCCACTTACTGCTGCCTCCCTTCCTGAGGGCTCAGCATCCTCTTTGGGTGCTTCAGAGGCAATCAAAAATGGCTATTTTCTGCCTAGGGGAAAATTCAGCAGCAATTCAGAAGAGAGCCTGGGATCTGGGCCATCTGCATTGGACATCAGTCACCAGCTCTGTCACACCCCCACCCCTCCAAGGCCCACAGTCATCCCACGCCTCAGCTTCCCACCTCTGTGAAACACAGAGGCCACTCCTTTGGCTGCCCCACTCTTTATCCCCCCCCTTTCCCCAACCCTCTAGGGCAGAGGCTGCCTTTCATCATGGGGGCAGGCAGCATCCTGGCTGCAGGAAGGAGGCCTCCAAGCATTTTGCTGCTGTGGGGCCAGTGAGGAATGGTCCAATCCTCGCCCGGAGGGAGGGCTGAGCTCCCCTCCTGCAGTTCCTTGGCACTGAAGTTTGGTTTCCCCTTCTAAAAACGCACAGTCTGTGGGCTTGCAGCCTCTCAGAGGCTGCCTGGATGCCCTGGTTTGGGAAGGGGGGTTCAGGGATGCAGGGAGAGTCCCCTGGGGCTCGGCTCTCCCCGGAAGGAGGAGCCAGGCTGAAGCTGCAGGAGCGGCAGCTGCCTGGAGGCGCTGGCGGCTTTCACCCCCAGCGCCCCAGTTGCTCCCGGGACCAGGAGAGGGTTTGCAAGGCAGAGAGGCACTGCAGCCCTTCAAACCCACCAGCATCTCCTCCTGTGCCTCTGTGCCTTTATTAGTGGCAGGGCCAGATGATGTGAGCACAACCTCCACTTTTCTTTCTTTCCCTTTTCCTCTCCAGTCCTGGCTGCAAACCATCTCCTCCCACATCCCCCATGGCCCCAGCCCGAGCCAGAAGTTGGTGGTGCCCGTGGGCCCTCAGAGAGCCCCTGCAGCGAGGGCAGGGCCAGGCGAGGTGTGCTCAGGGCTGCTGGGAGCTGCCTGGGGGTGCTCACACTGCTTAGATGTCCCCTCCATGTCCTCCCCTCTCTGCCCCTGCACCTGCCCAAGGTGAGGGGCTGACACCAAGGCTCTTTGGTGATGCTCAGCAGCCCTCACTAGGAGTCCCAGGGCAGGATGCCCGAAGGAGCAGCGCAGACCATGCACCCTGCAGCCAGGCTTGCTGCGAGCCACAGGCTCAGGAGCTCCTGGCCCCTTGTTGGACCTCCTACTGCATCCCCAAAATTCCCTCCCCCTTGCTTTGGAACGGGCAAAGGTCTCAGCTCCAGCTGAGGCAGAGGGAAGCTCGGTGTGCCCTGGTGGGATGTGTCAGGGAAGACAGAAACACCTCTGTGCTCCCTGGAAAGGGGAGCAGGGTGAGGCAATTAGGTGAATCCAGCATCCACCTCCCATCAGTGGTGGCCTGGAACCTGCAGCCCTCACAGGGAGGGCTCTGCAGGCTCTGCTGGCCAGGGGCTGCCCTGCAGCAAAGCCTCCCTGAGCTCCCAGGGTCCCGGCGGCCCCGGCCCCGCCACGGGGACATCCTGGCTGCGTGGAGGGGGAAGGCAGAGGCAGAGTCCCCTGTCCCCCGTGGAACAGGGCTGGAGCAACCGGCAGAGTTGCCATGGAGATTTTCTCCCTAGCAGATGCTCTGGGCAGGTGCAAGAAGAGGCTCTGCCCCCCTCGCTGTGCGGCACAATGCCAGCCGCATCCTGCAGGAACAGGAAGCCTCTGCAACGGCCCCGCTGCTGCCAGCCCAACGGCCCCGCTGCCGCCGGCCCCCGCCAGCCTCCGGGCGGGGAAACTGAGGCACACCTCCCCACCCGCGGGCTTGGCCTCACCTCCCCTGGCCCCAGCCACACGGCACATGGGGGAGCTGCAGCCCGCCCCTGGGCTCCGTCAGTCTCCCTTGCTGCCTCCTCAGCTGGCACCGCTGTCCTGCTGGCTGAGAGGACTCATAGCACTCAGCACTTCCACACCAGATTATCTCACCCTTCGGGGACCCCTCACAGTGCTGGGGTGCTGGCATGGTCCTGCGTGGGCAACCCACCCTCTCCAACCTGCCTGCAGGCCTGGAGAGACACTGCTGGCCCCAGTGGAAGGTGTGCTGGGGCTGTTGGCTTTACAGCTTTGACTGTTGGAGAGGGTCCAGGGGAGGCCACCAAGATGATCAGAGGCTGGAGAACCTCCCCTGTGGGCACAGGCTGAGAGTTGCGGCTGCTCAGCCTGGAGAAGAGAAGGCTCCAGGGAGACCTCAGAGCAGCCTTCCAGTACCTCAAAGGCCCCAGGAAAGCTGGAGAGGGACTTTGGACAAGGGCTGGGAGTGCCAGGATCAGGGACAATGGCTTTGAGCTGGGAGAAGGGAGACTGAGACTGGAGATGAGGAACAGATTCTTGGTAGTGAGGCTGGGGAGACACTGGCACAGGCTGCCCAGGGAGGCTGTGGCTGCCTCCTGCCTGGAGGTGTTCCAGGCCAGGCTGGATGAGGCCTTGAGCAGCCTGGGCTGGTGGGAGGTGACCCTGCCCATGGCAGGGGGCTGGCACTGGCTGAGCTTTGAGGTCCCTTCCAACCCAGCCCTTGCTGTGGTTGTGTGATGTGCCCCTTGAGTCGGGCTTTGAGGTCCCTTCCAACCCAAGCATGCCATGGGCTAGGACTTTACATTTCCCTTCTCTGTGCATTTTTGTTGGGATTGCTTCTTCCCCAAGCAAACCATGGCCCAGCCATGGAGCTGCTGTGTGTGCTCTGCTTGTGCCAACGCGTTCAGAAGAGCAAATAATGGCAGCTGAGCACACTGCAGACACAGGATGTCTAAAACAAGGCTCAGGCAGAAGGTGACCAGCCCCTGGAAATGTCCAAGCACTTTGCTGAGGAGACAAAAGCTGAAAGGGGAGAACAATGCCAGCAGACATTGAGGAGAGAGGCGACACCAACCTGGGCTACAGGGCCGTGAGTGGGGACAGCTCTGAACCCACCCTGTCAGCCTTCAGTTTGGCCCAGAAACCACTGTTGGCATCTCAGCATCCTCTGTGTTCTCAGCTCTGCATCCTCGGTGCTCTCAGCTCTGCATCCTCAGTGCTCTCAGCTCAGCATCCTCGGTGCTCTCAGCTCAGCATCCTCGGTGCGCTCAGCTCAGCATCCTCGGTGCGCTCAGCTCAGCATCCTCGGTGCGCTCAGCTCTGCATCCTCGGTGCTCTGAGCTCAGCATCCTCAATGCTCTCAGCTCTGCATCCTCGGTGCTCTCAGCTCTGCATCCTCGGAGCTCTCAGCTCTGCATCCTCAATGCTCTCAGCTCAGCATCCTCGGTGCTCTGAGCTCAGCATCCTCGGTGCGCTCAGCTCTGCATCCTCGGTGCTCTCAGCTCAGCATCCTCAATGCTCTCAGCTCTGCATCCTCGGTGCTCTCAGCTCTGCATCCTCGGAGCTCTCAGCTCTGCATCCTCAATGCTCTCAGCTCTGCATCCTCGGTGCTCTCAGCTGTGCATCCTCGGTGCTCTCAGCTCTGCATCCTCAGTGCTCTCAGCTCTGCATCCTTGGTGCTCTCAGCACTGCAACCTCGGTGCGCTCTGCTCTGCATCCTCGGTGCGCTCAGCTTTGCATCCTCCGGGCTCTCAGCTCAGCATCCTCGGTGCTCTCAGCTGAGCATCCTGGGTGCTCTCAGCTCTGCATCCTCGGCGCTCTCAGCTCAGCATCCTGGGTGCTCTCAGCTCTGCATCCTCGGTGCTCTCAGCTCTGCATCCTGGGTGCTCTCAGCTCTGCATCCTCGGCGCTCTCAGCTCAGCATCCTGGGTGCTCTCAGCTCTGCATCCTCGGTGCTCTCAGCTCTGCATCCTCGGTGCTCTCAGCTCTGCATCCTCAATGCTCTCAGCTCTGCATCCTCGGTGCTCTCAGCTCTGCGTCCTCGGTGCGCTCAGCTCTGTATCCTCCGGGCTCTCAGCTCAGCATCCTCAGTGCTCTCAGCTCAGCATGCTTGGGGCTCTCAGCTCAGGATCCTCGGTGCTCTCAGCTCTGCATCTTCGGTGCTCTCAGCTCAGCATCCTCAGTGCTCTCAGCTCAGCATCCTCAGTGCTCTCAGCACTGCATCCTCAGTGCTCTCAGCTCAGCATCCTCAGTGCTCTCAGCTCAGCATGCTTGGGGCTCTCAGCTCTGCATCCTCGGTGCTCTCAGCTCAGCATCCTCGGTGCTCTCAGCTCAGCATCCTCCGGGCTCTCAGCTCTGCATCCTTGGTGCGCTCAGCTCTGCATCCTCGGTGCTCTCAGCTCAGCATCCTCGGTGCGCTCAGCTCAGCATCCTCGGTGCTCTCAGCTCAGCATCCTCGGTGCTCTCAGCTCTGCATCCTTGGTGGTCTCAGCTCAGCATCCTCGGTGCTCTCAGCTCTGCATCCTCGGTGCTCTCAGCTCTGCATCCTCGGTGCTCTCAGCACTGCATCCTCGGTGCTCTCAGCTCTGCATCCTCGGTGCTCTCAGCTCTGCATCCTCAATGCTCTCAGCTCAGCATCCTCGGTGCTCTCAGCTCAGCATCCTGGGTGCTCTCAGCTCTGCATCCTCAATGCTCTCAGCTCTGCATCCTCGGTGCTCTCAGCTCTGCATCCTCGGTGCTCTCAGCTCAGCATCCTCGGTGCTCTCAGCTCTGCATCCTCGGTGCTCTCAGCTCTGCATCCTCGGAGCTCTCAGCTCTGCATCCTCAATGCTCTCAGCTCTGCATCCTCAATGCTCTCAGCTCTGCATCCTCGGTGCTCTCAGCTGTGCATCCTCGGGGCTCTGAGCTCTGCATCCTCGGTGCCCTGAGCTCTGCATCCTCGGTGCTCTCAGCTCTGCATCCTCAGTGCTCTCAGCTCTGCATCCTTGGTGCTCTCAGCACTGCAACCTCGGTGCGCTCTGCTCTGCATCCTCGGTGCGCTCAGCTTTGCATCCTCCGGGCTCTCAGCTCAGCATCCTCGGTGCTCTCAGCTGAGCATCCTCGGTGCTCTCAGCTCAGCATCGTGGGTGCTCTCAGCTCTGCATCCTGGGTGCTCTCAGCTCAGCATCCTCGGCGCTCTCAGCTCAGCATCCTGGGTGCTCTCAGCTCTGCATCCTCGGTGCTCTCAGCTCTGCATCCTCAATGCTCTCAGCTCTGCATCCTCGGTGCTCTCAGCTCTGCGTCCTCGGTGCGCTCAGCTCTGTATCCTCCGAGCTCTCAGCTCAGCATCCTCAGTGCTCTCAGCTCAGCATGCTTGGGGCTCTCAGCTCAGGATCCTCGGTGCTCTCAGCTCTGCATCTTCGGTGCTCTCAGCTCAGCATCCTCAGTGCTCTCAGCTCAGCATCCTCAGTGCTCTCAGCACTGCATCCTCAGTGCTCTCAGCTCAGCATCCTCAGTGCTCTCAGCTCAGCATGCTTGGGGCTCTCAGCTCAGCATGCTTGGGGCTCTCAGCTCAGCATCCTCGGGGCTCTGAGCTCAGCATCCTCGGTGCTCTCAGCTCAGCATCCTCAGTGCTCTCAGCTCAGCATCCTCAGTGCTCTCAGCTCAGCATGCTTGGGGCTCTCAGCTCTGCATCCTTGGCGCTCTCAGCTCAGCATCCTCGGTGCTCTCAGCTCAGCATGCTTGGGGCTCTCAGCTCTGCATCCTGGGTGCTCTCAGCTCTGCATCCCAAATGCTCTCAGCTCAGCATCCTCGGTGCTCTCAGCTCAGCATGCTTGGGGCTCTCAGCTCTGCATCCTGGGTGCTCTCAGCTCAGCATCCTCAATGCTCTCAGCTCATCATCCTCGGTGCTCTCAGCTCAGCATGCTTGGGGCTCTCAGCTCTGCATCCTTGGCGCTCTCTGCTCTGCATCCCAAATGCTCTCAGCTCATCATCCTCGGTGCTCTCAGCTCAGCATGCTTGGGGCTCTCAGCTCTGCATCCTCGGTGCTCTCAGCTCAGCATCATCGGTGCTCTCAGCTCAGCATCATCGGTGCTCTCAGCTCAGCATCCTCAATGACCTCAGTTCAGCATCCTCAAAGCTCTCAGCTCTGCATTCTCGGCGGTCTCAGGTCAGCATCCTCGGTGCTCTCAGCTCTGCATCCTCAATGCTCTCAGCTCAGCATCCTCAATGCTCTCAGCTCTGCATCCTCGTGCTCTCGGCTCAGCATCCTCGGTGCTCTCAGCTCAGCATCCTCAATGCTCTCAGCTCTGCATCCTCGGCGCTCTCAGCTCAGCATCCTCGGTGCTCTCAGCTCTGCATCCTCAATGCTCTCAGCTCAGCATCCTCAATGCCCTCAGCTCAGCATCCTCAATGCTCTCAGCTCTGCATCCTCGGCGCTCTCAGCTCTGCATCCTCGGTGCTCTCAGCTCTGCATCCTCGGCGCTCTCAGCTCTGCATCCTCGGTGCTCTCAGCTCTGCATCCTCGGCGCTCTCAGCTCAGCATCCTCGGTGCTCTCAGCTCAGCATCCTCGATGCTCTCAGCTCTGCATCCTCAATGCTCTCAGCTCAGCATCCTCAATGCTCTCAGCTCTGCATCCTCAATGCTCACAGCTCAGCATCCTCAATGCTCTCAGCTCTGCATCCTCAATGCTCTCAGCTCAGCATCCTCAATGCCCTCAGCTCAGCATCCTCGATGCTCTCAGCTCAGCATCCTCGGTGCTCTCAGCTCTGCATCCTCGGTGCTCTCAGCTCTGCATCCTCGGTGCTCTCATCTCTGCATCCTCAATGCTCTCAGCTCTGCATCCTAATGCCCTCGGCTCAGCATCCTCGGTGCTCTCAGCTCAGCATCCTCGGTGCTCTCAGCTCAGCATCCTCCAGGCTCTCAGCTCAGCATCCTCGGTGCTCTCAGCTCAGCATCCTCGGCGCTCTCAGCTCAGCATCCTCCAGGCTCTCAGCTCAGCATCCTCGGTGCGCTCAGCTCAGCATCCTCGGTGCTCTCAGCTCTGCATCCTCGGAGCTCTCAGCTCTGCATCCTCGGTGCTCTCAGCTGTGCATCCTCGGGGCTCTGAGCTCAGCATCCTCGGTGCTCTCAGCTCTGCATCCTCGGAGCTCTGAGCTCTGCATCCTCGGTGCTCTCAGCTCTGCATCCTCAGTGCTCTCAGCTCTGCATCCTTGGTGCTCTCAGCTCTGCATCCTTGGTGCTCTCAGCACTGCAACCTCGGTGCGCTCTGCTCTGCATCCTTGGTGCGCTCAGCTTTGCATCCTCCGGGCTCTCAGCTCAGCATCCTCGGTGCTCTCAGCTCAGCATCGTGGGTGCTCTCAGCTCAGCATCCTCGGTGCGCTCAGCTCAGCATCCTCGGTGCTCTCAGCTCAGCATCCTCGGTGCGCTCAGCTCAGCATCCTCGGTGCTCTCAGCTCTGCATCCTCAATGCTCTCAGCTCAGCATCCTCGGTGCTCTCAGCTCTGCATCCTCAATGCTCTCAGCTCAGCATCCTGGGTGCTCTCAGCTCTGCATCCTCAATGCTCTCAGCTCAGCATCCTTGGTGCTCTCAGCTCAGCATCCTCGATGCTCTCAGCTCTGCATCCTCGGTTCTCTCAGCTCTGCATCCTGAATGCTCTCAGCTCTGCATCCTCAATGCTCTCAGCTCTGCATCCTCAATGCTCTCAGCTCTGCATCCTCAGTGCTCTCATCTCTGCATCCTCGGTGCTCTCAGCTCTGCATCCTCAATGCTCTCAGCTCTGCATCCTCGGTGCTCTCAGCTCAGCATCCTCAATGCTCTCAGCTCAGAATCCTCGGTGCTCTCAGCTCTGCATCCTCGGTGCTCTCAGCTCAGCATCCTGGGTGCTCTCAGCTCTGCATCCTGGGTGCTCTCAGCTCTGCATCCTCGGTGTTCTCAGCTCAGCACCCTCAATGCTCTCAGCTCAGCATCCTCGGTGCTCTCAGCTCTGCATCCTCGGTGCTCTCAGCTCAGCATCCTCAATGCTCTCAGCTCAGCATCCTCGGTGCTTTCAGCTCTGCATCCTCGGTGTTCTCAGCTCAGCATCCTCAATGCTCTCAGCTCTGCATCCTCAATGCTCTCAGCTCTGCATCCTCGGTGCTCTCAGCTCTGCATCCTCGGTGCTCTCAGCTCTGCATCCTCAGTGCTCTCAGCTCAGCATCCTCGGTGCTCTCAGCTCAGCATCCTCGGTGCTCTCAGCTCAGCATCCTCAATGCTCTCAGCTCTGCATCCTCAATGCTCTCAGCTCTGCATCCTCGGTGCTCTCAGCTCTGCATCCTCGGTGCTCTCAGCTCTGCATCCTCGGTGCTCTCAGCTCTGCGTCCTCGGTGCACTCAGCTCTGCATCCTCCGGGCTCTCAGCTCAGCATCCTCAGTGCTCTCAGCTCAGCATGCTTGGGGCTCTCAGCTCTGCATCCTTGGCGCTCTCTGCTCTGCATCCCAAATGCTCTCAGCTCATCATCCTCGGTGCTCTCAGCTCAGCATGCTTGGGGCTCTCAGCTCTGCATCCTCGGTGCTCTCAGCTCTGCATCCTTGGCGCTCTCTGCTCTGCATCCCAAATGCTCTCAGCTCATCATCCTCGGTGCTCTCAGCTCAGCATGCTTGGGGCTCTCAGCTCTGCATCCTCAAAGCTCTCAGCTCTGCATTCTCGGCGGTCTCAGGTCAGCATCCTCGGTGCTCTCAGCTCTGCATCCTCAATGCTCTCAGCTCAGCATCCTCAATGCTCTCAGCTCTGCATCCTCGTGCTCTCGGCTCAGCATCCTCGGTGCTCTCAGCTCAGCATCCTCAATGCTCTCAGCTCAGCATCCTCAATGCTCTCAGCTCTGCATCCTCGGCGCTCTCAGCTCAGCATCCTCGGTGCTCTCAGCTCTGCATCCTCAATGCTCTCAGCTCAGCATCCTCAATGCCCTCAGCTCAGCATCCTCAATGCTCTCAGCTCTGCATCCTCGGCGCTCTCAGCTCTGCATCCTCGGTGCTCTCAGCTCTGCATCCTCGGCGCTCTCAGCTCTGCATCCTCGGTGCTCTCAGCTCTGCATCCTCGGCGCTCTCAGCTCAGCATCCTCGGTGCTCTCAGCTCAGCATCCTCGATGCTCTCAGCTCTGCATCCTCAATGCTCTCAGCTCAGCATCCTCAATGCTCTCAGCTCTGCATCCTCAATGCTCACAGCTCAGCATCCTCAATGCTCTCAGCTCTGCATCCTCAATGCTCTCAGCTCAGCATCCTCAATGCCCTCAGCTCAGCATCCTCGATGCTCTCAGCTCAGCATCCTCGGTGCTCTCAGCTCTGCATCCTCGGTGCTCTCAGCTCTGCATCCTCGGTGCTCTCATCTCTGCATCCTCAATGCTCTCAGCTCTGCATCCTAATGCCCTCGGCTCAGCATCCTCGGTGCTCTCAGCTCAGCATCCTCGGTGCTCTCAGCTCAGCATCCTCCAGGCTCTCAGCTCAGCATCCTCGGTGCTCTCAGCTCAGCATCCTCGGCGCTCTCAGCTCAGCATCCTCCAGGCTCTCAGCTCAGCATCCTCGGTGCGCTCAGCTCAGCATCCTCGGTGCTCTCAGCTCTGCATCCTCGGAGCTCTCAGCTCTGCATCCTCGGTGCTCTCAGCTGTGCATCCTCGGGGCTCTGAGCTCAGCATCCTCGGTGCTCTCAGCTCTGCATCCTCGGAGCTCTGAGCTCTGCATCCTCGGTGCTCTCAGCTCTGCATCCTCAGTGCTCTCAGCTCTGCATCCTTGGTGCTCTCAGCTCTGCATCCTTGGTGCTCTCAGCACTGCAACCTCGGTGCGCTCTGCTCTGCATCCTTGGTGCGCTCAGCTTTGCATCCTCCGGGCTCTCAGCTCAGCATCCTCGGTGCTCTCAGCTCAGCATCCTCGGTGCTCTCAGCTCAGCATCCTCAGCGCTCTCAGCTCAGCATCCTGGGTGCTCTCAGCTCTGCATCCTCGGTGCTCTCAGCACCGCATCCTCGGTGCTCTCAGCTCTGCATCCTCAATGCTCTCAGCTCTGCATCCTCGGTGCTCTCAGCTCTGCGTCCTCGGTGCACTCAGCTCTGCATCCTCCGGGCTCTCAGCTCAGCATCCTCAGTGCTCTCAGCTCAGCATGCTTGGGGCTCTCAGCTCAGGATCCTCGGTGCTCTCAGCTCTGCATCTTCGGTGCTCTCAGCTCAGCATCCTCAGTGCTCTCAGCTCTGCATCCTCAGTGCTCTCATCTCAGCATCCTCGGTGCTCTCAGCACTGCATCCTCAGTGCTCTCAGCTCAGCATCCTCAGTGCTCTCAGCTCAGCATGCTTGGGGCTCTCAGCTCTGCATCCTTGGCGCTCTCAGCTCAGCATCCTCAGTGCTCTCAGCTCAGCATCCTCAATGCTCTCAGCTCAGCATCCTCAGTGCTCTCAGCTCAGCATCCTCAGTGCTCTCAGCTCAGCATGCTTGGGGCTCTCAGCTCTGCATCCTCGGTGCTCTCAGCTCTGCATCCTTGGTGCTCTCAGCTCAGCATCATCGGTGCTCTCAGCTCAGCATCCTCAATGCCCTCAGTTCAGCATCCTCAAAGCTCTCAGCTCTGCATTCTCGGCGGTCTCAGGTCAGCGTCCTCGGTGCTCTCAGCTCTGCATCCTCAATGCTCTCAGCTCAGCATCCTCGGTGCTCTCAGCTCTGCATCCTCAATGCTCTCAGCTCAGCATCCTCAATGCTCTCAGCTCTGCATCCTCGTGCTCTCAGCTCAGCATCCTCGGTGCTCTCAGCTCTGCATCCTCAATGCCCTCAGCTCGGCATCCTCAGTGCTCTCAGCTCAGCATCCTCGGCGCTCTCAGCTCTGCATCCTCGGTGCTCTCAGCTCTGCGTCCTCGGCGCTCTCAGCTCTGCATCCTCAATGCTCTCAGCTCAGCATCCTCGATGCTCTCAGCTCAGCATCCTCGGTGCTCTCAGCTCTGCATCCTCAATGCTCTCAGCTCAGCATCCTCGATGCTCTCAGCTCAGCATCCTCGATGCTCTCAGCTCAGCATCCTCAATGCTCTCAGCTCAGCATCCTCGATGCTCTCAGCTCAGCATCCTCGGTGCTCTCAGCTCTGCATCCTCGGTGCTCTCAGCTCTGCATCCTCGGTGCTCTCATCTCTGCATCCTCAATGCTCTCAGCTCTGCATCCTCAATGCTCTCAGCTCTGCATCCTAATGCCCTCAGCTCAGCATCCTCGATGCTCTCAGCTCTGCATCCTCGGTGCTCTCAGCTCTGCATCCTCGGTGCTCTCAGCTCTGCATCCTCGGTGCTCTCATCTCTGCATCCTCAATGCTCTCAGCTCTGCATCCTAATGCCCTCAGCTCAGCATCCTCGATGCTCTCAGCTCAGCATCCTCGGCGCTCTCAGCTCAGCATCCTCGGTGCTCTCAGCTCAGCATCCTCGGTGCTCTCAGCTCAGCATCCTCGGTGCGCTCAGCTCAGCATCCTCGGTGCTCTCAGCTCAGCATCCTCGGTGCGCTCAGCTCAGCATCCTCGGTGCTCTCAGCTCTGCATCCTCAATGCTCTCAGCTCAGCATCCTCGGTGCTCTCAGCTCTGCATCCTCAATGCTCTCAGCTCAGCATCCTGGGTGCTCTCAGCTCTGCATCCTCAATGCTCTCAGCTCAGCATCCTTGGTGCTCTCAGCTCAGCATCCTCGATGCTCTCAGCTCTGCATCCTCGGTTCTCTCAGCTCTGCATCCTGAATGCTCTCAGCTCTGCATCCTCAATGCTCTCAGCTCTGCATCCTCAATGCTCTCAGCTCTGCATCCTCAGTGCTCTCATCTCTGCATCCTCGGTGCTCTCAGCTCTGCATCCTCAATGCTCTCAGCTCTGCATCCTCGGTGCTCTCAGCTCAGCATCCTCAATGCTCTCAGCTCAGAATCCTCGGTGCTCTCAGCTCTGCATCCTCGGTGCTCTCAGCTCAGCATCCTGGGTGCTCTCAGCTCTGCATCCTGGGTGCTCTCAGCTCTGCATCCTCGGTGTTCTCAGCTCAGCACCCTCAATGCTCTCAGCTCAGCATCCTCGGTGCTCTCAGCTCTGCATCCTCGGTGCTCTCAGCTCAGCATCCTCAATGCTCTCAGCTCAGCATCCTCGGTGCTTTCAGCTCTGCATCCTCGGTGTTCTCAGCTCAGCATCCTCAATGCTCTCAGCTCTGCATCCTCAATGCTCTCAGCTCTGCATCCTCGGTGCTCTCAGCTCTGCATCCTCGGTGCTCTCAGCTCTGCATCCTCAGTGCTCTCAGCTCAGCATCCTCGGTGCTCTCAGCTCAGCATCCTCGGTGCTCTCAGCTCAGCATCCTCAATGCTCTCAGCTCTGCATCCTCAATGCTCTCAGCTCTGCATCCTAATGCCCTCAGCTCAGCATCCTCGGTGCTCTCAGCTCAGCATCCTCGGTGCTCTCAGCTCAGCATCCTCGGTGTTCTCAGCTCAGCATCCTCAATGTTCTCAGCTCAGCATCCTCGGTGCTCTCAGCTCTGCATTCTTGGTGCTGTCAGCTCTGCATGCTTGGGGCTCTCAGGTCAGCATCCTTCATGCTCCCACCTCAATGCAAACTCGAAGATCACCTCCTCCATGGGGACATTTCTCACTTCAAATCAGACTGCACCCAGCCTTGGTTTCCCCACACTGCATAGCTGAGGAGAGCAGCAGGAGGGTTCCAGAGTGTTGTCCATACCCTCAGAAGCTCCTGGTGCAGGCTGGAGGCAGCGGTCCTGTCATGTACCCATAAGTGCTTTGGTCCAGCTCCTCTTGTGCTGAGGGCAGGGTAGGAGATAATGGAGGCAGTGTCCCAACCTGTCCCAACCTCTTCCAACCTGTCCCAACATGTTCCGCCCTGTTCCAATCTGTCCCACCCTGTTCCAACTTGTTCCAACCTGCCCCAACCTCTTCCAACCTATCCCAACCTCTTCCAACCTGTCTCAACATGTTCCAACATGTCCAAACATATTCCAACCTGTCCCAACCTATCCCAACCTGTGCCTACCTGTCCCAACCTGCCCCAACGTGTTCCACCCTGTCCCAACCTCTTCCAACCTGTCCCAACATGTTCCAACCTATCCCAACATGTTCCAACCTGTGCCAACCTGCCCCAGCCTGTCCCAACCTGCCCCAACGTCTCAATCTGTCCCAACCTGTGCCAATCTGTTCCAACATGTCCCAACCTGTCCCAACCTGTTCCAACCTCTCCCAACCTGTGCCAACCTGTCCCTATCTGTTCCAACATGTCCCAACCTGTCCCAACTTGTTCCAACCTGTCTCTTGTTCCAACCTGTCCTAACCTGTTCCAACCTGTTCCAACCTGCCCCAACCTGTTCCAACCAGTCACAACCTGCCCCAACATGTCCCAACCTATGACAACCTGTGCCAACCTGCCCCAACCTGTTCCAACATGTCCCAACCTATGCCAACCTGTGCCAACCTGTCCCAACATCTTCCAACATGTTCCAACATGTCCCAACCTATGCCAACCTGTCCCAACCTCTTCCAACCTGCCCCAACCTATTCCAACATGTCCCAACCTGTCCCAACCTGCCCCAACCTGTTCCAACCTATGCCAACCTGTGCCAACCTGTCCCAACCTCTTCCAACCTGTCCCAACCTGTCCCAACATCTTCCAACATGTTCCAACATGTCCCAACCTATGCCAACCTGTCCCAACCTCTTCCAACCTGCCCCAACCTATTCCAACCTGTCCCAACATGTCCCAACCTATGCCAACCTGTGCCAACCTGTCCCAACCTGTTCCAACATCTTCCAACATGTCCCAACCTATGCCAACCTGTGCCAACCTGTCCCAACCTGTTCCAACCTGTCCCAACCTATGCCAACCTGTCCCAACCTGCCCCAACATGTCCCAACCTATGCCAACCTGCCCCAACATGTCCCAACCTATGCCAACCTGTGCCAACCTGTCCCAACCTGTTCCAACATCTTCCAACATGTCCCAACATGTCCCAACCTGTTCCAACATCTTCCAACCTGTTCCAACCTGTCCCAACCTGCCCCAACCTATTCCAACATGTTTCAACCTGCCCCAACCTGTTCCAACATGTCCCAACCTGTGCCAACCTGTGCCAACATGTGTCAACCTCTCCCAGCCCCCATGTCCCAGCACATCCCAGAGCTGCCATGGAAACCACACAAGCTGGCAGCCCTCCTGCAGCTGCACGACAGCCAGGCCATCTTCCCAGCACCATGGGCACTGATGGGGCACCCTGGGCCTGGCCAGGCTCAGAGGTCACTGGGCTAAAGCCCCCAGCTCCAGGGGTTGATCCCCTCCCCCAAATGCCAACAGCATTAAGGGTGGTGGGGAACTGGTGGGCACATCCTGGCAGACCTGCTGCTGCTGCACCCAGTTAAGCGTGGGCAGTGGGTGGCACTTTGGGACAGGCTCTTAGGGTGGCAGTGCTGGATGGGTGCAGAAGCAGCCCCCCCATGGGTGCTGAGGGGACAAACCTGCAGAGTCAGATCCGAGGGGGGGGGGCACAAATGCACCTCCCAGGGGTCTGTTGGCAGAGGGTGCAGGGTGGGCACTTGGCACAGCATCGCGCTGGGTGGCAGAGTGGGGTGCCGGGGTGGCACTGGAGGTGGGTGCCATGGTGTGGGGTGGTGCTGCAGGGTGGTGCTGCAGTGTGGGGTGGCAGTGCCATGCCTGGTGCAGCAGTTCCCCCTGTGAGGTTTGCTGTGGCGCAGTGCCCAGTGCCACGCAGTGCCCAATGCCACGCAGTGCTTGCACTGCTGTGGTTGTGGCTGGGTGCAGTGCAGGCTGGCACAGTGCCTGCTGCCGTGGTGCTCAGTGTTGTGGTGCCCAGTGCAGTGCCCCCAGCACACCATTGCCCAGCACAGTGCCAAGTTCAGCTCAGTACTGCTCGGTTTGGTGCTGGCTGGCACTGTGTCTGGTTCAGTGCCTGGTTTGGTGCCTGCTGTGGCAGTACCCAGTCTGGTGCTGGCACAGTGCTGCCTATTGCAGTGCCCAGTCAGGTTCATTCTGTGGTACCAGGTTTGGTGGCTGGCTTGGTGCCCAGCCCAGCACTGCCTGCTGCAGTGCCTGGCTCGGTGCCTGGTTTGATGCCCAGTTCAATGTCCAATCTAGTGCCTGCTGAGGTACCCAGCCCAGCAGTGCCCAGTTCAGTGCCTGGTACAGTGCTGCCCAGCCTGGTGCTCAGTTCTCTGCCTCGTTCTGTACCTGGTTCAGTTTCCACTGCAGCAGTGCTTGGCATGGTGCCCAGTTTGGTGCTGAGTGTGGAGCTCAGCCTGATGCCCAGTTCTATACCTTCTTCCATGCCTGTTTGCCCAGCCCAGTACGTGGTTCAGTGCCCAGTTTGGTGCCCAGCTCAGTGCCCGGCATAGTCCCAGTTCAGTGTCTGGTTTGTTGCCCAGTCTAGCACAGTTTAGTGCCCAGTTGTCTGCCAGTTCAGTGCCCAGCTGTTAGCCTGGTTCAGTCCCCTGTTCAGCGTCTGCTTCGTTGCCCAGTGCAGCATCCATTCTGGTGCCCAGTCGTTTGTCTGGTTCGGTGCCTGCTCCAGTGCCCAGCTGTTTGCCCAGTTTGTTGCCTGGTTCGGTGCCGGCTGTCTGCCCAGCCCAGTGCCCGACCCAGTGCCCAGCTGTTTGCCCGGTTCGGTGCCTGCTCCGCTGCCTGGTTGCTGGCCCAGCCCGGCGCCCGGCTGTTTGCCCGCCCCGCTGCCCGGCTGCCCGCCTGGCGCTGCCCTGGCGGCGCTCCCCGCTCGCAGCGGCTCCGCGGCGGCAGGTCCAGGCCGGCTCTTCGGGGCAGCGCGGCGCCAGGCGGGGTGTGCGGTGCCACCGGAGGGGCTCCCCGGGCCGCCGCCGCCGCCGCCTGACATTGGCTGGAAAGTGGAGCAGCGCGGCGGGGACGGTCGATGCGGATCGATCGCGGCGCGGGCGGCACCGCGGCACGGCACGGCGCGGCACAGCACCCTGTCCGCCCGCACCCCCCACCCCCCCGACCCCTCCCGGTCTCCTTCCCAGTTCCCCCCAACCAGTGTCCCCACCCGATCCCCTTCCCTGTCCCCCCACCAGTCCCCTCCTCCCGGTCCCCTTCCCGGTGTCCCTCACCCCCCACAGTGTCTCCTCCCGGTTCTCTTCCCGGTGTCCCTCACCCCCCCCAGTGTCTCCTCCCGGTCCCCTTCCCAGTCGTCCCTCTCTCAGTGTCCCCCTCTAGGTCCCCTGCTCCCCTCCGTCGGTGTCGCCTCCCGGTCCCCTTCCCCCCCACCCCCCCAATCCCCTCCTCCCGGTCTCCCTCGGTCCCCCTCCTGGGCCCCGCATCCTTCCCCGGTGTCCCCGCAGAGGGGGTGGGGGTCAGCGGGAGCCCCTGGGGGATGCGTGGTCCCCGGGGTGGGGCAGGGGGGGAGCGGCCGGAGCCCAGCCCTGGCGGGGGCCAGGCACGGGGGTCCTGCCCCAGCAGCGTGTCCGTGGGACCCAGCAGGACATGGGCAGTGGGGGGGGTCAGCCCCAGAAGCCAAACCCAGCCTGGGCCACCCCTTGCCCTCCCAGGGCCTTCCTCCTGCAGAAGGCAGCAGATGGGACATCTCCTGGGGGCTCTCTCCCCACCCCAGTTGCAGCCACAGCGGCAGGATGCCCCCCCCAGCAGCAGAGCAGGGAGAGCAACTCTGCAGGAGAGCCTTTAATTGCTGGCAGAAGGTGCTCAGGGCCAGGCTGGATGAGGCCTTGAGCAGCATGGGCTGGTGGGAGGTGTCCCTGCCCAGGGCAGGGGGCTGGAGCTGGGTGATCCCCTTCCAACCCAAGCCATGCTGTGATCCCATGACTTCAAGAGCAATGCTGCAGGATCCTCTTGGATCTGGTGCTGCAGGGAGGGCAATGATCAGCCCCTGGACTGGGGAGGCTGGGGTTTGAAAGTGGGGGGACTGGGGGGTTAAAAACTGGGGGGACTGGGGTTTAAAAAGTGGGGGGGACTGCAAAGACTTGGTGGAAAGAACCAAATGCTAAAGCAGACTCCTGGGATTGGTTTCCTCCCCCTTTAGCCTCCTGTGGCATCAGCAGGTGGGTGGGCAGGAGGTCACCCCACAGCCCTGGGGCAGGCTCAGGCCCCTCTCCACCTCCTGGGGGTTGAAAAGGGCAAAGAAAGTTCCCCTTCTGGGGGCAACTCCCAGGTGAGCCAAGGCAGCATCTGACAGCTACCTAACTGCTGACACAGCTCCTGCAGCAGAACCTGGCACAGCCCATGCCCTGCACCTGCTTCTCACCTTCCCATGGTGGCATCTCAGCACTCCCCAGGAGCAGGGAGCAGCCACATTTGTGTCATGGAATCACAGCATGGTTGGCTTGGAAGGGACCTCAAAGCTCAGCCAGCTGCAGCCCCCTGCCCTGGGCAGGGACACCTCCCACCAGCCCAGGCTGCTCAGGGCCTCATCCAGCCTGGCCTGCAACACCTCCAGGCAGGAGGCAGCCACAGCCTCCCTGGGCAGCCTGTGCCAGTGTCTCCCCACCCTCACTCTCAACAATTCCTCCCTCATCTCCAGTCTCAGTCTCCCCTCTCCCAGCTCAAAGCCATTGTCCCTCATCCTGGCACTCCCAGCCCTTGTCCAAAGTCCCTCCCCAGCTCTCCTGGAGCCCTTCAGGTGCTGGGAGTTTGCTCTGAGGTCTCTCTGGAGCCTTCTCCAGGCTGAGCAGCCCCAACCAGCCCCATTTCCCTTGATCCAGTGAGGGTTCAAGGCAGGAGGTCCTTTGTGGGGGCTTCCCCTGCCCTTCCTGAGGGGTGAAGCCCCAGCTCCCCCCTGAGGCTGGCACCCAGGGCCGCTGCCAAGCCTGTCCAGCTGCCATTAGGGTCGGGTGGGAATCAGCTCAGGCCCTCCAACCCCAAGAGTTAATCAAAGTGCTTTGAATATGTAAATGCTGAGCATTGTTTATCACTGCCTGGAGCTGAGGCAGCACTTTCCCTGCTCAAAGCCCCCTTCAGATGGTGGCTCATGAAAATTCACCACCGCCTGCCAAATAGGTGATGAGGATCAGCAGCCTCCCCTGCCTTCCCAGGGAGCACACTGGGCAGGGAGAGCCATCCAGTGATGCTCCCTGAGGAGGAAGAGACATGCAGTCATGCTCCCTGAGGAGGAAGAGCCATCCAGTGATGCTCCCTGAGGAGGAAGAGCCATGCAGTCATGTTCCCTGAGGAGGAAGAGCCATCCAGTGATGCTCCCTGAGGAGGGAGAGCCATCCAGTGATGCTCCCTGAGGAGGGAGAGGCATCCAGTGATGCTCCCTGAGGAGAGAGAGCCATCCAGTGATGTTCCCTGAGGAGGGAGAGCCATCCAGTGATGTTCTCTGAGGAGGAAGAGCCATCCAGTGATGTTCCCTGAGGAGGGAGAGCCATCCAGTGATGCTCCCTGAGGAGGGAGAGCCATCCAGTGATGTTCCCTGAGGAGGGAGAGCCATCCAGTGATGCTCCCTGAGGAGGGAGAGCCATCCAGTGATGCGCCCTGAGGAGGAAGAGCCATCCAGTGATGTTCCCTGAGGAGGGAGAACCATCCAGTGATGCTCCCTGAGGAGGGAGAGCCATCCAGTGATGCTCCTGGAGGAGGAAGAGCCATCCAGTGATGTGCCCTGAGGAGGGAGAGCCATCCAGTGATGTGCCCTGAGGAGGGAGAGCCATCCAGTGATGCTCCCTGAGGAGGGAGAGCCATCCAGTGATGCTCCCTGAGGAGGGAGAGCCATCCAGTGATGCTCCTGGAGGAGGAAGAGACATGCAAGCATTCTCCCTGAGGAGGAAGAGCCATCCAGTGATGTGCCCTGAGGAGGGAGAACCATCCAGTGATGCTCCCTGAGGAGGGAGAGCCATCCAGTGATGTGCCCTGAGGAGGGAGAGCCATGCAGTGATGCTCCCTGAGGAGGGAGAGGCATCCAGTGATGCTCCCTGAGGAGGGAGAGCCATCCAGTGATGCTCCATGAGGAGGGAGAGCCATCCAGTGATGCTCCCTTAGGAGGGAGAGCCATGCAGTGATGCTCCCTGAGGAGGGAGAGGCATCCAGTGATGCTCCCTGAGGAGGGAGAGGCATCCAGTGATGCTCCATGAGGAGGGAGAGCCATCCAGTGATGCTCCCTGAGGAGGGAGAGCCATGCAGTGATGCTCCCTGAGGAGGGAGAGCCATCCAGTGATGCTCCATGAGGAGGGAGAGCCATCCAGTGATGCTCCCTGAGGAGGGAGAGCCATGCAGTGATGCTCCCTGAGGAGGGAGAGCCATGCAGTGATGCTCCCTGAGGAGGGAGAGCCATGCAGTGATGCTCCCTGAGGAGGGAGAGCCATCCAGTGATGTGCCCTGAGGAGGGAGAGCCATCCAGTGATGCTCCCTGAGGAGGGAGAGCCATCCAGTGATGCTCCCTGAGGAGGGAGAGCCATCCAGTGATGTGCCCTGAGGAGGAAGAGCCATCCAGTGATGTGCCCTGAGGAGGGAGAGCCATCCAGTGATGTGCCCTGAGGAGGGAGAGCCATCCAGTGATGTGCCCTGAGGAGGGAGAGCCATCCAGTGATGCTCCCTGAGGAGGAAGAGCCATCCAGTGATGTGCCCTGAGGAGGGAGAGCCATCCAGTGATGTGCCCTGAGGAGGGAGAGCCATGCAGTGATGTTCTCTGAGGAGGGAGAGGCATCCAGTGATGCTCCCTGAGGAGGAAGAGCCATCCAGTGATGTGCCCTGAGGAGGGAGAGCCATGCAGTGATGCGCCCTGAGGAGGGAGAGCCATCCAGTGATGCTCCCTGAGGAGGGAGAGCCATGCAGTGATGCTCCCTGAGGAGGAAGAGCCATCCAGTGATGCGCCCTGAGGAGGGAGAGCCATCCAGTGATGCTCCCTGAGGAGGAAGAGCCATCCAGTGATGCGCCCTGAGGAGGGAGAGCCATCCAGTGATGTGCCCTGAGGAGGGAGAGCCATCCAGTGATGCTCCCTGAGGAGGGAGAGCCATGCAGTGATGCTCCCTGAGGAGGGAGAGCCATGCAGTGATGTTCTCTGAGGAGGGAGAGGCATCCAGTGATGTGCCCTGAGGAGGGAGAGCCATCCAGTGATGCTCCCTGAGGAGGGAGAGCCATGCAGTGATGCTCCCTGAGGAGGGAGAGCCATGCAGTGATGTTCTCTGAGGAGGGAGAGGCATCCAGTGATGTGCCCTGAGGAGGGAGAGCCATGCAGTGATGCTCCCTGAGGAGGGAGAGCCATCCAGTGATGTGCCCTGAGGAGGGAGAGCCATCCAGTGATGTGCCCTGAGGAGGGAGAGCCATCCAGTGATGTTCTCTGAGGAGGGAGAGCTATCCAGTGATGCTCCCTGAGGAGGGAGAGCCATCCAGTGATGCTCCCTGAGGAGGGAGAGCCATCCAGTGATGTTCTCTGAGGAGGGAGAGCCATCCAGTGATGTGCCCTGAGGAGGGAGAGCCATCCAGTGATGTGCCCTGAGGAGGGAGAGCCATCCAGTGATGCTCCCTGAGGAGGGAGAGCCATCCAGTGATGTGCCCTGAGGAGGGAGAGCCATCCAGTGATGCTCCCTGAGGAGGGAGAGCCATCCAGTGATGTTCTCTGAGGAGGGAGAGCCATCCAACATTCACATCACTGGATTACAACAACCCCAGGAAGGCTCCAGGCTGGGGGCAGAGGGGCTGGAAAGTGCCCAGCAGAGAAGGCCCTGGGGGTGCTGGGTGACAGCAGCTGGAGAGGAGCTCAGGGGGTGCCCAGGTGGGCAAGAAGGGCAGCAGCAGCCTGGGCTGGAGCAGCAATGGTGTGGGCAGCAGGAGCAGGGCAGGGATTGTGCCTCTGGACTGGGCACTGGGGAGGCCACAGCTTGAGTGCTGGGTTCAGCTCTGGGCCTCTCACTGCAAGAAGGACATTGAGGAGCTGGAGCAGGGCCAGAGAAGGGCAACAAAGGTGGGGAAGGTTCTGGGGAACAGGGCTGGGGAGGAGCAGCTGAGGGAGCTGGGGGTGTTCAGTGTGGAGCAGAGGAGGCTGAGGGAGACCTCATTGCTCTCAGCAGCTCCTGAGGGGAGGCTGCAGTGAGCTGGGGGTTGGGCTCTGCTCCCCTCTCATGCCATTGCAGCAGCTCTCGTGGGGAGCTGCCCCAGGGACTGGCTGCTCCACGAGCAGGAGGATGTGGGGGAGGTCCAGCTGGTGGGAGGGGAGAGGGTCCTGCTCCTTGGGGTGGAAGCAGAGAGAAGTCCTTGAAGCGAGGCAGATGTGGTGAGGCTCTAGGAGCCCAGCTGGCAGCTCTGAAGACACGAAGCTGTTGCCACCCTGTCCCTCACTGCCCAGCCTCCCCCGGGGGTGACACTGGCAGAGGGCAGGCTGTGGGCAGATACATCTGTGCCAGCAGAAGGCCATTGTCCACCAGCTCCTCTGCAAGGCTCCAGCAAGCAGTGCTCCAGAAATTAAGGGCACAAGGACCTGATGAGGATGAGCAGAGGGCTGGAGCTGCTCTGCTCTGGAGACAGCCTGAGAGAGTTGGGGTTGTGCAGGCTGGAGAGGAGAAGGCTCCAGGGAGACCTTCTTGTGGCCTTGCAGGATCTGCAGGGGGCTCCAAGAAAGCTGGGGAGGGACTTTGTAGGGTGTCAGGGAGGGATAGGGCTGGGGGGGATGGAGCAAAAGGAGAAGTGGGGAGATTGAGATTGGATGTGAGGAAGAAGTTGTTCCCCATGAGGGTGGTGAGAGCCTGGCACAGGTTGCCCAGGGAGGTGGTGGCAGCCAGGCTGGATGTGGCTGTGAGCAACCTGCTGTAGTGTGAGGTGTCCCTGCCCTGGCAGGGGGGTTGGGACTGGCTGACCCTTGATGTCCCTTCCAACCCTGGCAGCTCTGTGACCTGAAGTGCAGGGCACAGCCCAAGGGCAGCTCTGTGTTTCTGCAGGTGCCTGCTGAGCCGGGCTTGGCAGAGCTCCCTTGGCACCTGCATGCTAGGCAGGCAGCTCCACAGCTTGTGCCTGCTCTCTCCCTGGCCATGGGCTGGCTGGGGTGAGGGGAAAGGCATTGGGTCATGGAACAGTTTGGGTTGGAAGGCACCCCAAAGCTCATCCAGCTCCAACCCCCTGCCATGGGCAGGGACCCCTCCCAGCAGCCCAGGCTGCTCAAGGCCTCATCCAGCCTGGCCCTGTATGGGGATGAGTCACCCACAACCTCTCTGGGCAGCCCATTCCAGGGTCTCCTGACCCTCACCACTCCCCCAGTACTCAGCTGCCCCAGGTAAGGACCCTCCAGAGGGGACCACGGGGCTGGAGACCTTGGCTCACTTCAGCCCCTGCAGTTCATCCCACAGTGCTTCCCACCAGCTCAGCCTGGGGATGGCAACACCTGGAGGAGTTTCTGTTGCCACCCCAAGCCAGGGGCCTTGGTGACTGAGAAGCTGCCCCAGTTTTAGGCTCCCCTTGTGCAGAGCAGCTGACCCTGAAGGTGCAGGGCAGCCTCCTGCATCATGAGCTGTGCCTGCAGCAGAACTGCCAACCCCAGGGGAGGCTGGGGGACAGCTGGGAGCAGGACGTGTCTCAGCCAGCCAAATTTAATCCTCCTACGTTAGCAAGGCTTAAAATAGGCTCCCTGCAGCATCCATGAGGGTGGTGGAGTTGGCCTCCTCCAGCCCTCCCAAGTATTTTGGGGAAGCAGGGCTGGCAGTTGCAGACAAGCACAGCTGGGAGGAACCAGCTCCGTGCTGCTGGAGCCTCCCCTGCTGAAGCCATCCGGGGAATCAAACACATCCTGCAGCACCTTCACCCCTCCAGCCTCCCACCAGGGCAGGCTCCTCCTCCCAGGGTGCCACCTCCTCCCTTGCCATTGCTCTGCAGCTCTCTCCTGCTGCCTTCTGTGGCTGGAGGGCTCCCACCCCAGCGCCTTTGTAGCTGCACCTCATCAAAATGATCCCTTTTGGCCAAGTCCAGCTGGTGGCTTGATCTCAGTCCACCCTCCATTGCCTGCTGCCCCCAGGAGATGCTGTCCTGAGCACTGCTTGCCCATGCCAAGGCCAAGGGCAAGGTCCTGCAGCTGGCTCAGGGCAATCCCTGATACAGGCAGAGATACAGGCTGGGCAGGGACTGGCTTGAGAGCAGCCCTGGAGGAAAGGCCTCGGGGGTGCTGGGGGAGGAGAAGCTCAGCAGGAGCCAGCAGGGAGCACTTGGCAGCCCAGAGAGCCAAGCAGAGCCTGGGCTGCAGCAAGAGAAGTGTGGCCAGCAGGGGAGGGAGGGGATTCTGCCCCTCTGCTCCACTCTGCTGAGACCACAGCTGCAGCTCTGGGGCCAGGTCTGGAGCCTCTGTGCCAGGAAGGGTCTGGAGGTGCTGGAAGGTGTCCAGAGAAGGGCCAGGAGGATGAGCAGAGGGCTGGAGCTGCTCTGCTCTGGAGACAGCCTGAGAGAGTTGGGGTTGTGCAGGCTGGAGAGGAGAAGGCTCCAGGGAGACCTTCTTGTGGCCTTGCAGGATCTGCAGGGGGCTCCAAGAAAGCTGGGGAGGGACTTTGTAGGGTGTCAGGGAGGGATAGGACTGGGGGGATGGAGCAAAACTAGAAGTGGGGAGATTGAGATTGGCTGTGAGGAAGAAGTTGTTGCCCATGAGGGTGGTGAGAGCCTGGCACAGGTTGCCCAGGGAGGTGGTGGCAGCCTCCTGCCTGGAGGTGTTTGCAGCCAGCAGGAGGTGGCTGTGAGCAACCTGCTGCAGTGTGAGGTGTCCCTGCCCATGGCAGGGGTTGGAGCTGGCTGAGCCTTGAGGTCCCTTCCAACCCTGCCAGTTCTGTGATTCTATGCCATCTCCCCACTGGTGGCTCTTCAGAAGCTCTTGGCAGGAGGTGCCCCAGGGCATTGGCTCCTCCATGGGCAGAAAGATGTGCAGGTGGGAGGGGACAGGACCCTGCTCCCTGTGGTGGAATGAGAGAAGCTCCTGAAGCAAAGCAGCTGTGGTGACACTCTAGGAGCCAAGCTGGCAGCTCTAAAGATAGGAAGCTGTTACCAAGTGGACACCTTGCAGAGGGACCCTCCCCATGTCCCAAGCAGGTTGGAAGTCTTCTCACTTCTGGTTGTCTTCTCCACACAAAATCCAAGCCTCTGGACCAGTTCTACCATCCCATGGCAAGGAGCACCCAAGGCTTCCCAAGGCTTCTGGCTTTGCTTTGGAGGCAGCCAGAGAGATGCTCCTCGAGCACAGCCGAGCTCTGGTGGTCACCATCCTGCTGGCTGCGCTTCCTCAGGTGCTTCTGTCCCCTTGGGAATGGGTGTCAGCACCTCTGGGCCAATGGAAGAGCTGCCACTGGCTATGCTCTGCAGTCAGGGGGAAAATCTGGTGCTGGCCAAGGGGAGAAGGATGGACATGTAGGGGGGTGTGGATGTAGAGAAGAACAGATCCAGATCAGCACCATGCCCCCTCCCTGGGTCCCACAGCTCTCACCCCAGCAGGTACCCAACAGTCTCTAGAGGAGAGCTCCTGCTGCAGCTCTGCAGAGCTGGAGCTCTGCCCACCCTGAGCCAGAAGGTCCAGCAGGAGTCAGGATCCAAGCCCAGAAGGTCTGAGAATCCTGGAATGGGAGCCTGTTCCCTTGGGGAGGGCCCAGCACCTCCCTGGGCAGGACAGGATGGTAGCCCCAGGAGAAAAGGCTCCTGCCTGCACCCCAGGAGCCCCCCCTGGGCTGTGGGCAGTGCAGAGGCTTAGGCTATGTGTTGGTGTCTTCTGCTGACCCAGCCTCAGTGGGACTTGGGGGCTCCTGGGGGCGTCCTGCTCCTAGCCCAGCGGCCGCGCTGGCGATGCCCGCAGGGAGGGGTGGAGCTCCATCACTGGAGCTCGGTCCAGGCACTGCCTTCCCTGCCCAGCTCCCTGCCCGGACGCTGGCTCCCCGGAGGGAACCAGACACAGGGAGTCCCCTCGGGCTCTGCCCTCCCCTGCCTCGCCCCCCTCCTGCCTTCCCACCGAGCCCGGCGATGGCAAGACGCCGCTTTCCCGATCCTCCTTCCTCTCCGCAGCCTCTCCCGGGGCCCACGCACCAGCTGGGCCCCCCACCATGCTACTCCCACCGCCCCTGCTGCGCTCCTGCCCGCACAGCCTGGCGCTGCCTGCCCGCCCCCCGCCTTCACCTGCCAGCCCTGCCCGCTCGCCAGGCTCCGCAGCTGCTCCCCAGCGGCCTGCGGGAGCGCCCCAAGAGCTGCCTCTCCCCCCAGGCAGCCGTGCAGGGCCCCCCGGGCAAGCCCCTCAGAGCCAGGCAGGGAAGCCGAGGCGGGGCAAGGAGCTCCTTAGACCCTGGGAAAAGGAAAAGAGTGAAGGTTTGTGCCAGTGAAGAAGGGACTGGGACACAGAACACTGGCAAAGCAGGGGTGGTGGACAGTCCACAGAGGCTGGGAGGGGGGCGGCTGGAGAGCAGCCTGGGGGAGCAGCCTTGGGGGTGTCAGCTGGTGCCAAAGTCCCCAGGAGCCAGCAATGGTCCCTGGCAGCCCAGCAGGCAGCTGAGTGCTGAGCTGCAGCCAGAGCAGGGAGAGCAGCAGCACAGGGAGGGGATTCTGCCCTCTGCTCTGCTCAGACCCCACCTGCAGCACTGCCTCCAGCTCTGGGGCCCCCAGCACAGGAAGGACCTGGAGCTGCTGGAGAGGCTCCAGAGGAGGCCACCAAGATGAGCAGAGGGCTGCAGAAGCTCCCCTGTAGGGACAGGCTGAGAGAGTTGGGGCTGTTCAGCCTGGAGAAGGCTCCAGGGAGACCTCAGAGCAGTACCTGAAGAGCTCCAGAAGAGCTGGGGAGGGACTTTGGACAAGGGCTGGGGGTGCCAGGACAAGGACAAGGGCTTTGAGCTGGGAGAGGGGAGACTGAGGAAGTGAGGAAGAAGAGACTGGAGGTGAGGAAGAAATTCTTGGTAGTGAGGGTGGGGAGACTCTGGCACAGGTTGCCCAGGGAGGCTGTGGGAGGCAACCTGGGCTGGTGGGAGGTGTCCCTGCCCATGGCAGGGGGTTGGAGCTGGCTGAGCTTTGGTGTCCCTTCCAGCCCAGCCCATGCTGTGGTTCTATGTTTTGTGCTCAGAAGCCCTGCTGGGACAGGACAGTTGCCATCCCAGGATGGTGCCACCAGCATTCCCACAGCACCAGCAGGACTTTGCCTGCCCTGAGGGCTTTCCCTTGGCTCTTTGCAGGAGCAAAACCTCCTCAGGAAGGGGTGCAGGGGCAGGTCTCCTTCTCCTGACCTTGGCTGGGCTCTCCCAGCCAGCTGAGCAGCAAGCTGCACAGGGTCACCTCCCAGCCAGTGGGGCACCCCAGTGCTCACCACTCTGCAAGGCTTTGCTTTTCCCTTCATGTCCCCAGAGGAGGCTTCTAGACCACAGAGTCACAGAATGGGCTGAGGTGGAAGGGGCCTCCAAGTTCATCCAACTCCAGCCCCCTGCCACGGGCAGGGACACCTCCCAGCAGCCCAGGCTGCTCAAGGCCTCATCCAGCCTGGCCTGGAACAGCTGCAGGCAGGAGGTAACCATCAAGCTGGTTACCCACACACAACCCAGCTGTGACTGCTCACGGAGGATTCATCCCCACTGGGACACTGCAGCAGTGGCTGAGGAGACCTGGCCACGCTGCTCTGCCTGCCTGGGGTCTCTGGTGTTGCTGCCTGGGCACAGCTGGCTCTGAGACAGAGCAGAAGGCCCCAGAGCCCCTGGCTGTGGGTTTCTGTAGGTGGAGGAAGGGTTTGATGACCCAGCAGCAGCACAGCCGTGGTTGGAGCCGGCAGGGCTGGCTAGTGAGTGGCCAGGCCAAGCACTGTGCCAAGCAGTGGCAGATCTGCTCCTCACCAGCTGCACAGCCTCAGCGGTGGCTCTTTGCCCAACCCTCCCCCAGCCCCCTGCCCCAGCCCTCTGGGGCTTGCTCAGCTCCACTCATGGGCCATCACTCTGCTTCCCATGGGTCACACACAGAGCATTAGGACTTGGAAGGGACCTCCAGGGATCATCCAGTCCAACCCCCTGCCAGAGCAGCAGCACCCAGGGCAGGGCACACAGAGCACATCCAGGTGGGGCTGGAAAGCTTCCAGAGCAGGAGACTCCACAGCCTCTCAGGGCAGCCTGCTCCAGGCTCTGCCACCCTCACAGGGACAAAGTTTGCCCTCCTGTTCCCATGGCACCTCCTCTGCTCCAGCTTGCCCCCAGTGCCCCTTGTGCTGTCCTTGGACATCCCTGAGCAGAGCCTGGCTCCAGCTCTGCACATCTTGATCCCCAGCAATGAGGGCAGCCCTCAGGCTCCTCTGCTCCAAGCTCCAAGCCCCAGCTGCCTCAGCCTGGCCTCAGAGGGAGATGTTCCACTGCCTGCAGCAGCTTTGGGGATGGACTCTCAAGCAGTTCCCTGAGGTCCTTCTTATGCTGAGGGGCCCAGAACTGGGCACAATATTCCAGCTGTGGCCTCAGCAGGGCAGAGTAGAGGAGAGATAATCAGGTGATGAGTGAGGAAAAGGAGTCAGCAGGAGCTAGAAGGTAGTGATGGAAGCTAAAGACTTTAGCTTACCCTGGACCATGGTATAAAGAAAGAGGGCAAGGGTTTGCCCCTAGCAGAAGTGGAGGGAAGGCCATGATGGGCATTAGCTCATTGCTAAGGAGAAGCACTGATGGGGGATATCCAGGTCTGTGCTCAGCAACCCAGGTGGAACAGGACAGTGGCTGTCCCAGGATGATGCCAAGACACCACCACCCCCACAGACACCGGCAGGAGTTTGTCTGGCCACAGGTACCAGTGTCAGCCACTCAGCTGGCAGCTGTGGGCACAGAGAGAGGGCTTGGGTTGCTCACAGGCACCACAAAACCCACCACATGCAGATGATGTGGGGGGAAAATGAGCATCCTGCCCATGAGCATTTTGAAGGGGGACCTGGGACCTTGGTAAGGACAGCATGGGGAGAAGAACCTGGGCTGCAGCCAGAGCAGGGAGAGCAGCAGCACAGGGAGGGGATTCTGCCCTCTGCTCTGCTCAGAGCCCACCTGCAGCACTGCCTCCAGCTCTGGGGCCCCCAGCACAGGAAGGACCTGGAGCTGCTGGAGAGGCTCCAGAGGAGGCCACAGAGATGATCAGAGCCTGGAGAACCTCTCCTGTGGGCACAGGCTGAGAGAGTTGGGGCTGTTCAGCCTGGAGAAGACTCCAGGGAGACCTCAGAGCAGCCTTCCAGCACCTGAAGGGCTCCAAGAGAGCTGGGGAGGGACTTTGGACAAGGGCTGGGGGTGCCAGGACAAGGGACAATGGCTTTGAGCTGGGAGAGGGGAGACAGAGACTGGAGATGAGGAAGAAATTCTTGGTAGTGAGGCTGGGGAAGACACTGGCACAGGCTGCCCAGGGAGGCTGTGGCTGCCTCCTCCCCAAAGGTGTTCCAGGCCAGGCTGGATGAGGCCCTGAGCAGCCTGGGCTAGTGGGAGGTGTCCCAGCCCATGGCAGGGGGCTGGCACTGGCTGAGCTTTGGTGTCCCTTCCAGCCCAGCCCATGCCGTGCCTCTCTGAGCACCAGCAGGACCCTGCTCAGACACAAGGGGAAGCAGAGCACTCTGGGTCCCGCTGGTTCCCAGTGCACCATCTGGGTCTTGCCCCGTCCCGAGGATGCGCCGCGGTGCCGGCGCGGGGGGCAGGGAGGCTGCTGCCCGGACAGGGCTTCCTCAGGGCTTCCTCTCTCAGGGCCCTTCGTGAGGGCACTGGGACGGGAAGAGCCGGGAGCAGCCGAGAGGAAACGAGCGGCGGGGGAGCCGCCGCTGGGGCAGCTCCGGGGGCTCTGCCCCGGCCCCCGGCGCTCTCCTTCGGGAGGGGGAAGGCACCGCGGGCAGGCGCGGGCAGGACACCCACGGCGCCATGGCACCGCTCTCCAGAGCGGCTCCGTGCCCCCGTGACCGGCCAGGGGGGCACAGAAGCCATCCTCGGAGGTGGGGAAGGCGATGTGGAGCTCGGGGTGCACGGGAGCAGGCAGGGCAGGCAGCAGAGCTTCTGCCTGTGTGCTCCGCAGCAGCACGGGGGGGGGCTGGCCAAAGAGGCGACGGGCTGGGCACAGGGCGCCGAGCAGCTGGCACAGGGCACCGAGCAGCTGGCACTGGCCAGGGCTGCATGAGGGCATCTCCAGATTCAGTGTGGGAAGAGATCCAGCACCCAGCACAGCCACTGTCACCTGCAGGAGAGGGTGGGACTGGAGGGAGCCCATGTGGGGAGTGGGCTGGAGAGCTTGTGGGTGGGCTGGAGAATTCATGAGTGGGTGGGCTGGAGAACTTGTGAGTGGGTGGGCTGGAAAACTTGTGGGTGGATGGGATGGAGTCCACGTGGGTTCCTCAGGGCCCTCCACCTGGCTCCAGATCCATGCTCCCAGCCTGGCTGGCCACAGCAAGGGGGCTGCAGGGTGTTGCTCTCCCCAGGCCCCCACCAAGGGCAGCTTGGCCTCTGCTCATCTGCTCTCTAGCCTGGATGTGGCCCCGGCTGCATGCCAGCTCCAGCTCAGTCCTGCTGGCAGCTGCCTGGGGAGCTGCTGGAATAGTCCCAGTGGCTCCTCCTGGACAGGACTCCCAGGATTGGGGAGGCTGCATCCCCACCCATGACACCACTCCATGAGGAGGAACTTCCTCAATTTGAGGGTGCAGGGGCCAGGAGCAGGCTGCCCGGATGTGTGGTGGAGTCTCCACCCCTGAGAACACTCAAACCCACCCAGAGCTGTTCCTGTGTGACCTCCTCTAGGTGACAGCGGGGTTGGACTCCATGGTCTGCAGAGGTCCTTTCGAACCCCTGAGATTCTGTGACACACCTGCCCTCCAAACCCAGCCCTCCCCGTGGGCAGGGGCAGGCTGGGCAGTGGGGATGGCACTGCCAGCCCTTCACTACTTTCAATTTCCCCTTCCCAGAAAGGCTTCAGGAGCTGCTTCCAGATGGGAGCTGGGAAGATGGTTCCAGTGGGGAAGCTGGTTCCAATGGGGAAGCTGGTTCCAGTGAGGAAGGTGGTTCCAGTGAGGAAGGTGGTTCCAATGGGAAGCTGGTTCCAGTGGGGAAGCTGGTTCCAGTGAGGAAGCTGGTTCCAGTGAGGAAGGTGGTTCCAGTGGGGAAGCTGTTTCCAGTGAGGAAGGTGGTTCCAATGGGAAGCTGATTCCAGTGAGGAAGCTGGTTCCAGTGCGATGCTGGTTCCAGTGAGGAAGCTGATTCCAGTGGGCAGCTGGTTCCAGTGGGCAGCTGGTTCCAGTGGGCAGCTGGTTCCAGTGAGGCACCACACTCCCAGCTGGTATTTTGCGGTGGGCTGGAGGCTCTCCCCCTGCTGCCTGGGCTGCCGCTGGGCTCCAGCCGCGGTTCTCGGTAGCCAGCCCCTCGACGGGCTCCGGGCTGCGGACATCCTGGAGCAAGGGGTTCGCAGCTGCCTTTTTTCTGGTGCTTCCCTTGGCGGGGGGCAGCTTTCATCTCCCTGCCTCAAGCTGCGCAGGCAGGAAGCGCAAAGGCGGAGCAGCGGTCAGCCCCGAAGGGCCGGGGCGCGGAGCGGCGGCTGCTGGCTTTAATTAAACCTCGTCCGCTGGCAGAGCCCGAAGGCGAGAGCGGCTCCTGCGCTAGGACACGGAACGGCTCCGGGACAGTGACCCCCACCGGCGCTGCTGCCGCCTGCCTGCAGCGCTGCCAGAGCTGCCCCACACCCGGGCTCTGCCCCACACCCCGACGCTGCCCCAAGCCTGGGCTCTGCCCTCATCCATGCCTCTGTGCCCTCCTGCCTTGCTCCTTCTGCCCAGAGACTCCCTGGCGCTGCTGCCCTGCTGTCCTCTGGTCACCCCATCAATGGCTGTGCCCCCGTGGGGAGCCCTCCCCGTGCCTAGCTTTGACGAGGTGCAGGGCTCCCACCTTGCACCTGAAACAAAGCACCACTGGGGACCGCCCTCCCTCAGCTCCCTACCATGGGTCCTCAGCCCCTTGCCATGGGCCCTATCCCCCCACTGTGACCCATGCCCCTCTGCCAGGGCGCTCAGCACCTCACCAAACCCCCAGTTCTCTTCCTCTGGCAGAACCCTCAGCCACGGAGCTCACCCTGCTGCTGTGACTCGTCATCTTCTTCCCCGGGGCTCATCCCATCACTGTCACCCCAGCCCTCTTCTGCAGGGCTCACCCCTCTGCCACAACCCCCAGATATCTTCCATGGGGCTCATCCTACCTCTGTGACTCCCCCAAACCTCTTCTATGAGGCTCATCCCACCTCTGTGACTCCCCCAAACCTCTTCTATGAGGCTCATCTCAGCACTGTGACCCCAGCCCTCTTCTGTGGGGCTCCCACTGATGTCACCCTGCAACCCTCCTCCACCAGGCTCTTCCATGACATCCCTCTGACCCCCAACCTTCTTCTGTGGGACTCCCTTTGATGTCACCCCACAGCTTTCTTCTATGAAGCTCTCACTATCACTGTGACCCCCAACTTTCTTCTGTGGGGCTCCCGTTGATGTGTGTGTCCCTCCCCCCGAGTCTCTCCCGTCAGGCTCATCCCATCACTGTGACCCCCAGCCCTCTTCTGTAGGTCTCACCCCTCTGCCAGAACCCAGTCTCTCCACTGTGGGTCTCACACACTTCCCCCCCCCCCCCACTTCCCCCTGGGCAGCGATTTTTTTCTCCTCCCAGCCCGACCCTCCCCCCCAGAGCGCAGCTCAGCATCTCCTCGCCAAAGCCACCCCTAATCAGCTCTATTATCTTTGCCTCCATTATTCACCGCTCGCTGCCGTTGGCCCTCCCAGCCCTGCTGCCCCCCGTGCTGCCGGGGCGCGGGGGGCTCATCCCATCATCCTCCACCTACCACAGCGGCCACCTCCAGCCTTCCTTCCCACCCCGGCTCCCCCCCGGCCATCACCCAGGCCGCATCCAGCTGGCTCTGCCTGCATTTCAGCCTCATCCTCCCCGCCAAGGATTCCTAAACCTGATAAGGGGGGGGGGAGGGAGTGCTGCTTTCAAAGGAGCAGGGCTGACCTTTGCCGCGGCAACGAGAGCTGCATGGGGGGAAGAAATTGGCTGTGGAGAGAGAGGGAGGGAGCGGCTGGAGGTTTACAGCCCCCGAACCACGCCGTGAGCCCAAGGCTGTAAACGCAGCGGCACCGCCGGAGCCGGCCCGGGCTCCCCCCACGGCCCCAAACCCGGCCCGGGAAACACAACAGCCTTAGGGGGGAGAAAGCAAAGCAAAGGGCAAAAGCAGCCTTCGGTCACAGCGGGGGGAGGTGGGGGGAAAGGCAGCTCCTGAATTATTTAGTGAGCGGTTTCAACGCGGCGGCTGCCGGAGCCGCGCTGGGCGATGGCTATCGGCGAGGGACGGCCCCGGGGGAAGCTGCCTGGTGGGAACCCAGCCCCGGCCGGCTCCCCCTGGACAAGGCACCCTCTGGTGCCGCAGCAGCTGAGGGATCCCTGGAGCCCTGACCGGTTTTCCCGCTGCCTGCTGGGGGTTCGCATCCCCTCCTGAGGCCAGAGCCAGCTTTCCCAGTAGAAGGGGAGACGCTCCCAGTACAGCCTGGCTCCTCTGCTGGTCCCCGCGCTGCGGTGCAGTCCCGCAGAGCACATCCTCCTTGGAGCAAGCCGCTGGGTTCTCCACCTCCTGCAGAGTCACAGCCCGAAAGCTGCCTCCCCCTGCAGCCCCGGCACAAGATGGGCAGCCCCGAAGGGGCGGTCAGCGCCCCCCCACCAGCTCCCCACGGCACCCCAGGAGAGCTGCCGCCCCTTCCCCTCTCACCTGGCTCTTCCCAGCTCTTTTTTTGTTTCCGAGGCAGATAACACTGCTCTTTGAAGAGCAACAGTTGAGTGAAGGCCTCCCAGTGCCTTTTATGATGTTAAATTTATGGCCTCAGCTCCACCATCGCCGTTTTAACCATGGAGGCTCCCGCGGCTTTAATGCATCTCCGGTGCTGGCATCAGACACAGGAGCAGGGGGGCACACGGTGGCTCTGCCCTTCTGGAAGAGGTGAACCCCAGCCCTTTTCCTGCTCCCAGCACAAAGTTCTGCCAAACAGACAACGTGGGCTGCAACCATGTGGAGCTGTGGGGCTCTGTGTGGCAAGGGAGGCCTTCTGCTGGCACCCAGCTGGCCACTGGGCCTGGCCCCACTGCTGGGCAACCACCAGGGAGGCATCAAGCCTGGGGAGACACCTCCAGCAAGCCATGCCTGGGAAACCAGGAGACCTCCAGTAAGCCATGCCTAGAGACACAAGCCTGGAGAGCCACCTCCAGCAAGTTGTGCTGAAAACCCAAGCCTGGAGAGTGACCTCCAGCAAGCCGTAGCTGGAGAGCCAAGCCTGGAGAGCCACTTCCAGTGAGCCATGCCTGGAGACCCAAGCCTGGAAAGTGGTCTCTAGCAAGCCATGCCTAGAAAACAAGCCTGGAGAAACACCTCAGCAAGCCATGCTTGGAGAAACAAGCCTGGGGAGACAGCTTGAGCAAGCTGTGCCTAGAGAGCAGCTGGAGATCCAGCCCACAGCCCCAAGCCTGGAGAGCTGCCTCCAGCAAGCCGTGACTCTGTGCTGGGAGCCAAGCTTGGAAGGCCATGCCCAAGGAACCAAGCCTGGAGAGCTCATAGAGGGGAGCACAGGGAGCTAAGCCCAAGGAACTGAGCCTGGGTCATCACATCTAGAGAGCAGAGCTCACCAGGCTGAGCCTAGGAAACCGAGCCCATGGTGTCCTCATCAAAGACCTGGAGCTGAAGAGACATGGCCAGGCCAGCCTGGAGAGGCAAGCCTGGTGGGCTGTGTCTGGGCAGATAAGCTCCACAGAACCATGGAATGGAAGGGGCTGTCAGCAACCTCTGGGGATCATCCAGTCCAAGCCCCCTGCCAGAGCAGGGTCACCCAGGGCAGGGCACACAGGAACACATCCAGGTGAGTCCAGAGAAGGAGACTCCATCTCCAACCCTCCCTCATCCAAAGGCTGCAGGATGAAGGCCCTGCTGCCTGTGCTGCTCTGCCAGTGAGGTCAGTGGCTGTGCTGGGGACATCCCAGCCCTTCTCCTGCAGCTGTCCCATGGCAGGGAATGCCCAAATCCTGCACCAGCTCTGGGCTAAGGGCTGGGTGGGATCACTCTGGGATGGCTGGGCTGAGACAACAGCTTCCCCAAGAGGAGAGCTGGAGCTGAGACACCTCCTAACTTGTCCTAGAGAGGGCTGGTGGCCATTCCCCCTCCCCTGGGCAGAGAGCCCAGGAGCGACTGGGCCCTGCTCATCTCTCTGGTGATCACCTCACCAGATGCTTAGCTGGAGGAGCCCCCTCCCTGCCAGAGGGCAAGGCTGGCAATGGGCAGCACTGGCCTGGGCAGAGAGCCCATCTGGATGCATTCCTGTGCGACCTGCGCTGGGTTGTGTGGCCCTGCTTGGACTCAATGATCTCTGGAGGTCCCTTCCAGCCCCTAACACCCTGTGAGCCTGCAGCAGACCCCATGCTGGGAGCCCCTGCGGCCCTGCTCACCTCTCTGGTGATCACCTCACCAGATGCTCAGCCGGAGGAGCCCACTCCCTGCCCGAGGGCAAGGCTGGCGCCGGGCACTGGCCAGCCATGGCAGGAGGCCAGCCGGGCACACCTCCCTAGCCAGGGGGACACCAGCCGAGGCCGCGGACTTTTGTCAGCAGATGCCTCTTTATTTTTTAACGGTGCCTGAAACTCGGCCCGGGGCTATCAGGAGAGATTGGATTGCTGCTGGAAGCGACACCAGCGGGGGCGGCAGAGCCGCGCCGTGCTCTTGCCGCTTCCCGCAAGGTCGAGCCGGGCAGCCCCCGGGGGCGCCGCGCCGGCCGCGTCCTTCCTGCGAGCAGGATCACATGTCGGAGCCCAACCGAGCCCGGAGAAGATGAAACCTCTGAGCTCACCTCCCTCCTCGGCACAGGCGCCAGCCGGCTTCGCGGGCCCCGCGCCTGCCCTGCCGCCGGGGGGCACCGGGCAGGGCTGCCAGCGCTGCCAGCGCTGCCCTTCTCCCCCCGGGGATGGCAGCAGACCCCGCGGGTGTCCCTGCGGCTGGGTGATGCTGAAGGACCTTCCCACGGGAAGAAGTGGTCAGCCCTGGCAGGACACGTCTGGCAAAGTCCCCTGAAGGCCTTCAGCCAGATCTCCCCCTGAGAACCAGTTCCACAGCTGCCCAGAGGGCATCAGCTTGGAAGGGACCCTCCAAGGTCATCTTGTCCAACCCCCCTGCAGGCAGCAGGGACATCTCCAAGCAGAGCAGGCTGCCCAGGGACACATCCAGGCTGACCTTGAACATCTGCAGGGCTGGGGCCTCAACCCCCTCCCTGAGCAGCCTGTTCCAGTGTCTCCCCACCCACACTGGGCAGAACTTCCTCCTGATATCCAACCTCAGTCTCCCCTCTCCCAGCTCAAAGCCCTTGTCCCTCATCCTGGCACTCCCAGCCCTTGTCAGAAACCCCTCCCCATCTCTCCTGGAGCCCCTTCAGGTACTGGAAGGCTCTAGGGTCTCCCCACAGCTGAACTATCCCAGCCTGTCCTCATAGCAGAGGTTCTCCAGCCCTCTGATCATCTTGGTGGCCTCCTCTGGGCCCTCTCCAGCAGGGCAAAGAGATGGACAGGTTTGGCTCTGGTGGGACAGACACATGAGCAGCCATGTCTTGTCCTTGCCAGGGCTCTTCCCCACACTTGGAGGACAAGCAATGGGAGGGGGTGAGGGGGGGTGGGCTCCTTCCAGGGCCAGGTGAGTCCTGCTGCACCAATCCCACTGTGACACAAGGGGTGGACAACAGAGTCAGCAGGGGAAGTGCAACACTGTCCCCACCACAGCCCACATGTGCACGGGGGGGGGCACCTGCAGAGCCACCAGGGACCCCAAGCAAGGGCCCTGAGCAGCCCACAGCTCTTTGTGATCTGGCACCAGCCCTGAGGAGAAGGCACCACGAGCAGTGCTGGCTGGGGAAGCCAAGAGGAGCTGAGCACAGGCACTGGGCAAGCTGAGAGGACCAAGAGAGCAGCATGTGGAGCATTCCCTAGGAGAACCCCCAGGGCACTCTCCCAGCTTTACTCAAGCTCCCCAGCTTGAGGGGTGGGGGGAGCAGAAATGCAGCCCAGACCCTGTGTCCCTCTCCAGCCACTTGCTTCTTCATCACCCTCATCCTCCTCGCAGCAGCCTGTCTCTGCCCCTTGCCTCTGCCCCATCCCAGCTGGCTGGGAAGTGCCAGGGCTGATGGCCACGCTGGGCATGCCCCAAGGGGGACAGGGTTTCACCGGCCCTGGGGACACTGCCAGCCCCCAGCACACCCCACCCCGGCTTCACCCATCACCGGGACCTGCCAGGCAGTGCACATCCACCCCTCCAAGTCCCCTCTCCCTGCCACCAGGGGGAGCCACCGGCGTCCAGGCTCAGCAGCCACCTCCCGGGGGGCCACCTCCAGCCCCAGCCCCTTGGCACAGCCCTGCCTGGGTGGGGGCTGCAGCCCCGAGGCGGGCGGCCGCAGGCTGGCAGCGGGGATGCTGGGGCAGCTGGTGCGGTACAACCGGCGATGCCCTTTGGCCAGGAGCAGCCAGGCTGTGCCGCTGCCCTGTCTGGGAGAGAGCAGAAACCGCAACCCCGGCCCCGTTCCGCGCTGGCTGCGGCGAGGAGGCGGCGGATGAGAGGCTGGAGCCCAGGCTGCCGGAGATGAAAGGAGCCCGCAGCGGCTCTCCCGGCTCCCCGCGGCCTCAAGAGCTCCTAAAACATTAACGAGACACCTCCCCCCTCCCCCCCACGGCCCCCAGCGCAGCAGCAGCTGCCGGCCGCGGGGTCCCCCGGGGGACGGCTGCGCGGTGGGGAGCAGCGCGGCCGCGCAGGATGCTCATTAACGACCTCCGCTCAGCCCTGCAGCGCTGCCCCCCCGCTCCCTTCGCCCCCCCGGGAAGCCGCTGCCGCTCGGCCCTGGGCGGGGGTCCTGCCGCCTGCCCACCGCCTGAAGAGCACAGGGCAGGGGGGTCGTGCTGGGGAAGGTGCCCCCTTGCTCAGGGTGGGCATGGGGGGCAGCTGGCTGAGCTCCGTGCTGGGGAGAGGGCTTGGTCCTGCTTTTTGGGGTGTCTGAATGGGGCAGCCTGGGGACAAGGCTCCTGGAGCAGGATGTCCTGTGGGGACAGCTCAGCCCTGAGTGCCACCCACCCACACCTGCAACACCTGTGGTGACCCCAAGTCCTGCCACCTTCCCACCTGCACAGTGTCTAAAGAGCATGAGGCAAGGGGGGGTCATGCTGGGGAAGGTGACCCCTTGCTGCCACCCTGGCACCTTTGTGTATGGCCTTGTTTTCCCCACACCCCTCGGGGGGGCATGGGGGGCAGCTCACTGAGCTCCACATCAGCTCCACAGCGGGGAGAGGGCTTGGGTCTGCTGCTTTGGGTATGTGCATAGGGTTCACCCAGGGCCCAGGCTGAGGACAGAGGCCCTGGAGTGGGGAACAGTGAGTGCCATCCACCCAGTCGGTGCTCACCCCACAGCTGGGGCTTCCACACTGCCCTAGGGACTGCACTCACCTCCTGCCCACTTCCCAGTGCTAGGGACCTTGCCACACCACTCACCCCAAGGCACCCTCCCCACCAGCCCTGCTGGCTGCTCTGAGCTTGGTCTGCAACCTCGGAGCCCACCCAAGCCACACAGCCAGGAGCAGTGCCCCCAGGTGCTGAGCCTGCTGCTTGGTGTCCCCCGCCCAGGCTTTGTATCCCCTGCACGGAGAGGAGAGCTCCTTGCAGGGTATGGTAACACTAGCCAGTCCCAGCCCCCTGGGGACTCAAGGTGACAACTGACCCCGTGGCACAACCATCACCATGAGCACCCACAGCCCACACATTCCCTCCTGACTCCCTGGCCCAGCTCAGGCACAGCAAAGGCCTCGGGTCAAAGGAGCAGAGGAGGCTGAGGGAGACCTCATTGCTCTCTGCAGCTCCCTGAGAGGAGGCTGCAGCCGGGTGGGAGTCGGGCTCTGCTCCCCAGACTCAGGTGATAGAAGGAGAGGAAATGTCCTGGAATTGTGCCAGGGGAGGGTTAGGTTGGGCATGAGGAAAAATGTCTTTGCTGCCAGAGTGGTCAGGGAGTGTCCCAGGCTGCCCAGGGAGGTGGCGGAGTCCCCATGCCTGGAGGAGTTCCAGAGCCCTGTGGCCACGGCACCTGGGGCCATGGTTTGGTGGCCATGGTGGGGTTGGGCTGCTGGTTGGAACTGATGATCTCAGAAGCCTTTTCCAACCCAAACCATTCTACGTCTCTCTGATCCTTCGGCCCGTGGGGAGGGCTGATCTTGCTGCTGCTCCGAACTGCGCCGGGGGTGCTGGGAGGGAGGAGCCGTGGGAGGGTTCCAGCTCCCTCGGTCACCGGGGCCGGAAGCAGCCCGGAGCAGCCCGGAGCGGGGGATTTGCATAGCACAGATGGCAGCCCTGGAATTTCAAAGCAGCCCCCGAGCCGCAGCAGCTGAAGGGCTCCGCGGCCCCGCGCAGCTGCCGGCGGCAAGCTGAGCTGCCCTGGCAGCCAGCGCCTGGCAGCCAAGAGCAGGAGGCACGGCACGGCACGGCACGGCACGGCGCGGCGCGGCGCGGCGCGGCATCTCCCCCCCACCCCCCAGCACCACTGCCCGCGGTGCGGGGTGGGCAGCAGGCGGCCGTAGCAGGGGGAAACGATGTGGCTGTGGGAGCAGATGGGGGGGACGCGGGGGGCTCTGGCACCGGCTGGCACGGCAGGGCTGGCACAAGGAGCGGAGGGCACGACACGTGAGAGCCGGCGGGAGCTAAATTTACCGGCGGCTCGGCTCGGCGAGCGGCCTCCAAGGAGACGCCAGCAGGGGCTATAAATACCTGCGAGGAAACAACCGGGCACGGCCGCGCTGAATTATTCACGGGCACAAGATGGCAGGACACGGAGTCACGGCGCTGGCACCGCGGGGGCACCCGCAGCTGGCACCGCGGGGGCACCCGGAGCTGCAGCACGGCCCGGGGACAGCCAGGGACTGGAAGAGGGCAGATCGGGACTGGAGATGAGGCAGAAATTCTTGAGAGTGAGGCTGGGGAGACACTGGCACAGGCTGCCCAGGGAAGCTGTGGCTGCCTCCTGCCTGGAGGTGTTGCAGGCCAGGCTGGATGAGGCCCTGAGCAGCCTGGGCTGGTGGGAGGTGTCCCTGCCCATGGCAGGGGGCTGGCGCTGGCTGAGCTTTGAGGTCCCTTCCAACCCAGCCCTTGCTGTGGTTGTGTGATGTGCCCCTTGAGTCGGGCACCCCGTGCCCTCTCCTGTCTCCCGCCGCGGGTTTCTGAGGAGCTGCTGAAGACAGGAGGGGAGGGTTTGGGGCAGCGGAGCAGCACTGAGCTCCTCTGCTCGCCTCGGCTTGGGGGACCTGCCCCTGGTAAAAACAGAACAGAACAAAACTAAACCAAACCAAACCCAAAGCCCAAACCAGCCCCGAGCAAAGAAGCGAAGAAACAACAGCCACAAACCCCCACAACCCGAAACAGACGAAACCCCACCACGCCAAAACCAGAAAGCCCCCGAGCCCCCCTCAGCACAGCCGCTGCTCCCCGCGGGGGTTCCCGTGCGCTGCCAGCCGGTGCTGCAGCGCCGGCGGGGGGCACCGGCCCCGCTCTCTTCCCCGGGTCTCTGCTGCCATCCCCTGGCAGCGCGGAGCGGAGCCGGAGACACCAACCCGGGGGGACCGGAGGGATCATAGGTGGCCCGCTGCCAGCCCTGCCCCACTGGTGGGGGAGGAAGAGGAGGAGACACCCACCCCCCCCGCTTCCCCGCGCCACGCTGGGGGCATTTTGCCTGTTTTCAGCCCTGGTTTTGTTTCATTCACCCCGAGTGGTGCCAGGGGCTCGCTGGTTCCCAGTCCGGGCCCTCTGCTGGTCCCTAGCCCCCTGTCCCTTGTCCTCACCTCCCCCTGCTCTCAGCATCCCCACCCCTGGGGATCACAGAATGCAATCAGAGAACCACAGGGTTGGAGAAGTCCTCTGAGATGAGGAGCCCCTGCTTTAGTTGGGCTAGATGACCTCCAGAGGGTCCTCCAACCTGTGCTCATCCAGTCCAGCCCTCAAGGGGAAGAAACTGTTCCTCATGTCCAACCTAAGCCTCCCCTGGGGCAACTGGAGGCCATTTCCTCCTGTTCTGTCGCTTACTACTTGGGAGAAGAAATCCAGGGGAGTGCCCTTGAGCCCAAGCTTCACTCACAGCTGGAAGCCCAAATCTGGCCCAACAAATCACACCCAGGTGGGAAATGTCCCTTCCCTGTGGGGGTCAAGCTGCTCCCTCCCCTGTCAGCCCTTGAAGGGGTGGTGCTGAGGGCCACAGCTCAGCAGCAGTGCTGGGTTAAGGGTTGGGCTTGATCCCAGAGGTCTTTTCCAACCACCACAGTTTGGTGATTCCATGACTCCCACCACCCTGCACCTCCAGCACCACAGCTGCAGGGCAACCTCTGCCCCACAGCCTCCTGGCACGCAGGGGGCACTCACAGCCTCCCCAGGTGTGACAGCTGCCCAGTGTGCCCAGCCCCCTCACTGCAGGAGGCCTGGGAAGAGCTGCCCCAGCACCCCCTCCTCTCCTGGCCAAAGCCACAGGCAGCAAGGATGTGACACTTGCCTGGACAGGGGCCGAGGGAGCTGGAGGGGACTGAGGCTCCAGGGCCAGCACAGGAGAGGGGCTTGGGCAACCCCAAGCCATCAGGCAGCTCAGCAAAGGCAGTGCCAGCTCTGCCTCAGCCCCTTGTAGGCTGTGGGGAGGGCATGGGCCCATTCTCAGTCCTCCCTGGGGAGGCTCTCAGGCTCCCAGCAGAGCCCAGGTGCAGGCAGGAGGGGCAGGAAGGATGGGTTCAGCTTGGAAGAGGATTCTGGGCTGGGTTACTTCATAGAATCATAGCAGTTTTAGGGTTGGAATGGACCTCAAGGCTCAGCCAGTTCCAACCCCCCTGCCATGGGCAGGGACACCTCACACTGGATCAGTGCCACAGCCAGCTTGGCCTTAAAAACCTCCTTTGGGAATGGCTCAGCCTGAGCCATTTCACCTCATTTAGGAGCCAGGGGCAGATATGTGTGGGTTGGGCTGCAGAAAGGGGCAGGAGTTGAACAGATCCCCTGCTCAGACTGAGAGGTTTGAGGACTCCTGGTCTTCAGCATGGCCCTTGCTGCATTTCTGTTTGCCAGCTCCAGCTTCTCTCCCAGCAAAGAGAGATGCAACAAGAGGTCACAGGCTGAAAGGCAGAGCCAGGACAAGACCCCACACCTAGGAAGGCCAAGCAGTAGCTGTCCAAGCTGAGCCCCCCCCCCCCCCCCTTGGTGGCTTTCAGCTCCCAGAGACAGCCCTGAGGGGCTGCCAGCCCCCCATCACCCCAGTCCTGCACCAACCTGTACAGGGACACTGGTCCCTGGCTCTTACTGACCCTCCCCTGCATCAGCCCCAGCCCTGCCAAGCCATGGTGGCCATCAAGGGCCAGACCCCTCAGGGGACAGCTGTGACACCCAGGAGCTGGCTTCCTTTTCCAGGCTTCCATCAGCACCCCTGCAGCAAAGTCAGAGCAGGGATTTGGCTCCTTTGCCTTCCTAGGAAGGACTCAGGAGCAGTGTCCAGGTGAAGGTGGGAATCCACCCTCAGTGCCCAGCTCATGGCTAAAGCAAAGTGGCACCTCCCCATGCCCACCCCTGCTGCTCCCAAACCTTCCCCCTGAGCCCAGAGGGCAGCTACAGCCAGAGGGGTGGCCCCAGACTTGCATTTGCCACTTGCCCAGCCCAGAGCCTTGCTCCTACCCAGCTAAGGCCTTGGCCAAAAGGATGTCCATGCCCAGATGCTGCTAGGGCAGGTGAGGCAAGGGCTGGGACAGCCACAGCCTGGCAAAAAGTTGAGCTTGCCAGGGGAAAAGAGATGAGGCAGCAGCAGAGAAGTGGAGCTGGGCAGCCTGGGGGGCTGAGGGCTTCCTGAGGGTTGTGGTGGGGCAGGAGCAGGGCACTGCTGCATGGAGGGAGCTGGGCAAGGCAGGACAGGGCCAAGGTCCATAGTGAAGCCCTTTGGCTTTGCAGCAGCAGGGCCTCACCAGCACCACCCTGAGCCATGTCCTGTCCAGCTCCACACAGGGCACAGGGGCCAAGGTGCTGCTGGTGGAAGGCACTCGCAGGTCTGCCCCCTGAGGGGGCTGAACCAACCCCCAAGCAGCCATCCCAGACCACTTCTCTGGAGAAGGCACTGACATGGGGAGGGCTTAGAAGTAAGCCCCTGGAGGAAGATTTCCTCGGGGGGGGAAAGCATTTTGTCACTGAGGCTCCTGACCAGGACAAGGCAGGAGCTGAGGAAAGATTCCAGAGTGTCACTACAGACCCTTGGGGCTCATTTGCTGCCCCTCACTCAGGTCACAGCATCTCAAGCTACCCCACAAGGAACCCAACAAAATCCCCTTGGAAGAATCCCATCCTCCTGGCAGGTACCCAGGGTGGGTTTGGAGGCCCTCCTGCAGCTTCTTGGCGAAAGGAGGCAGCTCCAGGGGGTCCCCAGTGATGTTCCTCAGCACTGGCCCAGTTCTCTTTAACACCTTCTCAGTGAGCTGGGGGAGAGGATGGAGGAACCCTCAGGCAGCCTGCAGATGATGCCAAGCTGGGTGGCAGTGCTGACCTGCTGGAGGGTCAGCAGGCTCTGCAGAGGGACCTGGCCAGGCTGCAGCCATGGCTGAGGTCAGAGGGGTGAGGTTCAACAAGGCCCAGGGCTGGGTGCTGCACTTGGGGCACAACAACCCCAGGAAGGCTCCAGGCTGGGGGCAGAGGGGCTGGAAAGTGCCCAGCAGAGAAGGCCCTGGGGGTGCTGGGTGACAGCAGCTGGAGAGGAGCTCAGGGGGTGCCCAGGTGGGCAAGAAGGGCAGCAGCAGCCTGGCCTGGAGCAGCAATGGTGTGGGCAGCAGGAGCAGGGCAGGGATGGTGCCCTTGGACTGGGCACTGGGGAGGCAACAGCTTGAGTGCTGGGTTCAGCTCTGGGACTCTCACCCCAAGAAGGTCATTGAGGAGCTGGAGCAGGGCCAGAGAAGGGCAACAAAGGTGGGGAAGGGTCTGGAGAAGAGGCCTGGGGAGGAGCAGCTGAGGGAGCTGGGGGTGTTCAGTGTGGAGGAGGCTGAGGGAGACCTCATTGCTCTCTGCAGCTCCCTGAGAGGAGGCTGGAGCCAGGTGGGGGCTGGGCTCTGCTCCTCACTCTCAGGTGAGAGAAGGAGAGGAAATGTCCTGAAATTGTGCCAGGGGAGGCTCAGGTTGGAGATGAGGAACAATTTCTGTGCTGCAGGAGTGGTCAGGGACTGTCCCAGGCTGCCCAGGGAGGTGGTGGAGTCCCCATGCCTGGAGGTGTTCCGGAACCCTGTGGCCATGGCACCTGGGGCCTGGGTTCAATGGCCATGGTGGGGTTGGGTTGCTGGTTGGACTGGATGATCTTGAAAGCCTTTTCCAACTCAAGCAGCTCTGTGGCCCTGTGGCACATCCCCAGACATCTCTTCTAGACACCCAGGGAGATGGCTCCACAGGCACCTCCGAGCCTGGGGGAGCTCTGCAGCTGGTGGCAGCTGGAGATCAAGCAGCACAGCTCTCCACCCTGCTCCTGGCCTCTCACCTGGGGCCTTTTGTGTTGGTTGCTGTTGGAGAGCAGGGGCAGTGTGGGCTTCCAGCATCCCCAAAGAGGATTGCTCTCAAGGAGGAAGGCAGCACAGGGCCTAAGAACAAGGACTGCTGCCAGCAGTGAGCAAGGCAGGGAGAGCTCTCTAGCTTCTCCTAAATGCCAAGCTGCATCTGCACCCCAGGACTTGGTCTTTCCCCCCGATCCTCCAGCTGGAGTGGGGAGGCTGAGCAGCTTCAGAGATGGTTTCTCTCAGCCTGGTTCTTCAGAGCAAGGTGACCCAAGCTGGAATTGCCCCTCCCCCAGGCCCAGCCCTTGGTGTGCTCCCCAAAAGCTGCTCAGAGAAATCCAGCTCTGAGCCAAACTCTTCCCACTGCCCTTCCTCGAGGCTTCTGCTCTTCTCCCACACACCACAGCTGGGGACAGGAAGAGCTCTAGAGCTGGTCTGCTGCTGTGAACAAGATGAGCACTAGGAAGAACACCATGGAGACCACTAAGAAGAGCACCAAGACCACCAAGGAGACCACCTGGAAGACCACTGAGTACAAAGATGAGCACCAAGGAGAGCACTAAGGAGACCTCCTAGAAGCCCACTAAGAGGACCATCAAGGAGACCACTAAGATGAGCACCAAGACCACCACCAAGGAGGTCACCAAGAAGAGCACCAAGGAGACCACCCATGCAACCAGCACCTTCCATCAGCAGCTGCCCAAAGTGCCCAGTTGGAAGGTCCCTCCTTGACTAGGAAGATCTAGAAGTGATCACAGCAGATGCACACCAGCAGACTCAAAGAGGTTTTGGGGGCTGCTGCTGTGAGGAGGAACAGAAGACAACATCCAAGCAGTGCTGCAGCTTCACAGGAGGACCCTCAGAAGCCCACAAGGATGAGGGGGCATGGGCCTGGAGCTGCAAGAGTGGCGATGGAGGCTGGAGAGGGTGAGGAGACACTGGAACAGGCTGCCCTGGCTGGATGAGGTCTTGAGCAACCTGGGCCATGGGAGGTGTCCCTGGCAGGGTGTTGGAGGTGGATGATCTTTGAGGTCCCTTCCAACCCAACCCACTCTGTGGTCCTATCCCACATCAGGTCCCTACCTCAGGACCTCCAGACTCGCTTTCACTCAACCCCAGCCTTGGGTGCTGCCACCAGCCCAGGCTGATCTGGCCCCTGAAGCAGACGTGGGAGTGCAGCTCCTCTGGGGAAGCTTTCCCAACGCTCAGGACTCCACTTCCATCTCCAGCTGTGTCCCCCAGCACTGCTGTCCCACCAGGAAGGGAAGCACACTTCAGCTCCCCCAGCTCCTCCAGCACCAAACCCCAGCAAGATCTGCCCCCAAAAAGCCACTCTGGGATGGCTCAGCTGGAGGGGAACCCCCAAATTTGCAACCACCCCAACCCACCCTCCTCGAACCGCTTGGGAAGTACTTGGTGACCCCCCTGCAGAACCACAGGGGGAGGACTCCACCACCTCTGCCTCAGCCAGGAGGCTCTAGCAGGGCTCAGCCCATGCTGAGTGAAGAGCAAGGGCCACAGCTAGAGCCAAGATGCATCTGCACCCCAGGACTCGGTCTTCCAACCCAATCCTTGTGATTCCACTCTCAAGACACAGCTGCTGCCTGCAAGAAGCTGCAGAGCAGCCAAGGGCTTCCATCAGTGGGAGCTGAATCACTTTACCCCATGGATGGGGGCAAGGATGGTGTGGGCAGAGCTGAGCAACTCACCAAGATGAATTCATTGGTAAATGTCTTGAGGAGCAACTCAAGCAGAGGTCCATCCACAGAGAACATTCAGCATAAATACTGAGAGGTTCTTGAGAGGTCTTGAGCCAAGTATTGGCCAATAAAAACTGAGGAGTCCTAGACTCAGAGCCCTAAAATGGGTTGGGTTGGAAGAGACATTAAAGGTCATCCAGTGCCATCCCCCTGCCTTGGGCAGGGACAACCCCCTCCAGCCCAGGCTGCTCAGGGCCTCATCCAGCCTGGCCTGGAACACCTCCAGGCAGGAGGCAGCCACAGCCTCCCTGGGCAGCCTGTGCCAGTGTCTCCCCAGCCTCACTGCCAACAATTTCTCCCTCATCTCCAGTCTCAGTCTCCCCTCTCCCAGCTCAAAGCCATTGTCCCTTGTCCTGGCACTCCCAGCCCTTGTCCAAAGTCCCTCCCCAGCTCTCCTGGAGCCCTTCAGGTACCCTTCAGCCCATGCTGAGTGAAGAGCAAGGCCACAGCCAGAGCTCAACCCAGAGCCAAGGCACCAGCAGCCATGTGGCTACACTGCAGCTGTGACCATGCCACCAGCTGCTTTCCAAACCAGCAAAGCCACCAACCCCCTGTGGGCCAACACAGGAGTGCCAAGAGTCCAAGGTGAGCCAAGGCCCAGGTTCACATCTGCTGGGGAGATGCTGACTGGACTCCAGCAGCAAATGTTTCCCCATGAGCACAGCTGGGCACTGGAATCGTTCCCCAAGGGCAGCAGTGGAGTCCCCTGCCTGGGACAGTTTGAGACTCAGCTTGGCAGGGGGCTGGGCTAGCTCAACTCCACTGTGACCTAGAAAGCTTGGACCAGATGACCCTTGGGGTCCCTTCCCACCTGGCATCCTGATGCACACCACAGTCCTCCCCCACCCCTGTGGCTGTCACTCAGCCACCTGCTCCACCACCTTCTGAGACTGCTCCAGCCCTTCAGAGCTGCTGGCCCCACACAGCACTCACACCACGAAGCCTCTGCTGGGAGGCCTCCAAGAAACACCACTGCCAGGGTGCTCTGGAGAACAGTCTGCTGAGGAGCAGCTGAAGGAGCTGGGGTTGCCCAACTGGCCAAGGGCAGCAGCAGCCTGGCCTGGAGCAGCAATGGTGTGGGCAGCAGGGCAGGGATTGTGCCCCTGGACTGGGCACTGGGGAGGCCACAGCTTGAGTGCTGGGTTCAGTCTGGGCCCTCACCCCAAGCAGGACATTGAGGAGCTGGAGCAGGGCCAGAGAAGGGCAACAAAGGTGGGGAAGGGTCTGGAGAACAGAGCTGGGGAGGAGCAGCTGAGGGAGCTGGGGGTGTTCAGTGTGGAGGAGGCTGAGGGAGACCTCATTGCTCTCTGCAGCTCCCTGACAGGAGGCTGGAGTCAGGTGGGGGTCGGACTCTGCTCCCCAGTCTCAGGTAATAGGAAATGTCCTGAAATTGTGCCAGGGGAGGGTTAGACTAGAGATGAGAAGCAATTTCTTTGGTGCCAGTGTGGTCAGGGACTGTCCCAGGCTGCCCAGGGAGGTGGTGGAGTCCCCATGCCTGGAGGTGTTCAGGAACCCTGTGGCCATGGCACCTGGGGCCACGGTTTGGTGGCCATGGTGGGGTTGGGCTGCTGGTTGGACTGGATGAGCTCAGAGGCCTCTTCCAACCCAACCCTTCCTCTGCTCCTATCCCTTGGTGCACACAGGAGGAGGACACCGAGAGATGAGACAAGTGGGACAGCTTTAGACCAAAAGCAGTGGACATTTATTCCTCATTTGTGCAAGAGTGTCAAGATGCATTTGAAGATGGGACGGGGGCCAGGGCCCCGTGGCCGGAGGGAGCCTGGGAGGCCACAGCCACTCTCCCTCCATCGATGGCTTTGATACAACTCTACTAGGAGGAGATAAAACTTTGCAGACTCACCTACAGTCACACCAACAATGCTGGCAATTACATGGAGGGGGGAGGTGGGGCAGGAGGGGCAGGAAGGAGGGAGGGGTTTACAAAGGAAAGGCTCCAACTAACAGCTGCCGCTGAGGGGCAAGTGAAGGTTTTTGTTCCAAAAAAAAAAGAAAGAAAGAAAGAAAGGAGAAAAAAACCCCAAGAACCCCAAAAAACCCAAAACTCCAGACACAAACAAGAACAATTTCCAACTGTATGAACATCTGCAGATGTTTAGTGCAAAGTAATTATGTAAAAAGCTACATTTGATGAAGGTTTGTGCTGATGTGGTTGCTTGGTTGCTTGCTTGGTAACCCTTTGCCATCCATGATTGCAGGTACAGGAGGTCTCAACTTACCTACAGGACACACAGGCAGCCTGTGGCAGACTGGGAGCAACACCTCTAGGCTCTGTCAAAAGTCACTTGGGAGTTTTAGCAAAGCTGCTGCTGTGGCTGAAGAGTCGAGAAAGGGCCTCCTGGCACCCCCAAGTGCAGGTCCTGAGCTCAGCTGAGCGCTCTCAGCTGGCCTCCGTCCCGTCCGGCTGCGCGACCTCGGCGTGACGCAGAGCCCGAGCGCTGCAGGGCTTCCAAAGGCAGGAGGAGGTTTCTAGAGAGGATCCACACCACCAGCTCTCAGGCTTGTGCCAAGCTTGCTCCTCACATTAAAAGCCCACTGAGACCAAAGCTGGATGGAATGACTGGAGGAAATCAGTTTATTACACAGATTAATCATTCTCCACCGTACAAGCTCCGGGGGGGGGGAGCGCTCAGCTCCTTACTATACACAAAGTTTGCTGTCAAATGGTTGGGTTGGGAGAGATTTATGTTCTGTTGCCTTTTTTTTTTTGTCACCCTTACATCCAGACCTAAGCAGTTTAAAAAAAAACCAAAACCAAAACTTAAGGAGGAAAAAAAAAACCCAAAACAGAAGAGCTATCAGCTAGGTATTGAGTGAGAAACCAGCTACAAACCAAGAGGATGGAGGGGAAGGGAGAGAGGTGAAACCAAAACCAGAACCCAAAATCAACCTCACTTGGATGCACCTAAGAGCTCCAAAACCCAGTGGAGATGGAGGGGGGGGGGGGGGGGAAGGGAGGAACTTGGTTTCCACTTCCACCTTAAACAACCACAGGATGTGGGCACACAGAATTGTTTGTCTGTTTTGCTTCCCTCTGGTTGCTCAGGACCTTTAAACCTAAAGGTGTTAGGTCCTTCAGAGTCAAATGGATACAGAGACAGCTGCAGGTTCTTCACCTTGCTCGCTCATAACTGTTATGAGTGTAAAAGGATTCCACTTCCAACCCTTCCACGACCAGATGGTGGCTCCCTGCACCTTCCCCCCCGGCACCACCGCTCGGCACCACCCCGGTCCCGCCCCCTGCCCGGCAACCCTCAATTTGGCTTCGCGGCAGGAATGCTTTTAGGCTCACAACGTTATGGCTGAAGCAGCAGCTTTGGACACACACACACAAAGAAGTTCTCTGCTAGGAGTCAATGCTGGTGGGGAGGGAGGGTAGAGGAGGTTGGGGGTCGTTGTTCCGAGTATGTACAACACGCAGCACTGCTGGGTCAGGTAAACAATGTGCACGGGGGAGGAGGAGGAGGCGTGGGCTCATAGAAAGCAGTCAAATGGAAATCAAAAGGACTTTCTCTCTCTCTCTCTCTCTCTTTCTCTCTCTCAGAGTTCCCCTATCTTTATTTGTAGAGGTTATCCCATAATTGCTGGCGTTACATGGCGTACTTCTGAGTCCATTCCCGAGCTATTCTGTTGTACCTGCACGGGGAAAGAGAGCAGCACACAGGTTACTCACTCAGCAGCAGCACACAGGTTACCACTCAGCAGCACACAGGTTACTCACTCAGCAGCACACAGATTACTCACTCAGCAGCACACAGGTTACTCACTCAGCAGCACACAGGTTACCCACTCAGCAGCAGCACACAGGTTACTCACTCAGCAGCAGCACACAGGTTACCCACTCAGCAGCAGCACACAGGTTACTCACTCAGCAGCACACAGGTTACCACTCAGCAGCAGCACACAGGTTACCACTCAGCAGCAGCACACAGGTTACCCACTCAGCAGCAGCACACAGGTTACTCACTCAGCAGCACACAGGTTACCACTCAGCAGCAGCACACAGGTTACCCACTCAGCAGCAGCACACAGGTTACCCACTCAGCAGCAGCACACAGGTTACCCACTCAGCAGCACACAGGTTACCCACTCAGCAGCAGCACACAGGTTACTCACTCAGCAGCACACAGGTTACTCACTCAGCAGCACACAGGTTACCACTCAGCAGCAGCACACAGGTTACCCACTCAGCAGCACACAGGTTACCCACTCAGCAGCAGCACACAGGTTACCACTCAGCAGCACACAGGTTACCCACTCAGCAGCAGCACACAGGTTACTCACTCAGCAGCACACAGGTTACTCACTCAGCAGCAGCACACAGGTTACCCACTCAGCAGCAGCACACAGGTTACCCACTCAGCAGCACACAGGTTACCACTCAGCAGCAGCACACAGGTTACTCACTCAGCAGCAGCACACAGGTTACTCACTCAGCAGCAGCACACAGGTTACTCACTCAGCAGCAGCACACAGGTTACCCACTCAGCAGCACACAGGTTACCCACTCAGCAGCAGCACACAGGTTACTCACTCAGCAGCAGCACACAGGTTACTCACTCAGCAGCACACAGGTTACCACTCAGCAGCAGCACACAGGTTACTCACTCAGCAGCAGCACACAGGTTACTCACTCAGCAGCAGCACACAGGTTACTCACTCAGCAGCAGCACACAGGTTACCCACTCAGCAGCACACAGGTTACCCACTCAGCAGCAGCACACAGGTTACTCACTCAGCAGCAGCACACAGGTTACTCACTCAGCAGCAGCACACAGGTTACTCACTCAGCAGCACACAGGTTACCACTCAGCAGCAGCACACAGGTTACTCACTCAGCAGCAGCACACAGGTTACTCACTCAGCAGCAGCACACAGGTTACTCACTCAGCAGCAGCACACAGGTTACCCACTCAGCAGCACACAGGTTACCCACTCAGCAGCAGCACACAGGTTACTCACTCAGCAGCAGCACACAGGTTACTCACTCAGCAGCAGCACACAGGTTACTCACTCAGCAGCACACAGGTTACCACTCAGCAGCAGCACACAGGTTACCCACTCAGCAGCAGCACACAGGTTACCCACTCAGCAGCACACAGGTTACTCACTCAGCAGCAGCACACAGGTTACTCACTCAGCAGCACACAGGTTACCCACTCAGCAGCACACAGGTTACTCACTCAGCAGCAGCACACAGGTTACCCACTCAGCAGCAGCAGCAGCACCACACAGGCTCCTCACTCAGCAGCAGCACCCAGGCTCCTCACTCAGCAGCAGCAGCACCCAGGCTCCTCACTCAGCAGCAGCAGCACCCAGGCTCCTCACTCAGCAGCAGCAGCAGCACCACACAGGCTCCTCACTCAGCAGCAGCAGCACACAGGCTCCTCACTCAGCAGCAGCAGCAGCACACAGGCTCCTCACTCAGCAGCAGCAGCAGCACCCAGGCTCCTCACTCAGCAGCAGCCCCCAGGCTCCTCACTCAGCAGCAGCAGCAGCACCACACAGGCTCCTCACTCAGCAGCAGCAGCAGCACCCAGGCTCCTCACTCAGCAGCAGCAGCAGCACCCAGGCTCCTCACTCAGCAGCAGCCCCCAGGCTCCTCACTCAGCAGCAGCAGCAGCACCCAGGCTCCTCACTCAGCAGCAGCAGCAGCAGCAGCACCCAGGCTCCTCACTCAACAGCAGCAGCAGCAGCACCCAGGCTCCTCACTCAGCAGCAGCAGCACCCAGGCTCCTCACTCAGCAGCAGCAGCACCCAGGCTCCTCACTCAGCAGCAGCAGCACCCAGGCTCCTCACTCAGCAGCAGCAGCACCACACAGGCTCCTCACTCAGCAGCAGCAGCACCCAGGCTCCTCACTCAGCAGCAGCACCACCCAGGCTCCTCACTCAGCAGCAGCAGCACCCAGGCTCCTCACTCAGCAGCAGCAGCAGCCCCCAGGCTCCTCACTCAGCAGCAGCAGCACCCAGGCTCCTCACTCAGCAGCAGCAGCAGCCCCCAGGCTCCTCACTCAGCAGCAGCAGCACCCAGGCTCCTCACTCAGCAGCAGCACCACCCAGGCTCCTCACTCAGCAGCAGCAGCAGCCCCCAGGCTCCTCACTCAGCAGCAGCAGCACCACCCAGGCTCCTCACTCAGCAGCAGCAGCACCCAGGCTCCTCACTCAGCAGCAGCAGCAGCACCCAGGCTCCTCACTCAGCAGCAGCAGCACCCAGGCTCCTCACTCAGCAGCAGCAGCAGCCCCCAGGCTCCTCACTCAGCAGCAGCAGCACCCAGGCTCCTCACTCAGCAGCAGCACCCCCCAGGCTCCTCACTCAACAGCAGCAGCAGCAGCACCCAGGCTCCTCACTCAACAGCAGCAGCAGCAGCACCCAGGCTCCTCACTCAGCAGCAGCAGCACCCAGGCTCCTCACTCAGCAGCAGCAGCAGCAGCACCCAGGCTCCTCACTCAGCAGCAGCAGCAGCACCCAGGCTCCTCACTCAACAGCAGCAGCACCCAGGCTCCTCACTCAGCAGCAGCAGCACCACCCAGGCTCCTCACTCAGCAGCAGCAGCAGCACCCAGGCTCCTCACTCAGCAGCAGCAGCACCCAGGCTCCTCACTCAGCAGCAGCAGCAGCACCCAGGCTCCTCACTCAGCAGCAGCAGCACCCAGGCTCCTCACTCAGCAGCAGCAGCAGCACCCAGGCTCCTCACTCAGCAGCAGCAGCAGCACCCAGGCTCCTCACTCAGCAGCAGCAGCACCCAGGCTCCTCACTCAGCAGCAGCAGCAGCACCCAGGCTCCTCACTCAGCAGCAGCAGCACCCAGGCTCCTCACTCAGCAGCAGCAGCAGCACCCAGGCTCCTCACTCAGCAGCAGCAGCAGCACCCAGGCTCCTCACTCAGCAGCAGCAGCAGCACCCAGGCTCCTCACTCAGCAGCAGCAGCAGCACCCAGGCTCCTCACTCAGCAGCAGCAGCAGCACCCAGGCTCCTCACTCAGCAGCAGCAGCAGCACCCAGGCTCCTCACTCAGCAGCAGCAGCACCCAGGCTCCTCACTCAGCAGCAGCAGCAGCACCAGGCTCCTCACTCAGCAGCAGCAGCAGCACCCAGGCTCCTCACTCAGCAGCAGCAGCAGCACCCAGGCTCCTCACTCAGCAGCAGCAGCAGCACCCAGGCTCCTCACTCAGCAGCAGCAGCAGCACCCAGGCTCCTCACTCAGCAGCAGCAGCACCCAGGCTCCTCACTCAGCAGCAGCAGCACCCAGGCTCCTCACTCAGCAGCAGCAGCACCCAGGCTCCTCACTCAGCAGCAGCAGCAGCACCCAGGCTCCTCACTCAGCAGCAGCAGCAGCACCCAGGCTCCTCACTCAGCAGCAGCAGCAGCACACAGGCTCCTCACTCAGCAGCAGCAGCAGCACCCAGGCTCCTCACTCAGCAGCAGCAGCACCCATGCTCCTCACTCAGCAGCAGCAGCAGCACCCAGGCTCCTCACTCAGCAGCAGCAGCAGCACCCAGGCTCCTCACTCAGCAGCAGCAGCACCCAGGCTCCTCACTCAGCAGCAGCAGCACCCAGGCTCCTCACTCAGCAGCAGCAGCACCCAGGCTCCTCACTCAGCAGCAGCAGCACCACACAGGCTCCTCACTCAGCAGCAACAGCAGCACCCAGGCTCCTCACTCAGCAGCAGCACCCAGGCTCCTCACTCAGCAGCAGCAGCACCCAGGCTCCTCACTCAGCAGCAGCAGCACCCAGGCTCCTCACTCAGCAGCAGCAGCAGCACCCAGGCTCCTCACTCAGCAGCAGCAGCACCCAGGCTCCTCACTCAGCAGCAGCACCACACAGGCTCCTCACTCAGCAGCAGCAGCACCCAGGCTCCTCACTCAGCAGCAGCAGCAGCACCCAGGCTCCTCACTCAGCAGCAGCAGCAGCACCCAGGCTCCTCACTCAGCAGCAGCAGCAGCACCCCGGCTCCTCCCTCAGCAGCAGCAGCAGCACCCAGGCTCCTCACTCAACAGCAGCAGCAGCACCCAGGCTCCTCACTCAGCAGCAGCAGCAGCACCCAGGCTCCTCACTCAGCAGCAGCAGCAGCAGCACCCAGGCTCCTCACTCAGCAGCAGCAGCAGCACCCAGGCTCCTCACTCAGCAGCAGCAGCACCCAGGCTCCTCACTCAGCAGCAGCAGCAGCACCCAGGCTCCTCACTCAGCAGCAGCAGCAGCACCCAGGCTCCTCACTCAGCAGCAGCAGCAGCACCCAGGCTCCTCACTCAGCAGCAGCAGCACCCAGGCTCCTCACTCAGCAGCAGCAGCAGCACCCAGGCTCCTCACTCAGCAGCAGCAGCAGCACCCAGGCTCCTCACTCAGCAGCAGCAGCACCCAGGCTCCTCACTCAGCAGCAGCAGCAGCACCCAGGCTCCTCACTCAGCAGCAGCAGCACCCAGGCTCCTCACTCAGCAGCAGCAGCACCCAGGCTCCTCACTCAGCAGCAGCAGCAGCACCCAGGCTCCTCACTCAGCAGCAGCAGCAGCACCCAGGCTCCTCACTCAGCAGCAGCAGCAGCACCCAGGCTCCTCACTCAGCAGCAGCAGCAGCCCCCAGGCTCCTCACTCAGCAGCAGCAGCAGCACCCAGGCTCCTCACTCAGCAGCAGCAGCACCCAGGCTCCTCACTCAGCAGCAGCAGCAGCACCCAGGCTCCTCACTCAGCAGCAGCAGCAGCACCCAGGCTCCTCACTCAGCAGCAAGCAGCACCCAGGCTCCTCACTCAGCAGCAGCAGCAGCACCCAGGCTCCTCACGCAGCAGCAGCAGCAGCACCCAGGCTCCTCACTCAGCAGCAGCAGCAGCACCCAGGCTCCTCACTCAGCAGCAGCAGCACCCAGGCTCCTCACTCAGCAGCAGCAGCACCTAGGCTCCTCACTCAGCAGCAGCACCACACAGGCTCCTCACTCAGCAGCAGCAGCACCCAGGCTCCTCACTCAGCAGCAGCAGCACCCAGGCTCCTCACTCAGCAGCAGCAGCAGCCCCCAGGCTCCTCACTCAGCAGCAGCAGCAGCACCCAGGCTCCTCACTCAGCAGCAGCAGCACCCAGGCTCCTCACTCAGCAGCAGCAGCACCCAGGCTCCTCACTCAGCAGCAGCAGCACCCAGGCTCCTCACTCAGCAGCAGCAGCACCAGGCTCTCACTCAGCAGCAGCAGCACCCAGGCTCCTCACTCAGCAGCAGCACCCAGGCTCTTCACTCAGCAGCAGCAGCAGCACCCAGGCTCCTCACTCAGCAGCAGCAGCACCCAGGCTCCTCACTCAGCAGCAGCAGCACCCAGGCTCCTCACTCAGCAGCAGCAGCACCCAGGCTCTTCACTCAGCAGCAGCAGCAGCACCCAGGCTCCTCACTCAGCAGCAGCAGCACCCAGGCTCCTCACTCAGCAGCAGCAGCACCCAGGCTCCTCACTCAGCAGCAGAAGCACCCAGGCTCCTCACTCAGCAGCAGCACCCAGGCTCCTCACTCAGCAGCAGCAGCAGCACCCAGGCTCCTCACTCAGCAGCAGCAGCACCCAGGCTCCTCACTCAGCAGCAGCAGCACCCAGGCTCCTCACTCAGCAGCAGCAGCAGCACCCAGGCTCCTCACTCAGCAGCAGCAGCACCCAGGCTCCTCACTCAGCAGCAGCAGCAGCACCCAGGCTCCTCACTCAGCAGCAGCAGCAGCAGCACCCAGGCTCCTCACTCAGCAGCAGCAGCACCCAGGCTCCTCACTCAGCAGCAGCACCCAGGCTCCTCACTCAGCAGCAGCACCACCCAGGCTCCTCACTCAGCAGCATCCAGGCTCCTCACTCAGCAGCAGCAGCACCCAGGCTCCTCACTCAGCAGCAGCAGCAGCACCCAGGCTCCTCACTCAGCAGCAGCACATAGGGGGATGAACAGGGCAGCACAGGGGGTCCTGAACAGCAGCACACAGGGTCCCATACAGGGGTTTACTGGGGCTGTGGCACCAGACAGGCTCCAGAGTGATGAAAGAGGTCCAGAGGAGCACCACAAAGATAATCAAAGGCTGGAGAACCTTCCCTATGGGCACAGGCTGGGAGAGTTTGGGCTGTTCAGTCTGGAGAAGAGAAGGCTGAAGGGAGACCTCAGAGCAGCCTGCCAGTACCTGAAGGGCTCCAGGAGAGCTGGGGAGGGACTTTGGACAAGGGCTGGGAGTGCCAGGACAAGGGACAATGGCTTTGAGCTGGGAGAGGGGAGACTGAGACTGGAGATGAGGAAGAAATTGTTGGCAGTGAGGCTGGGGAGACACTGGCACAGGCTGCCCAGGGAGGCTGTGGCTGCCTCCTGCCTGGAGGTGTTCCAGGCCAGGCTGGATGAGGCCTTGAGCAGCCTGGGCTGGTGGGAGGTGTCCCTGCCCAGGGCAGGGGCTGGCACTGGCTGAGCTCTGAGGTCCCTTCCAACCTACACCATGCTGTGGCTCCTGGCACCAGGGTGCAGCAGGGCAGCCAAGGTGCACTTTGGTGCCAAGCAGTGAGAGCAGGGGGCAGGGCTGAGCGGAGAGGTGGAGGTCACTCATCCAGGGGCGCTGCTCAGGGGAGAGGCTCCAGCACAGAGCTTTGCCACCTGTATTCCAATCTCCTTTTCCTCATTTCATCATTTCTGTGATTTGGTCAACTCATTCTCTTAAAATTATTTTTACACTTGAAGAAATTTCATTTTTTTTCCCCCTAATTATCTTTAAATTACTTATTCAAAAGTTGTCCCAAGTCTTAATTCTTTTTGCATTCTTTCAAGTGGCCTTTTGTAAACATTAGTTTTAAGTTAATGGATTTTGGGGGGGGGGGAAGATTTGCAGCACTTGTTGGGGGAAGGAGTTGCAGCATTTGGGGGGGAAGGATCTGCAGTATTTTGGGGGGAAGGAGTTGCAGCATTTTGGGGGAAGGATTTCAGTGGAATTTTAGAGTTCAAAAATTATTACAAACAGTTTCCAAAGGGACAAATCGTTAAGAGAATGCAAAAATAATCAGAATGTGTACCAAATTTGGGAAAAAGAAATTTAAAGACAATGGGGGAAAAATAAATCAATTGCTTTACAGGTTAAAAGAATTTTAACAATAAGCAAAATTCTCTAAGCCTCTGGGAAAAAAAGGGTCTAAAATGGCTCTGGAAAAAGGTCTAAAGTGGCTCTAAAAAGAAAATGATCTAAAATGGCCCTTAAAAAAATAAAAGGTCTAAAATGGTCCTTAAAATATAAAATGGCTCTAAAAAGGGGAAAAAAAGTCTAAAATGGCTCTAAAAGGGGAAAAAAGGTCTAAAATGGCTCTAAAAGGGGAAAAAGGGTCTAAAATGGCTCTAAAAGGGGAAAAAAGGTCTAAAATGGCTCTAAAAGGGGAAAAAAGGTCTAAAATGGCTCTAAGAGGGGAAAAAAGGTCTAAAATGGCTCTAAAAGGGGGGAAGAGGTCTAAAATGGCTCTAAAAGGTGGGAAAAGGTCTAAAATGGCTCTAAAAGGGGGGAAAAGGTCTAAAATGGCTCTAAAAGGGGAAAAAAGGTCTAAAATGGTTCTAAAAGGGGGAAAAAAGTCTAAAATGGCTCTAAGAGGGGGGAAAAGGTCTAAAATGGCTCTAAAAAGGGACAAAAGGTCTGAAATGCCTCCCAAAAAGGGTCTGAAATGCCTCCCAAAAAGGGTCTGAAAGGCCTCTTAAAGAAAGGTCTGAAAGGCCTCTCAAAAAGGGTCTAAAATGCCTCTTAAAGAAGGGTCTAAAAGGCCTCCCAAAAAGGGTCTGAAATGCCTCTTAAAGAAGGGTCTAAAATGCCTCCAAAAAGGTCTGAAATGCCTCCCAAAAAGGGTCTGAAATGCCTCTTAAAGAAAGATCTGAAAGGCCTCTCAAAAAGGGTCTAAAATGCCTCTTAAAGAAGGGTCTAAAAGGCCTCCCAAAAAGGGTCTGAAAGGCCTCTTAAAGAAAGGTCTGAAATGCCTCTCAAAAAGGGTCTGAAATGCCTCTCAAAAAGGGTCTGAAAGGCCTCTTAAAGAAAGGTCTGAAAGGCCTCTCAAAAAGGGTCTAAAATGCCTCCCAAAAGGGTCTGAAATGCCTCTCAAAAAGGGTCTGAAATGCCTCCCAATAAGGGTCTGAAAGGCCTCCCAAAAAGGGTCTGAAATGCCTCCCAAAAAGGGTCTGAAATGCCTCTCAAAAAGGGTCTGAAATGCCTCCCAAAAAGGGTCTGAAATGCCTCTTAAAGAAAGGTCTGAAAGGCCTCCCAAAAAGGGTCTGAAACGCCTCCCAAAAAGGGTCTGAAATGCCTCTTAAAGAAGGGTCTGAAATGCCTCTCAAAAAGGGTCTGAAATGCCTCCCAAAAAGGGTCTGAAATGCCTCTTAAAGAAAGGTCTGAAAGGCCTCCCAAAAAGGGTCTGAAATGCCTCCCAAAAAGGGTCTGAAATGCCTCCCAAAAAGGGTCTGAAATGCCTCTCAAAAAGGGTCTGAAATGCCTCCCAAAAAGGGTCTGAAATGCCTCTTAAAGAAAGGTCTGAAAGGCCTCCCAAAAAGGGTCTGAAATGCCTCCCAAAAAGGGTCTGAAATGCCTCCCCAAAAGAGTCTGAAAGGCCTCCCAAAAAGGGTCTGAAATGCCTCTTAAAGAAGGGTCTGAAAGGCCTCTCAAAAAGGGTCCAACACTCCTGTCAAAAAGGGTCCAAAATGGTTTGACAATCAAAATAAAGGCTCAGTTTTGTAACTGAAAGCTTCTCCTGGTCCATTTTCCCCTCAGTTCTTTTCCCTGGGATCCCTCAGCCTGCAGCTGGCTGTGGCACATCAGAAAGTGCAGGAAATGTGCAGCTGCAGCCGCCAGCTGCAAGAGCCTCAGTGGGAGCTCCTCGCTGGGGGCTCTCCTGGTGAGCTTTGGAGCTGGAGCAGGGCAGGGTTGGACACCAGGAGGAAGTTCTGCACAGTGAGGGTGGAGAGACACTGGAACAGGTTGTGGCTCCATCCCTGCAGGCACTCAAGGTCTGTGTCCCTGGGCAGCCTGCTCCAGTTGGAGGTGCCCCCAGGACTGCAGGGGGGTTGGACAAGGTGACTTTTGAGGTTCCCTTCCAAACCTGATGCACTCTGGGAAGCTCCCCCCATGGAACAAGCTCAAAACCTCTCCTGCAGCAGCAGGTATTTGGCAGCTTTGAGAGCAAATGGCAAGAGAAGGCAGAAGAGGGAAGTGAAAGCCCACGGCACCAAGAGTGCATGGGGTGGAAGGGACCCTCCAAGGTCAACCCCCCTGCAGGCAGCAGGGACACCTCCAGCCAGAGCAGGCTGCCCAGGGACACAGCAAGGCCAGTCTTGAATGTCTGCAAGGATGAGGCCTCAACCACATCCCTGGGCAACCATGGGAAAGAACCAACCAGTCCCACTTCCAGCAGGACCTTTGGGATCTGGGCCACCAAGCAGATGTCTGAGGGCAAACTGTCTGCTGGAAGTCTTCACCTCTGCCTGCCCCAACATGCATCCCCTGGGAACCAGCACTGCAGCTCTGAATTGTGGCTTTCTGGGGGGAAAAATGGATTCCTGTGTCCCTGCCACCCCAATCCTCCTCCTTCCTGAGGCACCAAGCCCAGCAGCTGGCATCTACCAACCCCTGCCAGGCTCCTTTCTGGCTGCAGGCTACATGTGGCTGTAGTGGTGACCCTCAGGACACCACCACTGGTCCCACATCAGGTTTGGATTTGGACTCTTGAAGGCACAAATTGCTCCTCTTCCTCAGCACCCAAACAGCCTCTGCAGCCAGAGGCACTGCTAGGGGCAAGCTCAGGCTGGGCAGAGCAGCAGTTGGTGTGGTTAAGAGAGCTGCTGCCACCTTCTGCCTGACCTGACAACAGGAGGCACCTTGGTCTTGTTCACTTCTGAGACACCTGCAGCCACAAGCTTCCTAGTGCTGTGCATCAGCTAAGCCCTGGGGCTGGAGTTTAGGTTGTGTGAAGGTCCAGGGGGAGGAGGAAGGGGGCAGCCCTGGCCTTCACAGCACTGCTCAGACAGCTCCAGAAGCTGCTCCTCAAGCAGGCAGAACAACCATGTCTGGGGAAATCAGTTCCCTTCCCAGCTGCTTCTGAGAGGAGCAGGGAGCTGCAGAAATGAACACTACAGCTCAGCCCTGGGAGGGAACAGTTTGCAGAAGGCATGAAGCTGTTGCTCTTTGGTGCCAGAGTCCTCCCTGCTGGTGCTGCTGGCTTCAGAGTGCTCCCAGACCACCTCTCCACCACCCTCCTGCCTTGTGCTGTCCAAGGAGCAGCCTTGGCTTGCAGAACCCTACCCTGGAGATGTTCTCCTGCCACAGCTCTCCCTCTGCTGGCTCAAAGGCACCAAAGCAGGCAGTGAAGGCCCTCCCAAGCCTGCTCACCACCTTCAGCTTCCAGCTCCACAGCCCCACATTCCCCTTGCCACTGAAGCAAGCCAGCCTCTAAATCAGCAGCTACAAGACCAGTGAAAGCCTTTTCCGTGCAGGACAAGGCCTCCAGAGCCTTCTGCCACCCAAACCCTCCCCCAGCAGGGTGGAGCTGGTACTGCAGCTCCCAGGGAGGGGAAAAAAGAAATCCCTCTGGGGGCCAGGGCTGAAGTGAAAAAAGGCAAAGCCAGGTTCTCAGGGTCCCCAGGAGTGGCTGCTTTCAGGTGCCCCTCGGCGCTTGAGGGGGGCTGCTGCCCTGCCCGGGCCCCGGGGCGGTGCCTGAGGGGGGCTGCTGCCCTGCCCGGGCCCCGGAGCAGTGCCTGAGGGGGGCTGCTGCCCTGCCCGGGCCCCGGGGCGGTGCCTGAGGGGGGCTGCTGCCCTGCCCGGGCCCCAGGGCAGCGCTTGAGGGGGGCTGCTGCCCTGCCCGGGCCCCGGGGCGGTGCCTGAGGGGGGCTGCTGCCCTGCCCGGGCCCCGGGGCGGTGCCTGAGGGGGGCTGCTGCCCTGCCCAGGCCCCGGAGCGGTGCCTGAGGGGGGCTGCTGCCCTGCCCGGGCCCCGGGGCGGTGCCTGAGGGGGGCTGCTGCCCTGCCCGGGCCCCGGGGCGGCGCCTGAGGGGGGCTGCTGCCCTGCCCGGGCCCCGGGGCGGCGCCTGAGGGGGGCTGCTGCCCTGCCCGGGCCCCGGGGCAGTGCCTGAGGGGGGCTGCTGCCCTGCCCGGGCCCCGGGGCGGTGCCTGAGGGGGGCTGCTGCCCTGCCCGGGCCCTGGGGCAGCGCTTGAGGGGGGCTGCTGCCCTGCCCAGGCCCCAGGGCAGCGCTTGAGGGGGGCTGCTGCCCTGCCCGGGCCCCAGGGCAGTGCCTGAGGGGGGCTGCTGCCCTGCCCGGGCCCCAGGGCAGTGCCTGAGGGGGGCTGCTGCCCTGCCCGGGCCCTGGGGCAGTGCCTGAGGGGGGCTGCTGCCCTGCCCAGGCCCCAGGGCAGCGCTTGAGGGGGGCTGCTGCCCTGCCTGGGCCCCGGGGCAGCTTCCATACTCACTTTTCTCTATCTGTTTTGTAGATCCGTGCAATCTCAGGCACTAGAGGATCATCTGGGTTGGGATCACACAACAGAGAACAGATGGACAAAAGTACTGGGGAGAGAGAAGACAGAAACTGGGTTAGAGCTTGCAGGGCAGCTGAAGACACCTGCCCAGCTCAGCCAGAATTAACCAGGTTGGAAAAGGCCTCTGAGATCACCAAGTCCAACCCAACACCATCTGATCAACTCAACCATGGCACCAAGTGCCTCAGCCAGGCTCTTTTTAAACACTTCCAGGGATGGGGACTCCACCACCTCTCTGGCTTCCCCCCCAGACAGCAGACCTGGCCCTGCTCTTCTGAAACACCAGGGAGCAGCAACCCACAGGCTTCAGCCAAGGGATTCTGGATGGAAGTCCTCCCTCTGAGCTCCACAGCTTTGCATGATCACAAGTTGTGGTCACACCTCCTAGATAAGGGCATCTGAGCACAGGCCCCAGGTAGGTGTTCTGTCAGAGCCATGGTGGGGTTGGAAGGGACTTCTGTGCATCATCCAGTCCATACCCCTCCTCCAGCAGGGCACCCACAGCAGCTTGCCCAGGGGCACAATGACCAGGAGGGGTTGGAAGCTGGATCCTGGGAATGAAGCATTTGGGAGCTGCCTGTAGCTGTCAGCACTGTCTGAATAGCTGCCCCCAGAGCTCCTCTTGTTGGCCTTGGACCACCTCTAACCACTCCATGACTGTTCCAGCATTGTCTTCAGTACCCCATGGAGAGCTCTGCAGAGCTGGCTGAGCTCAGCAGCTTCCCAGCTGGGACCCAGCTAGAAGATCTGCACCTGCTCCTCCTCTTTTGTTTCCTGTCCTGGATGCCAAGCCACAGAATCCCAGGACCCCAGCATGGAGGAGCTGGAAGAGATCTCTGGACATCATTCAGTCCAGTCCAACCCCTGCTCCAGCAGGGCACCCACAGCAGCTTGCCCAGAAGCACAATGGCCAAGGGGGGGTTGGAAGCTCTCCAGAGGAGGAGACTCCACAACCTCTCTGGGCAGCCTGCTCCAGGCCTCCAGCACCCTCACTCCGTAAGGTTACTCTTCCTGTTCAGATGGAACCTGCTGGGTTCCAGTTTGTGCCCTTTGCTCCTTGTCCTGTCCCTGGGCATCACTGAGCAGAGTCTGGCCCCAGCCTCTTGCCCCCCACAGGTCCTTTATCTCTTGCTGAGCCTTGCTCAGCTCCCCGCTGGGGATGCTCTTCTCCAGGCTCTCAGCCTCTGCTCCTCACAGAGATGTTCCAGGCCCCTCAGCAGCTCTGCAGCCATCATCCAGTGCAGACCACAAAAACAACTTCTTCAGTGGGCTCCTGACTGCTGTGGACCAGCCTGGACCAAAGTCTTCACAACTAAGGAGCTGCTCAAGCACAGGCTGCTGGTGGTGCTGCTGAAGGAGCCATGGGCATGGCTTCCCCATGGAGCAGGGCCACAAGGACACTCTTCTGGCAGAATGGAGCAGAGGAGGCTGAGGGAGACCTCATTGCCCTCTACAGCTCCCTGAGAGGAGGCTGAAGTGATGTGGGGGTTGGGCTCTGCTCCCTAGTATCAGGAGACAGGAGAAGAGGCAATGGCCTCCAGTTGCCCCAGGAGAGGTTTAGGTTGGACATCAGAAGAAACTCCTGCACTGAAAGGGTTCTCAAAGCCTGGCCCAGGCTGCCCAGGGAGGTGGTTGAATCCCCCTCCCTGAAGGTGTTTCCAAGTTGCTTCATAGAATCACAGAATGTTAGGGACTGGAAGGAACCTCTGGAGATTGAGTCCAAGCCCCCTGCCACAGCAGGGTTGCCCCAGGGAGGTCTCACAGGAACACATCCAGGTGGGTCTCCAGAGAAGGAGACTCCACAGCCTCTCTGGGCAGCCTGCTCCAGGGCTCCAGCACCCTCACACCAGAGAAGTTTTCCCTCATGTTGAGGTGGAACCTCCTGGCTTCCAGTTTGTGTCCATTGCCCCTTGTCCAGGACACCAGTGAGAAGAGCCTGGCCCCTCCTTGACACCCACCCCTCAGACAGTTATAGTCCTTGGTCAGGTCCCTCACAGCCTTCCCTTCTCCAGGCTAAACAGCCCTGGGGCTCTCATCCTTTCCTCCTCACACAGCTGCTCCCCAGCAGTAATTTACTCAGAGGCCTCTCAGGAGCTTGATCACTGCTTGATCAATTTTTGCTGCTCTGGGGGGCAGCCAGCAGGGCTAGGGAGGGTCTCCTCCCACTCTGCTCCACCCTGGGGAGGCCACACCTGCAAAACTATGGCCAGTCCTGGGCCCCCCAGTTCAAAGAGGGATAGGGAACTGCTGGAGAGTCAGAGCCTATGAGGATGCTGAAGGGACTGGAACAGCTGTGGTGCTGAGGGCCATGGCTCAGCCCCAGCTTTGGCAGAGTGAGAGAATGGTTGGACTGGATGCTCTTTAAGGACCTTTCCAACTGACCTAATTCTCTGCTCACTTCACATTTAAGGATGCTCCAGCAGCACACTCTGAGGTGAGAGGTCTCCCAGTGCACCCTAGCACAACTCTGACCCAGGCTTCTACTGCCAAAGCCTCCTTGTACAGAGCACTCAACACTCCAAACTTCCAGGAGCTCCTTTCTCCATGCTTAACCCCTGCCTGATCCACCTCCTCTGCTCAGCAGGCTCCCCTGCTGTGCTCCTGCAGCAGCAAGAGCAGTTCCAGCTCCACACAGAGCTCGGCCTCACCATGGGGCTCACACAGAAGCTGCATGGTGGAGTTTCTCCTGCTAGGAAGCTGCTCAGTCACTGGACAGGAGCTCAGCTCCTCACAGCTCCTTCCAGCACTAGCAGCATGGAGAGCAACTAAACCCTCACCTGTCTCCTGGGGCATCAAACCAACCCAGGAGGCTCAAAGTTCCCAGAACCTGGAGACACTTGTAGGAGACACGAGCCTCCAGCTGCAGGAGGGGGCAATAAGCTCCAGAGCCAGGAGAGAGACAACTTCCCTGGAAGGTCAGCAGAAGGAGGAAGCCCAAGGTGCCCAGCAACTCACCCATGAGCATTAGCTGCTCTTGTTGGCAGGGATGAGCCCGCAGCCAAGTGCAGCTGTGACACCCTTGGGTGGCCAGAGCACAGAGCTACAGCTGGCAGTGGCTTCAAGAGCCAAAAGCAGCTCTGTGGGAGCCACAAGGCTTCACTTCTGCACACAGTGTGGTGATGCTCAAGTCCCAGAGGCCAAGTGAGCTTCTGGAGAGGCTCAAGAGGCCAGAGAAGCAGTGAAGAACTATTCAGGGAAGGAGCTAGGACTCCCAAAGCTGCACCTGATGGCCTCTGCCTACCAGCATTAGGAAGGCAAGCAGCAGTTCTGCTGCCCCATCACCCTGACAGGGACCAAGCTCACCAGGGGAGAGGCTGCCCATGTGGGAGTCCAACACAGGACAGGCAAGGCAAAGACCTCCCAAAGGAGCTGATGACCTCCATTTTCCTCATGCAGAAGTCATCTTCCAAATCACAGAGTGGCTTGGAAGAGACTTTCAAGGCCACCCAGTGCCAACTCCCTGCCATGGGCAGGGACACCTCCCACCAGCCCAGGCTGCTCAAGGCCTCATCCAGCCTGGCCTTCAACCCCTTCAGGCAGGAGGCAGCCACAGCCTCCCTGGGCAGCCTGTGCCAGTGTCTCCCCAGCCTCACTGCCAACAATTTCTTCCTCCTCTCCAGTCTCAGTCTCCCCTCTCCCAGCTCAGAGCCATTGTCCCTCATCCTGGCACTCCCAGCCCTTGTCCAAAGTCCCTCCCCAGCTCTCCTGGAGCCCTTCAGGTACTGGCAGGCTGCTCTGAGGTCTCCCTGGAGCCTTCTCTTCTCCAGGCTGAACTCTCCCAGCCTGTTCCCACAGGACAGGCTCTCCAGGCCTCTGACCATCTTTGTGGCCTCCTAGTTTCTGGCCTTCTCCTCTTTCTCCAGCAGTTCCAGGGGCACTCTCTGCACAGCTCTGCTGTAGTCAGCTGCTTACAGATTTACACCCCAACAGCTGGCCCCCACCCACAGCAGCTCCCCAGGAAAGCTGCCCTACAAACACCAACTCTGCTCTGGAAGCACTTCCTGCTGAAGTGCTATTTTCACTTCCAGTCACCCTGACCCAGCAGTTGCACCTGCCAGGACCACAGCCAGGCTTTGCTAGAGAGCTGAACTAGAGGCATGGAACAGTGTGGCTTGGAAGGGACCTCCAAAGCTCACCCAGTCCAACCCCCTGCACTCAGCAGGGACATCCTCCACCAGAGCAGGTTGCCCAGAGCCCTGTCCAGCCTCACCTGGAGTATCTCCAGGGATGAGTTCCCAACAACCTCCCTGGGCAACCTGCTGCAGTGTTCCAGCAGCCTCCTGGTGCAGAACTTGTTCCCAACACAGCTCCCAAATCACCTGCAGCACAGTTCTAACCTGACTGAAAACAAAACTGCCCACACCAAAGGGTTTCCTGTTGCCCTTGGAGGGTTTATTTGGCTGTCCAAGATGGAAATACATCTTCTAAGCATCAGGTCTTGCTGCTTAAGTGCAGCTCTGCTCCCTGCTGAGGCACCCTGGGGGATCTGAGGGAAGTGTTTCTAAGATGTTTTTTTGATGCCTGTAATTTTGCCTCCTGCCTGGAGGTGTTCCAGGCCAGGCTGGATGAGGCCTTGAGCAACCTGGGCTGGTGGGAGGTGTCCCTGCCCATGGCAGGGGGCTGGAGCTGGATGAGCTTTAAGGTCCCTTCCAACCCAACCCATTCCCTGGGTCCATGAGTTGGTATCCAGGGGTGAAACAGGAGGGGTCCTGAAGCCTCAGCAGGAGCCTGTCCCTGGGAGCCAAGGGGCTGCCACCACCCTGGGGACAGGAGCTTGCTCCCAGCAGGGCCAACCCCTCCTGTGGGACAGGGTTTGGTCTGCCCAGGTGTGGGTCCCAGCCCCATCCTCTCCCAGGGCTCTCTCACCCCACACATAGGGCTCCTGCTGCCTGCTGCCTGCCCTGGGTGGTGGAACAGCTCCTGGAAGGGAACAGCCTGACCCTGCTGCTGCTCTGGGTGACACTGCCAGGTATCACTGCATGGGGACACCACTCAGGGCTGTCCCCTCCCTGAGCTTCCCCCCACTCCCTCCCCCTGCCTGGCACTTGGTCCCTGGCCACTGCCTGAGGACATCCACAGGCACTGGAAGCCAGGCACTGGAAGCCAGGCACTGGCCTTGAGCAGCCTGGGCTGGGGGGAGCTGTCCCTGCCCAGGGCAGGGGGCTGGAACTGGCTGAGCTTGAAGGTCCCTTCCAACCCAACCCATGCTGTGAAGTGATGAACCCCAGGGAACTCAGACAGGATTCTGCCCCTGTGCTTTGTGCCATGGCAGGGAGGTTTGTGCCCTGCTCTGAACTCCTCTGCAGTGGGTGAGCAGTGGTCAGCACCACAGGGACCCCTCCTCAAGGGGAGCAGCTTGCAGAGGAGCTCAGCCCCACAATGGCCTCACTGCCCCTTGGCTGCCTCCAGCTGCATCCTCCTGAGGAGCACAAGGAGGCAGATGTTAGAAGCACACAGCAGCTGGGCTGCAAGCTTCCTCTTCAGATGTATTTTGGGAGCGACGAAAGCTGACAGCCACTCCCTGATGCCCTCAGCCAGCCTCTTCAATCCCTGCCCTACCTTTTTCCAGCTGTCCCAGTTCCAGCCCAGCTCCCAGCATCTTCCCAGCGCTGCCTGCCCACCCCCCACTGCCCACAGGGACATTTTCCTCTCGAAGCCAGAGAAGATCTCATCACCCTCTCCAGCTGCACCAGTCTGACCAGTTACACAGCAACCCAATCCCAGCACACCTGAGGCCAGCCCCGGCTGCTGCCTCAGTGCTTAGACAGCAGCCAGTGCTGCACAGAGCAGCAGTGAGGAGAGCTGCCTCACCCTGGCACCATGCCCCAGCCCGTCCACCTGAGCAGAGACTCCAGCACCCTGCCCTGAGCCAGCTTCTGCCAAGAGACACATCCAGGCACTGCTCTGCCCTTCCAGCTGCCTCCACAGATGGGGGAGCCTAAGCTGGGCAGGGCAGGCAGCACCCGCGGGGAGCCCGGGCCGGGCAGGGCTGGCAGCACCTGCGGGGAGCCAGGGCAGGGCAGGCAGCACCCGCGGGGAGCCCGGGCAGGGCAGGGCTGGCAGCACCCGCGGGGAGCCCGGGCCGGGCAGCGCTGGCAGCACCCGCGGGGAGCCCGGGCAGGGCAGGGCAGGGCTGGCAGCACCCGCGGGGAGCCCGGGCAGGGCAGGGCTGGCAGCACCCGCGGGGAGCCCGGGCCGGGCAGGGCTGGCAGCACCCGCGGGGAGCCCGGGCAGGGCAGGGCTGGCAGCACCTGCGGGGAGCCCGGGCAGGGCAGGGCAGGGCTGGCAGCACCCGCGGGGAGCCCGGGCAGGGCAGGGCAGGGCTGGCAGCACCCGCGGGGAGCCCGGGCAGGGCAGGGCTGGCAGCACCCGCGGGGAGCCCGGGCCGGGCAGGGCAGCACCCGCGGGGAGCCCGGGCAGGGCTGGGCAGGGAGCACCCGCGGGGAGCCCGGGCAGGGCAGGGCAGGGCAGGGCAGGGCAGGGCAGGGCTGGCAGCACCCGCGGGGAGCCCGGGCAGGGCCGGGCAGGGAGCACCCGCGGGGAGCCCGGGCCGGGCAGGGCTGGCAGCACCCGCGGGGAGCCCGGGCAGGGCAGGGCTGGCAGCACCTGCGGGGAGCCCGGGCAGGGCAGGGCAGGGCAGGCAGCACCCGCGGGGAGCCCGGGCAGGGCAGGGCAGGGCTGGCAGCACCCGCGGGGAGCCCGGGCAGGGCAGGGCAGGGCTGGCAGCACCCGCGGGGAGCCCGGGCCGGGCAGGGCTGGCAGCACCCGCGGGGAGCCCGGGCAGGGCAGGGCTGGCAGCACCTGCGGGGAGCCCGGGCAGGGCAGGGCAGGGCTGGCAGCACCCGCGGGGAGCCCGGGCAGGGCAGGGCAGGGCTGGCAGCACCCGCGGGGAGCCCGGGCAGGGCAGGGCTGGCAGCACCCGCGGGGAGCCCGGGCAGGGCAGGGCAGGGCAGGCAGCACCCGCGGGGAGCCCGGGCAGGGCAGGGCAGGGCAGGGCAGGGCAGGGCTGGCAGCACCCGCGGGGAGCCCGGGCAGGGCAGGGCAGGCAGCACCCGCGGGGAGCCCGGGCAGGGCCGGGCAGGGAGCACCCGCGGGGAGCCCGGGCCGGGCAGGGCTGGCAGCACCCGCGGGGAGCCCGGGCAGGGCAGGGCTGGCAGCACCCGCGGGGAGCCCGGGCAGGGCAGGGCAGGGCAGGCAGCACCCGCGGGGAGCCTGGGCAGGGCAGGGCTGGCAGCACCCGCGGGGAGCCCGGGCAGGGCAGGGCTGGCAGCACCCGCGGGGAGCCCGGGCAGGGCAGGGCAGGGCTGGCAGCACCCGCGGGGAGCCCGGGCAGGGCAGGGCAGGGCTGGCAGCACCCGCGGGGAGCCCGGGCAGGGCAGGGCTGGCAGCACCCGCGGGGAGCCCGGGCAGGGCAGGGCAGGGCAGGCAGCACCCGCGGGGAGCCCGGGCAGGGCAGGGCAGGGCTGGCAGCACCCGCGGGGAGCCTGGGCAGGGCTGGGCAGGGCAGGCAGCACCCGCGGGGAGCCCGGGCAGGGCAGGCAGCACCCGCGGGGAGCCCGGGCAGGGCAGGGCTGGCAGCACCCGCGGGGAGCCCGGGCAGGGCAGGCAGCACCCGCGGGGAGCCAGGACAGGGCAGGGCTGGCAGCACCCGCGGGGAGCCCGGGCAGGGCTGGCAGCACCCGCGGGGAGCCCGGGCAGGGCAGGGCAGGGCAGGCAGCACCTGCGGGGAGCCCGGGCCGGGCCGGGCAGGGCTGGCAGCACCCGCGGGGAGCCAGGGCAGGGCAGGGCTGGCAGCACCCGCGGGGAGCCAGGGCAGGGCAGGGCTGGCAGCACCCGCGGGGAGCCCGGGCAGGGCAGGGCAGGGCAGGCAGCACCCGCGGGGAGCCCGGGCAGGGCAGGGCAGGGCTGGCAGCACCCGCGGGGAGCCCGGGCAGGGCAGGGCTGGCAGCACCCGCGGGGAGCCCGGGCAGGGCAGGGCTGGCAGCACCCGCGGGGAGCCCGGGCAGGGCAGGGCAGGGCTGGCAGCACCCGCGGGGAGCCCGGGCAGGGCTGGCAGCACCCGCGGGGAGCCCGGGCTGGGCAGGCAGCACCCGCGGGGAGCCCGGGCAGGGCAGGGCAGGGCTGGCAGCACCCGCGGGGAGCCTGAGCCGGGCAGGGCAGGCAGCACCCGCGGGGAGCCCGGGCAGGGCAGGGCTGGCAGCACCCGCGGGGAGCCCGGGCAGGGCAGGGCAGGCAGCACCCGCGGGGAGCCCGGGCAGGGCAGGGCTGGCAGCACCCGCGGGGAGCCCGGGCAGGGCAGGGCAGGGCTGGCAGCACCCGCGGGGAGCCCGGGCAGGGCAGGGCAGGCAGCACCCGCGGGGAGCCCGGGCAGGGCAGGGCTGGCAGCACCCGCGGGGAGCCCGGGCAGGGCAGGGCAGGGCTGGCAGCACCCGCGGGGAGCCCGGGCAGGGCTGGCAGCACCCGCGGGGAGCCCGGGCAGGGCAGGCAGCACCCGCGGGGAGCCCGGGCCAGGCAGGGCAGGGCTGGCAGCACCCGCGGGGAGCCCGGGCCAGGCAGGGCAGGCAGCACCCGCGGGGAGCCCGGGCCAGGCAGGGCAGGGCTGGCAGCACCCGCGGGGAGCCTGAGCCGGGCAGGGCAGGCAGCACCCGCGGGGAGCCCGGGCAGGGCAGGCAGCACCCGCGGGGAGCCCGGGCAGGGCAGGCAGCACCCGCGGGGAGCCCGGGCAGGGCAGGGCAGGGAGCACCCGCGGGGAGCCCGGGCAGGGCAGGGCTGGCAGCACCCGCGGGGAGCCCGGGCAGGGCAGGGCAGGCAGCACCCGCGGGGAGCCCGGGCAGGGCAGGGCAGGCAGCACCCGCGGGGAGCCCGGGCTGGGCAGGGCTGGCAGCACCCGCGGGGAGCCCGGGCAGGGCAGGCAGCACCCGCGGGGAGCCCGGGCAGGGCAGGGCTGGCAGCACCCGCGGGGAGCCCGGGCTGAGGCCTCTCTGGGGCAGGGCAGGGCAGGGCAGGGGGGGCCCAGCCCCGGGCTGAGGCCTCTCTGGGGCAGGGCAGGGCAGGGCAGGGCAGGGGGGTCCCAGCCCCGGGCTGAGGCCTCTCTGGGGCAGGGCAGGGCAGGGTGGCCCAGCCCCGGGCTGAGGCTGGGCAGGGGGGTCCCAGCCCCAGGCTGAGGCCTTTCTGGGGCAGGGCAGGGCAAGGTGAGGCAGGGAGCTGCTGGGGCAGTGGGGGCTCACAGGCTCCTCTGGGCAGAGCTGAGCTGCCTCTCTCGGCAGCAGCCTGCAGGCACGCAGCCAGCTGAGCAGCCCCAGCAGGGGGAGGCAGGGGCAGCAGGCAGGCAGGCAGGCAGGCAGGCAGGCAGCAGCTGAGCAGCCCCAGTGCTGAGCAGTGGCTGGGGGGCAGGGCAGGAGCAGCAGGGCAGGTACCTTTTGAAATAGTTAGTGCTGGGGACCACTGTGACCGTAGGATGTCCAGACAAATGCTGCCGTTACTGTTGATGTTTGGGTGATAGATTCTCGTTGTAAATGCAACCTGCAGGAGGAAGCAGCAGGTCAGGGGAGGGCTCCCAGGGGGCCACAGCAGGCAGGCCAGGCAGGGGGGGGGAGGGGGGGCTGCCGGGTGCCGCTCACCTTGGGCGGTTTGAAGGGGTAATCTGTCGGGAAGTGAATCGTCAGGAAGAAGACTCCACCTTGGTAGGGACTGTCGTTCTGTCAGGGAGAGAGAGAAGCGTGGCCAGGGTCAGCACAGCAGCACTGGGGCACCACCAGCACCACCAGCCAGCCTCTCAATACTTACTGGTCCCATTATTGTGGCTTGCCAATGGAACACTGCAAGAGAGAAAAGATTCACTTCAGTGGGCAGAAGCTCAAGGCAAGGGCCTGCTGTCAACAGAGGGCCACACAGTGCTTTGGGCTGGAAGGCACTTTCAAGACCATCTGGTTCCCCCCCTGGACTGGGGGGAGTGGGGGGTTAAAAGGTGGGGGAGTGCAAAGACTTAAGTTAAAAGAACCTTGCGACCCAACCCATGCTGTGATCCCATGGTGCTGCAGGATCCTCTTGGATCTGGTGCTGCAGGGAGGGCAATGATCAGCCCCTGGACTGGGGGGACTGAGGGGTTTAAAAAGTGGGAGGGACTGCAAAGACTTGGTGGAAAGAACCAAATGCTAAAGCAGACTCCTGGGATTGGTTTCCTCCCCCTTTAGCCTCCTGTGGCATCAGCAGGTGGGTGGGCAGGAGGTCACCCCACAGCCCTGGGGCAGGCTCAGGCCCCTCTCCACCTCCTGGGGGTTGAAAAGGGCAAAGAAAGTTCCCCTTTTGGGGGCAACTCCCAGGTGAGCCAAGGCAGCATCTCACAGCTACCTAACTGCTGACACAGCTCCTGCAGCAGAACCTGGCACACCCCATGCCCTGCACCTGCTTCTCACCTTCCCATGGTGGCATCTCAGCACTCCCCAGGAGCAGGGAGCAGCCACATTTGTGTCATGGAATCACAGCATGGTTGGCATGGAAGGGACCTCAAAGCTCAGCCAGCTCCAGCCCCCTGCCCTGGGCAGGGACACCTCCCACCAGCCCAGGCTGCTCAACCCAGCACAGACCCAAAGGCTGCAGGGAAGCAAGGGGGTAAAAGCAGTGAAGGCCTCATCCAACCTGGCCCTCAGCACCTCCAGGGAGCAACCTTGGTTATTCCTTACTAAGGAGTGAGGTCTCCAGCCCCTTCTGACTGAAGATGGAAGGCTCAATCCCCACACTCAGCTTCTCCTGAGCCAGCCCAAGCTGCTCAGCTGATGTTCACAGCAACATGCTCAGCAGGGCTGCAGGACCCTTCCCTGACACCCAGAAGTTCAGAAAGGCCTCAGCACAAAAGAGCTCCACATGATCAAAGACTTGGGAGAAGTGTCCAAGCTTCTCCTTCCTGACAAGCTGCACAGTGCCTGCAGTGGGCTCATGGATCCATCCCTGAGCTCCAGGGGGCAGGGCAAGGACTGCTGTGTCCAGAGCTCCCCTTTGGCCTCTCCTCCATGAAGCACAACCCTGGTTTGGGAGCTGCAGGCAGAGCTCAGAAGGTGCTAGAACAGGACCAAGGGGCACAGAGGTTCAGAGAATGGTTTGGGTTGGAAGGGACCTTGAAGAGCATCCAGCTGCAACTCCTCTGCCATGGGCAGGGACACCTCCCACCAGCCCAGGTTGCTGGAGGCCTCGTCCAGCCTGGCCTGGAACACCAAGGTGCCATTACAGCTGCTGGCATGGGGGGAGGCAAAGGGAGCCTGGCACTCCCCTGGCAGGCAGCTTCTGGCTCCAGAGCCCACCCTGAGCAGTTGTGTCTGATGTTTGCCTTCTCCCACTCATCAGGAGCATCCCTCTTGCCATGACCTTCCAAAGGGATCAGGGTGCAGCCTTGCCATGGCATCAACCTCCTCCCTCAGCATCCTCCAGCTCATCCCCCTGCACCTATGGACTTGTGCAGCTGTGTCCCAAGGCACAGAATGGGTTGGAAGGGACCTTCAAGATTATCCAGTGCCAACCCCTCTGCCATGGGCAGGGACACCTCCCACCAGCCCAGGTCACTGCAGGTCTCCTCCAACCCAGCCCAGACCCAAAGGCTGCAGGGAAGCAAGGCAAGGGCTTAAAAGGAGCAAAGCTCTCCATGCTCCACACTCTGGGGGTGCCACACTTGTGCCCTGCAAAAACTCCCAGGGCAGTAACCACCCAGCCCCAGCCAACCTGGCAACCCCAAGTGAGACCTCCAGACACTGCTTCCCTGTGCAGCACCTGAGCCAGAGGCTGCTGGAACACTGCAGCTGCTGCCCAGGGAGGTAGCTGGGGCCTCAGCACTGGAGATACTCAAGGTGAGGCTCAAGGAGGCTCTGGGCAACCTGCTCTGGTGGAGGATGTCCCTGCTGAGTGCAGGGGGTTGGACTGGGTGAGCTTTGGAGGTCCCTTCCAGCCCAGAGCATAGCTCACACCTCAGGGAGGATCTCTCCTACACAAAGCAAATGGAGAGGAGGCCCAAGCTTGGAATACCTGGACAGAGGTAACCTAAGCACCACCCTGACTCAATCTTTAAGCTCAGCCTCCACAGAGGCCTCAAGGGCTCAGAAGCAAGCCTGGAGGGAGCGCCAGGAGGAGCCTGCTCGACCCTGGGCAGCGGGAAGCGGCAGGGCAGAGCTTGGGTGCAGGGGACACAAATGAGCTCTCCCAGCTCTGCATCTGCCCCACAGGACAGCTTCACCTGCTGGGAGAAGGCTCATGGAGAGCCAGCAGCACACCAGGACAGCAGTCAGAGCTGGCAGCCTGCAGGGGGGCTGCTGGGGGGTTCCCAGGGTGCCTGCACTCCCCCCCCAGCCCGTGCTGAGCACAGCAGCCCCACAGCTCTGCTGGGGCAGCACCAGGAGCCTCCCCCTGCAGGGCAGCACTGCCAGCTGCAGACCCCAGCTGCTGCAGGGTCCCTCTGGAAGGCAAGCTGCAGGAGGACAGTCACAGAGAGCATCAGGTTGGAAGGGACCCCCAAAGGGCACCCTGTCCAACCCCCCTGCAGGCAGCAGGAACACCTCCAAGCAGAGCAGGCTGCCCAGGGACACATCCAGGCTGATCCTGAATGTCTGCAGGGATGGAGCCTCAACCCCCAACCTGGGCAGCCTGTTCCAGTGTCTCCCCACCCTCCCTGTGCAGAACTCCCTCCTGATGGCCAACCTAACTCTGCCCTGAGAGGAGCAGCAGGTTTGTCACAGAGGCTGCTGTGGCCTTCTGAGCATCAGTGTGGAGGCAGGAAGCCAAGGCTCAGGTGTTCAGTCCTAGTGCTCACCCACATTGCAAGGGCTAAGGATCCCTGTGAGTGCTCTGCAGCACAGCACTGGAGCAAGCTTGGCCTTCACAGCAGAAGGAGCAGCTCACCTGAAGCCCAGCAAGCAGAAAGGAAAGCACCCTGCCAGTGAAGCTCAACACCTCACAACACAGCAGGGCAGGCTGGCAGCTGCTCTTCCCTCCCCCTCCTAGCCCAGACCACAGGGAAGTGCCTGCAGAGGCCAAGCCCTGCATCCTCCCAGCAGCCAGGGCAGGTCTGATGAGCTCCAGCTAGATCTGTGACACACACAGCTCACTTCAGGTGACTCCTGACTCTCAAACCAGCCACTCACAAAGCTCCTGACCAGGTCAGGGGGTGCTGGGCACAGGGACATGGTCAGGAGTGAACTGAGCCACTGCACAGCACCCTAGAAGCAGCCTTGAGCCATCCAGTCCCAAGCACGCTCCCAAAACTAAGGCCAGAGGCAGGTGGAGAAGGGCTGAACCCCCACTAGCAGGGGACACAAACCCCTGTCCCTGGCAGCTCCTCCCTTCCCAGAGCTGAGGAGCTCCAGGGACAGGGGGGAAGGGCTGGAAGCTGAAGGAGAGCAGGTTTGGGCTGGATCTGAGGAAAAACTTCTACAGCATGGAGGTGGTGAGGCTCTGGAGCAGGCTGTGGCTGCCCCCTCCCCAAAGGTGTTCCAGGCCAGGCTGGATGAAGCCCTCAGCAGCCTGGGCTGGTGGGAGGTGTCCCTGCCCATGGCTGGGGGTTGGAGTAGATGACCTCTGGGACCCACAGTGAGGTCAAGAGGCACCCTAGAAGCTTCCCAGGGGTGTTACACAGCCCCTCCTGCACAGCAGAGCTGCTGCAGCTCAGTGTAAGCATATTCATAGGATCAGGGAATGGGAGGGGTGGGAAGGGACCTCCAGAGCTCATCCAGTCCAAGCCCCCTGCCAAAGCAGCATCACCCAGGGCAGGGCACACAGGAACACATCCAGGCAGGATTTGAAAGCCTCCAGAGGAGGCTCCACAACCTCCCTGGGCAGCCTCACACCAAAGAAGTTTCTCCTCATGTTGAGGTGAGGCTTGTGCCCATTGCCCCTTGCCCTGTCACTGGGCACCACCAAAAGGAGCCTGGCACCTTCATCCTGACCCCCACCCCTCAGATACTGGTAGACATTGATCACATCCCCTCTCAGCCTTCTCCTCTCCACACTAGACAGCCCCAGGGCTCAGCCTTGCTTCACAGCAGAGATGTTCTTCCTGTCCCTTCATCATCCTCACAGCCTCCACTGGGCTCTCTCCAGCAGGTCTCTGTCTCTCTGGAGCTGGGGAGCCCAGAGCTGGACACAGGATTGCAGCTGTGGTCTCAGCAGGGCAGAGCAGAGGGGCAGCAGAACCTCCCCAGCCCTGCTGGCCACACTTCTCTTGCTGCAGCCCAGGTCCCCACTGGCTCTCTTGGCCACCAGGGCACTTTGCTGTCTCATGCAGAACTTGCTGCCCCCCAGCACTCCCAGGTCCTTCTCCATGGAGCTGCTCTCCAGCAGGACAACCCCCAGCCCGTACTGGTGCCTCCTCTCAGGCATCTCCTTTGCTGCCAAGGCCTTCAGTACCTTCCACAGGTCCCTGGATTCACCCCAGAGCCCACCAGAAAGCTGCACAGGTCCATGTCCAAGTGCTGTCCTACTGCAGACACTGCAGACCTTGCTCCTCTCACTCACCCCCAGGAGCTGAGTGCTGCTGGCACAGGCAGCTCCCCAGCAGTCCTGCTCCACAGGGAGGAGACTCCCCAGGCTGCAAAGCTCAGAGGCCTCCCACAAAGCCTGCAGGAGTGGCCAGTGCTGGGCTCCCTGGGATGAGGACAGGCTGGAGAGGGCACAGCAAAGGGCTGCAGGGATGCTGAGGGACCTGGAACATCCCTGATGAGGAGGGACTGAGGGACAATGGGGCTGTTTGGCCTGGAGAGGAGCAGCCTGTGGGGGGAATCTCATCAATGCTGATCAATACAAGGCTGGGTGGCAGGAGGATGGGGGCAGGCTCTGTTCAGTGGTGCCCAGTGCCAGCCCAAGGGGCAGTGAGCACAGGCTGGACCATCAGAAGTTCATCTGAACATGAGGAGGAACTTCTGGCTCACTGGAGACATCCCAGAGGACTGGAAGCTGGCCAACGTGGTGCCCATCCACAAGAAGGGCCGGTTGGATGAGCCAGGGAATTCCAGGCCTGTCAGCCTGACCTCAGTGCCAGGCAAGATTATGGAACAGGTCATCCTGAGTGCAATCACACAGCACTTAGAGGATGGCCAAGGGATCAGGCCCAGCCAGCATGGGTTTAGGAAGGGCAGGTCCTGCCTGACCAACCTGATCTCCTTCTATGATCAGGTGACTGCCTGGTGGATGTGGGGCAGGCTGTGGATGTAGTCTGCCTGGACTCCAGCAAGGCCTTTGACACCGTCCCCCACAGCAAACTCCTGGCCAAGCTGTCAGCCCATGGCTTGGATGGGAGCACACTGCGATGGGTTAGGAACTGGCTGGAGGGCCGAGCCCAGAGAGTGGTGGTGAATGGTGCCACATCCAGCTGGCAGCCAGGCACCAGTGGTGTGCCCCAGGGATCAGTGCTGGGCCCCATGCTCTTTAACATCTTTATTGATGATCTGGATGAGGGCATTGAGTCCATCATCAGTAAATTTGCTGATGACACCAAGCTGGGGGCAGGAGTTGATCTGCTGGAGGGTAGAGAGGCTCTGCAGAGGGACCTGGACAGGCTGGGCAGATGGGCAGAGTCCAACGGCATGAGATTTAACACATCCAAGTGCCAGGTTCTGCACATTGGCCACAACAACCCCATGCAGAGCTACAGGCTGGGGTCAGAGTGGCTGGAGAGCAGTCAGGTGGAGAGGGACCTGGGGGTGCTGGTTGATGGTAGGCTGAACATGAGCCTGCAGTGTGCCCAGGCAGCCAGGAGGGCCAATGGCATCCTGGCCTGCATCAGGAACAGTGTGGCCAGCAGGATCAGGGAGGTCATTCTGCCCCTGTACACTGCACTGGTTAGGCCACACCTCGAGTACTGTGTCCAGTTCTGGGCCCCTCAGTTTAGGAAGGAGGTTGACTTGCTGGAACGAGTCCAGAGAAGGGCAACAAAGCTGGGGAGGGGTTTGGAACACAGCCCTGTGAGGAGAGGCTGAGGGAGCTGGGGTTGCTTAGCCTGGAGAAGAGGAGACTCAGGGGTGACCTTATTACTCTCTACAACTACCTGAAGGGAGGTTGTAGACAGACAGATGTTGGTCTCTTCTCCCAGGCAGTCAGTACCAGAACAAGAGGACACAGTCTCAGGCTGCGCCAGGGGAGGTTCAGGCTGGATGTTAGAAAAAAGTTCTATACAGAAAGAGTGATTGCCCATTGGAATGGGCTGCCTGGGGAGGTGGTGGGGTCACCATCACTGGAGGTTTTCAGGAGAAGACTTGATGGGGTGCTTGGTGCCATGGGTTAGTTGTTTGGGTGGTGTTGGATTGGTTGATGGGTTGGACGTGATGATCTTGAAGGTCTCTTCCAACCTGGTTTATTCTATGGATTCTATGTATTCTGTAATTGAAGGGTGCTGGAGCCCTGGAGCAGGCTGCCCACAGAGGTGATGGAGTCTCCATCTCTGGAGAGATTCCAGACCCCCCTGGATGTGTTCCTGTGTGACCCTCCCTAGGTGCCCCTGCCTGGGCAGGGGGTTGGCCTGGATGACCTCCAGAGGTCCCTTCCAGCCCCTGCCCTGCTGTGATGTTATGAATTCCTGATTTTCATTTTGTTTTCTGGCCCTAAACAAAACAAAACAAAGTTTCCCCTCCTGACTTCTTAGCTTTCCCAGTACCAGCCCTAAGCAGAGCCTTAAATGTGGAGGGGAACAAACTGATGGAGACACACACAGCTCAGGGGGGAAGGAAGTGGGGGAGAGAGCTGCAGCAACCTGAGAATGGCAGAAGGAAAGGAACAGAGAGAAACTTGGAGCAGGCTGTTGAGGAGGTGCTGGAGACACTGAACCCTTGGGGTTGGAAGAAGGCCTTTGGGGAAAGGATTAAAGCCCAGCAGCACCCCTGGAGGTGCTCAGAGGTGTGGATGTGGTGCTGAGGGACGTGGCTCAGCAGCAGGGCTGCCATGGGGAGCTCCAGGGGACTGCTTGGAATTGATGAGCTGCAAGGTCTCTCCCAGCCTCAGCAGCTGCAGGACTCTGTGCTCTGCCCATGCTGGGCTCAGGCCCAGCCAACATGGATTTAGGAGGGGAAGGTCCTGCCTCTCCAGCCTGATCTCCCTCTATGCCCAGGTGACTGCCTGGTGGATGTGGGGAGGCCTGTAGATGTGGTCTGCCTGGACTGCAGCAAGGCCTTTGACACCATCCCCCACAGCAAACTGCTGGCTAAGCTGTCAGCCCCTGGCTTGGACAGCAGCACTCTGAGCTGGGTTAGGAACTGGCTGGAGGTTGAGCCCAGAGAGTGGTGGTGAATGGTGCCACAGCCAGCTGGCAGCCAGGCACCAGTGGTGTGCCCCAAGGATCAGCACTGGGCCCCATCCTCTTTAACATCTTCATTGATGATCTGGATGAGGGGGTTGAGTCAGTCATCAGCAAGTTTGCAGATGACACCAAGTTGGGAGCAGATGTTGGTCAGTTAGAGGTTAGAAAGGCTCTGCAGAGGGACCTCAACCTGCTGGACAGATGGGCAGAGGCCAAGGGGATGGCATTTAACAAGTCCAAGTGCCAGGGGCTGCACTTTGGCCATGGCAACCCCAGGCAGAGCTACAGGCTGGGGTCAGAGTGGCTGAGAGCTGCCAAACAGAGAGGGACCTGGGGGTGCTGATTGACAGCTGCCTAAACATGAGCCAGCAGTGTGCCCAGGTGGCCAAGAAGGCCAATGGCATCCTGGCCTGTATTAGGAATAGTGTGGCCAGCAGGAGCAGGGAGGTCATTGTGCCCCTGGACTCTGCACTGGTTAGGCCACACCTTGAGTCCTGTGTCCAGTTCTGGGCCCCTCAGGTTAGGAAGGACATTGAGACACTTGAAGGTGTCCAGAGAAGGGCAACAAGGCTGGGGAGAGGCCTTGAGCACAGCCCTGTGAGGAGAGGCTGAGGGAGCTGGGGTTGTTTAGCCTGGAGAAGAGGAGGCTCAGGGGTGACCTCATTGCCCTCTACAACTACCTGAAAGGTGATTGTAGACAGGAAGGGGTTGGTCTCTTCTCCCAGGCAACCAGCACCAGAACAAGAGGACACAGTCTCAGGCTGTGCCAGGGGAGGTTTAGGCTGGAGGTGAGGAGAAAGTTCTTCACTGAGAGAATTGTTAGCCATTGGGATGTGCTGCCCAGGGAGGTGGTGGAGTCACCGTCCCTGGAGGTGTTCAAGAGGAGATTGGATGTGGCACTTGGTGCCATGGTCTAGTCGTGGGGTCTGTGGAGACAGCTTGGACTCGATCTTTGAGTCACAGTCTCACAGTATAACTAAGGTTGGAAGAGACCCCAAGGATCATCAAGTCCAACCTGTCCCAACAGACCTCACAACTAGATCATGGCACCAAGTGCCACGTCCAATCTCCCCTTGAACACCTCCAGGGACGGCGACTCCACCACCTCCCTGGGCAGCACATCCCAATGACGAACGACTCGCTCGGTGAAGAACTTTCTCCTCACCTCCAGCCTAAACCTCCCCTGGCACAGCTTGAGACTGTGTCCCCTTGTTCTGGTGCTGGTTGCCTGGGAGAAGAGACCAACCCCCTCCTGTCTACAATTACCTTTCAGGTAGTTGTAGAGGGCAATGAGTCTCTTCCAACCTTGGTGATACTGTGACACTGGGCCTTGGCCTCAACCTCTGCTCAGCAGCACCAACCCCTGGGACACCTCAGCTGCCTCTGCAGGGGCAGATGGGGAAGCTGCAACTGAGCTGAAGGGAGCACCCAGCTCAGCACTACAGGGTGCACCTCAGCCTCCTGCCCAGGCAAGGGCACAAAGTGAGAGAGGATCTGCTGCCCACCAGAGGATGCCAGACAGCAAAGTGGATGGCAGCACCTTAAAGACTGTTTTCCTTCCTGCTGGCACACGGCTCCTCAGCATGCAGAAGGACAACTGCAAACCACACACCACTGAGCACCTGGGCACAGGATGCCCAACTGAGGTGCAGGACAAAGAGAGCAGCAAAAGGCCTTGGGGGTGCTGGGGGGGGAGAAGCTGGGCAGGAGCCAGCAATGGGCACTGGCAGCACAGAAGGCCAGGGGCAGCCTGGGCTGCAGCCAAAGCAGTGTGGCCAGAGCTGGAGAGAGGGATCCTGCCCCTCTGCTCTGCTCTGGGAGACCTCACCTGCAGGGCTGTGAACAGCTGTGGGAACTCCAACACAAGAGAGACCTGGGGCTGATGGAGAGGAAGCCACAGAGGTGATGAGAGGGCTGCAGAACCTCTGCTATGGGCACAGGCTGGGAGAGTTGGGGCTGTTCAGCCTGGAGAAGAGAAGGCTCCAGGGAGACCTCAGAGCAGCCTGCCAGTACCTGAAGGGCTCCAGGAGAGCTGGGGAGGGACTTTGGACAAGGGCTGGGAGTGCCAGGATGAGGGACAATGGCTTTGAGCTGGGGGAGGGGAGGATGAGACTGGAGAGGAGGAAGAAATTCATGGCAGTGAGGGTGGGGAGACACTGGCACAGGCTGCCCAGGGAGGTGGCTGAGGCCCCATCCCTGCAACCATTCAAAATCAGCCTGGATGTGTCCCTGGACAGTCTGCTCTGGTTGGAGAGGTCTCTGCTGCCTGCACAAGATGACCTTTGATGTCCCTTCCAACCCAGTGCAGCCTGTGCATCACCCAAGGCTATCCTGCAGGTGGAAGGCTGCAGAGCCAACAGACAGGGGAGGAGTTTCCAACCTAGCAGCACCATGGGGATCCCACCTGCAGTCCCTGTCTCAGACCTCAGCAGCTGTGTCCAAATCAAGCCCCAAGTCCCTCACAGCAGGGCTTGGACATTCTGCTGAGAGAGAGCCACAAGGAGGATGCCAAACTGAGGGAGGCCCTGCCTGGAAGTTAAGAGTCACAGCATGGTTGGGTTGGAAGGGACCTCAAAGCTCAGCCAGCCCCAAGCCCCTGCCATGGGCAGGGACGCCTCCCACCAGCCCAGGCTGCTCAGGGCCTCATCCAGCCTGGCCTGGAACAGCTCCAGGCAGGAGGCAGCCACAGCCTCCCTGGGCAGCAGCCAAACCCATTCCTCAGTTCTCATCTCTGGTGAGCTGAGCAGTCCCACAGCCCAGGACAGACCAAGGCCTGCTCCCAGGGGTCCTACAGAGCTCCATCCACCACAGGAACTCTTCAAACCTCTGAGCCAGAAACTCATCACAGGAGCATCTGCTTGGGAGAGACCTTTCAGGCTGAGTCCAACCCTTCCCCCAGCACTGCCAGGCACCACCAAACCATGGCCCTCAGCACCACAGCTGCACAGCTCTGGGGATGGAGAATTCACCCCTGCCCTGGGCAGCCTGGGCCAGGCCTTGCCAACCCTTCTGGGGATGAGATTGTTCCTCATGGCCAACCTAACCCTGCCCTGGGGCAACTTGACAAAATTCCCTCCCATGCTATCACTTAGTATTAGGGAGCAGAGCCCAAGCCCCACCAGGCTGCAGCCTCCCCTCAGGGAGCTGCAGAGAGCAATGAGGTCTCCCTCAGCCTCCTCCAGATTAAACCACCCCTCAGCTGCTCCTCCCCAGCCCTCTTCTCCAGACCCTTCCCCAGCTCTGTTGCCCTTCTCTGGCCCTGCTCCAGCTCCTCAATGTCCTTCTTGGAGTGAGAGGCCCAGAGCTGAACCCAGCACTCAAGCTGTGGCCTCCCCAGTGCCCAGTCCAGGGGCACCATCCCTGCCCTGCTCCTGCTGCCCACACCACTGCTGCTCCAGGCCAGGCTGCTGCTGCCCTTCTTGCCCACCTGGGCACCCCCTGAGCTCCTCTCCAGCTGCTGTCACCCAGCACCCCCAGGACCTTCTCTGCTGGGCACTTTCCAGCCCCTCTGCCCCCAGCCTGGAGCCTTCCTGGGGTTGTTGTGCCCCAAGTGCAGCACCCAGCCCTGGGCCTTGCTGGCCCCAAACCCAACATCACTTCCCAATCCCTGCTGTCATTTACCATCTCCTTCTCTTCCAGCTCACATTTTAGCCTCTGTCCCCAGAGACCACCTGGAGCCTTCCTAAGCTGCAGGTTTCCCCCCTCCTGGGTCATGCAGTTCACTCTCACCTCACTGCACTGCCAACTGGGCTCAGGAGCAGGCTGGAGGACTTCCTGTGCCTACACAGCAAGATGGAGTGGAGGGGCCAGAGGAGCTCAGACAGCTGCTCCCAGTTGCCTGCTGCTTTGGGCCCCAGAGCTGCTGCAGCTGGGTAACCTCAAGCCCTGTGGGTGGCAGAGCTGCTGCCCCTCAGGATGTGCTCCTGGCAGCGACACACAGGAGGGGAGCAGGAGGCACAGTGTGGGGGCAGAAGGTTGAGGCTGGGGTGTTGAGCAGCCTGGGCAGAAGAGAAGGGTTCTGCTTGCTGGGGAGCTGGCCATCCCCTCCCAGAAGGAAAGGGGAAGCTGGAGGGCAGTGGTGGGGGGCTGCAGGGCTCATACTTACTGTCATCACCAACAGGCCCTGCTGAACACTGTGCTGGAGGGTCACGAGCCAGGTCATTCAACTCCTGCAAGACACAAACACCTCAGGGTCAGTCCAGCCCCAGCCCCTGTGCTGGGAACAAGCTGCTGCTGGCAGCTCCTGGGGCTCAGGCCTGCTCCCAGGGCTGCCTTTCCTGAAGCCCCAGCCATGGGAACACCCCAGGGCGAGTGGCCAGGCCACCAGCAAGCCGAGCTGCAGCTTGGAGGCAGGGCTGGAGCCACAGCAACCTCCTTGGCTCCCGAGGGCTCTCAGGTCTCCCTTCAGGGCTGGAGGACCTCAAGGCCCCCACCCAGCACAGAGCTGTCTCATGGTCCACCCTCCCCAGGGCAGAGCTAAGATGGCTCTCAGCAGCAGCCCCCAGGCTGCCCCAGCTGCACTCAGCCAGGTCACCCCCTCCAGCCTGCAGGACACAAACCCTCCAGACCCTGGGGCTGGGCTGCCTCCAGATGCTTGCAGCAGTGAGTGCCTGGAGGAGGACACCAGGCCCTCTGCTCCTCCAGACCTGCCAGGCCACCAGGGGAGACCCTCCCCTTCCAAGGGGTCCTGTCAGGCATTTTCCCCTGAGGGAATCCTAGGATAAATCTGACAATCCCAGCAGGGAGGGGTTGGAAGAGGCCTCTGGCAAGCCCCTGCTCCAGCAGGGCACCCACAGCAGCTTGCCCAGGGGCACAGTGCCCAGGGTGGGGGTTGGAAGCTCTCCACACAAGGAGACTCCACAACCTCCCTGGGCAGCCTGCTCCAGGCCTCCAGCACCCTCACACCAAACAACTTTCTCCTCCTGGGTGCCAGTTTGTGTCCCTTGGCCTGTCCCTGGGCACCACTGAGCAGAGTCTGCCCCCAGCCTCTTGCCCCTGCCCAGTTCCTTTAGCTCTTGCTGAGCCTTGCTCAGCTCCCCTCTGGGGCTGCTCCTCTCCAGGCTCTCAGCCTCTGCTCCTCACAGAGCTGCCCCAGGCCCCTCAGCAGCTCTGCAGCCTCCCACTGGACTCTGCTCAGCAGTTCCCTGTCTCTTGAGCCAGGGAGCCCAGAACTGGACACAAGGCTCCAGCTGCAGCTCCACTGGGGCAGAGTCAATGAAGAGGAGAAGCCCTGAGCTGCTGCTGGCCACACTGCTGAGTCTCAGCTGCTCTGCTTGAGGGAGGGCAGTCAGAACCTCCCTGAACCACACACCAAGCTTCAGCCTGCAGCAGAATCCCCTCCCAGATCAGAACCAGCCCCCACTGGCCCCAGGCACTCTCCCCAGCCCCATGCTCAGGGAGTGAGCTCCAGTGGGAAGAGCAAGGCAAACTCCCAGGTCCAGCCCTGCCTGCTCCCTTCCTGCCCTGGCACTGCCCTGCTGTGGGCACACAGAGGCTTCAGGGCCAGTGATGAGGACAAGGTGGCTGCAGGGGTGGAAAGGAGCTTCTGCTGAGGGGTCTGGGGGTATATACAGGCAGGCTCCTGAAGAGATCACCTCAGGAGTTCCAGCTTCTGCTTCCCAAGAGCTGGGAGGCCACCAGGGGCCAAACCTCCTCCTGCTACCTCACAAGGATGCAGCCTACCACCAAACACCAACCTCAGGATGCTCTCCTCAGCAGGCACAAAGCCTCCCACAGCCTGAGCACTGTGCCAGGCAGAGCCCCTCTGCTTCCACTCTTAGCTGCTCCCAACTTCTGAAAGCCTCCTGACCTGGCAGCAGCCCAGGGCAGCTTTACTGGGGGCTCCTGCTGAGCTTCCTGCAGGCTGCTCCTTGCTCCCATGCCTCGTGGGTCAGCATGGGCTTGGACAGGAGCAGCTGCTGAGCAACACCTCCAGACATCCTGGCAAGCAGGAAAAGCCCTTCAGAGCTGTCAGGATGCACTCAGCCAAGCCAGGAATCCCTCCTCACCTCCTGGCTGGGCTACAGGCATCAGCTGCATGAAGATCAGGCCCCTGCTCTCCCTCCCCACCAGCACACTTCCAGCACAGCACATGTGTTGAGCAGCACCCTGAGCAGCAGCAGCAGGCAGCTCCAGCCAAAGAGGTGCACTGAGATGGCAGAGAGTGAGACCTGCTTAGACCCCAGAGAGCCTCTAAGAACGAGTTCAACCCTCACCCAGGCACTGCCAGGGCACCACTGAGCCATGGCCCTCAGCCCCACAGCTCCATGGCTCTGAAGCCCCTGCAGGGATGGGGACTGCCCTGGGCAGCCTGGGCCAGGTCCTCACAACTCTTTTGGGGAAGAAATTGTTCCTCATGGCCAACCTAAACCTGCCCTGGGGCAACCTGACAACATTTCCCCTCACACTATCACCAGGGAGCAGAGCCCAGCCCCCACCTGGCTCCAGCCTCCTCTCAGGGAGCTGCAGAGAGCAATGAGGTCTCCCTCAGCCTCTTCTTCTCCACACTGAACACCCCCAGCTCCCTCAGTTGCTCCTCCCCAGCTCTGTTCCCCAGACCCTTCCCCAGCTCTGTTGCCCTTCTCTGGACCTGCTCCAGCTCCTCAATGTCCTTCTTGCAGTGAGAGGCCCAGAACTGAACCCAGCACTCAAGCTGTGGCCTCCCCAGTGCCCAGTCCAGGGGCACCATCCCTGCCCTGCTCCTGCTGCCCACACCATTGCTGCTCCAGGCCAGGCTGCTGCTGCCCTTCTTGCCCACCTGGGCACCCCCTGAGCTCCTCTCCAGCTGCTGTCACCCAGCACCCCCAGGGCCTTCTCTGCTGGGCACTTTCCAGCCCCTCTGCCCCCAGCCTGGAGCCTTCCTGGGGTTGTTGTGCCCCAAGTGCAGCACCCAGCCCTGGGCCTTGTAGAACCTCACCCCTCTGACCTCAGCCATGGCTGCAGCCTGGCCAGGTCCCTCTGCAGAGCCTCCTGACCCTCCAGCAGGTCAGCACTGCCTGCAGACTGACCAAGGGCAGGGAGCTGAGGAGAGTCTGAGCACCACTGAGCAGCCTGCACTGTGCCCTGCTCAGCAGCCAGCCCACAGACAGCTGGTGCCACCAGCACAGCAGGGGGACACAGCCACCTGCAGCTCCAGGGGCACCCAAGGGCCACACAACTGCCTCTGGTCAGCCTGGTCACGGCTGCAGAGGGTCTCCAGAGCCCAGGTGAGCAGAGCAGGCAGGAAGGGCCAGGAGCAGAGCCTCTCTCTGAAGGTGCCTGCCCAACACCAGCAGGAAAGGCAATGTCATGAGGCAGGGCTCAGAAGCCTCAACAGCTGCTGAGAGGAAACAAACCCCACCTGAAGTCCTCCTCAGCACTCCCCATCAGCTCAGAAGGAACACCACTGCTCCCACCCATGCTCTCCATGCATGACCACAGCCTCCTCTGGGCTGGACTCAAGAACCTCAGCTGCACACAGGCTGCAGCTCCAGCCCCCTCAGCCAGTGAGGAGAACAGAGAGGTGCAGAGCTGCCCTGACTCAGCCCAGGCCCTGCTGCTCAGGAGCACCTCTGCACCCAACAGGATCCCACCACAGCCCTGCCAGGGGGGGGGGAGAAGCTTCCCAGCAGGTGAGGGACACCACAAAGCTCAGCTGGCAGCAGGCAGGTCTCTCCCCAGCACTCTCTGCCATCTCCATTTGCAGCTGGAAGGAGCACTGTGGGCTCCTGAAGCTCTGTCCAGCACCTCCCTGGAAGGAAAACTCCCCCTGCATGCTCCCAGCCCTCACCACAGCTCTGCAGCTCTCACCAGACACAGCTCCACAGAAAGGCTGGAAGGGACCTCAAAGCTCAGCCAGCTCCAGCCCCCTGCCCTGGGCAGGGACACCTCCCACCAGCCCAGGCTGCTCAGGGCCTCATCCAGCCTGGCCTGCAACACCTCCAGGCAGGAGGCAGCCACAGCCTCCCTGGGCAACCTGTGCCAGAGTCTCCCCAGCCTCACTGCCAACAATTCCTCCCTCCTCTCCAGTCTCAATCTCCCCTCTCCCAGCTCAAGGCCACTGTCCCTCATCCTGGCACTCCCAGCCCTTGTCAGAGGTCCTTCCCCAGCTCTCCTGGAGCCCTTCAGGTACTGGAAGGCTGAAGGACTGCTGTCCTGCTCCCTGACTGCAGAGAGTGAAGGCTCACAGATTCCAGTCCCCTGCAAACAGCCACATGTGAGCTCCTGCTGCCTGGAGAAACCCAGCAGCTCCTCTCAAGTCAAGTCCCTGCAAAACCAAACCTGCCAGCTCCTGCAGGACACCAGCTGGGACAGCAGTCAGGAAGGAGAACCTCCCCAGGACCCCTCTGACCACAGCCAGCAGCTGCAGGAGCCCCCAGCCAGCTCTGCACACTGGAGAGGCTGAGGCAGGAGTGGATCTCTCCTGGCAGGCTGCTCCCTTCAGGGTGCCCACAGCAGTGAGGCTTCCACCCCTCCCTGGCAAGGGAAGCAGAGCCAAGGTCCAGAAGAGGACAGGCTCCAGCTACAGCTGTGGTTACCCAGGTGCAGAGGGGACCCAGTGATGAGCCCCCAGGTCACTCTGCCTTCTGAGGACCCCCTGGCAGCTCCTGGGCACTGCCAGCACAACCCCAGAGCCAGCTGTGGTCACAGCTGCCAGATGTTGCTGAGGGAGACCGAGAAGCTGCTGGGTGGACTCAGCAGAAGTGCCCCTGGGGGTCTCATGAGGGTGGGACTCCAGAGGGGCTGGTTTCCCCAGCCAGCCACCACCAGCAGGGCTAGCAGAGCCAGGCTGCAAGGCAGCTGCTGCCCTGGGAGGAGCTGCTGGGCCGTGGGCAAGGCTGATCTGAAACCAAAACCTGAAGGGAGGCCTTAGCTGCTTACCATTTGAGGCAGCTGCTGCTCCTGCAGCTCAACCCAGGTGGCTGTGCTTTAGGAAGCTGGAAGGGAGAGCTGAGGCAGCCCTCAGCTGAAGGCTGAGTCACACAGCTCCCAGGAGGCCACCCCACCAGGACCTGCCTCCAGCTGCAAAGCCAACCCAGAGCTCCAGGCTCCTGCCAGCCTCCCTGCAGCACAACCCTCCTGGGGGGTGCCCCCCCATGCAGACTGTGCCAGAGCCAGCAGCATTCACCAGCTCCTCAGCAATCAGACAGGGAAGGGTGGCACAAAGCAGAGCCAGCCTCAAGGTGCCCTGCCCCAGGGCCAGGCTGAAGGAAACCACCCCAGCCCCCCCAACAGGAGGGCTCCAAAAGCAGATTTGTGGCCATCAGCTCCCAGCCCAACCAGCCCCTGGGTGGGTGGCTGAAGGAAGGGGTGGGGGGAGCATGCTGACAGCCCAGACCCTCCCCCTGGGGCTTCCCAAGTCCCACCCACAGAGTGCATGGGGCTGGGAGGGAGGCTCACAGGGCACCATCCACCCCTGCAGGCAGCAGGGCCACCCCCAGCTAGAGGAGGCTGCCCAGGAGCACCCCAGCAGCCTCCTCCTCCTCCTCCTCTCAGCCTGGACCCCAGCAGCTGCAGCACCAGGGTGGAACATCCTGGCCAGAGGGTGCCCAAACTGCAGGAGCAGCCTGGGCAGCACTGCCCACCACGAGCCCCTCAAGGCTCACCTCCAAGGGAGCCTGCAAGCTCCTGTGCCTGCAGACCCCCGAGAGGTCTGTCAGGGGCAGACTCATCCCTCCAGCCAGCACCTCCCCCCTCCCCAGGCTCAGGTGCTCCTGGGGACAGCTGCTCTGGCCAGGACAAGCCTCCAAGCCAAGCCTGGGGAAGGCAAACCAAGCCAGCTGGCAGCACCCAAGCCGAGTGCCAAGCCAGCAGCAGCTCTCAGCAGCCTGGGGACACCACTGAGCTCCTCAAGCCCCCAGCACACCAGAGGGCCCCCACACACACACACAGCCCCTTCAGGAGGGACTCCATGGGCTCTGCTCCCTGCTCTGCCTGCTCCCCTCAGGAGCTGGATCAATTTTTGCTGCACTGGGGGGCAGCCAGCAGGGCTAGGGAGGGTCTCCTCCCACTCTGCTCCACCCTGGGGAGGCCACACCTGCAAGACTGTGGCCAGTCCTGGGCCCCCCAGTTCAAAGAGGGGCAGGGAGCTGCTGGAGAGAGTCAAACAGACTGTGAGGATGACTGGAGCAGCTCTGTGAGGAGGAAGGGCTGAGCCCTGGGGCTGGTGAGGCTGGAGAAGGCTCAGAGTGGTCTAGAAATACCTGAGGGGTTGGGGTCAAGCAGGGGCCAGGCTCTTCCCTCTGGTGTCCTGGACAAGGGGCAATGGACATGAGCTGGAACACAGGAGGCTCCACCTCAGCATCACAGTGGGTGCTAGGAAGTTGTTCCCCATGAGGGTGGTGAGAGCCTGGCACAGGTTGCCCAGGGAGGTGGTGGCAGCCTCCTGCCTGGAGGTGTTTGCAGCCAGGCTGGATGTGGCTGTGAGCAACCTGCTGCAGTGTGAGGTGTCCCTGCCCATGGCAGGGGGTTGGGACTGGCTGAGCCTTGAGGTCCCTTCCAGCCCTGACAATTGCATGAGGAGAAACTCTGGTGTGAGGCTGCTGGAGCCCTGGAGCAGGCTGCTCACAGAGGTGGTGGAGTCTCCTTCTCTGGAGCCCTTCAGAGTCCACCTGGATGTGCTCCTGTGTGACCTGCTCTGGCAGGGGGCTTGGACTCCATCTCCAGAGGTTCCTTGCAGCCCCTAACAGCCTATGGCTCTGAGAAGCAACCTTAGCAGCTGGCTGGTGTGCAGGCCCTGACCCCTCTGTGACAGGCAACCTTCCTGACCACATCTTGCAGCCACTCAGCCAGGACCTGTGAGCAGCAGCAGGCAGAGCAGTGCCAAGCACCACAGCAGCAGGGCCCAGGTCCAAACGACCCTGGAGGTGTTCAGGACACCTCTGACAGGGCACCTGGGGACATGGTTTGCTGGCCATGCTGGGGCTGGGTTGACAGAAGAGCTCCATGCTCTTGGAGGTCTCTTCCAAGCCAAACAATTCCCTGGTTCTATTCTGACAGCCCTCTGCCCTGCCTCAGCACCAGCCCCACAGCCTGCCAGTGACCAGCACAGGTCCAGCATGGACCCAACAGCCCACAGGATGCTCCCCCTGCCACCCAAGGTGCTGTGCAGGGTGAGGGGTCAGAGCTGCACCCAGCACACGTCCCACTTGGCCACAGCCAGCAAGGGGCACTCTCAACAAGGCCAGATCCCCTGCAGCACCCACAGGGGCTCTCCTGGGCTGCAGGACTTGTGCAGCTCCACAGTACCTGCCACCCCACCACCCCTGCCCCTGCTGAACACAACCACTTTGACCTTCAGGAGGGTTTCATGCAACCCAGCTCAGCGTGGAAGGGAGCCCAGAGATCATCTATCCACGGGCAGGGACACCTCCCACCAGCCCAGGCTGCTCAGGGCCTCATCCAGCCTGGCCTGGAACACCTGCAGGCAGGAGGCAGCCACAGCCTCCCTGGCAGCCTGTGCCAGAGTCTCCCCACCCTCCTGCTGAAGAACTTCTTGCTCAGCTCCAGTCTGATCCTGCTCTCCCTCACCTCCAAGCCATTCCCCCTTGGCCTGGCTCTAGACCCCCTCAGGAGAAGTCTCTCTGCAGCCTTCCTGTAGGATCCTTCAACTACTGGCAGGCAGCTCTGAGGTCCCCTTGGAGTCTCCTCCTCTCCAGGCTGCTCACCCCCAGCCTGTGCTCACAGCAGAGCTGCTCCAGCCCTTGGCTCATCTTTGTGGCCTCCTCTGGATGGGCTCCAGCAGCTCTGTGGCCTCCTCCTGCTGGGGACACCAGAATTTGAGGCAGGATTGCAGGGGAGGGCTCAGCCAAAGGGCAGAATCCCCTCTGCTGCCCACACTCCTCTGGCTGCAGCCCAGCACACAGCTGCCTCTGGGCTTCACCAGGCCACCTGATCCTTCCCACTGGACAGGAGCTGAGGGCTGAAGGCTTCTGAGCTCAGCTCCAGCCACTGCCTCCTGCCCAGCCGGCAGGCAGAGCAGGAAGCAGCAGGGGAAGGCTCCGGGGGAAAGCCAGGAGCACCCCAGGCACAGGGCACAAAGCCCTCTGCTGTGCCTCTCAGCTTTGTGCTTTAGGGCCTGAACTGCAAGGGGACCACAGCAGCAGCTACCTCCTGCTGTGGCACCTGGGTGCCACAGGCTGAGAGGAGAGGGAGCAGCAGCCCCCAGTCACAGCTGGGCTGCACTGCCAGCTCCACACTCAGCATGGCCCCGGAGGGCAGAGCTCAGCTGAGCCTGGCACCCCCCCCAGGGCTGCCCAGCTCAGGTACCACACACAGCTCTGCCCATCAGCCCTGCTGCACCCCCAGCCCAGCACACCCTGCTGCAGTCAGGCTCTTCTGCCTGGGATCAGGTTAGAGGAGAGGTAATGGCCTAAAACTGTGCCAGGGGAGGCTCAGGTTGGAGGGGAGAGGTTTCTTTGCTGCCAGAAGGAGCAGGGACTGGCAGAGGCTGCCCAGGGAGGTGGTGGAGTGCCCATGAGTGCTCAGAACCCCTGTGGCCATGGTGGGGCTGGGTTGATGCTGGACTGGATGATCTTGGAGGGCTTTTCCAACCCAAACCATTCTCAGATCCATGGGAGGCTTGTTTGGGCTGGAGGGGCACTGAGACAAACAGCTCTGGGCTGCAGGCACCTCCTGGTCTCCTGTAGCTGACCAGGGACACCATTAAGGAGTCTCTAATGCAGCTCTGCAAAGCCCCCCCCAGGCTGTGGGCTCTGCCCACCACCATCCCTCTGCTACAGCCCCATCTCTCCCTGGAGCAGGGCTGAAGCACAGCTTCCTGCCACAGCCTCCCAGCGTGGTGGGGCTGGAAGGGACCTCTGGGGATCAGCCAGCCCAGCGCCCCCTGCTCCAGCAGGGCACCCACAGCACAATGCCCAGCAGCACAGTGCCCAGGGGGGGTTGGGAGCTCTCCACACAAGGAGACTCCACAACCTCTCTGGGCAGCCTGCTCCAGGCCTCCAGCACCCTCACACCAAATGAGATTCTCCTCCTCTTCAGGTGGAACCTCCTGGCTGCCAGTCTGTGCCCACTGCCCCTGGGCACCACTGAGCAGAGTCTGGCCCCAGCCTCTTGCCCCCCAGCCTTTAGCTCTTGCTGAGCATTGCTCAGCTCCCCTTTGGGGCTGCTCTTCTCCAGGCTCAGCAGCCCCAGGGCTGCTCCTAAGAGGCATCCCCCTCCCAGTTCCTGCTTTCCCTCCCCTCTCACTGCAGGCATCTCCAAGGAGCTCACCCAGGGAACCCCTGACAGCCAAGGAACCTTCCCCTTGCCCTCCCACTCCAGGAGCTCCAAGGGATGTCCCAGTTGCTGTCACTGCTTGAGGACCAGCACCACAGCTGGGACAAGGCTGAGGCCCAAGTGCTGCATGCAGCTTAGCCCTTGCAATGGAAGCCATTTGTCACTGCCCCCCAGGGTCCCTGCCCTCTCCACACCCATGACACCAGCCCACTGCTACCCACCCAGCCCTGCCAGTGGAGCTCTTCCACTCCCGTGGGACCCCCACACTCGAGGGGCCTCTGCCTGGTGGCACTGCTCACACCCTCACTGCTCCTCACAGGGATCCCAGCCTCCAGGGCAGGGAGCACCTCAGGGAGGGTCAGAACATCCCCACGAGCAGCAGCCTAGGAGCAGGGCTCAACCCTGAGCTGTTTGGGAGCATCTTAAAGGCCAGCTTTGTGCAGAACCACCACCACAGCTGGAGGCTCTGGGCAACCCCCAGAGCAAGCATCCCACCAGAGAGAGGCTGGGCTGGGGCAGCCTCCTGGGCTCCCTCCCTCCAGCACCTCTCACCCCTCCTGCAAGGCCTCCAGGCTCTCCCAGCCCAGAAGAGCTCAACACGCAAGAGGCCAGCTCAGCTAACACTGCTGACATCCTGATCCAAGCTTTGCTCCTGGGGCTTCCTGCTTCTCCCCAAGTCCTCATCCCTCTGGTATCCAAGGACACAAAACCTGGGGGTGGGGGGAACACCTCGTGGCCTACAGACAAACAGGAGCCCAAACGGCTGAGCACAGAAGGCAGCAGTGAGCTGGAGACCCGAAGGCCTCCCTGAGCACCTCGGCAGCAGCCTCCCTGCCCATCCCTCCTTTGTACTGGAGCCCAGCAGGATTACCCCAGCTCCCTCCACATTCCTCAGGCTTTTGTTCTGGCCCCAAGGTGCAACAGCAAAGGTCAGGTCAGACTTGGCTCCCCTCCATGCCCCGCACAGGGCACAGCTGCCTCGCCCAGGGCAGCCCCAGCCGCTAAGGGAGCCCCCGGGGGCTTTACAACAGCCGGGGAGCCAACGGCCAGTGGCTGCTGCTCAGGTGGTGAAGGGGGACAGCCACAGAGGCTCCCAGTGCAGCCCGACCTCCACCTAGCTTCTGAAGCACCTGGGCTGCCACAAGCAGCAGATTTCCCCCACCTTCACAGGCTTTGTTTGGTGGAAGTGTTGCCTGCAGCCCCAGCCTCCCCCTCTCCAGCAGCCACACTCTGCCCCCAGGCAGACCCTTGGCACTTCACACCCACTGCTGTGGTGATGCTCTCGCTGCTTCCCAAGGCTTTGAAGTCTCCCCTAGCCCCACAGGGTCCCCCTGGGATCCCTTATCTCTGACAAGCAGCATGAGAAACCAGGCCAGGAGCACCCAACACTAACAAAGGCTCAACACATCCAGCTGCCCTCCTGCTAGAAACCACAGCCTGCAAGCAGAAGTGCTCCAGGTGCTGGGCCCTGAGCCTCAGCAAGGCAGCCTCCCCTGCTGCCCCCAAAGCTCTCCCCAGCACACAGCAGGCCCTGCACTGTCTGCCTGCCCCCCCAGCAGCCACAGGGACCCTGCTGGGTGCCAGCTGTACCCCTGCAAGCCACCAGCCCCGCCACGGGGCAGCCTCCTCAGCAGGAGCCAGTGGCAGAGCCCTGTGCCCCCCAGCTGCAGCACTTCTGGCTGAGCCACACCGAGCTGGGAGCCACAACACAACTCAAACCATACCCAAAACCCCTCCCAAGCCCTACCTAACCCAGGAGCAAACACGAGGCTTCCAGCTCCCCTCGATTCACTTCGCCTTTCATCTTGAGCAGCAGGACACAGGGAGCCCCACAAAAGCTCCTAGAGAGCCTGGGAAGTGAAGATGTTAACACCTCATCCAAGCCTGAGGCCAGCAAGCTGATCTCAAACGTTGGGTAGAGGGTTCCCAGCTGGTTCTGGGCAGAAATCAGATTTACAGAGTGCTGAAGAGCAGAAGCCCTATGGGAGGACAGGCTCCTACAGCTGGGCCTGCTGGGGAGACTCCAAACTGACAGCTACACCTTTGGCTGAGGAAAGGACACAAATCCCCTGCCTGCCTCGCTAAGGTCACCAAAGGAACCTTCTCATTTTTCCTGGTAAAGGGGACCGCGATGACCGAGCAGAGCAGGGATTACGGCTGCAGGGATTCAGCAGTGTTTATCTAGAAGGCCAAGACACCCAGCACACCCTGCCCGGGAGGGGAAGGCGCCTCGCACGCCTCTCCCTGCAAGCCTCCGGATGACTCAGGTTGTAGGGCAGCTCCAGCAGGACAAGGACTCGCACCGCTCCGACAGCCGAACGCGACGAGGTCACTGCGCCCGGCCTGTGCCCAGCGCTCCGGGGCCCCACACCGGCGCAGGCTCCCTGGGGCGCCAGCGCCCTTCCCCGCCGAGCCCTGAGCTCGCAGCTCCCAGCCTCGCTCCTCCGGGCCCCTTCCCCCCGGAGCGGCGGCCGGGCTCCCCGCCGCCCCGACAGGGGGTTCCCGGGGCTGCCCCTCCGGCCGCCGCCGCTCGCTGCCCGGCCGGGCCCCGCCGCCGGCGCCCCCTCGCGGCCCCGGGCTCGGGGGCCACGTTGCCTCGGAGGGGCCCGGCCGGGCCCGACCCGCCGCGGCCTCGGCCCTGCCCCCGCCGTCCCGGGTCCAGGGCGCGGTGCCCCCGGCCCGCGGGGGCGCTGCCAGGCGAGGAAGGCCCTTCCCAGGAGATGGGAAGGAGCGGCCCGGCCGGCCGCGCCGCGGCTCCCCGGCCCGCGGCTCCCGGGCCCGCTCCGACCGCCACGGCCAGGCCTGCCGAGGGCGGCCACACAACTTCCCCTGCGCTCCCTCCCGCCTCAGCCCCGCACGGCGAGGCTCGCCCGCGGCTCCCCGCCCGAAGCGGGCAGCGGAGGCCGTCCGGCTCCGCCAGGGCAGGGCCCGGCCCAGCCTCTCCCCACCCCGCTCCCCGCAGGCCCGGGGCGGCGGCGGGGCCTACCCCGGTTATGTAAGGCGGCGGCGGCGGGGCCGGCGCGGCGGGGCCGGTGCGGCGCAAGGCCCTGCCCTTACCTTGTGGATTCTCTTCAGCGCCATTGTGTGTGCGAGGCGGCGAGGAGGGGCGGCGGGGAGGGGGCAGCCGCGGGGACTATTTTCCGAGGGGGAGGGGGGGAAGGAGGAGCGGCGCGGAGGTGGCGGCGGCGCGGAGGAAGCGGCAGCAGCGCGGAGGGGGGAGGGGAAAGGGGGAGGGGAAGGAGAGAGAGAAAAGGGAGGGGGAGGGAAGGAGGGACGGGAAAGGCCCCCCCCAGGTGGTGGCGGCGGCGCGGGGGCCTGCGGGCCTGGCGCGGGGCTGCCCGGAGCGGCGCCGCTGGGCTGGAGCTCGCTGCCGCTGCCGCAGCTCCTACCGCATCCCTCCGCCGCCCCTTTATGCGCTGGCGCCTCCTCGCCGGCCTTCCGCGTATCACTCCGCTGCCGCGGCGGCTCCTCTCCCCTCCTCTGCCCTCGGCTGCCGCCTTGACGTACGATTTGACGGGCACGGAGGCGGCCCGCCGCCGCGGGAGCCTAGGCCGTGCCGGGCGCGGAGTGGGAGGGCCGGGCGAGAGAGAGGAGGAGCGGGACTCGGCGGGAACTATTTGTGCTGCGGCCGCCGTGCAGAACTCTCCAGAAGGGGGAGGGGGAGCCCGCGGAAGGATACGGCGGCGTAAGGCGTGGGCGGTGGGAGGCCGGCGTGACGCAGCCTCTCGCGAGAGCGGCACGCGGGAAGAAGTCCCGGCCGCGCCGCCGCCATGGGGTCCGAGGCCTCGCAGGGCCTTGGGGAGGCCTCGGCTGCCCCCCGCCGCGCCCCGGCCCGCAGCGGCTCCCGCCGGGATCCGTCCGCGAAGGGCCCGAGGCCCGTTCCTAGCGGAGAGCCGAGGCCTGCGCGGGCGGGCGGGCCCTGCACCCTCCCGGCAGGGGTTAGGCGGCGCCGAGCGCCGTGCTGGTGTCCCTGTGCCGGCCGCCGGTGGCCTCTGCCCCTGCAGCCCTCCCCGCCGCAGCGGCGTGGCGCTGGCCCGCGGGGCTTCGTTGTCAGGCCCAGGGCAAAGTACCTGGAGTAGATCAGAGCAAGGCTGAGCAGTAAAGATGTGAAGCATCGGAGAGGCTTTGAGACAGCAGTGCCCCAAACGCCACGGCACCCAGCGAGGAGCGCAGGGGGACTGAGGACTGCCGCACCGCCCAGGCAGGCAGGCAGAGGCTCTCCAGCTCGCACCTTGGCGGCCATGGGTGGAAATCGAGCAGCTTTCCATCCAGCATCCCACGGAGGGCTCTGCCACGGGCCAAAAGGTCAATTGTCCTCGGGGGGCTGAGCAGAGTGTGTCCAAAGTGTCCATCAAGCCTGCCCCGAGGGCTGCCTCCCATCATACCTGCCCCGAGGGCTGCCTCCCATCATACCTGCCCCGAGGGCTGCCTCCCATCAAACCTGCCCCTCTTAGCCTGCAGGTGGGGAGAAAGTTCTTCACAGAGGAAGTTGTTGGCCATTGGGATGTGCTGCCCAGCGAGGTGGTGGAGTCACCATCCCTGGGGGTGTTCAGGAGGGGATTGGATGTGGCACTTGGTGCCATGGAGCTGTGTCTGATGCTTGCCATGCATCCCTCTTGCCATGACCTCCCAAAGGGATCAGGGTGCAGCCTTGCCCTGGCATCGACCTTCTCCCTCAGCATCCTCCAGCTCAGCCCCCCTGCTCCTATCGACTTGTGCAGCTGTGTCCCAAGGCATAGAATGGGTCGGAAGGGACCTTCAAGATCATCCTGCTCCAACCCCCTGCCATGGGCAGGGACACCTCACACCAGCCTAGGTTGCTCAAGGCCTCACCCATCCTGGCCTCCAGCACCTCCAGGGAAGGAGCAGCCACAATTTAGAATCGCAGAAGGGGTTGGAAGGGACCTTCAAAGGTCACCTTGTCCAACTCCTCTGCTGCTAGGAGCAGGGAGCTGGGAGGTCTGAGGGCAAACCTCAGCAGTAACAACTGAGCCAAAGGAGGCTTTGAGCACCTTGGCTGCTCTGGCTCTGTGGTGACGAAGTCCTGACAGCTTTGAGGACCTCTGGCCAGCAGGAGCCTGGCTGCAGGAAACCCATGGGCACTGACACAGCACCTCCTGGAGCCATGTGGGGTGTGGGGACCCAGAGTGCTGTGCTGTGCTCCCTGGCAGCAGGAGTCGTTCGTCATGGGGATGTGCTGCCCAGGGAGGTGGTGGAGTCACCGTCCCTGGAGGTGTTCAAGGGGAGATTGGACGTGGCACTGGGTGCCATGGTCTAGTCGTGGGGTTTGTGGACACAGGTTGGACTTGATCCTTGGGGTCTCTTCCAACCTTAGTGATACTGTGGTACTGTGAGTCTGTTGCTGTTTGGGCCCTGGAAAGCTGCTGGCTCTATAGAGTCAGTGTCTGAGCCCTGCTGCTGTGCTGAAATCCCCAAATCCTGGGTTCCTTCCTCACTCCAGCTGGGCTCAGCCCCACCATGCCCTGGCCCAGGCGTTGGAGCTTGCCAGAGCTGTGAGCTCACAGCAGGGTCTGGAGTTCCTGCCCGCTGCCCTGCGGGGGGCGCTCTGCTGCGCTCTGCAGCCTGCCTGCAGCCACCACGCTTCCTTTCAGTTTCGTTTCCCTCGCCGCTGGCAGCCGGGCAGCTCCCACCCTGCTACCGGCAGCCTGCAAGGCGCCCACCGTGCCAACAGGAGCCTCCAGGGTGCCGAGGCTCCGGGTCTGTGGCTCCAGGTTGGAGCACAGCAGCCAGGGACCCAGCCAGCCCCAGCCTGCCGGCAGCAGACTGCTCCGGTGAGTGTGACAAGAGCAGTGGTAGCCCCTGGCTGCGGGGCAGGGAGGGGTGGCATCGATGTGGGGGGAGGGTGGCCAGCCAGGCTCTGCCTTGCCAAACCCATCTGGGCGTGGGAGCAGCCTCGGGGTGACCTGGGCAGCACCCACAGGAACCCCACCTGCAACACTGCCTCCAGCTCTGGTGCCCCCAGCACAAGGACCTGGAGCTGGAGAGGGGCCAGAGGAGACCACCAAGATGATCAGAGGCTGGAGAACCTCCCCTGTGGGAACAGGCTGAGAGAGTTGGGGCTGTTCAGCCTCCAGGCAGACCTCAGAGCAGCCTTCCAGTACCTGAAGGGCTCCAGGAGAGCTGGGGAGGGACTTTGGACAAGGCATGGGGGTGTCAGGATGAGGAACAATGGCTTTGAGCTGGGAGAAGGGAGGTTGAGACTGGAGAGGAGGAAGGAATTGTTGGCAGTGAGGCTGGGGAGACACTGGCACAGGCTGCCCAGGGAGGCTGTGGCTGCCTCCTGCCTGGAGGTGTGCCAGGCCAGGCAGGATGAGGCCCTGAGCAGCCTGGGCTGGTGGGAGGTGTCCCTGCCCCCCTGCCAGGGGGTTAGAGCTGGCTGAGCTCTGAGGTCCCTTCCAACCCAGCCCATGCTGTGACCCTCAGAACCTCCCCAGCGGTGTCCGTGTCTCGTCAGCCCTGCTCCCTGCCTGCCGGGGGGTGTGCCCTTGCCCCCCTGCCGCCGTGCCCACGGCGCTGCTGCAGGTGCCGGGCACAGGGCTGGCAGCTGAGCCCCGCCTGTGCCCCGCAGATGTCCCGGGCACAGCTGAGCCACCCCAGCGCCACGCTGATCCCCGAGGCCCGGGGCCGCCGGGCGCAGGTCGCCCTGGCCCTGCTCCTGGCGCTCTGTGGCGCCGCCCTCTGGCTGGCCGGGCAGCCCCTGGTGCCCACCGCCCGCAGCCTCACCCTGCACGTCGCGGCCCTGCAGATCGGGGCGCTGCTGAGGGGCCTCTGCTGCCTGGCTGAGGAGGTCTTCCACCTGCACTCCAGGTAAGCCAGCGGCGGGGTGGCTGTGTCCTGGCACCGCGCCGGGCACGGCAACAGTGCAGGCTCCGGGTGCTGTGCGAGGTTCTGCCCCAGCCTGCCCTCTGTGGGCAAGGATCCCCCGCAGCCTCCTGGCTCTTCCTCCCTCTCCTCTTCCCCTCTCCTGCCTGCCCAGCTGCCTCATGAACCCCTCCTCCCCTAGCGTGCCCCTTGCCTGGGCAACAGGGCTTGGCCCCCAGCCTTGCCCACTGCCCAGTGCCGAGGGCACAGGACTGCTGCAGAGCCTCCCCCTGCTGTCCAGGGTGACCCAAGCCCTGTCCTGGCTGGGGGCACTCAGGATGCCCTCAGCAGGGTCCCAGGGTGACCCAAGCCCTGTCCTGGCTGGGGACACTCAGGATGCCCTCAGCAGGGTCCCATGAGACCCAAGCCCTGTCCTGGCTGGGGGCACTCAGGATGCCCTCAGCAGGGTCCCATGAGACCCAAGCCCTGTCCTGGCTGGGGGCACTCAGGATGCCCTCAGCAGGGTTCCATGAGACCCAAGCCCTGTCCTGGCTGGGGGCACTCAGGATGCCCTCAGCAGGGTCCCCCAGGGGACCCAAGCCCTGTCCTGGCTGGGGGCACTCAGGATGCCCTCAGCAGGGTTCCAGGGGACCCAAGCCCTGTCCTGGCTGGGGGCACTCAGGATGCCCTCAGCAGGGTCCCCCAGGGGACCCAAGCCCTGTCCTGGCTGGGGGCACTCAGGATGCCCTCAGCAGGGTTCCAGGGGACCCAAGCCCTGTCCTGGCTGGGGGCACTCAGGATGCCCTCAGCAGGGTCCCATGAGACCCAAGCCCTGTCCTGGCTGGGAGCACTCAGGATGCCCTCAGCAGGGTCCCCCAGGGGACCCAAGTCCTGTCCTGGCTGGGGGCACTCAGGATGCCCTCAGCAGGGTCCCAGGGGACCCAAGCCCTGTCCTGGCTGGGGGCACTCAGGATGCCCTCAGCAGGGTCCCATGAGACCCAAGCCCTGTCCTGGCTGGGGGCACTCAGGATGCCCTCAGCAGGGTCCCCCAGGGGACCCAAGCCCTGTCCTGGCTGGGGGCACTCAGGATGCCCTCAGCAGGGTCCCATGAGACCCAAGCCCTGTCCTGGCTGGGGGCACTCAGGATGCCCTCAGCAGGGTTCCAGGGGACCCAAGCCCTGTCCTGGCTGGGGGCACTCGGGATGCCCTCAGCAGGGTCCCCCAGGGCTCCCTGCAGGAGCTCAGGAGCTGCTCTGCAGGCAGCAGTCTCTGGCAGTGCCCCGTGGGTGGCAGGCTCTGTGCCCCCAGCCCCTCTGTGTGTCCTTGTCCCTCCCCAGGCACCAGGGCAGCTTCTGGAGGGCGCTGGGCGCCTGCTTCCCGTGGCGCTGGCATGGGCCCACGCTGCTCATCTGTGCCATGGCCTATGTGGCTCTTCTGGATGGAGAGAAGCAGCTCCTGAGCCTGCACCTCGGCCTGGCCAGCCTGTGCCAGCTCCTCAGCCTTGCCCTGGGGCTCCACGTAAGGCACCACCCCCCCCCCGGGCTCGGTGGCTTCCCCTCAGCAGTCACAGGGGGTGGAGGTGACCTGGCCCTGCACACACAGCCCCGGGGGGGTGGCACAAGCACTCTGCTTAGCTCAACCCTGAGGAGCTGAGCTCCTTGGCATGCTTGGCACGGGGGCCTGGGCCTGGGAATGGTGTCCCCTGGGTGCTGGCAGCAGAGCTGCTGCTTGAGGGCCGGGGGCAGCCTGGGAGCTCTGCTGCACCGGGAGGGCTCTGGGAGCTGGGAAGGGCACTGGGGTCGCCCAGGCTGCAGGGAGGTGCCGTGGGGAGGGCAGCTGCTGGGTGCCCAAAGGAAGAGCCAGAGCTGGCAGGGGACAGCGGGTGGCCCTGTCAGTGCCACCAGCAGCTGCTGGGATGCCTCCTGCTGCCTGCTGGAGGCTCTGGGCAGGGGCAGCAGCTGCACTGGCACACCTGATGCCAAGCGAGGGTGCAGCAAGAAACGAGGCCAGCTCACCCCTGCAGCAGCTGCAGCTGCCACAGGGGCTCAGGGGGACACGGGGGGCTTGGCCCTGCTGCCTGGGGTGGCACTGGGAGGGGACAGGGGGGGTTGGTGTGAGGGGATAGGGGGTGGGGGGAGGGGACAGTGTGGGTTGGTGGGGAGGGGACAGGGTGGGTTGGGGGAAGGGGACAGGGGGGGTTGGGGTGGGGGGAGGGGACAGGGTGGGTTGGTGGGGAGGGGATGGGGGGGTTGGGGTGAGGGGACAGGGGGGTTGGGGGGGAGGGGACAGGGTGGGTTGGGGGGGAGGGGACAGAGGGGGTTGGCGGGGAGGGGACTGGGTGGGTGGGGGAGGGGACAGGGGGGGTTGGGGGGGGGAGGGGACAGGGGGGGTTGCTCACTCTCCAGCTCCCTTTGGAGAGGATCTCTGCTCCCCAGACCCCTCTGCTGCAGCACAGCCCAGGTGGCTGCTTCCACCCCTGCTGCTCTCTCCCTCTCTCTCCCTCCCTCCACAGAAGCCCTCAGCAGTGGAGATGTCAGAGCTGGCTGAGAGGTCCAAGCAGAACGTTGCCCATGGCCTTGCCTGGTCGTACTACGTGGGGTACCTCAAAATAGTCCTGCCACGTAGGTAGCTGGGGCCCTGCCTGGTGCCACCTGCCCCCAGCAGCCCCACCAGAGCCCTCTGCCCGCTGCTCTCTTCCACCAGGGATGAAAGAGACCATGGAGGAGTTCAGCAGAGCCAACCCCACCCTGCTGCTACGTAGAGGGACCTGGAAGCTCCACATCCTGGTGCCTCTGAGCTGTGATATCATTGATGACCTGGAGAAGGCTGACAGCAACATCCAGTACCTGACAGACCTGAGTGAGACCATCCTGACCAAAGCTGGCATCAAGAACAGGGTCTACAAACACAGCCTCTATGCCATCAAGGATGAGGACAACAAGGTAGGCTGGGCTCAGCCTTTGGAGAGCATCAGCCTGAAGCTCTTCCTGGCCTCACATCCCAGCCCTGTCCCCTCTCATCACTGCAGATGGGGCAAGCTCAGCAGAGGTCCTCTGCTTTCTCCTGCTCTTCCTTATCCTCTCTCTCCTCCTCCTCTCCTCCTCTCCCTTTTCTCCCCCTCTCCCTTTTCTCCCCCTCTCCCTTTTCTCCCCCTCTCCCTTTTCTCCCCCTCTCCCTTTTCTCCCCCTCCCCCTTTTCTCCCCCTCCCCCTTTTCTCCCCCTCCCCCTTTTCTCCCCCTCCCCCTTTTCTCCCCCTCCCCCCTTTCTTCCCCTCCCCCCTTTCTTCCCCTCCCCCCTTTCTTCCCCTCCCCCTTTTCTCCCCCTCCCCCTTTTCTCCCCCTCTCCCTTTTCTCCCCCTCTCCCTTTTCTCCCCCCCTCCCTCTTTTCTCCCCCCTCCCCCTTTTCCTCCCTTTTCTCCTCTCCCTTCTCCTTTCTCCTCTTCCTTTTCCTCCCTTTTCTCCTCATCTCCTCTCCCTTCTCCTTTCTCCTCTTCCTTTTTCCCCTCCCCTCTTTCCTCCTCCTCTCCCTTCCCCTCTCCCTCCTGCTCCTCTCCATTAGCTCACTCAGACCTCCTCTTCCCTAGCAGAAAAGCCCCCAGGGAGCTGTGACTGGACACGTTCAAGGGGGTCTCCACAGGGAACCAAATCCCTGTAGAATCCTCCCCCTGGCAGTTGTAGCCTGAGAGCCCTGCCACAGGCAGGGGCCCCATGGGTGCAGGCACTGGCACAGGGCAGGGGCACACTGGGGCCACAAGCAGTGTCCCTCTCACCCTGCTCCAGCACATGGCACTGGCACAGGGCAGGGGCACACTGGGGCCACAAGCAGTGTCCCTCTCACCCTGCTCCAGCACATGGCACTGGCACAGGGTAGGGGCTCACTGGGGCCACAAGCAGTGTCCCTCTCACCCTGCTCCAGCACATGGCACTGGCACAGGGCAGGGGCTCACTGGGGCCACAAGCAGTGTCCCTCTCACCCTGCTCCAGCACATGGCACTGGCACAGGGCAGGGGCACACTGGGGCCACAAGCAGTGTCCCGCTCACCCTGCTCCAGCACATGGCACTGGCACAGGGCAGGGGCTCACTGGGGCCACAAGCAGTGTCCCTCTCACCCTGCTCCAGCACATGGCACTGGCACAGGGCAGGGGCACACTGGGGCCACAAGCAGTGTCCTGGTGCTCCAGTGCAGAGCACCAGTGCAGGGCAGGCCGAGGGCTCTCAAGGGCTGTGCCCAGCAGCAGGGTGCCCTGGCAGCCCTTTGCTGCTGGGTCTGCCTTGCCCCACGACCTCTCCTTGCCCCCTGCAGCCCTGGCACTGTGTGGTGGAGTTTGCTGCCCCCCTGCAGTCTCTCTACGCCATGTCCCAGGACGACTGCGCCGCCTTCGGCCGGGAGGAGCGGCTGGAGCAGGCCAAGCTCTTCTACAGGACCTTGGAGGAGATCTTGAGGGGCTCCAAGGAGTGCAGGGGCACCTACAGGCTGATTGCCTACCAGGGTGAGTGGGGGCAGGGGTGCCTGGGGCGCTGGCTCTGCCCTCAAGCCCCTGCAGTGACCTCAGCCCTGCGCTGGTGCCCGGGAGGGGTCCCTGCAGGGGTGGGAGGCAGGGGCTGGCTCCTGACACGGGAGAGCTCCTCGCTGAGGGGCTCAGAGGAGCAGGGGCATGCTGCCAGAGCTGCTGGGCTGTTGAAGGCACCTGGGGCAAGCAGTGGAGCTTTCATCCTCGAGGGGCCATCCTCAGCAGCATCTGGGCAGGGAGGATGGGCCCTCGAGGGTTAAAGATAAAGGCGAGCTGCCAGGGGAAGGGGCAGCTCCCAGCCCAGCCCTGCTGCTGGTCCTGGGAGGCTGTGGAGTCCTCCCCAGCAGAGCAGTGTGCTGATGTGATGGGGAGTGAGGCCTTCCCTGCTTCCCATCTCCCTTCCCCTTTTTCCCATCTCCCTTCCCCTTTTTCCCATCTCCCTTCCCCTTTTTCCCATCTCCCTTCCCCTTTTTCCCATCTCCCTTCCCCTTTTTCCCATCTCCCTTCCCCTTTTTCCCATCTCCCTTCCCTCTCCCTTCCCTTTTCCCATCTCCCTTCCCTCTCCCTTCCCCTTTTTCCCATCTCCCTTCCCTCTCCCTTCCCCTTTCCCATCTCCCTTCCCTCTCCCTTCCCCTTTTTCCCATCTCCCTTCCCTCTCCCTTCCCCTTTTTCCCATCTCCCTTCCCTTCCCCTTTCCCTTTTTCCCATCTCCCTTCCCATCTTCCTTTCCCTTCCCTTCCCATCTTCCTTTCCCTTCCCTTCCCTTCTTCCTTTCCCTTCCCTTCCCTTCTTCCTTTCCCTTCCCTTTCCCATCTTCCTTTCCCTTCTCTCTTCCCATCTTCCTTTCTTTTCCCTTCACCTCCACCAGAGCTGCAGGGCATGGAAGCAGCTTCTGCTTCTTGCAGAGATGAATCTTGGTGCCTTCAGAGGAAGCCCAGGTTCTGACAGGGAGAAGCACCCCAACCCAAGGAGGCAGCTCCCATCACAGCCAGCCAGCACGGGGCCCTGCGTTTGATTCCCCTCCCTGCACTCCCTGCTTTGGTTCTGGGGGGGCCATGGGAGCCCTCTCTGGGCTGCTGAAGAGGTCCTTTTGGGGGGCATCTCCCAGAGCCCCTGCTGCTGGCCAGCCCCTGCCTCAGGCCAGGCCGGTGAGGGTGGGGTCTGTCCTTCCCTTGCAGAGTCGGGAGAGGCAGAGCCTCACTTGCTGTCCAGGGAGCTGCTCTGGCACCTGCGGCAGCAGTGTCAGGAGGAGTACAGCCTCTGGGAGAGCACAGGGGCTGGCCCGGCCCCCGGCCCGGCCCCCGGCCCGGCCCCCAGCCCTGCCCCCAGCCTGGCCAGCACGGAGCTCAACCTGCAGATCAGCCGGGAGGACCTGCCGCTGCCCCTGCGCAGTGACTGCTTCTGAGCCCCCTGCGGCGCCGGGACCCTTCCTGCCCCCAGCCTCCCCCTGAGCCATCTCCAGGGCCCTGCACAGCCTCCTGTGCCTGGGGGCCGGTGGCAGGAGCTGATCCTGTGATGCTGTGACTCAGCCCCCTGACATCGTTCCCCCTGCTCTGGGCTGGTTGTGCTTCATCTGCTCTGATCATGGAACCCAGAACCGTGGAGTTCTGGAGGCTGGGAGAGACCTTTCAGATCACTGAGTCCAAGCCTTCCCCCAGCACTGCCAGGGCACCACCAAGCCATGGCCCTCAGCACCACAGCTGCACAGCTGTGAAGCCCCTGCAGGGATGGGGACTCCACCCCTGCCCTGGGCAGCCTGGGCCAGGCCCTGACAAGCCTCAAGGGGAAGAAATTGTTCCCCATGTCCAGCCTAAACCTGCCCTGGGGCAACTTGAGGCTATTTCCTCTTGTCCTGTCACTTCTTCCTTGGGAGAAGAGACCAAAGATCCTCACTTTCCACCCACTGGCCATGAGGAGGTGGAAAAGGAGGTCAGGCCTGGGGGACTCTGACATTCAGTGGTCCCACAGCATGAGAGACCTCCCTGCCTCTGCTCCCACCACTGACAGAATCACAGAGCTGGCAGGGCTGGAAGGGACCTCAAGGCTCAGCCAGTCCCAACCCCCTGCCATGGGCAGGGACACCTCACACTGCAGCAGGTTGCTCACAGCCACCTCCAGCCTGGCTGCAAACACCTCCAGGCAGGAGGCTGCCACCACCTCCCTGGGCAACCTGTGCCAGGCTCTCACCACCCTCATGGGGAACAACTTCTTCCTCACATCCAATCTCAATCTCCCCACTTCTAGTTTGCTCCATCCCCCCCAGTCCTATCCCTCCCTGACACCCTACAAAGTCCCTCCCCAGCTTTCTTGGAGCCCCCTGCAGATACTGGAAGGCCACAAGGTGGTCTCCTGGGAGCCTTCTCCTCTCCAGCCTACACAACCCCAACTCTCTCAGGTTGTCTCCAGAGCAGAGCAGCTCTCAGCCTCTGCTCATCCTCCTGGCCCTTCCCTGGACACAGAATGACTCAGGTTGGGAGAGGCCTCAGAGCTCATCTGTTCCAACCTCCCAGCAGCTGACACCTCCCACCAGCCCAGGTTGCTCAAAGCCTCATCCAGCCTGGCCTTGAACACCCCCAGGCAGGAGGCATCCACAGCTTCCCTGGGCAGCATGTGTCTCACCACCCTGGTACTGAAGAACTTCTTCCTCAGCTCCAGTCTAACCCTGCTCTCCCTCCCCTTCAAACCATCCCCCCTTGGCCTGTCTCCACACACCCTCAGGAGGAGTCCCCCTCCAGCAGTACTCCACACTGAGAGCCACCTGCAGGGCCTGCTGCTGCCCTTCATGGCCACATCCCTCCCAAGCACTCCCCAGAAGGGTTCCTCCAGCCCCAAAGGATGTGGCAGAGCCCCTGGGGCTCTGGGCAAGGGGCAGTGCTGGCACAACCTGCACCCTTCCCCTCACACTGTGCCCACGTGGGGAGGCTGCAGGGATGCCAGGCAGGGGTGCCAGGGAGCTCTGCAGGACAGCATTTGCTGGCCCTCAGAGGCTGGTGCCACTCTCCTGACCTGGAAGTGCACTCTGTGCCCAGACCTGCTGCCCCCAGCACGCCCTGCAGTAAAGCAGGATCAGCTTAGGCCTCTCTCCTCTAAAGCCACTCGGGAAACAGCTCCAGCTCCAGCCAGCCCTCCCCAGCTCTTCTTCCCAGGACAAAGCTGCTCTCCCCTGGCAGCTGCCCCTCAGCAGAGCAGCCCAGGTGACCCTCGGGGCTCCATCTCCCTTGCCCTGTGGCAGAAGGTGGCAGGAGGCAGCCCTGCCCAGCTCCAGCTGGCAGAGCAGCTCTGGCTGCAGGTCGCTGCCCCTGGGGCTGGCAGTGGAGCCCTCTCCAGCCCTCAGTAAAACCTTAATCTGCAGCCTAAGCTCTGGGCCCTGCAGCTGTGCCAGGGACACAAAGGCAGATGAGAGGGGTGTGGAGGGGGGAGGACACAGCAAAGGCCACCACAAACAGCAGCTCCTCCGGGCCTGCTGCCCTGCAGGGCTGGGACAGGGCAGATGGAGACTGGACAGCAGGAAGCAATTCCTGGCAGTGAGGCTGGGGAGACACTGGCACAGGCTGCCCAGGGAGGCTGTGGCTGCCTCCTGCCTGGAGGTGTTCCAGGCCAGGCTGGATGAGGCCTTGAGCAGCCTGGGCTGGTGGGAAGTGTCCCTGCCCATGGCAGGAGACACCAACCCCTGGGTGCACCCCCTGGAGTGCTGCCCCCAGGGGCCTGACCCACCCCATGCTGGTGCCATGGGCACAGAGCAAACGCTGCAGGCACCTGCTGAGCTTCCAGGGAAGGGCACAGGGCTGAGCTCAGCCTCTGCACCTGCACTGAGAGCTGCCTGGCACAGGCTGGGAGCCCCGGGGCCGCTGTGGCACCAGGGCAAGCACAGAGCCACAGGGGCAGCCCAGGAACAGTCCTGATGCAGGGACAGCTCACAGCGGGACCCAGCATGGGGGACCCTGGCTCCTGGGGACCTCCTCCTCTCCCCACAGCTTCCTTCCCCTCACAGGGATGGGATGGGGTGGGAGGAATAGGATGTGGAGCTGAGCTGACCAAGCAGCCCTGCTGTGTGCCAGGCACACAGGCCTCAAGGAGCTAAACCCAAGCAAGAGGCAGCCACCAGCCCCAGCAGCAGCAGGGTGGCCTTGCTGAAGATGTGTCCCCCACAGCTTTACTGCTCCAGAGCCCAAGGAGCTCTTCTCTGTCCTCAGGTGGTGCCTGGGCACCACTGACCCTGGGCAGCTGAGCCAGGTGCTGGCTTTCTCCACCCTGCTGGCTGTGCTGCTGGGACCTCAGCTCTGCAGAGGCTGCTGGAGAGCATCTGGTGGTGGGGGTGGGTAGGGACTGATCCTGGAAACGGTGCTGAGCTGGTTCCTTTCTTCTGGCACTCCTGGGAACTGCTATGTGCTGTGCCTTGAAGGCCTGTGTCAAGAGCACACCTTGGCTGCCATGGCTTCTTCTAATGGCAGAGCCACCCCCAGAGCTGGCTCACCATGAGTGTTCTCAGCTTCCTTTGTGCTCCCCACCCTGCCCCAAGAGCTGCAAACTCACCCTCACACTCTTGTGGTGGGAGCCCACCTGGCAGCCAAGCTCCAGCAGCCACTCACTCACTCACCTTCTCCCCACCCTGGGGGACGTGGGAGAGAACTGGAGGGGTAGAGGTGAGCAGAGTCCTGGGCTGAGATAAAAGCAGTTTAGGCTGAGGAGGAGCAGCTGAGGGACCTGGGGGTGTTCAGTCTGCAGAAGAGGAGGCTGAGGGGAGACCTCCCTGAGAGAAGGCTGCAGTGAGGTGGTGGTTGGGATCCCAAGAAACAAGAGGACAAGAGGAAATGGCCTCAGGTTGCCCCAGGGCAGGTTTGGGTTGGACATGAAGAACAATTTCTTCCCCTTGAGGCTTGTCAGGGCCTGGCCCAGGCTGCCCAGGGCAGTGGTGGAGTCCCCATGTCTGCAGAGGTTTCAGAGCCGATGTGGTGCTGAGGGCCATGGTTTGGTGGTGCCCTGGCAGTGCTGGGGGAAGGGTTGGACTGGATGATCTGAAAGGTCTCTCCCAGCCACAACAACTCTGTGGTTTTATGAATGGTTGAAATAAAAGTGAATCAAACAAATTAGTAATAAAATAACAATAATGATACTAGCAACAATGGCCCACAGAGGAGTGACACACTGCAGCTGCCCACCAGCTGAAGCTTAGCCTGCTCCCTGCTAGAGAACCTGAAACTGCAATCACAGAGCCATGGATTGGGTTGGAAGGGACCTCAAGGCTCAGCCAGTGCCAACCCCCTGCCCTGGGCTGGGACACCTCCCACCAGCCCAGGCTGCTCAGGGCCTCATCCAGCCTGGCCATGAACACCTGCAGGCAGGAGGCAGCCACAGCCTCCCTGGGCAGCCTGTGCCAGTGTCTCCCCAGCCTCACTGCCAACAATTTCTTCCTTACCTCCAGTCTCAGTCTCCCCTCTCCCAGCTCAAAGCCATTGTCCCTCTTCCTGGCACTCCCAGCCCTTGTCACAAGTCCCTCCCCAGCTCTCCTGGAGCCCTTCAGGTACTGGAAGGCTGCTCTGAGGTATCCCTGGAGCCTTCTCTTCTCCAGGCTAAACAGCCCCAATTCTCACAGCCTGTCTTTATAGGAGAGGTTCTCCAGCCTCTGATCATCTTCATGGCCTCCTCTGGCCCCTCTCCATCAGCTCCAGGTCTCTCTTGTGTTGAAGGTCTCACAGCTGGACCCAGCCCTGCAGGTGAGGTCTCACAGAGCAGAGGGGCAGGATCCTCTCTCTCCAGCTCTGGCCACACTGCTTTGGATGCAGCCCAGGCTGCCCTTGGCCTTCTGTGCTGCCAGTGCCCATTGCTGGCTCCTGCCCAGCTTCTCCCCCACCAGCACCCAAGTCCTTCCTTGCAGGGCTGCATCATCTCCCAGCCTGGACTGATATCCAGGATTGCCCTGACCCAGGTGCAGCACTTTGCCCTTGGCCTTATTGACCCTCCTGAGGCTCTCCTCGGCTCACTCCTCCAGCCTGCCCAGCACTCCTCCGCTGCCGCCCGTCCCGTCCCGTCCCGCCCCGCCCCGCCCCGTCCCGTCCCGCCCCGCCCCGCCCCGTCCCGTCCCGCCCCGCCGCGTCCCGTCCCGCCCCGTCGCGTCCCGTCGCGTCCCACCCCGTCCCGCCCCGTCGCGTCCCGTCCCGTCCCGTCCCGTCCCGCCCCGTCGCGTCCCGTCGCGTCCCGCCCCGTCGCGTCCCGTCGCGTCCCGTCCCGCCCCGTCCCGCCCCGCCGCGTCCCGTCCCGCCCCGTCGCGTCCCGTCGCGTCCCGTCCCGTCCCGTCGCGTCCCGTCCCGCCCCGTCCCGTCCCGTCCCGCCCCGCCGCGTCCCGTCCCGCCCCGTCGCGTCCCGTCGCGTCCCGTCCCGCCCCGCCGCGTCCCGTCCCGCCCCGTCCCGTCCCGTCCCGCCCCGCCGCGTCCCGTCCCGCCCCGTCGCGTCCCGTCCCGTCGCGTCCCGTCCCGCCCCGCCGCGTCCCGTCCCGCCCCGTCGCGTCGCGTCCCGTCCCGTCGCGTCCCGTCCCGTCGCGTCCCGTCGCGTCCCGTCCCGTCCCGCCCCGTCCCGTCCCGCCCCGCCCCGTCCCGTCCCGTCCCGTCCCGTCCCGTCCCGTCCCGCAGCCTTCTCAAGCGCAGCGCTCACGCAGCGCTCCCCGAGCCTGCCCTCGGCCCCTCCTTGTCTCCGCCCCCGGGGCGGGGCGGGGCCTCAGGGGGAGGTGCCAGCCTGCCGCGGGCCCCCGCCCCGCCTCAAGATGGCGCCGGGCGGGAGGGCGGCGGAGGACGCTCGGGCGGCGTCACGTGTCCGCCCGCGGCCCAATCGGCGACGTGTGGCGTCACGTGGTCCGCCCGCGATCCAATCGGCGGCGGCCGGCGCGCGCGCTAAGATGGCGGACGATAAGGTGAGTGGGGCGCGGGTGGGCTGCGCGGGGACAGCGCCTGGGGAGCACCGGGGCCGGGCACGGCTCTGCCTCTGCCTCTGGGAGCTGGCCGCGGCTCCCGGGGCTCATCCCCGCGTCTCTGCCCCAGGACTCGCTGCCCAAGCTGAAGGACCTCGCCTTCCTGAAGGACCAGCTTGAGAGCCTACAGCGCAGGGTAGAGGACGAGGTGCACGCCGGCGTGGGGCAGGTAACGCGCGTCCCCCGGCCCCGGTGCTGGGGGCGGCCCAGGCTCCCCTCTTGAGGGGGCTTGTGAGAATCAGCCCTGTGCTGCCTTCGGGCCACGAGGATGATGAGAGGTCTGGAGTACCTCTCCTATGAGGACAGACAGAGTTGGGGCTGCTCAGGCTGGAGAGGAGAAGGCTCCGAGGAGACCTAATCGTGTCCTTCCAGTATCTACAGGGGGCTCCAAGAAAGCTGGGGAGGGACTTTGTAGGGTGTCAGGGAGGGATAGGACTGGGGCGAATGGAACAAAAGTAGAAGTGGGGAGATTGAGATTGGATGTGAGGAAGAAGTTCCCTATGAGGGTGGTGAGAGCCTGGCACAGGTTGCCCAGGGAGGTGGTGGCAGCCTCCTGCCTGGAGGTGTTTGCAGCCAGGCTGGAGGTGGCTGTGAGCAACCTGCTGCAGTGTGAGGTGTCCCTGCCCATGGCAGGGGGTTGGGACTGGCTGAGCCTTGAGGTCCCTTCCCACCCTGACAATTCTGTGACTCCCTGCCCGCTCGCCTCACCCTTGGCTCTTCTCCTCAGGATGGCTCTCTGCTGGCCTCCCCCTTCCTCAAAGGCTTCCTCGCAGGCTACGTGATTGCCAAGCTCCGCTTCTCAGCCGTGCTGGGCTTCGTGGCCGGCACCTGCACCGGCATCTACGCTGCGCAGAACTACGCCGTGCCCAACGTGGAGAGGACAGTCCGGGACTATATCAACTCCCTGAAGAAAGGTCGGGACTAGCCGGGAGCCCCGTGCCGCACGGACTGTAGGGCTGCTGCTGCTCCTTAGCTAGCAGGCACTGAAGGCTCCCAGGGTGCTGAGAGGCACCGCCGCTGCTCTCCTCCGCTGGAAAGGGCTTCACACCGTGTCACTGCGGGTCTGGCAGCGGGGCATCTGCTGGAGCCCCCTGGCAGCAGGGATCGCTAACCCACGGCAGCTTGGAGGCGCCAGCAGCCAACGGTTTGCCAGCCGCCCCTCTCCCCTCACCTCGCTCCCCACGGCGCTGGGAGGACTGGAAGGCTGCCTGTCGCCGTGCTTGCCGCCCTTCCACTGAGGCTTTGCTCTAGGAACAGGCTTGGTGTGGCTCCCGGGGGGGCTGGCAGTGCTCATCCCGAAGGAAGGACGCCCCCCTGGCCTGCTGCCGCAGCAGAAGCGCAGCAGGCAGTGCCCTGCTTTACCCAGGCTCATTAAATTCGTGGTCTTTGGTCTCTCTTTGACTGTTCTAGGCTGCGAGGCTGCCTGCCTGGCTGCCTGACACGGACAGCACCTCCCCCTCGCTGCCTGCCACCTGAGAACCACAGCAATGGGAGGGCTTGGAAGGGACCTCCAGAGATCATCGTAGCCCAACGCCCCGTGCTGAGCAGGAGCGCCCGGGGCAGGTCACCCAGGGGCACGCGATGCCTGGCGCCGCTGCCGGCCCTGCCACCCGGCTGCTGCGCAGGGCGCTGTGGGCGCTGACGCTGCTCCTCTCTGTGGCCATCTACGGCTCCCACGCCCCCCTGCTCGCCCTCTGCAAGGTGGATGGGGCCATCCCCTTCAGCTCCGCGGCCGTGGTGGTGCTGGTGGAGCTGACCAAGCTGCTGCTGTCCCTCCTGCTGCTGCCGCTGTCCCGGCAGCCGCCGCCGCCGCACGTCTCCTGGCGCCACGCCGCTCCCTTCGCCCTCTCCGCCCTGCTCTACGCCGCCAACAACAACCTGGTGGTGCACATGCAGCTCTTCATGGACCCCAGCACCTTCCAGGTGCTGAGCAACCTGAAGGTGCTGAGCACGGCGCTGCTCTACAGCCTGCTGCTGCGCCGGCGGCTGAGCAGCCGCCAGTGGCTGGGGCTGGGGCTGCTGCTGGCCGCGGGGCTCAGCTACAGCTGGGGCGGCCTGCGGGGCCCCGGCCGCGCCTCGGGGACGCAGCTGCACGTCACCCTGCCCGGCCTGCTGCTGCTCTCCGTCTACTGCCTGGTCTCAGGCCTCTCTGCTGTCTACACAGAAGCCATCCTTAAGGCCCAGGCGCTGCCCCTCGGCCTGCAGAACCTCTTCCTCTACTCCTTCGGGGTGCTGCTCAACCTGCTGGGCTACTTCTGGCAGGGCGCCGAGGGAGGCTTCCTGCAGGGCTTCTCCCCCTGGCTGCTGCTGGTGGTGCTCAGCCAGGCCCTGAACGGGCTGCTGATGTCGGTGGTGATGAAGCACAGCAGCAACATCACCAGGCTCTTTGTCATCTCCTGCTCCATCCTGGCCAATGCCCTCCTCTCCGTGGCCCTCTTCAGCCTGCAGCTCACTCCGCTCTTCTTCGTGGCCGTGGCCTGCGTCGGCCTTGCCATGCACCTCTACTATGGCCTCCCCTAGCTGCTGCCTTCCTGCCCTGCCTGCTCTGGGGCAGCCTTTTCTCGTGCCTCTGGGGGTGGCAGCACTGGGCTGGCAGCAGCGCTGGTGCCGGTGGCCTCCCCGCCCGGCTCCTTGCAGGGCCTTGGTGCTGGTACCCCACAGCCTGCAGGAGCAGTGCCAAGGGGGCAGTGCCCTGCGCCCTTTCCCAGGGCGGGCAGCTGGGACCTCCTCAGCCTGGAGGAGGGGTTCTGAGCACCTTGTTCCTGGGGTGTGGCAAGATGCTTCCCCACACAGAGCACCCCTGAGTTGTGCCACAGTGCCCAGCTCTGGCTCATGTGCCACTGTTCCATCCTGGGGATGGTGCTCCCACAGCTGTCCTCACAGGGCTGCCTGCAGAGCCTCACACTGTGGCCAGAGGCAGCTTCCCAGCCTGGCCCCAGCCACTGGCTGCTGCTGGCCCTGGGCTCTGTTTGCCCTTCTGAGGGTGGTGACCTCACACTGGGCCGTGGGGGAAGCTCTGCCACCTGCTTCCCAGAAGGGAGCTGGCATCCCATGTTTGTGCCCACACTGGTGAGCTGTGGGCACTGCTGGTTCTGCCTGGGGTTAGTAAAGCTGTGGTTCAGCAGCAGCTGTCTGTCTGTCCTCCTTGGGGAGGGGGTCTGTGTGTCCACCCTGGGGGCAGGGACCTGCTTAACCTGGCAGAGGCTGGGGCATGTCCAGGCCTGGTGACAGTGGCTGATGAGGTGACACTCACTTTATTGCACCTGGCAGCAGGTGAGGGGCCACCACCTCTCCCCCCCTGCCCACTGCTGCTGCAGGCAGGTGCCCAGCAGCAGGGCAAGGCCTTGCCTGGGGGGTGGCAAAGGGGTGAAGCCCCCTCCCAGGGGACAGCTTTCTGTGAGGAGCAGCTCTCAGCAGCCAGGCCCTGGGGCCTCGCCCTGGCTGCTCTCCAGCATCAGGGCTGATGGCTCTGCAGGGAGGGAGGTGGAAGAGAGAATCCCAGACTGAGTTGGGTGGGAAGGGACCTTTGAAGGTCATCTCGACCTCTGCAGCCAGCAGGGGCATCCCCAACCAGAGCAGGCTGCTCACAGCCCCAAACGACCTCACCTAGCACGGTGCCAGGGATGGGGCAGCTCCCACCCCGCCGTGCAGCCTGGGCCAGGCTCCCCTTACCTTCAGTGTCAAACATTTCTCCCTCCTTTGGCTCAGACCATTCCCCCTTGTCCTGTCCCAAGAGGCCCTGCTCCAACCTCTGCCCCCAGCTTTTAGAGACCCCTTTGGGTACTGAGAGGCCACCAAAAGGCCTTCTGGAGCCTCCTCCAGCTTTGAGGTGGCAGAACCCCCAAGCTGCCTGCCAGGGCTCCCATGCTAGCCCCCCAAGATCCCCATGCTGCCTGCCAGGGCTCCCATGCTAGCCCCCCAGGGCTCCCAAGCTGCCTGCAGGGCTCCCATGCTGCCTGCCAGGGCTCCCATGCTAGCCCCCCAGGGCTCCCAAGCTGCCTGCCAGGGCTCCCATGCTAGCCCCCCAAGATCCCCAAGCTGCCTGCCAGGGCTCCCATGCTAGCCCCCCAAGATCCCCAAGCTGCCTGCCAGGGCTCCCATGCTAGCCCCCCAAGATCCCCAAGCTGCCTGCAGGGCTCCCATGCTGCCTGCAGGGCTCCCAAGCTGCCTGCAGGGCTCCCATGCTGCCTGGCAGGGACCCTGTCCCCACCCCCTGCCCCGGGGCAGCTGTCTCAGGTTGTCTGTGCGGTGGCAGCAGCTGAGCAGCTGGCAGCCCTCCGCCGTGGGCGGTGCCCGGCGGTGCCCAGCGAGCCCCGCGGACGTCCTGCAGCGGCTCCTGGTGCCGGTGCCCCGGGGCCTCCCTCTGCTCCTCTGCCAGCTGCCGCTGCTCCCGAAGCACCTGCGGGGATGCCCGGGGCTGCCTGGCAGGGCTCCAGCAGCCGGGAGGTGCCCAGCCCTTCCGTGCCCACCTGCCTCTGCTGCCGGTGGCTCTGCAGCCAGGCCTCCAGGTGCCGCTCGGCTGCCTGCCGCTCCCCGCCCGCTGCCTCCGGCCTCAGCCCCAGGGCTGCCACCTCCCGCTGCCAGCGAGCTGCGCCCCGCTGCAGAGGACAGGGCAGCTCGGGGCTGCCCTCTGCCCCCTGGGCTGCCCTCTGCCCCCTGGGCTGCCCTGCCTGGAGGAGGAGAGCTTGCAGCCCAGGGGGCTGGGCTCGCTTCCCGTGCCCACCTCGCTGCTGGCCTCCTGGGCTGGCACTGCCCCGTGCCCGAGCTGGCTGTGCAGGAGCAGGCAGTGCCGAGCCCGCAGCTGCGGCTTCTGTGCCTTGGCCAGGGCGAGCTGCGCCTCCAGGGACGGGCACGGCGGGCACCGTCTGCATGCCTGGCACAAGCAGAGTAGGTCTGGGCAGCACCTGGGGGCCCTGCTGCAGGCCCTGGGCACTGCCCCTGCCCGGGAGCAGCAGCAGGGAGCCGCTGGGGTGTCGCTCACCGTGCCAGCCCCGGGCAGTGCCCCTGGCCGTGCTGCTTTGCCTGGCAAGGGCTGCTCCAGCTGCCCCTGCCCTGCGCTGGCTGGCGCTCGGCTGCCCTCTGCCCGGCTGCTGGCAGGGTGCCCTGGGTGGGGGGAGGAGAAGGAGCATGAGGAGGTGTGGCTGGGGACAGGGGGAGAGGGAGGGAAGCTTCTCCCAGCCCTAGCAGATCCTTTTCCCACCGCGGGACGCGATGCTCCGTGCCCACATCTCAGCCACCCAGGCGTGGGGCCCAGCCCTGCCCCCGTGCCCTGTCCCTCTTGGCTCCAGGCTGGCACCAGGCAGGGTTCGTGTCCCAGGCTGCTGGTCCTGCACCGTATTCCCTGTGGAGACCTGGTCCTGTGAGAGCAGGAGATGCTGTGGGGATGCAGCCAGGGGCCAGGGCTCCTCCTGCAGCTGGCAGGGCCCCGGCCGAGGAGGCTGTGCCCTGCCCCATGCCCACCTTGGCCCTGGGCTGCTGCAGCTGCCTTGCCCTGAGTGCCTCAGCTGCTGCCTGCTTCTTCTCCCACCTCTGGCTCTTCAGCACCTGGAGGAGGAGGCTGAGGGTCCCTCCTGTGCCGAGGCACAGCTCCAGGGACACATCCCACACATCCCCTCCCCCCGGGCAGGCAGCCCCCAGCCCCTGCCCTGCGAGGCTGCTGGCACCAGGGTGGAGCTTGGACCTCCTCCGACTGGGGTGGGAGGGTCGGTGCCAGCTCGGTCCCATCCGACGGCCAGGGGCATTGCCTCACCTTCAGCTCCCGCAGGGCTCTCCGCAGCTGTGCCAGGGCCACCTTCTGCCGGGGGGCAGCGGCCGCAGCCAGCAGCTCCCTGCGCAGCCCTCGCAGCTCCCCGCGCCGCGCCGCCAGCTCCCGCGCAGGGTCCCAGCAGGTGGCCGAGATGCTCTTGGCCAAGCCCTTCACTCGCTCGGCCACCCCCAGCGCTGCCAGCAGCTCCTCTCGGGAGGTATCTGGAGGGGAGGAACAAGCCCCGGGCAGGGGCCGCCAGGGTGGGTGCAGGGGCAGGGCTGAGGGGGAGGAGTGGAGCCAGTGCCTGGCTTCCAGTGCCTGTGGATGTCCCCAGGCAGCGGCCAGGGACCAAGTGGCAGGCAGGGGGAGGGAGTGGGGCAAAGCTCAGGGAGGGGACAGCCCTGAGTGGTGTCCCCATGCAGTGGTACCTGGCAGTGTCACCCAGAGCAGCAGCAGGGTCAGGCTGTTCCCCTCCAGGAGCTGTTCCACCACCCAGGGCAGGCAGCAGGCAGCAGGAGCCCTGTGTGTGGGGTGAGAGAGCCCTGGGAGAGGATGGGGCTGGGACCCACACCTGGGCAGACCAAACCCTGTCCCACAGGAGGGGTTGGCCCTGCTGGGAGCAAGCTCCTGTCCCCAGGGTGGTGGCAGCCCCTTGGCTCCCAGGGACAGGCTCCTGCTGAGGCTTCAGGACCCCTCCTGTTTCACCCCTGGGCACCAACTCATGGACCCAGGGAATGGGTTGGGTTGGAAGGGACCTTCAAGATCATCCAGTGCCAGCCCCCTGCCCATGGGCAGGGACACCTCCCACCAGCCCAGGTTGCTCAGGGCCTCATCCAGCCTGGCCTGGAACACCTCCAGGCAGGAGGCAGCCACAGCCTCCCTGGGCAGCCTGTGCCAGTGTCTCCCCAGCCTCACTGCCATGAATTTCTCCCTCATCTCCAGCCTCAGTCTCCCCTCTCCCAGCTCAAAGCCATTGTCCCTCATCCTGTCACTCCCAGCCCTTGTCCAAAGTCCCTCCCCAGCTCTCCTGGAGCCCTTCAGGTACTGCTCTGAGGTCTCCCTGGAGCCTTCTCTTCCCCAGGCTGAACAGCCCCAGCTCTCCCAGCCTGTGCCCACAGCAGAGGTTCTCCAGGCTCTGCTCATCTCTGCAGCCTCCTCTGGGCCTGCTCCATGGGTTCCACGTCCCCCTGAGCTCAGAGGGTGCCAGGAGGGGCTGTGGCTCAGCCCCAGCACGGAGCTGCAGCCTGGTACGTACGGCTCAGGGCAGGGCACCGCGGTGCCAGGAGCTGCCAGGATCCTGAGGGCTGAGCGCTGCTGCCGGCCCCCTGCCAGCTGCCACTCCAGGGTGAGGGTGAAGAGGCTGCTGGCACTGGGGAGAGGCCAGCATGGCAGTGGTGCTGAGCAGTGCCCACAGCCAGCCCCAGTGCCCCACGGCCCCCCCACATCCCTCACCCCAGCCCAGCCAAGTGCCCATCTGCAGGGGGGCTGCTGTGCTCACCCCTGGGGCAGTGCCACCATGGCACCCAGCCCGCTGCTGTAGATGCTGATGGCAGCTTGGGCATCGGGCACAGGGATTTCTGTGGCCTCCTCCACCATCCTGAAAGCAGAGGGAGACAAGAGTGAGGGAGTGGGGCCATGCCCAACCCCCCTCTGCGTGCCTGGGCTCCCTGGGGGATGTCCCTGGCCCTCCTCTGGCTGGGCACCTGCTCCCTGCCCACTGCTGGGGTACCAGCCCCCCCGAGAGCTACAAAGCCACCCGTGGGGCCCTGAGTACCTACAGGCCCAGGGGGGGCACGTCCAGCACCTGCAGGGCTCGGCCGGCGGGGCGGAGCAGGTCCCAGGCTTTGTCCTGGGCACAGAGCTGCAAGGGGGCACAGAGAGGGGGCACTGCTGGCACCTCGGGGTTCCTCCTGGCTAAGCACAGGGAAGGGCTGAGCAGGGAAAGGTCTCAGGGCCACTCCCAGCTTCTCCAGCCCTGGGACCAGGCAAAGGCAGAGCCCTGGCAGTGCCCAAGCCCTGTGTGGAGCTTGGCAGGGCACCCTGGAGCCAAAGCCTGGGGGCTCCTGTGCCAGCCAAGGGAGGGCCAGAGTGTGCCAGCACTCTGGAAGGACATTGAGGGCACAGGGAGGAGGTGCTGGAGAGCTGCCCTCCTCCCACCTGGCTGCAGGAATTCCCAGCCCTGGCAAGCCCTGTAGGGAGCTGGGCAAGGCTGGGACCTGAAGGCCTTCAGCCCCTGTCCCCCGCAGGGGTAGGGGACTGGGTGCCAGCCCTGGGGCACCGTCTGCCCCTTGGCACGGCAGGAGCTGCACCCCCATGCCCCAGGGCACCCTGGCCAGCCCTGGCCTGTCCTACCTGGACCAGGCTGACAGTCTGCAGGCTCTGCTCATCCCTGCCCAGCGCCTCCAGCTCCTGGAAGATGGTGGTGACCACCTGGGGACAAGCCAGGCAGGCTCCAGGAGCCACCTGAGACCAGCTCTGAGCCATGCCAGCCACACTGGGCACAGCTGGACAAGCCCAGATCACCTCTGCCTGCCACCATGCCCTGTGCCCTCACCTGCCAGGCGATGCTCTGGAGGGACAGCTGGGTGGGGGGACCGTGGGGGTGCCACAGCAGCAGGGTCAGGCTGTAGCCAAGGGGAACCAGAGCCAGCTGGGGCCTTGCCAGCTCCAGCACCTTCTCCTGGGAGGAGAGACACAGCCAGGAGAGCTGGCATGGCATGGCATGGCATGGCATGGCACAGCACAGCCAGCATGCTGCAGGTGGGCCAGCACAGAGGGCACTGGCATGGATAAGCCAGCAGAGCACAGACAGCATGGCACAGCTGGCACAGCATGGGTGGATGGCACAGAGTAGATGCAGAGCATATGCATAGCATGGCACAGTAATGCACAGCATGCCAGAGAGAGCAGGACAGGGGCAGTAAGGCACAGACAGCATGGCACAGCATGGCACAGCATGGCACAGCAGGTGCCAGCACCCAAGAGGAAACAGGCAAGGGCTGAGAGACAGCATCAGAGCCACACACAGGCCCAAGCCTGGTGTGCCCAGCACTGCAGTGGTGCCCAGTGCACCCAGGCCCACAGCTGGGTGCCCCAGCCCGTGGCCAGCATGGCTCTGGCTCAGCTGGCTGGGGAGAGGGCTGCCAGAGGAGGCTGTGGGCACCACCATACCTGTCCTGCCTCCAAGCAGAAGATGCCATCCACAGCCAAGCAGCTGCCCTGGCACGAGGGAGGATTCAGCTTCCACTCCCATCCCAGCATGACCAGAGCAGGGTAAAGGGCATACAGGGAAGGAGCTGGCAGGGGTGGCATGGAGGGCCTGGCACAGGCAGGGATGAGGGGGAGACCCTCTCCCTTGGTGACCCCCAGGAGCCCCCCCCAAGAGAGGGGCCCACAGCATGGGTAGGGTCAGCACGAGCCCTCAGCACCCAGCAGGGGCCCAGGGTGGCAGGGGGCTGGGACAGAGCCCCATGCTCCCCTCTGGGTGCCCAGCACCCCACTGATGCCCAGATCCCTGCCAGGCTCACCTGGGGCTGCTTCCCAGCACGGAGGAGCTGCAGGGGGTCTGTGCCACTCTGCCCCAGCCCTGCAAACACCGAGTGTGGGGTGCTGGGGGGGACACCCCCCCAGCGTGGGGCCGGCTCCCAGGGCTGCCCAGGGCTGTGACCACAGCCAGCAGAGCCAGCAGGGGGGAGGGCACTGCTGCCTGACCCAGGCCCAGCAGGTGAGCAGGGCCCCAGTGCCACCCTGGCTGTGGGCAGCCTGGTGCCCTGCTCTGGGGCTGGAGGCACCAGGCTGGGGAAGGTGTCCTGGGCTCCCTCTCTACCTGCTGCCTGCTGCAGTCCCACAGCTGCTCCTGCACAGACCTCCTGCAGGGACACCAGGCAGAGGGACCCTGAGCCAGGGTCTCCCCCACCCCCCCAGCACCCTCCCAGGGCTGGGTGAGCACCCGGGGAGCTGGGCAGTGCCCGGCCATGCCACACAGAAGGCAGGGCACAGATGCCTCCAAACCACCCTGCGGGGGCTCCCCCATGATGGCACTCACCTGCCCAGAGTCCATGGCCAGCTGAGGAGCAGCAGCTTGTGAGGTCCTGGGCAGGGCAGGGGATGGGGTTACAGGAGGAGGGATTCTGTTCCCCTGCATTATTCATGGGTGCTGGGCACGGCCGGGCAGAGCTGGGCACAGCCTGGTACCACCAGAGCCTGGAGGCTGAGCCCTGCTGGCCAAGGAGTCGGTGAGGCCATGGGGGCAAGGGGGTGCCTGGAGCCATGGGGTGAGTGGCTCCAGGAGGGACATCTCTGCAGGATTCAAAGGGCAGCTGAGGGAACCTGAGCCATGGTGCAGGTTTTCCAGAGACAAGAAGCAGGCACAGAGTGACCTTTATTGGCACTCAGTCATGCCAAGGGGAAGGCTGAAGCTGAGGAGCCCTCTGCTCTGGGGGACAGGAGAGAGGCCCCCAGCCAGCCCCTGCCCCTCACAGCTGGACAGGACCAGGCAGAGTGAGGAGATGCAGAGGTGTGTGTCCCCCCCCTCCTACCATCACACCATGCACTGAGCTGCCCTGGGCTCAGCCCCTGCCTGCCCAGACTTCCTCTGGCCAGGCTGGGCATGAGCTGCCCTCACACGTGGAGCTGAGCAGCACCCCGGGCCCAGCAGAGCAGAGCCAGGGCTGGGGTTGTGCTTCAGCTGGCTGCTGCTAAGGGAAGGACACTGCTTGGATCCTGGCACTTAGAGATTTCTCCTTTCTTCACCCATCAGGCAGCAGCTGCTGCTCCCTGTGCCCAGGTAGCAAGGCTGAGCACCAAGGCCTGGGTGCAGACACTTGGGGTTCAGAATAGAATAGAATAGAATAGAATAAACCAGGTTGGAAGAGACCTTCAAGATCATCATGTCCAACCTATCATCCAACACCACCTAAACAACTAACCCATGGCACCAAGCACCCTGTCAAGCCTTGTCCTGAACACCCCCAGTGATGGAGACCCCACCACCTCCCCAGGCAGCCCATTCCAGTGGGCAATCACTCTCTCTGTGTAAAACTTCCTCCTAACCTCCAGCCTAAACCTCCCCTGGCACAGCCTGAGACTGTGTCCTCTTGTTCTGGTGCTGGTTGCCTGGGAGAAGAGACCAACCTCTCCCTGACTACAACCTCCCTGCAGGTAATTGTAGAGAGCAATAAGGTCACCCCTGAGTCTCCTCCTCTCCAGGCTAAGCAACCTCAGCTCCCTCAGCCTCTCCTCACAGGGCTGTGTTCCAAGCCCCTCACCAACTTTGTTGCCCTTCTCTGGACACCTTCCAGCAAGTCAACCTCCTTCCTAAACTGAGGGGCCCAGAACTGGACACGGACTCCAGGTGTGGCCTAACCAGTGCAGTGTACAGGGGCACAATGACCTCCCTGCTCCTGCTGGCCACACTGTTCCTGATGCAGGCCAGGATGCCATTGGCCCTCCTGGCTGCCTGGGCACACTGCAGGCTCATGTTCAGCCTACCATCAACCAGCACCCCCAGGTCCCTCTCAGCCTGCCTGCTCTCAACCACTCTGCCCCCAGCCTGTAGCTCTGCATGGGGTTGCTGTGGCCAATGTGCAGAACCTGGCACTTGGATGTGTTCAATCTCCTGCCCTTGGCCTCTGCCCATCTGCCCAGCCTGTCGAGGTCCCTCTGCAGAGCCTCTCTACCCTCCAGCAGATCAACTCCTGCCCCCAGCTTGGTGTCATCAGCAAATTTACTGATGATGGACTCGATGCCCTCATCCAGATCATCAATAAAGATGTTAAAGAGCATGGGGCCCAGCACTGATCCCTGGGGCACACCACTGGTGACTGGAGGCTCAGCAGAGCTGGGCTGAGCCTTTGCTAGCACCCAGCAGACCTCAAGGTCCTCTGCTCAGCTTCCTGTCTTCTGTGGCGCTGGTCCTGTGCTGGGCCACAGCTCAGAGCCATTCCCACAGCCAGAGCCTGGCTGGGGCCAGTGCAGCAGAGAGGCTGTGGAGGCCACCAGGAAGGTTGTGTTTGGGGAGCCACAGGGCTGCAGGGTGGGAGAAGGACCCTGGGTGGGGCCCTGCGGGGCTTAGGGCACTGGAGCACTGCTTGCAGTGCTGCAAACGTGGTGGAGCTGAAGTCCTCTTGTTGAGGGCAGAAGACATCCCAGGGGCACTGGATGCACCTTGAGGGGTTAGGGTTGCCACAAGGAAAACCTCTCTGGTCAGATCATGGCAAGGGGCTTTGCCTGCCACCCCCTCAGGCAAAGCCACAGCCACTGAGGGATAATCACAGCCTGGCCTGGCTGGAAGAGACCTCAAGAGTCCAACCACCACCCAACATCTCCCTGTGCATAACTCACTCCCTAAGCTCCTCACCCAAACCTCTTCCAAACATCCCCCCCAGGGATGCTGATTCTAGCACCTCCCTGGGCAGCCAGGGACCGTGGCCTGGGGACACCGAGAGAGCCCCTCCCCAGCAGCTGGGGGTCCTGTGAGCCTCGCCGGGGAGATCCTGGCCGGGCAGCCCCCCGGGGGGGAGCCCTGGGGGGGCTGTTTCCAGGTCAGGCTGCGCGGCAGGGCAGGGCGAGCCCAGCCCTGGCTCTGAGCAGGCAGCCGGCGGCGGCGGCGCCCAGCAGGGCGAGGATGAGGCAGGGAACGATGACCGCAGCAGGCTGACACCGCAGCACCGACACCGGCACGGCCGCCACCGGCACGCCCCGGTAGCCAGGCGGGGCCTGGCACACGTAGTCCTGGGGCCAGCCCTGCCCGAGCCGGCCCCTGCCCGCCAGCGCCTGCAGCCCCCCGGCGCCGGAGCAGGAGCAGTCGTAGGGGTTGCCAGGCGCTGCCAGCTCCCGCAGCTGCTTCACCTCGGCCCAGGGCAGCTCCCGCAGCGAGTTGTTGCCCAGGGTCAGGGTGTCCAGCATGGGGCACTGCCCGAGCGGGGGCGCAGCCTGCAGCAGGTTGTGGCTCAGGAAGAGCTTCTTCAGGGAGCCCAGGGAGAGGTCTACGGCGCGGAGGTGGTTGCGGCTCAGGTCCAGCACCTCCAGGCTGCGAGGCAGAGGTGCGGGGACTTCATCCAAGCCGGTGCTGGACAAGTTAAAGGTTCGGAGGGACTGTGGCCACCGGCAGGAGGAGGTGGGGTCCACCAGCAGCTTGTTGTGGCTGAGATCCAGGTGCTGGAGCTCGGGCAGCAGCCGCAGACCCTGGCAGGCGGCGCGGTAGGACCTCAGGCGGTTGTGCCGCAGGCTCAGCGCCTGGAGCCGAGGGAAAGCTCCCGGGCAGAAGGCAGACCCCAGGCTCTCGTCCCCGAGGCTGTTGTGCGCCACGTCCAGCGAGCGCAGGGCTGCGAAGAGGCTGCCGATGGCACAGGGCAGGCTGGCGACGCCGCAGGCGGTGAGCGACAGCTCCCGCAGCTCCCGCAGCCAGCGGCTCAGGCTCCGCAGCTCCTGCTCCCGGCCGGCCAGCGGCGCGGAGCTCACCTGGTGGAAGCGCAGGGACAGGATGGGCAGCTCCCGGCCGGCCATCTGCTGCCAGTCGCCCTGCCCCTCGAAAGTGCAGCTCTCAAACGCCAGCTCCTGCACCTGGGTGTAGGAGAAGAACCTGAGCACTCGGGCGAGGAGTGCCTCGGGCACCAGGAGATCCCCAAAGACGATTTTCCTGACGGTCAGGGAGCCCAGCATGTCAATGGTGGAGGGGTCCGGGTCTGTGATGGGGAGGGCCACGTATCTCTGCAGCTCTCCCCCCCAGAACTCCACCACAGTGGCTGGGAGGCACTGGATGATGCTGCCTAAGCTCTCCTCAGACAGGTTGTAGCAGGTGCAGTGCTCCTGGGTGCGGTTGAAGAAGCATCTGCCCTCTGCCTCCAGCAGCCCCAGCAGCAGCAGCAGCACAGCCACCTCCATCCTGAGCAACCTGGCAACCAGAAGATCACAGAGTGGGGGCAGGGGTTGCAAGGGACCTCCAGAGATCATCCAGCCCAACCCCCTGCCAGAGCAGCATCACCCAGGGCAGGGCACATGGGAACACATCCAGGTGGGGCTTGGAAGTCTGCAGAGAAGAAGACTCCACAACCTCTCTGGGCAGCCTGCTCCAGGGCTCCAGCAGCCTCACAACAAAGTTTCTCCTCATGTTGAGGTGGAACCTCCTGGGTTCCAGCTTGTGCCCATTGCCCCTTGTCCTGTCACTGGGCACCACAAAACAGAGCCTGGCACCTTCATCCTGACCCCCACCCCTCAGATATCGATAGACATTGATCAGATCCCTCTTGGCCTTCTCCTCCCTACACTAGACAGCCCCAGGGCTCAGCCTTGCTTCACAGCAGAGATGTTCTTCCTGTCCCTTCATCATCCTCACAGCCTCCACTGGGCTCTCTCCAGCAGGCCTCTGTCTCTCTGGAGCTGGGGAGCCCAGAGCTGGACGCAGGATTGCAGCTGTGGTCTCAGCAGGGCAGAGCAGAGGGGCAGGAGAGCTTCCCCAGCCCTGCTGGCCACACTTTGCTTGCTGCAGCCCAGGACCCCATTGTCTCTGTTGCCCACAAGGGCACATTGCTGTGCCATCATCAATGGTGAGGGGCAGCAGCACTCTTATGGCAGCTGAGGGCAGCTGCAGGAGGGTGGCTCGGGCAGGGTCAGCCTGGGCACAGCTCTGCCCTCATCCCTCCTGCCCAACCACCCTTCACGTGGGTCCAGCACACCCCAGCAGCACGCAGCTGGCTGCTCAGCCACGACAAACACCAGGCAGGCACCACCCAAGAGCCGTGCCACCTTGGCAGGGAGGTGGTAGCCCCGGGCTCACCCCACCCCAAGGTGCCAGCAGGGCAGGGCAGGGCAGCTGCTGGGCTCTGTGCTTTCACAGCTTCACAGACTGCAGCGGGTTGGAAGGGACTCTCCAAGCTCACCTTGTCCAGCCCTCCTGCAGGCAGCAGGGACACCCCCAACCAGAGCAGGCTGCCCAGGGACACAGCAAATCTGATCTTAATGGCTGCAGGGCTGGGGCCTCACCCTCCTCTGGGCAGCCTGTGCCAGAGTCTCCCCACCCCCACAGTGCAGAGCTCCCTCCTGATGTCCAACCCAGCCCTGCCCTGCTCCAGCTCCAAAACGCTGCCCCTCGGCCCTCCCCAGCCTTCCTCTAGGTCCCCTTCAGACACTGACATGCAGCTCTAAGGTCTCGCACCTGGGTCCTGTCCCTGAGTGAGTCGCAGGCGTCAGGAGACACCACACAGCCGGAGGAGCCAGGCAGAGCCTGCTGAGCACGGGCTGGGCTCTGGCTGTGCACCTCTGCAGTGCTTGCTGCAGCCTGGGGCAGGAAATTGCAACACACACCTGGCTCTAGGTTGTGCTTTCTGTCCCCCACAGACAGACCTGACTCCAGCTTGTCCTTTCTGTCACCCCCAGACCTGGCTCTAAGCTGTGCTTTCTGTCACCCCCTCCCCAGACCTGACTCCAGCTTGTCCTTTCTGTCACCCCCAGACCTGGCTCTAAGCTGTGCTTTCTGTCACCCCCCTCCCCAGACCTGGCTCTAAGCTGTGCTTTCTGTCACCCCCTCCCCAGACCTGACTCCAGCTTGTCCTTTCTGTCACCCCCAGACCTGGCTCTAAGCTGTGCTTTCTGTCACCCCCTAGACCTGGCTCTAAGCTGTGCTTTCTGTCACCCCCTCCCCAGACCTGACTCCAGCTTGTCCTTTCTGTCACCCCCAGACCTGGCTCTAGGTTGTGCTTTCTGTCCCCCCCACTCCCCAGACCTGGCTCTATGTTGTCCTTTCTGTCCCCCTGTGCCTTGCTTCACCACCAGCCTCCAAGGAGACCCTCAGAGGACTGTGTGAGACTCTGCAGAGGTCTCTCTCAGCACCCAGCTTTGCTGCCCAGCTGCTGGCAGGGCACAGATGGGCTGCTGCCAGCCTGTGCTGACTCAGCTGTCCCAGCACACAGCTGGGCTGGCGGTGAGGAGCTGTTGGGGGTCTGCAGCCCAACCTCCTGCTTCCAGCAGCTCTGCTGCCAGCACCTGCCCCCAGCAGCCACAGTTCTGCTCTGCCCCAAACCCTGCCAGGAGCTCTCCCTACCTCTCTGTGCTGCCGTGGGGCTGCTGCATCCTCCCGGGGAGCAGCTCTCCTCCGAGTGCCCTGGCTGGAGGGGCAGCTCCAAACGGGGCTGGTGTGGCCAGTGGCCAGTGAGTCACCAGCCAGCCCTCACCGGGGCCTTCCTTCTCCCCACTGCAGCTTCCTCAAGCTGCTGCCAAACCCCAGGCTGAGGTGGCAAGGGCTCAGCTCTCCTGCCTCGGAGCCTCCCTTGCTGAGGCCTCCAGCTGGAGCAGACCTCAAGCGCCTGCAGATATCTTCCAGCTGCCCTTGGGGCTTCTGCAGCCCTCTCCTGCCCACCTCAGGATCCAGGGGGCTGCTGGGCAGCTGGAGGCAGGCTCCCAGGCACTGCCCTGGCTCCTGCTGCATGACTTCCTGATCAGGATGGGGCCACAGGAAGCAACTTGTCCCATGGGCAGCCACCCAAGGCACTTCTGCTTCACTTCTCTTCACCAAGGAGCTCTTGGGGCTGCCCAAGGCTGTGGGCTGGGAAGAGCTGTGGTGGAAGTGCCCAGTGCTGCTCCCAGCCCCAGGAAGGCTGAGGAAGAGGGGGTGGTCAAGGCTCACTTTTGGGCCCCCCACTCCAAGAAGGACATGGAGGAGAAGGGCAGCAAAGGTGGGGAAGGGACCGGGGAGGAGCAGCTGAGGGAGCTGGGGGTGTTCAGTGTAGAGCAGAGGAGGCTGGGGGAGACCTCATTGCTCTCTACAGCTCCCTCAGAGGAGGCTGCAGTGAGCTGGGGGTTGGGCTCTGCCCCCTAGGAACAAGTGATAGGCTGAGAGGAAATGTTCTCAAGTTGCCCCAGGGGAGGTTTAGGTCAGACATGAGGAACAATTTCTTCCCCTTGAGGGTTGTCAAGCCTGGGACAGGCTGCCCAGGGCAGTGGTGGAATCCCCTGGAGGGGTTTCAAGCTGTGGAGAGGTGGTGGTGAGGGCCAAGGCAGCAAAGCTTTGCAGACACCAAGAGGAGCTGCAGAAGTAACCTCAGCAAGCAGCTTGGGCAGGCAGCTCCTGCCCCAGCTGCGGGGACACTGCGGTGAAGTCCCTAATGCCACATCAGCACCACCCTGGGAACTGCACCTTCCAGCCATGCAGTTTGCTTGCCTGAGACCCAACCCAGGCAGGGAAATCCCCAGGGAAGGAGAAATCCCTGACAGGTCTGTCCAAGTGCCTGGTGGCCTCCGCTCCCTGATGGAGACCTTGGCACAGGCACAGCCTCCAGCTGCCAATGGAGCATGAGCCAAGCCCAGGAGCCACCTTGCCAAGGAAGGCAGCCTTGGGGGGAGGAGTGTCCCTCACAGCACACAGCTGCACACAGGGCAGCTGGGAACTGCTCCTGTCCCCCTCCTACCTGGGCCACAGGCAGCTGGGGAACGCTCTGGGTGCCAGGGTGTGACAGTCCCACAGCCTTCTGCGTCACCTTCTGCGTGGTGCTCAGCAGCCTGGGGGCTCTGAGCAGCAGCAAGCTCCCCGCATCTGCAAGCAAAGATTTGTTTGGGCTGGTGCTGGCCACCTCAGAGCCACAGAACCGTTTTGGTTGGAAGAGATCTTTGAGGTCACCAAATCCAACCACGAACCCAGGTCACCCCTGAGCCATGGCCCTCAGCACCACACCCCCAGGGCTTTCAATCTGCTGTTGCTCTCTGGGAGGTGGGGGAGGACCAGGCTTGGAGGAGGAAAGTGTGGTGACCTACAGACCCTTCCTGAGAGAAGGAAGAAAACTCTTGGCTCCTTCAAATGCTTCCTGGCAGGATGAAGTTCTTACAGCTGCTCTCCCGGAGGCCAGAGAAACTGGAAACGCTGTTTCCAATACCTGGTTACCAAAATCAGGCCCCATGGATGTGTCTGCCTACCTCCACCTGTCTGTACAGCAAGGAGGAAAACACCAACAGCATGTTGACCAAGAAAAACACAAGAGCTTGGTTTACTCTGTTGCATCTTACACAACCAGTGCCCGAACGCCAGAGACCGTACTCGAGGAAGACAATTGTTTATACGGGCCACCAGCTAAGCAGGGCCTGCAAGCTAAAGCTGAAGCAAAACTTCCCAAGAGCTGGGTGCCTCTCACAAACCCCAGCAAGAGCATTGCCCATCACAGCAGTGATTCAGCCCTCCCCGTGAACACCACTTTGCAAGGCACCCCAGCGTCACCCGCGCCCTTCAGCGGACGCTTTCTCCCCGGCAAGCCTTCCCTCTGGCAAGATGGAAGCAGGGAATGATCCTGGAACTTGGGAAAGAGGGGTTTGCAGAGTACACCAAAAAGCTTTCCCCCCCCTCCCCACAAGGAGAGCTTTTTTCGTGCAGCTTTGGAGTCCATCCTACTGCCTGAAGCGCCAGCCACTGAGGAGCAGAGGGAAAGCGCTGCAGTTTCCGGCTGCTCGTCCGGGGTGCAGCAGGTCTTGGAAGAGGTTGGCCAGGGGCAGGCTCTGGAAAGCTCTGTTCAGCAGGAGGCTCTTCAGGATCTGGGCCTGGTGGGCTGCGTGGCTGAGTATCCAGGCCAGTTGTGTGGGACCGAATGGGAAACTCCAGGGAAACCAAAGCCCTTCCTGAGGAGTGCTTTTGACAACCCCCTGCAGGTTGCAGCACGCATTGGAGCCCTAAATCGTGCTGCCAATTGTGACTTCCAGGTGAGGTGTGGGCTCATTGTGGTTGCCTACAAGGATGGCTCCCCTGCCCCTCCCCATCTCGGGGATCCCCATCTGCGCTCCCCCTGGAAGAAGTGGCTCTTGCGCCTCGAGGAGTGCAAGGACAAAAACTGAGGCCAGCCAAGGCATGCAGAGGCAAGTGGGCTCAGCACAGAGTGAAGCCCACCATTTTAATACATAGCTTTGGGACTTTGGCTGAATTTTTAACATAAAGTCTCCTCCCCCCCTCAATAAAGCAAAGCAAAACCAAGGGCTGCGGTGCAGGGTTGGACTTGTGGATCTTTGAGGTCTCTTCCAACCTTGGTGATACTGTGTGTGAAGTACTGTGTGTGAAACCCCCCCCAGAGGTGAGGGCTGACCACTGCCCTGGGCAACCTGGCCAGGCCTGGACAACCTTTTTAGTTGGGATCATAGCAGCCTTGCTGAGTTTTCCTCACTCCTCCTTCTGGGCAGTTAAGAGAGCTCTGCCTGCGCCTGGCACCTTTGAACTGCTGCCCAGCAGCTGCCTTCTGCTGAAGATGAAGCTCCTCTGCCTCCTCAGGGGCCAGCCACATCCTGCTTCAACTTGAGAAGTGGGTTTTGGAACCATCTTTTTGCTGATGACTTCCTTCTTCTCACCCCTGTGAAAGATCCAAGCCCTGGTGCCTCGTGTCCCTGGTGAAACTCTGGGCTTGGGGAGCTTCACCAAATGCAGCTCAGCTCAGGAAGGAGCAGGAGCTGCTGGCTACAGCCCAGCAAGGCCAGCAGGGTCCGGCCTCTGCTTGGTTTTCCCCCCACCAAGCACACTTGTGTCTGTGTCCCTGTGTGCAGGTCCTGCACTTCATCCCTGGAGGCAGTGCTGGGACCACTGGCAGCACCACAGAGGGTCACAGCACCTAGAAAGGTCATCCTGTGCTCCCTGTGACCCAGCCAGGTAGCTCTGTTGGCCCCAGCCATGCAAGAGGGCTGGCTGTGTGCCCTCAGGACAGGATCACAGGATCCCAGATCAGAGGATGTTAAGGGTTGGAAGGGACCTTCCAGTCCAACCTCCCTGGCAGAGCAAGGCCAGGGCAGATTAGAGCAGGAGGAGAAGCTCCCTGGATCTGCTGGACACACTCCTCTGCACCCCAGGATGGCACAGGATGCCCAGCCACCACCCTGCTCCAGGAAGGTCTCCTCTTGGTCCTCCTAGAACGGTTTGAGTAGGCAAAGGTCTCTTCCAACCTGGTCTGGTCTGGTCTATGGACCTTTAGGATCATTGAGTCCAAGCATTGACCAGCACTGCCAGGGCACCACCAAACCATGGCCCTCAGCACCACATCTCCACAGCTTTGAAACCCTTCCAGGCATGGGGACTCCACCACTGCCCTGGGCACCCTGGGTCACCCTTTTGGAGATGAAATTGTTCCTCATGACCAACCTAAACCTGCCCTGGGGCAACTTGAGGCTATTGCCTCTTGTGCCCTCTCTTGTCACATGGCAGCAGAGCCCAGCCCCCACCCGGCTCCAGCCTCCTCTCAGGGAGCTGCAGAGAGCAATGAGGTCTCCCTCAGCTTCCTCTTCTGAACACCCCCAGCTCCCTCAGCTGCTCCTCCCCTCCCCTCTTCCCCAGACCCTTCCCCAGCTTTGTTGCCCTTCTCTGGACCTTCTCCAGCTCCTCAATGTCCTTCTTGGACTGAGAGGCCCAGAACCTGGGATTCAAGGTGCAGCCTCCCCAGTGCCCAGTCCAGAGTCACAATCCCTGCCCTGCTCCTGCTGCACACACCATTGCTGCTCCAGGCCAGGCTGCCTTGACCACCTGGGCAGACCCTGAGCTCCTCTCCAGCTGCTGTCACCCAGCACCCCCAGAGCCTTCTCTGCTGGGCACTTTCCAGCCTCTCTGCCCCCAGCCTGGAGCCTTCCTGGGGTTGCTGTACCCCAAGTGCAGCACCCAGCCCTGGGCCTTGTTGAGCCTGGTATGGTTTGAGCTTTACCCAGAGTCCAGAAGCCCCAAAGGAACAGATTTGGATTGCCTTCCCCTCCCCTTTTTTTTCCCTGGTAAAGCAACCTAGGCAGGAGAAAGGAGAGGTAGAATCATGACAGAGTGGTCTGGAATGGGTTGGGAAGTAAAAAGGAAACTTTTAAACAAAACAGACCCAGCATTGGAGTAGCGGAAAGTCACAAAGGCATAAGGGGAAGGGTAAATACAGAAATATACAAAGCCAGGCCCAGCTGGTGCTGGATTCCCTTGGTGCAGATGGATGCAGCTCCGATGCAGCTCTTTCCGAGCCTGGAAACAGCATGCAGGGAAGGCACAGGAAGCAGGAGCAGCAGAGAGCTCTACCCCCCAGGCACGGAGCACGGAAAAGAGCAAGCCCCTCAAGGGCTCTCCTTAAATAGGCTTTGGAGGACAGGAAGGGGGCGTGGGATAGACCTTTGAGCCAGGGGACCCCTCCCCTGGGAGGGGAGAACCCAAGTGTCTCTCTCTGCCCACCTGGATCAGGTTTCTTTTGCCCACCTGAGGGCTGGGTTCTTTTCAGCCCCCCTCCAAGGATGGTGTAACCTGACACAGCCCAGCCCCTCTGTTCCACTTTTCTGTCACAGCCTCTTCATCCAGTTAGGAGTTCTGTCTCTCTGGGATGAGTGTTACGAGTTCATGCTGCAGGTCTTCCTCCTACGGCCCTCAACCATGGGGCCAGCCTGGGCAGGTCCCTCTGCAGACCTTCCCAACTCACCCACAGATCAACTCCCACCCAACTCGGTGTCCTCTGTAGACCGCCCGAGGGTGCCTGGCTCCCCTCCTCCAGCTCACTGCTGAAGGTGTCGAAGGGACCTGGCCCAGCGCTGAGCCTCCTGGAGCTGCCTCCACTGAACCGCTCCGTGCCCGGCCCTGGGCCAGCGCTGGAAGCCCTGAGGGGCAGCCAGGCCAAGCGGCGGACAGTCTCCGATCTGGGAGCTGCGGAGGCCGGGAGGTGCCCGGGCGCCATCCCGCGGGGCTGCCCCGGGGACAGGCGACGATAGCCCCGACAACGCCGCCACGCTGCGGCGCGGCCCGCCTGGCCCGCCCCCCTGCCGCCTGGCCCGCCCCCCTGCCGCCTGGCCCGCCCCCCTGCCGCCTGGCCCGCCCCCCTGCCGCCTGGCCCGCCCCCCTGCCGCCTGGCCCGCCCCCCTGCCGCCTGGCCCGCCCCCCTGCCGCCTGGCCCGCCCCCCTGCCGCCTGGCCCGCCTGGCCCGCCCCCCTGCCGGCTGGCCCGCCCCCCTGCCGGCTGGCCCGCCCCCCTGCCGGCTGGCCCGCCCCCCTGCCGCCTGGCCCGCCCCCCTGCCGCCTGGCCCGCCCCCCTGCCGCCTGGCCCGCCCCCTGCCGCCTGGCCCGCCCCCCTGCCGCCTGGCCCGCCCCCCTGCCGCCTGGCCCGCCCCCCTGCCGCCTGGCCCGCCCCCTGCCGCCTACTCCGCCCCCTGCCGCCTATCCCGCCCCCTGCCGCCCGCCCCGGGCCCGGCCCCTGCCGCCCGCCCCGGGCCCGCCCCCTGCCTCCCGCCCCGGGCCCGCCCCCTGCCTCCCGCCCCGGGCCCGCCCCCTGCCTCCCGCCTCGGGCCCGCCCCCTGCCGCCCGCCCCGGGCCCGCCCCCCGCCTCCACCGCCTCCTTCCCCCGGGCCCGCCCCCTGCCGCCCGCCCCGGGCCCGCCCCCTGCCGCCCGCCCCGGGCCCGCCCCCCGCCTCCACCGCCTCCTTCCCCCGGCGCCATGTGGGGCGGGCGGCGGCAGCGGCCGGGGCCCAGCGGTGTGGAGGAGCTGAGGGCTCGGCGGCGGGAGAGGGAGGCAGGTCCGCGCCGGGAACGGGGCGCGGGGCGTGGAGCCTGCCCGGGGCGGGAAGGGGCAATGCGGCCGGACGGGGCCGAGGGTGCTGGAGCCGTTTATGGGAGCCCCCAGCGGTGCCCTGCAGCGGGACCCGAACAGGGCCCCGGCCTCGACTGGCACCCGAGGGGACAGGGGGTGGGTGGCATCTGAGGGGACGTGGGACAAGTGGCATCTGCCGGGACACAGCCTGGTGGCATCTGAGGGGACACAGGGCAGGTAGCCTCCTGTGTGCTCCCTGCCCACTCGGGCAAAGCGGGCACAGCCTTTGCCCAGGAGTTCTGCCGTGAGTGCCATGTCCTCACCCACCCCTCGCTGCAGGTTGGGTTTGCCAAGGTCCTGCCAATATCAAACTAGCCTCAGGGCCCTGCCGTGGTGGCCATGCGGGGCCCCACACCCCTGCCCTGGTGGTCCCTCTGCTGGTGCCCCTGCCCTGATGCCATGCCGGTGTGCCCAGCCGTAGCTTTGCACCTCGAGCACGCCCTGCACCGTGCCAGGGTCAGGGCATGGCGGTGGGCAGGAGGAGGCTGTTGGGTGGCCTGGGGCAGGGGGTGGGCGGCAGGGGGTGACATGACCGGCGGCACTTGCAGCCCTGCGCAGGGCCCGGCGGCAGGAGCAGCTGCTCAGCAAGAGGCTGCTGCGGGAGGACAGCGCCGCGGAGCACGGCGAGGGCGAAGCAGAGCCTGCGCCCGACCCTCTCTCCGAGGATGAGGTGAGGCCCAGGGGATGAGCCCCCCTCCCCCTTGTCCTGGGGGGCCCTGGGGAGCAGGGGTGGAGGTGGGCTTGGGAGGGCGTCCACAGCAGCATGGCCAGAGATGGTCCCTCTGCCCTGTGGAGACCCCACCTGCAGGGCTGAGTACAGCATGGGACCCCTCATACCAGAAGGACCTGGAGCTGATGGAGAGGGTCCAGAGGAGGCCATGAAAATGTCTCCTATGGGCACAGGCTGGGAGAGTTGGGGCTGCTCAGCCTGGAGAAGAGAAGGCTCTGGGGAGACCTTACAGCAGCCTTCCAGTACCTGAAGGGCTCCAGGAGAGCTGGGGAGGGACTGTTCAGAAGGCTCTGTGGGGATAGGACAAGGGACAGTGGTTTGAAACTGGAGCAGGGCAGACTTGGGTTGGACATCAGGAGGAAGTTCTGCACAGTGAGGGTGGGGAGACACTGGAACAGGCTGCCCAGGGAGGGGGTTGAGGACCCTGCAGACATTCAGGATCAGCCTGGATGTGTCCCTGGGCAGCCTGCTCTGGTTGGAGATGTCCTTGCTGCCTGCAGAGGGGTTGTACAAGAGGACCTTTGCGGGGGTCTCTTCCAACCTGATGCCCTCTGTGACTGTTTCCTGAGTCCCTGCTTGCCCTTCTCCCCTCCCTCCCTGCTTTGCCAGGCCCTGGAGCTGCTCCGAGGGCTGCAGAGGGGCTCTGAGGACAGGAGGAGCTGCCTGGGCCGCCTGCGCCGGGCCCTGCGGCACAGGGAGAGCCAGCAGAGGTTTGTCAGGTCAGCACCAGAGCGGGTGAGCCGCTGTGGGCAGGGCCGGGCCGGGCTGGCAGGAGGAGGCAGCACTCTCTGTGTCCCTGCAGGCTGGATGGCAGCATCCGGACCCTGGTGGGGCTGTTCACCGGCAGCCTGGGGGAGCTGCAGCTGGGGGCCGCGCGCTGTCTGCATGAGCTGTCCTGCGGAGACCCCCCCGTGGCCGAGGCCTGCCTGCCCTTCACCCCCTACCTGCTCACCTACCTCGCAGGGCACAGCCTGGAGCTGACGGTGAGGCCGCACCTGCCATCTGCCAGGCCCTTGGCACCCAGCGGCCCTCGGGCAGCTGTTGGCTGCTCTTGGCCTGGCTCACGGGGGAGGGCTGCTGGGAAGGGGACCTCGGCTTCAGCCTGGAGCAGGACTGTCCCCGGGGCTGGCCCAGGGCAGGGAGGCTTTGTCTGGCCAGATGTTGGAAACCAGACAGAGCCCCGGTGTGGTGGGGTTGGAAGGGGCCTCAGGATCATCCAGCCCAACCCCTCTGCCAAAGCAGGGCACCCACAGCAGGGTGCCCGGGGTCACAATGGCCAGGGGGGGTCGGAAGCTCTCTAGAGAAAGGTTGGGAGGGACCTCTGGGGATCATCCAGTCCAACCCCTGCTCCAGCAGGGCATCCATAGCAACTTGCCCAGGAGCACAATGGCCGGGGGGGTTTGGGATCTCTCAAGAGAAGGAGACTCCACAGCCTCTCTGGGCAGCCTGCTCCAGGCCTCCAGCACCTTCTTGGAGGGGAATATGGAGTCTGCCCTTCACCGTGCCCCATCCCAGCACCAGGAGGAGCTTGGTGCCATCCTGTTGGTGTCTCCTTCCAGGTAGCAAATACCCCCAAGCCCCAGGAGGCCAGGCAGTTTCTCCTGCCACAGCCCAGGGTACAGTGGTTCACCCCAGCTGCCATGGGTTCCTCTCTTCAGTTCCAAGCTCTGTCTGGGGAAGCAGAGCCTGCAGGCTGTGGTTGTTCAGCAGACTTGGGTCTGGCCTCTGGCTGGGCCTGGGTGGCCCTTGGCATGTTTGTGCTGGGCCAGGCAGAAGCCCTGGCTGCAGGTTAGGAGTTTCTGAAGGTGCTGGAGAAGGGAAAGGAGCAGGGACAGGGGCAGCCACTGGGCCTGCACTTCATGCAGCAAGCAGTGGTCCAGCTTGGGAGGCCCCAACAGCTCCAGGCTGCTTGGAGAAGCAGCCAGGATCCCACCTAAGGAACAAGCTGGGCACACCCCCAGGGTGATGGTGGCCTTTCAGTGGCACGTGGCCAGTCTCGGGTGGCTACTGGGGAGCTCCAGGGGTCTTGGGGCAATGCCAGAGCAAGAACTCAAAACCTGAGCCTCCCCCAGAGTGGAAGTGAGCAGAGCCCAACCTGGGCCAGACAGCAGAGGGACAAGCTGGAGCTGATGCAGCTGGAGAGCCCAACAGCACCCAGCTGTGCTCACCTCTGGGGACAGCTGTGTCCTGCTCAGGGAGGCCTGAGCCCTGTCCCAGCCTGCAGGCCCCCAGGGGAGGCAAAGGAGGTGACCTGCTCCCCGGGGCTGTGTTTCAGGAGCTGTGTCTGTACACACTGGGGAACCTGGTGGTGGAGAGCCAGGCTGTGAGGAGACAACTCCTGCTCCAGGGCATCATCCCAGTGCTGGCCTCCTGCAGCCAGGTGAGTGCAGCAGCTCAGCCCTGCTCCTGCCCCAGGCAGAGCTTGCCTCTGCTTGCACCCTTGAGACTGGCTGCCTGCTGAGGTCCCTGCTGGCTGAAGATACCTCCTGGGCTTCCTTGCTCTCTGCTGATCTAAGTGCCCAGAGCAATGCTGCTGCTGCTGTGTTTGGGCTCCTGGATCCTTTCAGCTGCAGACAATGAGAATCACAGAACAACAGAATGGTTTGGGTTGGAAGAGACCTTGAAGATGAAGTCCCCAACCAGAAACCCAACCCCACCATGGCCTAACCATGTCCCCAGGTGGCATGGCCACAGGTCTTGAACACCTTCTGGGGATGGGGACTCCACCTCTGCCCTGGGCAGCCTCTTCCAGGCCTCTTTTGGGGCACACATTGTTTCTCATCTCCAACCTAAACCTCTCGCTGTGCTCGCAGGGGCTCAGCTTTGCTCTCTCCCTGTGCTCGCAGGGGCTCAGCTTTGCCCTCTCTCTGGCTGCAGGGGCTCAGCTTTGCTCTCTCTTTGGTTGCAGTCCCCCCATGAGGCAGTGCTGGAAGGTGTGGGCTATGTCCTCTCACAGCTGCTGCAAGCCAAGGAAGCTCCCATGGAGATCATTCCGTGAGTCCAGGCCTCTGAATCCTGCCCCAGAATGGGCCCCGGGGCCCAGTGTGGTCTTAGCATGCCAGGGACAAGGCTGCCTGTGCCATGCCAGTGACACTGATGGTTCAGAGCAGAGTGCTGCCAGAGCTGGGCATGGGGCCTGACCCTCCTCCCTCAGCAGACAGCTCTGGAACTTCAGTGAAGGACAGAGCAGAGCAGGGGCAGGTTGGCAAGGGCAGGTTGGCAGGGGCAGGCTGTCCCTGCTCCTCCTGAAAAGATCCATGTGACAGCCCCAAAACAGGACCCCAGGCAAGGTGTCCTGCCCCAGGCCCTGCCTTGGGCACAGGGAGCTTGTGGTGAGCCTGTGTGGGGCTGAGGCTGCAGCCCTTGGAGAGCCTCTTCCAGGGGGGGTTCTGGAGCACGTGGCTCCCATCAGAGGGCAGAGCAGCTCCCTGCTTGGTGGCCAGGGCCTGTGTACCCTTCTCTGTCCTGCCTGTGTGCCTGTACTGACTCTGCTCTTCTCCCCCAGGCTGGTGCTGAGCTCTGCCCTGCCCCAGCAGATGCTGCGCCGGCTGCAGGGGGGGCTGGGGGCTGGGGCAGGAGCTGCTGTGGAGTTTGCCTGGTGCCTGCACTACATCACTTGCAGGTAACTACCTGGGTCTGCCCTTGGGGGCAGCCAGAGAGGCCCTGGCTGCTGATTGGGAACCTGCTTGGTGTCCCTCTGCCCCTTTGGCAGCCACTGCTGTGTCCCAGCACGTGCGGTCTGCAGGGCTGCCACCTTCCCTCTCAGATGATCCACCTGAGGAGGCTGCTCCCAGTCCTCTGAGCTCTCCCCACTCACCTCCCCACGGCTGGAGCTGTTCCCTGCACTTCCCAAGATCAGCTCCCTGAATCCTTAGGCTTCTGGGGTGTGCCCAGTGACCCCTGCCCAGGCTGGCTGCTGCCAACCATCTTGGTGTGGCTGCTCCTAGTGCCACCTCCTTTAGCAGCACCCCCAGAAGGTCACTGAAAGAAGGGCTGAGGCTATTCCCAAGCCCTCACAGATGGTCCCAGCAGATGTTTCTCCTGAGCTGTTAAATTGCTCAGCTCAGGAACCAGCTGCTGGTCTAACCTGGAGCAGGCCCTGTGGTGGCTCGGCGCAGAGCTGCCACTTCCCAGGCCCTGCTGCCAGCCAAGGGCTGCAGCATTTCCCTCTCTGGGCACCAAGGACAACCAAGTGAAGTCCAGCTGGTGGCTGGGCACCAGAGGTGTCCTCCAGGGCTCAGCACTGGGCCACTCTCTTCAGTATTTTTATCAATCATCTGCATGAGGGGACTGAGACACCCTTATAGGTTTGCAGGTGACACCAAGTTGGGTGGGAGCTGGGTCTGCTGGAGGGTCAGGAGGATCTGCAGAGGGACCTGGCCAGGCTGCAGCCAAGGGCCAAAGTCAGTGGGGTGAGGTTCAACAAGGCCAAGGGCTGGATGCTGCTCTTGGGGCACAAGAACCCCATGAAGGTTCCAGGCTTGGGGCTGGAAAGTGCCCAGCAGAAAAGGCCCTGGGGGTGCTGGGTGACAGCAGCTGGAGAGGAGCTCAGGGGGTGCCCAGGTGGGCAAGAAGGGCAGCAGCAGCCTGGCCTGGAGCAGCAGTGGTGTGCGCAGCAGGAGCAGGGCAGGGATGGTGCCCCTGGACTGGGCACTGGGGAGGCCACAGCTTGAGTGCTGGGTTCAGCTCTGGGCCTCTCACTGCAAGAAGGACATTGAGGAGCTGGAGCAGGGCCAGAGAAGGGCAAAAAAGCTGGGGAAGGGTCTGGAGAAGAGGGCTGGGGAGGAGCAGCTGGGGGAGCTGGGGGTGTTCAGTGTGGAGAAGAGGAGGCTGAGGGAGACCTCATTGCTCTCTACAGCCCCTTGAGAGGAGCCAGGTGAGGGTTGGGCTCTGCTCCCTAGTCTCAGGTGAGAGAAGGAGAGGCTTCAAGTTGCCCCAGGGCAGGTTTAGGTTGGACATTAGAAGAAACTTCTTCGCTGAAAGGATTCTCAAGCCCTGGCCCAGGCTGCCCAGGGAGGTGGCTGGGTCCCCATGCCTGGAGGTGTTTCCCAGAGGCAGAGCTGTGGTGCTGAGGCCGTGGCTCAGCCCCAGCCTTGGCAGAGTGAGAGCAGGCTTGGACTGGATGCTCCTGAAGGTCTTTCCCAACCCAGAGCCTTCTGCTGTTCCCTTTGCAGCCACACAGCGAACAGGGAGCTGCTGGCGCTGGGGGCGCTGCCTGCCCTCACCGAGCTGCTGCTCCACCTGGCCACAGACATCCCCCCAGAGGCTCCCGAGGGCCTGGAGCTGGTAGCACATGGGCAGGGCCGGGGGGGGCTCAGGGGCAGCCTGCGGCTGGGGTGGTGCTGAGGGGCTGGGGTGGTGCTGAGGGGCTGGGTTCCAGCTCTGGGCTGGGGTGGTGCTGAGGGGCTGGGGTGGTGCTGAGGGGCTGGGTCTCAGCTCTGGGCTGGGGTGGTGCTGAGGGGCTGGGTGCCAGCTCTGGGCTGGGGTGGTGCTGAGGGGCTGGGTCTCAGCTCTGGGCTGGGTCTCAGCTCTGGGCTGGGGCGGCGCTGAGGGGCGGGGCGGCGCTGAGGGGCGGCGCTGAGGGGCGGGGCGGCGCTGAGGGGCGGGGCGGCGCTGAGGGGCGGCGCTGAGGGGCGGGGCGGCGCTGAGGGGCGGGGCGGCGCTGAGGGGCGGCGCTGAGGGGCGGTGCTGAGGGGCGGCGCTGAGGGGCGGCGCTGAGGGGCGGGGCGGCGCTGAGGGTCGGCGCTGAGGGTCTCTGTCCCCCCCAGCTGGTGTCCCCGGTGCTGCGCAGTCTCAGCAGCCTGCTCGCAGAGCCGGCCGGTGCTGAGGGTCTCTGTCCCCCCCCAGCTGGTGTCCCCGGTGCTGCGCTGTCTCAGCAGCCTGCTCGCAGAGCCGGGCGGTGCTGAGGGTCTCTGTCCCCCCCCAGCTGGTGTCCCCGGTGCTGCGCTGTCTCAGCAGCCTGCTCGCAGAGCCGGGCGGTGCTGAGGGTCTCTGTCCCCCCCAGCTGGTGTCCCCGGTGCTGCGCAGTCTCAGCAGCCTGCTCGCAGAGCCGGGCGGTGCCGAGGGGCGGCGCTGAGGGTCTCTGTCCCCCCCAGCTGGTGTCCCCGGTGCTGCGCAGTCTCAGCAGCCTGCTCGCAGAGCCGGCCGGTGCCGAGGGGCGGCGCTGAGGGTCTCTGTCCCCCCCAGCTGGTGTCCCCGGTGCTGCGCAGTCTCAGCAGCCTGCTCGCAGAGCCGGCCGGTGCCGAGGGGCGGCGCTGAGGGTCTCTGTCCCCCCCAGCTGGTGTCCCCGGTGCTGCGCAGTCTCAGCAGCCTGCTCGCAGAGCCGGCCGGTGCCGAGGGGCGGCGCTGAGGGTCTCTGTCCCCCCCAGCTGGTGTCCCCGGTGCTGCGCAGTCTCAGCAGCCTGCTCGCAGAGCCGGCCGGTGCCGAGGGGCGGCGCTGAGGGTCTCTGTCCCCCCCAGCTGGTGTCCCCGGTGCTGCGCAGTCTCAGCAGCCTGCTCGCAGAGCCGGCCGGTGCCGAGGGCCAGCTCCAGGACCATCGCCTGCTGGTGGCGCTCTTCCTCCTCCTGCAGAGCTTCCACCAGCAGCAGCCCTTCGTGGTGCAGGAGGGGCTCTGGCTGCTCAACAACCTCACCGGTGAGCCCCCAGCCCCAGCTGCCGCCAGCCCTGCCCTCCCTGCCGGCCTCTCTGCAGAGACCTCCCGCAGAGTCCCGGCTCCCCCTGACTGCTCCTTCTCTGCCCACCCTAGCTGAGGAGCCCTTCTTCTGCTCTGCTCTGCTCTGCCTGGACCTGCTGCCTGCCCTGCTGCAGCTGCTGCCCTGTTCCCAGATGGCCAGCCTGCTGGTGAGACCTCCCCTCCTGCCCCAGCCCGGGGCTCCAGGGCTGTGGGTCCTGCCTGCAGGGTGCTGAGGCTGGCTGTGGGCAGTAGGAGCAGCACGGTGGAAGGTCTCCTGCTGTGGGAGTCACCATCCACCCACCCTGACCATGGTTAGTCCCAGCAGAAGAGGGGCCCAGGGCAGATGTTCAGCTGGGGCCAGGCCTGCAGAGGGTCTGGGGAGCTGCTGCCATCTTTTGTCAGGCCACAACAACCCCATGCAGAGCTACAGGCTGGGGACACAGTGGCTGAGAGCAGCCAGGCAAAGAGGGACCTGGGGGTACTGGTTGGCAGCAGCTGAACAGGAGCCAGCAGTGTGCCCAGGTGGCCTTCTTGGCCAATGGCATCCTGGCCTGCATCAGGAACAGTGTGGCCAGCAGGAGCAGGGAGGTTATTCTGCCCTGTGCTCAGCATTGGTTAGGCCACACCTTGAGTCCTGTGTCTAGTTCTGGGCTCCTCAGTTCAGGAAAGATGTTGAGCTGCTGGAAGGTGTCCAGAGAAGGGCAACAAAGCTGGGGAGGGGTCTGGAGCACAGCCCTGTAAGGGCCCTGAGGGAGCTGGGGTTGCTTAGCCTGGAGAAGAGGAGGCTCAGGGGAGACCTTCTTGCTCTCTCCAACTCCCTGAAGGGAGGTTGTAGCCAGGTGGGGGTTGGTCTCTTCTCCCAGGCACCAGAACAAGAGGACACAGTCTCAGGCTGTGCCAGGGGAGGTTTAGGCTGGAGGTTAGGAAGAAGTTCTTCAATAGAGATTGGCCATTGGAATGTGCTGCCCAGGGAGGTGGTGGAGTCACCATCACTGGAGGTGTTCAAGAAAGGCTTGGATGTGGCACTTGGAGCCATGGTTTGGTGGTCAGGAGGTGTTGGGTGATAGGTGACAGGTTGGACTTGATCTCTCAGGTCTTTTCCAATCTGGTTGATTCTGTGGTTCTCTGACAAAGCTGTCACCTGAGAGGGGGGAGCAGAGCCCAACCCCCAGCTCACTGCAGCCTCCTCTCAGGGAGCTGCAGAGAGCAATGAGGTCTCCCTCAGCCTCCTCTTCTCCAGGCTGAACACCCCCAGCTCCCTCAGCTGCTCCTCCCCAGCTCTGTTCCCCAGACCCTTCCCCAGCTTTGTTGCCCTTCTCTGGCCCTGCTCCAGCTCCTCAATGTCCTTCTTGCAGTGAGAGGCCCAGAACTGAACTCAGCACTCAAGCTGTGGCCTCCCCAGTGCCCAGTCCAGGGGCACAATCCCTGCCCTGCTTTTGCTGCCCACACCATTGCTGCTCCAGGCCAGGCTGCTGCTGCCCTTCTTGGCCATCTGGGCACCCCCTGAGCTCACCTTCAGCCTGCATCTTGCACTAGATCAGGCAGCTCAAACCCTGCCCAGCCTGAGCTGGGATGCTTCTGGGATGTGTTCAGCACTCACTGAATCCTCTGCTGGCTTCTCCCTGCAGGTGCTGACAGTGCTGTGCAACGTGGCAGGGCAGGGCCCAGCCTACTGCCAGCAGCTGCACCAGCAGCAGGCCCTGCCCCTGCTGCTGCCCACCCTGCTGCTGCCTGACCCCAGCCTGGTGGGGCAGTGCCTGGAGCTGCTGCACCTCCTCTTCCTGCACTGGCCAGAGGTAAGAGCCAGGGGTGGCTGCTGCAGGGGCAAGCAGGAGCTCCTGAAGCCGGGATGGGGGTGAGCAGCACCTCCCTAACCCTGCCTTCAGTCAGTGCCACCCCAACCCCCACTGCCCAGCTGCTGCAGGGTCACATGGCTGCTGCCAAGGCTGGAAGCCCTTCCTGCCTCTCTGGGGAGCTCCTCCTCATTGCCAAGGACTGGTCTGGGACACACTGAGGTCGTTACTGACCTCTGAGGGCATCATGGGGGCATTTCTAGGGCAGCTGTGCCCACTTCAGGCTCTGTGCATGCCCAGCCAGCAGTCAGCAGGGCTGAAGCTACCTTGGCTTGGGCCTTTGGTGTCTGGTAGGGCCCTGGAGAACCCCTGGGCTGTGCAGTGGTGGCTGTGGGCAGGCAGGACCAGCTGTGGCAGCCAGCCAGCTGCCAGCCCTCTCCTCTCACCCAGGCTGCTGAGGACTTCGTCCGGCAAGGTGGGCACCAGGCCTTGGAGCGGCACCAGAGCAGCCCAGAGCTCCAGGAGCGAGCAGGAGCACTGCTGGGCATGCTGGGCACTCCCCTGGCAGCCTGCAGCCCCTGACACACCACCCTGCCCCCTGCTCCTGGCAACCCCTCCTCCCTTCCCTCTGCCCTCCCACTGTGCTCCAAAGCCCTACAGGGGCTCTGCCCAGCAGTGCTGGGGAGGCTGCCCCTGGGCAGGAGGTGGCAGAGGGGCAGGAGCCTGGCACAGGGGCAGAGCTGAGCTGCCAGCTGGGCTGCTGGGGCTGGGGAGGTGGTGCGTGAGCCACGGTGGAGCTGCTGCTCCCCTCAGCAGCTGCTCTCAGCTCTGCAGGCAGGGGTGAGGCCGGGGGTGGGCAGGGGCCCTTTATGCCATTCTCCAGGCACAGACACAGGTTGTACAGGCACAGACACATTAAAGCTCAGCACTCCAGGCCTCAGCTCAAGGCCTCCTTCTTCTCTTCACACCTTGCTCTTCACAACGTTCTCCAGGGCCTTGGCCACTTCATCCACCGAGAGGTTGTTCAGGGACACGCTCTTCTCCCTGCCAAACTCTGCAGGGAAGGCAGAGGGTCAGGGAGGTGCCTTGGTCCTCTGCTGGGGCAAGGGACAACCCTAAAGCCCTGCTTTAGGCTTCCCAAGCCCCCAGCCCAGGCTCCCATCACCACCCTCCCCACCTCTCATTCCCTGTGCCCAAGGGCAATGGGTTGGGTTGGAAGGGACCTCAAAGCTCAGCCAGCTCCAGCCCCCTGCCATGGGCTGGGACACCTCCCACCAGCCCAGGCTCCTCAAGGCCTCATCCAGCCTGGCCTGGAACACTTCCAGGGAGGAGGCAGCCACAGCCTCCCTAGGTAACCAGTGTCCCAGCACCTGAGGGAAGCCAGCAGGGCCCAATCCATCTCCTGCCTTCTTCTTGTTACCTATTTCATGGACTCACACAGTGCTTTGGGTTGGAAGAGACCTTGGAGGCCACTGGTCCAACCCCCCTGCAGCCAGCAGGGACATCCCTAAGTAGAGCAGGTTGCTCAGAGCCCCAAACAACCAGACCTGGAGCAATTCCAGCCATGGGACATCTCCCACCTCTCTGGGCAACCTGGGCCAGGGTCTCACCACCTTCCTGATGAAGAATTTCTTCCTGAGTTTAAAGCCACCCCCCCTTGTCCCACCACTGCAAGCCCTTGCAGAAAGGCCCTCTCCAGGCTGCTTTTAGGTCCCCTTTAAGTACTGGAAGGTCACAACAAGGTCTCCCCAGAGGCTTCTCTTCCCCAGGCAGAACAACCCCACCTCTCTGAGCCTGGCCTCGCAGCCGAGGGCTTCCAGCCCATGATCTTTGTTGCACAACGATGGGGCAGAGGCTGCCACCACAGCCCGAGGCAACCTGGTGGCTTGCAGCCTGCTCACATCAAGCACCCACCAACACCTCAGTCAAAGAGTGCTGCCAAACCTGCTGCTCCTGCAGCAGCCCCTGGGGCACGGGGTCTGTTTCCCTGCAAGTCAGGCTCCTCTGCAGAGGAATCCTGCAGGGCTGGGAGGTCACAGCCACAAGCTGCCAAACCACCTCCTCGTCCCTTTTTTGCCTCCCACCGGGTCACGCAGCAGGAACACCCATCCCAAAAGGCAATCCTCGCCTCGGGGACAGCTTCTTCCCTTCCATCAACGTCCCTTACCATTGACGCCCCCCCAGCCCCCGTTCGCCGCTGCCCGCCGGGCTCCGGCCCTCGCCGCCCCGCGGGCACTCACCGTAGCGAGCCCACAGCTTGGGCTGCACCCCAGAGCACTCCCGGATCAGGATGGGGAAGTCGGGATTTGCCTTCTTCAGGGTCACATAGTGCTGCTCGATGAACTCCCTGCGGAAGGAAGGAGGCACAGGGGTGGTCCCCGTGGCTGGGGCCGCTCAGGGCCGGACCGGCTCGGGGCGGGCAGGAGCCTCACTGTCCCTCGCGCCCGCCGCGGGCCGCAGCCCTGCCCCAGGCTCACCTGACGCCGCGGCTGCCCGGGGAGCGCTGGCAGAGGTGGATGCGGAGCTCCCGCAGGCCGCGGCCCAGCCCGCCCCCGATGCCCCTCACCGCGGCCGCCGCCATCTTCCGCCCGCACCTGACACAAGCACGGGGCGTGGCTTCGGCGTCCGCCAATCGCGGCGCCAGCCGGGGCGCGGCCTCCGCCAATCGCGACGCCAGCCGGGGAGCGGCCTCCGCCAGTCGCGGCGTGGCCTCCCCGGAGCCGACCAATACGAGCGGAGCGGGGGCGGGCCTGCCGGGCGCGGGGGTTGCTGGGAAGAGCAGCGGCGGAAGGCAGCGCAGCGGAGCGGAGCGGTCCGGTCGGGTCGGCGGTGGCGCAACCATGCCGGAACGCGACAGTGAGCGGAGCTGGGCAGGCGCGGGGCACCGCGGGGCTCTGGGACAGCCCGCGGGCCGGGGAGACCGCCCCTGGAGTGGGGGACTCTGGACGCGGCCCGCTTGGGGGCGGGGCTGGTGAAGGCCCAGTCGGGGCCTGGGGCGCCTAGGGAGCGGGGCGGGCCCCGGCGGGGTACAGGCACATCCCGGCCTGGCGAGAGGAACAGCCCCGCTGGGGAAGGGGCACTGCGCCAGTCTGGGGAGCCGTAGTGCTTGAGACCAGGCCGGACTGGGCCGTGAGCAGCCTGCTCCGGTGGGAGGTGCTCCCACGGCGGGGGGCTGGGGGATGAGCTTTAAGGCCCCTTCCAACCCGAACCGTTCTGTGGTGCTCTGATGTCCCGGGGTGGTGCTCCGGGGTGGCCCGCGGGAGAGCAGTGAGGTGGTGCTGGGTGAGTGCTGGGAGGCTGTTCAGCTGGCAGGGGTGGGGAGGACTGAGGAGCTGCGTGAAGCCACGCAGGCAGACTCTGAGTGCTTTCTTTTCTCCCATAGATGAACCTTTCTCCAACCCCCTGGCCCCCGATGGCCACGATGTGGACGACTCCCACTCATTCCACCAGTGAGTATCACACTGGGGCAGGCCCCTGGGGCCAAGGCTGCTTCTCCAGTAGAGGCTGGCAGTAACTGGTGCAGTGAATCCTTGGAGCTCCCCATGTCCAGCTCTGTCACCCAGGGCTGCCTCAGAAGCCATCAGGCTGCCAGAGCTGCTTGGCTGATGATGTTCTGATTTCTCTCTTCCTTGCAGGTCCAAGCTGACCAATGAAGACTTCAGAAAACTGCTCATGACCCCACGAGCTGCTCCTGCATCTGCACCACCATCCAAGTCTCGCCACCATGAGTGAGTGGGGCCTGGGTCCCAGGGCTGTAGGACAGAGTGGTGCCTGCTTTCCTCTCTGGGCTCAGTCTGCCCCTCCTCTGCCCCCTCCTCTGCCCCATCTAAGAGTCACAGAATCACAGAATCAACCATGCTGGAAAAGACCTCAGAGATCACCAAATCCAACCCATCACCTAACACCTCCTGACAATTAATCCATGGCACCAAGTGCCACATCCAGTCCCCTCTTGAACACCTCCAGGGATGGGGACTCCACCACCTCCCTGGGCAGCACATCCCAATGGCCAATCTCTCTTTCTGTGAAGAACTTTCTCCTCACTTTGAACCTGAACTTCCTCTGCACAGCTTGAGACTGTGTCCTCTTGTTCTGCCACTGCTTGCCTGGGCAAAAGAAGCTTTGTCTCTGAGTGGGCAGCCAGGGAGCTCAGCCTTGCTTTGAGCTGGGGTCCACGTGGGTGGCAGGGGCAGAACCAGGTAGGTCAGGACTGCTGGGCACAGCAGAGCTGGTCCTGGATGGCTGGAAGGTGCCAGACTTAGTTATGTGGCTGTGAAAATTATTGCTCTGACAGAGTGGAACTGGGGTGAAATGAGGCTGTGCTGGGCCCACCTGCTGTGGCTGCTGCAGCCTCTACTTCTGGTTTCTTGCCCTCTTTCCAGGATGCCCAGGGAGTACAATGAAGATGAGGATCCAGCAGCTCGCAGGAGGAAGAAGAAAAGGTAGGAGGGGGAAGTCAGGTGTCAGGATTTGACTTCACACAGCACATTCCTCCCCTGGAAGCTGCTGGGCTGCTAAAGAGGACCCTGAGTGCTTTGGGGGCTCTGGAACCAAGCAGAGTGAGAGGAGCTCGGGCTGGGTGGCTGTGACTGCTTGTGGGAGCAGATGTGGGAGGGAGGCAGCAGGACTCAGGGGAGGCTTTGCCTCTGGAAGGAGCAGCAGAGGCTCTACAGGGGTCTGGTGGAGCAGGGCAGGAGTGGGACATCTGCACTGGTGCCTGTGTCTTTGGGAGCTGTGTGCTCAGCAGGGCTGCACTGACCCCTTTGCATTGGAAGGACAAACTGAGCTCCTCTTCAGCCCCAGGGCAGCAGCTTCACCTTGGCCTGTGTCCTCCAAATGCTTAGAGAATGGCTTGGGTTGGAAGGGACCTTAGAGATTATCCAGTGCCACCTGCCTGCCATGGGCAGGGACACCTCCCACCAGCCCAGGCTGCTCAGGGCCTCATCCAGCCTGGCCTGGAACACTTCCAGGCAAGAGGCAGCCACAGCCTCCCTGGGCAGCCTGTGCCAGTGTCTCCACAGCCTCACTGCCAACAGTTCCTTCCTCATCTCCAGCCTCAGTCTCCCCTCTCCCAGCTCTAAGCCATTGTCCCTTGTCCTGGCACTCCCAGCCCTTGTCCCTCCCCAGCTCTCCTGGAGCCCCTGCAGATACTGAAATGCAGCTCTAAGGTCTCCCTGGAGCCTTCTCCAGGCTGCACAGCCCCAACTCCCTCAGCCTGTCCCCACAGGAGGTGCTCCAACCCTCTGCATACAAGGAGGTGTCCCTTAGGCAGGGACACAACATCCTTGGCTGTGTCCCGTCCTAGAGGACGTTCCTGGGGAAGGGGAGGTCTGGGGGCAGCAGGGGCAGGTCTGGGAGCAGCAGGGGCAGGTCTGGGGGCAGCAGGGGCAGGTCTGGGGGCAGCAGGGGCAGGTCTGGGGGCAGCAGGGGCAGGTCTGGGAGCAGCAGGGGCAGGTCTGGGGGCCCTGTGGCTGTCCCCTGAGGCTTTGCTCTGCTCCCCCCCCGGCAGCTACTACGCCAAGCTGCGGCAGCAGGAGATCGAACGCGAGAGGGAGCTGGCCGAGAAGTACCGGGACAGAGCCAAGGAGAGGAGGGATGGCGTCAACAAGGACTACGAGGAGACAGAACTGATCAGCACCACGGCCAACTACCGAGCCGTGGGGCCCACAGCCGAGGCGTGAGTCAGCCCCGCCCCGGCCCGCCCCGCCCCGCCCCGGGGACGGCCCCTGGCCCGCCCCTGACCTCCCTCTGTGCCCGGCAGGGACAAATCGGCGGCAGAGAAGAGGAGGCAGCTGATCCAGGAGTCCAAGTTCTTGGGTGGTGACATGGAGCACACTCACTTGGTGAAGGGGCTGGATTTTGCCCTGCTGCAGAAGGTGGGCACAGATGGCACCCTGCTGCTGCCCTGCCCCGTGGGCACCTGGGGTGCTTCAAGCGTGGGGGAGAAGCGGCAGCCATTGGCCTTCTGGGCTGCCAGTGCCCCTTGCTAGAGATGGAGAGAGAGGGAATCCTGCCCCTCTGCTCTGGGGAGACCTCATCTGCAGGGCTGTGTCCAGACATAGGCCACAAAGATGATCAGAGGGTTGGAGAACCTCTGCTGTGGGGACAGGCTGGGAGAGTTGGGGCTGTGCAGCCTGGAGAAGGTTCCAGGCAGACCTCAGAGCAGCCTTCCAGTGCCTGAAGGGGCTCCAGGAGAGCTGGGGAGGGGCTTTGGACAAGGGCTGGGAGTGCCAGGATGGAGGGGAATGGCTTTGAGGTGGCAGAGGGGAGATTGATAAGTGGAGATGAGGAAGAAGTTGTTGAGAGTGAGGGTGGGGAGATGATGGAACAGGCTGCCCAGGGCTGTGGTTGAGGCTCCATCCCTGGAGCCATTCAAGATCAGCCTGGATGTGTCCCTGTGCAGCCTGCTCTGGCTGGAGGGGTCCCTGCTGCCTGCAGGCGGGGGGTGGGACAAGGTGACCTTTGGAGGGTGCCTTCCAACCAGATGCACTCTGTGAAGCTGTGGATTTCTCTCTGGAAAGGATTGCTGGAGGGCTGGGGAGCTGCAGGAGGTGGTTCTGGTGGGCAGCAGAGGCTGGGGCTGGTCTCTGAGGGTTGGAGTTTGTTCTGTGGCCAGGTCCGAGCTGAGATTGCCAGCAAGGAGAAGGAGGAGGAAGAAATGATGGAGAAGCCCCAGAAGGAAACCAAGTGAGTAGGTGAGGACTGGGTTGTGCTGGGAGGAGCACACAGAGCAGGCATCTCCTGACAAACCCTTTCTCTTTCCCTCCAGGAAGGATGAAGATCCTGAGAACAAAATTGAGTTCAAGACTCGGCTGGGTGAGGCTCAGTGGCCATGGCTGCTCCCCACCTCCTGTGGGGCCTCCAGGGACAAAGCCTGGAGGGCTCCTGGAGGAATGAGACCCTTTAGGCACTGGAGAGGGAGAGTCTGTAGTGTAGGCATCCTAAGGGCTGGAGGAAACATGGGTGTGGGGAGATCTGCAGGTGGCCTTTCAGGAGCCAGTCAGGAAGCTGGGGACAGCTCTGAGCTGGGCCTGTTGTGACAGGACAAGAGGAGGTGGTTTGAACTGAGAAAGGGAGATTCAGAGTGCAGAGAAGGGAGAGAGGCTCTCCCCACCCTCAGTGCCAAACCTTATCCAGAGAGGTGGGAGATGCCCCATGGCTGGAACCATTGCAGGTGAGGTTTGCAGCTCTGAACACCCTTCTGTAGCTGGCTGCAGAGGGGTTGGACTGGAGGAGCTTTCAAAGTCCCAGCACAGGGGGGGGGGTTTGGAAGGGACCTTGGAGAGCATCAGCTCCAAGCAAGATCACAGCAACCTTCAGGTTGGAAAAGGTCCTTGGGGATCTGCAAGCCCAACTGCTGACCCTGCTCTGCAAGCCTCACCCCTAAACCACATCCCCAAGCACCCCCTAGGGCAAGGTGCCCTCAGCCCAGCCTGCTGCAGGGGTGGCTGTGGCCTGGTGCTGGGAGCAGCTTTGTCACAGAATCACAGAGCAGTTTGACTGGGAAGGGACCTCCAAAGGTCATCTGGTCCAAGCCCCCTGCAGGCAGCAGGGACAGGCTGCCCAGAGCACAGCTAAACCCTCCCTGAACTTCACACCCCAAAATGCACACAGCTTTCCCTGCTGCAGACAGCCCCAAGTCCAAAGCCAGCTACTGTTGGAGGAAACTGTTCCAGGGCAATTTCTTCCCTGCTCAGCATCTCCCCTCCAGGGGATGAAGTTTTGTCACCAAGCAGGCAGCCTTGGGAGCTGGCTGTTGAAGATGACACTCATCAGAACTGCAGGCCCTTGGGACTTTTGTTTCCTTGCTTGTCACATACAAAGCACCAGTCAGGAAGAGTAGTGGAAGGATTTAATGCCAAAGGAATCACCCAAGGGCTAATCTGTTCTCTTTGGCTAGCAGTTAGGATTCCTGGGTCTCACCCAGGTGGCCTGGGTTTGGCTGGAGAGCAGCCCTGGAGGAAAGGCCTTGGGGGGGCTGGGGGAGGAGAAGCTCAGCAGGAGCCAGCAGGGAGCACTTGCAGCCCAGAGAGCCAAGCAGAGCCTGGGCTGCAGCAAGAGAAGTGTGGCCAGCAGGGGAGGGAGGGGATTCTGCCCCTCTGCTCCACTCTGCTGAGACCACAGCTGGAGCTCTGGGGCCAGGTCTGGAGCCTCTGTGCCAGGAAGGATCTGGAGGTGCTGGAAGGTGTCCAGAGAAGGGCCAGGAGGATGAGCAGAGGGCTGGAGCTGCTCTGCTCTGGAGACAGACTGAGAGAGTTGGGGTTGTGCAGGCTGGAGAGGAGAAGGCTCCAGGGAGACCTTCTTGTGGCCTTGCAGTGTCTGCAGGGGGCTCCAAGAAAGCTGGGGAGGGACTTTGTAGGGTGTCAGGGAGGGATAGGACTGGGGGGGATGGAGCAAAAGTAGAAGTGGGGAGATTGAGATTGGATGTGAGGAAGAAGTTGTTCCCCATGAGGGTGGTGAGAGCCTGGCACAGGCTGCCCAGGGAGGTGGTGGCAGCCTCCTGCCTGGAGGTGTTTGCAGCCAGGCTGGATGTGGCTGTGAGCAACCTGCTGTGGTGTGAGGTGTCCCTGCCCATGGCAGGGGGGTTGGGACTGGCTGAGCCTTGAGCTCCCTTCCAGCCCTGACAATTCTGATCCTCTCCTGGTGAGGACTTTCTGTGCTGTCAGAGCAGCCTCCTGTCCAGCTCTGAGCTGCCCTGCCCCTGTCCCCAGGGCGCAACATCTACCGCATCCTGTTCAAGAGCAAGGCCTACGAGCGCAACGAGCTGTTCCTGCCGGGCAGGATGGCCTACGTGGTGGACCTGGACGACGAGTACGCGGACACCGACATCCCCACCACCCTCATCCGCAGCAAGGCCGACTGCCCCACCATGGAGGTACCCGGCGCCGCCCCCGGCGCCGCCCCCGGCGCCGCCCCCGGTGCCGCCCCTCGGGCTGCCCTGTCCCACCCAGCCCCGGCAGCTCCGCCCCCCCCGGCAGCTCCGCCCCCCCCGGCAGCTCCGCCCCCCCCGGCAGCTCCGCCCCCCCCGGCAGCTCCGCCCCCCCGGCAGCTCCGCCCCCCCCGGCAGCTCCGCCCCCCCCGGCAGCTCCGCCCCCCCCGGCAGCTCCGCCCCCCCCCGGCCTCCTGAGGCTGAGCCTCCCCGGGGTAGCACCAGGGGATGGAGGCTACAGGGAGGGACAGGGACAGGTTCTGGCTCTGCTCACTTGTGCCCTGGGATAGCACCAGGGGATGGAGGCTGCAGGGAGGGACAGGGACAGGTTCTGGCTCTGCTCACTTGTGCCCTGGGAGAGCACCAGGGGATGGAGGCTGCAGGGAGGGACAGGGACAGGTTCTGGCTCTGCTCACTTGTGCCCTGGGAGAGCACCAGGGGATGGAGGCTGCAGGGAGGGACAGGGACAGGATCTGGCTCTGCTCACTTGTGCCCTGGGATAGCACCAGGGGCAGGGGATGGATGGAGGCTGCAGGGAGGGACAGGGACAGGTTCTGCCTCTGCTCCCTTGTGCCCTGGGATAGCACCAGGGGATGGAGGCTGCAGGGAGGGACAGGGACAGGTTCTGCCTCTGCTCCCTTGTGCCCTGGGATAGCACCAGGGGATAGAGGCTGCAGGGAGGGACAGGGACAGGTTCTGCCTCTGCTCACTTGTGCCCTGGGAGAGCACCAGGGGATGGAGGCTGCAGGGAGGGACAGGGACAGGTTCTGCCTCTGCTCACTTGTGCCCTGGGAGAGCACAAGAGGCAGTGGATAGAAACTACCGCACAGGAAGTTTCACCTCCAGCATGAGGGAAAACTTCTTGACTGTAAGGGTGACAGGGCCCTGGAGCAGGCTGCCCAGAGAGGTTGTGGAGTCTTCTCTGGAGGCTTTCAAGACCCTGTGTGACCTGTGCTAGATGATGTGGTCCTGCTCTGGCAAAGGAGGTTGGACCCAAAGGACCTGGGAGTGCTGGTGGGCAGCAAGTTCTGCATGGGACAGCAATGTGCCCTGGGGGCCAAGGAGGCCAGTGGGGTCCTGGGCTGCATTCAGAGGAGTGTGGCCAGCAGAGCCAGGGAGGATCTCCTCCCCCTCTACTCTGCCCTGCTGAGACCTCACCTAGAATATTGGATCCAGCTCTGGGCTCCCCAGTTCAAGAGGGACAGGGATCTGCTGGAGAGAGTCCAAGGGGGGGCTACAAGGATGCTGAAGGGACTGCAGCACTGCCTGGGGAGGAGAGGCTGAGAGCCCTGGGGCTGTTCAGTCTGGAGAGGAGAAGGCTGAGCAGGGGTCTAATCAATGTCTATCAATAGCTGAGGCCTGGAGGTCAGGAAGGAAGGTTCAGGGACAGCCTCTGCTCACTGCACCCTGGGATAGGCCAAGGGACAATGGATGGAAACTCCAGCACAGGAGTTTCCACCTCAACAGGAGGAGGAACTTCTTCACTGTGAGGCTCCCAGAGGCCTGGAGCAGGCTGCCCAGAGGGGTTGTGGAGTCTCCTCTGGAGCCTTCCCAGCCCTGTCTGGATCTGTTCCTGTGTGCCCTGTGCTGGATTCTCTGCTCCTGCTCTGGCAGGGGGGTTGGACTGGAGTATTTCCAGAGGTCCCTTCCAACCCCTAACATGGTGTGAGCTGTGGTGCTGATGTCCTTGCAGGCTCAGACCACGCTGACCACCAACGACATCGTCATCAGCAAGCTGACCCAGATCCTCTCCTACCTCCGGCAGGGGACCCGCAACAAGAAGCTCAAGAAGAAAGACAAAGGTAGGAGCTGGAGGGAGCTGAGTGGGAGAGCTTGAAGCATAGCCTCAAGGTGTGGCTTTGAGCTGGGAGAGGGGAGATTGAGGCTGGAGGTGAGGAAGAAATTCTTGGTAGTGAGGGTGGGGAGATGCTGGCACAGGCTGCCCAGGGAGGCTGTGGCTGCCTCCTGCCTGGAGGTGTTCCAGGCCAGGCTGGATGAGGCCCTGAGCAGCCTGGGCTGGAGGGGGTTGTCCCTGCCCATGACAGGGGGTGGGAGGTGAAATGAGCTTCAAGGTCCCTTCCCACCCAGCCCATTCCATGGTTCTTTGAGAGCTATTTGGGTTTGCCCTAAGGGTGGGAGCAGGAGGTGGGGGACTCAGAGGCCAGCAGCTCCCTGTAGGTCCCCAAGCACCATGTCCTGCAGGTCCTGGTCTGTGCCTGCAGCTCTCCCAGTCGTGGGCAGGGCCCACTGTCCTTGGGGACATGTCCCCTGGTGGGGTGGGGAACAGAAAGGCTTCCTGAGGTGCCCAAGAAGAAGCCAGACCCTCCTCCAGTCCCACTGCTGGGGCCAGGGCACAGTGCAGGGTGGGAATGTGTCTCTCACTGCTCTGCTGTCCCTGCAGGGAAGCTGGATGAGAAGAAGCCTCCTGAAGCTGATATGAAGTAAGTGGCTCCTTGCTCACAGGCTGTGGGGTCACAGCTGTGACCTAAGGAACATCTTCTAGACTCAGTGCTGGGTTCAGTGCTTTGGAGAGAGCTGCCTCTTGGCACCTGTGCTTTGGAGACAAGGTCTGGGTCTGATTGTAGGCTTGAGGCAGGCAAGGGCTCTCTTGTCCTGGAGCACAAGCAGCAGGTCTGGGCTGCAGGAGAGAGCAGGAATGCAGTGATGGCTCTGCCAGATCACCACAGGATTTGCACAGCACAGAATCTCCTGGTTGGAAGAGACCTTGAGATGATTGAGTCCAACAATGACCTAACTTCTCTGTGCTGAGGAGAGGCTGAGGGGCTTGGGGCTGCTTGGCCTAGAGAAGAGGAGCCTGGGGGATACCTGATCAATGCTCAAAGGGTGGGTGGCAGGAGGATGGGGCCAGGCTCTGTTCAGTGGTGCCCAGTGCCAGCCCAAGGGGCAGTGGGCACAGGCTGGACCATCAGAAGCTCATCTGAAGATGAGGAGTTGCTTCTGTAATGGAAGGGTGCTGGAGCCCTGGAGCAGGCTGCCCACAGAGGTGGTGGAGTCTCTGGAGAGATTCCAGACCCCCCTGGATGTGTTCCTGTGTGACCCTCTCTGGGTGCCCCTGCCTGGGCAGGGGGCTGGCCTGGATGACCTCCAGAGCTCCCTTCCAGCCCCTGCCCTGCTGTGCTTCTCTGACCTCCCTGTACACAAACAGCTCTTAGATCATGTCCCTGACCTCCTCATCCAGAGGTTTTCTGACCACCTCCAGAGGTGGTGACTTCAGCAGCTCCCTGGGCAGCCTGGGCCAGTTCCTGATGACCCTTTTGGTGAAGACAGTTCGCTGGTACCCAGCCTGAACCTCCCTCGGTGCAACCTGGGGTCCCTTCCTCTCGCCCCGCGCGGGAGCCGGAGGTGCCCTCGGGGCTTGCTCGTGGTTGCTGCGTTCCTCCCTCAGCAGGCTGCAGCTGGTGGGCTCTGCTCTGCTCGGGCAGCAGCCTGGCTGCAGGCTCTGTCTCTCCTGGCAGCATCTTCGAGGACATCGGGGACTACGTGCCCTCCGCTGCCAAGGTGCCGCGGGAGAAGGAGCGGGAGCGGTACCGGGAGCGCGAGCGCGAGGAGGAGAAGAAGAGGCACAGCTACTTTGAGAAGCCCAAGGCTGACGATGAGGTGAGCCCCAGCCCCGGGCTGGCAGGCTGCTGGCGGTGCTCGGGGGTGGGCTGGAGGCCCCGGCCCTGCAGGTGCTGGGGAGCAGCCTGCATGCGGCCCTGGGCAGCCTGCTCTCGCTGGAGCTGCCCCTGCTGCCTGGGGAGGGTTGGGCAAGGCTGGCACAGGTTGCCCAGGGAGGTGCTTGGGAACTCATCCCTGGAGCTGTTCCAGGTGAGGCTGGACAGGGCTCTGGGCAAGCTGCTGTGGTGGAGGATGTCCCTGCTGGGTGCAGGGGGTTGGGACTGGGTGAGCTTCGGAGGTCCCTTCCAGCCCAGAGCATTCGGTGGTTCTAAGGTGACCTCAGAAGGTCCCTTCCACCCTGCTGCCACCTGTGACTATGCCCTTGGGGCAGTGCCGCTGTGGGGTCACCCTGGTTGTGCTCCCCTACAGGCCAGGGTTCAGCTCCTGCTGAGCTCTGTCCAGCCAGGGGCTGGGGGGGTCTGGCCCTCCAGCACAGAGGGCAGGGCCACCGCTGGGCAGCAGCTCCTTGTGCTTGCCACCAAGAGTCTCCCAGGGGAGCTGCCAGCTGTGCAGCTGCCCCCTGCCAGCTCTCAGCTCTCCTGGCTGACTTGGTGTCTCTCCCTCTTCTTTGTAGCCCACAGACATTGACAAAGGTGAGGTGGCAGGGGTGGGGGCGTGGGGGAGGATGGTGGTGGAGGAGTGTGGGTGAGGGTTTGGGGGTGAGAGTGAGGCTGGAGGAGCATGGGGGAGGGTGAAGGGGAATGGATGGGGCTGTGGGGGGAGGGTAGAGGGGTGCTGGGGAGGGTTGGAGGTGTGGTGGAGGCATGGGAGAGGCTGGAGGTCTGGCTGGGGGCCAGAGGGGGGTCTGGCTGCTGGCCTGGCTGAGCTCTGCTGTCACAGAGGTGATGTGGGGAGGGCACTGCTGCCATGAGGGTTTGGGGGTGCAGATCCTTCCCTGTCAGCAGAGCAGCTCCAGCAACCCTCTGCTGGCTGTGAGCTGGGTTGGGGTCTCCAGGGAGCAGCCCATCCCTGCCTGTTCTCAGACTGGTTTGCTGCTGCTGGCTGTGGCCCTGGCTCCTCCCTCACCTGCAGCCTGCCCTCTTCCTGTGCCCCCATGCCAGTCACTGTGTGCAGGAGGGCTCTGCCCAGCCCCAGCTGCGCTGTGGTGAGCTTCTCCTCCCCCAACCCTCCCCCTGCTGCTCTCTGCTCCAGGGCCTGGCTCAGCCAAGGAGCTCATCAAGTCCATCAACGAGAAGTTTGCTGGAGCTGCTGGCTGGGAAGGACCAGAGGCATATCCTTTACTGTCCCCCAGCCTGGGACAGGCTTCCCCTGCCCAAGCAGGGCCATGTGCTTGTCCATCCTTCCTTCCCTGGGGGTGGCTCTCCTGTGGCAGACCAATGCCAGCCAGACCTTGCTACTCCTGCACCGGACGGGAGCTCTGTGGCCTCCTGCTCGCTGGTGGTAAGGCAGGAGGTGGCTCAGGCCTCAGCTGCAAGGCCACCTGGTGGAGCTTTCCTTGACCAGTGCCACCCTGAAGAAGCCAGAAGACAAGAAGCAGCTGGGGGACTTCTTTGGCATGTCCAACAGCTACGCCGAGTGCTACCCTGCCACGTAAGGAAGCTGCCAGCGGCTGGGCTGGGGGCAGGGGGCACGAGGGGCTGCTGGGCTGTGCCTGCCAGGGCTTGGGCAGCATCCCCCTTACTCCCTGGGAGGAGCAGGCCTGGTCTTGCCTGGGCTTCCACTGCTGTTAAAGTGCTCCCCAGGGCCCTGGCTCTGGCAGACCTTGGCCTTTCCTGCTGGCAGTGACCACCTGGCTCTGCTGCCCCAGGGTGCCAGGAGAGGTGGAGGTGGGTGGGAGCCTGCTGGGTGCCCTGTGATTGATGTCCTCAAGCTGTGGCTGCAGCGTGGTTCCTTGGCAGAAGAGCTTGTGGTGCAGAGCCACCTGAGGAGCTTTTGGGTGCCCCTGTGGCACAGCTCACCTGCAGGGGCTGCAGCTGCAGGGGCTGCTCTGAGGGCCAGGAGCTGAGGTCTCACTCTGAGGCCTCTAGAGATGGCTCCAGGGTCCTGATCCATGCCCTGTGGACCCACTCCTGATCTTTTCTTTGCTGGCCAGGATGGATGACATGGCTGTGGACAGCGATGAAGAGGTGGACTACAGCAAGATGGACCAGGTGTGGTGTCAGCAGCACAGCAGGCAGAGAGGAACCCATGGCAGAGGAGCAGAGGGGTTGAGTGCCCCAGGGTTGGGTGTTGAGGGATTGCTGCTCTGCTGTGTGCCTGCCTCTGAGTGGCATCTGTGGTCTAGGGAGCAAATGGGGTGCTGGGAGTTGAGCAGGAGGTGCTGGGCATGTGTCCTGATCCGTCTGAGCTCCCTGCCCACTGAATCTCCTGCCTGGGGCTCTTCTGCTATGGAGACAGAGAGAGCTGGAGAGGAGAAGGCTCCCAGGAGACCTTCTTGTGGCCTTCCAGTATCTGCAGGGGGCTACAAGAAAGCTGGGAAGGGACTTTTTAGGGTGTCAGGGAGTGATAGGACTGAGGGGATGGATCCATGCTAGAGGAGGGGAGAGTTAGATTGGATATCAGGAAGTTCCCCATGAGGGTGGTGAGACACTGGCACAGGTTGCCCAGGGAGGTGGTGGCAGCCTCATCCCTGGAGGTTTTGAAAGCCAGGCTGGGTGTGCCTGTGAGCAACCTGCTGTAGTGGCAGGTTGGGGTTTGGGGGCAGGTTGGGGGTTCCAAACCGCCCCCTGCCATGGTGGGGTTTGGAACTGGATGGTCCTTGAGGTCCCTTCCAACCATGACAGTTCTATGACTCTATGATCCTGGAGCCAAGGCCACTCTGGGCACACAAGGCCATTGAACTGGGGCTGGTGGAGGTCTTGCCTGGGTCCCTGGGGCTGCGTTAGAAGCCCTGGGCAGCGTCAGCTGAGGAGCTGCTCTGAGTCCTCCTTCCTCTGCAGGGCAACAAGAAAGGGCCCCTGGGGCGCTGGGACTTCGACACGCAAGAGGAGTACAGCGAGTACATGAACAACAAAGAGGCTCTGCCCAAGTGAGTGCAGCCCTGGGGAGGGCTGGGCGAGGAGCCCACAGCACCAGGAGGACCTGGAGCTGCTGGAGAGGGGCCAGAGGAGGCCACCAAGATGAGCAGAGCCTGGAGAGCCTCCCCTGTGGGCACAGGCTGGGAGAGTTGGGGCTGTTCAGCCTGGAGAAGAGAAGGCTCCAGGGAGACCTCAGAGCAGCCTTCCAGTGCCTGAAGGGCTCCAGGAGAGCTGGGGAGGGACTTTGGACAAGGGCTGGGAGTGCCAGGACCAGGGACAATGGCTTTGAGCTGGGAGAGGGCAGATTTGGGTTGGACATCAGGAGGAAGTTCTGCACAGTGAGGCTGGGGAGAGCCTGGCACAGGTTGCCCAGGGAGGCTGTGGCTGCCTCCTGCCTGGAGGTGTTCCAGGCCAGGCTGGATGAGGCCCTGAGCAGCCTGGGCTGGTGGGAGGTGTCCCTGCCCATGGCAGGGGCTTGGAGCTGGGTGATCTTGAAGGTCCCTTCCAGCCCAGCCCATGCTGTGGTTCTGGGTGGGGATGGCCAAAGCTGGGGCCTGAGGGAGTTCAAGGCAAAGTGGAGGCTCCCTGTGCCCGGTGGCTCCTCGAGCTCTGTCTCCTTCCCCAGGGCAGCCTTCCAGTACGGGATCAAGATGTCAGAGGGACGCAAAACGCGGCGCTTCAAGGAGACCAACGACAAGGCCGAGCTGGACCGGCAGTGGAAGAAGATCAGCGCGGTGAGGGCACAGCAGCGGCCGGCGGCCGGGGGGCGGGGAGGAGGAGCGGCCGGCGGCGGCCCCGGGGGCGGGGAGGAGGAGCGGCCGGCGGCGGCCCCGGGGGCGGGGAGGAGGAGCGGCCGGCGGCGGCCCCGGGGGCGGGGAGGAGGAGCGGCCGGCGGCGGCCCCGGGGCCGGGGAGGAGGAGCGGCCGGCGGCGGCCCCGGGGCCGGGGAGGAGGAGCGGCCGGCGGCGGCCCCGGGGCCGGGGAGGAGGAGCGGCCGGCGGCGGCCCCGGGGCCGGGGAGGAGGAGCGGCCGGCGGCGGCCCCGGGGGCGGGGAGGAGGAGCGGCCGGCGGCGGCCCCGGGGCGGGGAGGAGGAGCGGCCGGCGGCCCCGGGGCCGGGGAGGAGGAGCGGCCGGCGGCCCGGGCAGTCCAGCACAGCCCCTACCACCTCCTGCCCTTTGCTGCTCTGGTCTGGGCTCCCTCCACCTCCTGCCCTTTGCTGCCCTGGTCTGGGCTCCCTCCGCCTCCTGCCCTTTGCTGCCCTGGGCTCTGCTGCTGTGCTGTGCAGTGGGGAAGGTTCTCCAGAAGCTGTTAAATATCTGGGGGCTCCAGGCCTGTGGCAGCATCTGGAGCTGCTTTTGGAGCTCTGGAAGCCATCCTGCTGCTGGAGGCTTTCTGCTCCAGGCTCTGCAGCAGATGTGTCTGTTCAAAAAGGACAGCTCAGGGCCATCCAGAGGGGGGGTTGGAGGGGACAGGGCATGTGTGGTGGCTCCCTCTGCTCTAACTGCCAGAGCTGGGGCCTGTCCTGGCAGGGTGAGCTGGCAGGAGCATCCCAACAGTATGGGATAGGCATGGGGAAGGTGAGAAGGGCCTTTGGTGGCTAGAGGAAAGGGGGAACAGACCAAGCTTCTCCTGACTTGGGGCTCACCTCAGCTTGCTCTGGGCTGGGCACAGCTCTCCCCAGCTGTATCTTGCCCGCTGTGGGCAGCAGCTGCCCTGAGACTGAAGGGGACTTTGTGCTTTCTCTGCAGATCATCGAGAAGAGGAAGAAGCTGGAGGCTGATGGGTGAGTGAAGCTTCTGCTCCTGGGCCTGGCTGTCCCCTGCCACCTCACACAGGGGCTGCAGCTGGGCAGAGACCTCCCCAAGGGGTCTGGGCATGGAAGGGGAGCAGAGAACGTTTGGGTTCAGGGCAGCTCTGCCCTGGGCCAGGGGTGGGTGCTGGGCTGGGAGCAGACACTTGCAGCTCTTCCTTGACCCAAGGAGCTCATGGGGACCCCTTAACCATTCTGTGGGGTGAATCTGTGGCTCTTTATGCTGTGCCCTGGGTGGGAGGGGGATGGAGCTGCCTGCCATCTGTCCTCACCACCCTCCTGCCTCTCTGTCTCCTCCAGGGTGGAGGTGAAGCGTCCCAAGTACTGAAGCCTGCAGCATCTCCTGCAGCTCCTGGCTCGCTGGGTGCTGTCCTCCTGGAGCTTGCTGGTTTGCTCTCCCTGTCCACACTTTTCTGCTCTGGGCTGGGCCAGCTGTGTCCCCTGCCAGCCTTGTGCTGTGGGGCTGTGCTGAGCCCCCACTCCCCTCCCTGCTGTATAAATGTTTTAGCTGTAATAAAAGTGAATAAACTCTGCATGAGGCTCTGGGTGTGGGGCTAGGGACCAGGCATGGGCTGGGGTCAGGGCAGCAGGGGGCCCATTAGGCCCTCACAGGGCCAGCCCCAGCTGAGGCTGTTTACTGGGGGAGCCTTCTGGGGTGGGGGACAGGCACCTCCTGCCCAGCCCTGGGCAGAATTAGCAAACAAGGCTGGTTGAGGGAAATACCCAAGCTGAGCAGCTCCTGCCTCAGTCTGTGGGGAAAAAAGGGGACCCCTGTGTGGGGACAGCCTGAAGGAAGGGACAGCAGGAGTGGGCCCCAGTGGTGCTTCACACCTCTGTTGGTGACAGGGGCTGGAGGCACCTTCAGCAAAGTTGCTGTTGACACCAAGCTGTGTGGTGCAGTTGATGTGCTGAAGGGAAGAGATGGCAGCAGAGGCATCTGGACAGGCTGGAGAGGTGAACCCATGAGGTTCTACATGGCCATGGTCCTGCAACTGGGCTGGGGCAACTCCTGGGAGCAATCCAGCCTGGGGATGAAGGGCTGGAGAGCAGCCCTGGGGAGAAGGACTTGGGGGTGCAAAGCTGACACTGCCAGCCCAGCCCTAGCCTGGGCTGATCCCCAGCAGGGGCAGGGAGGGGATTCTGCCCCTCTGCTGTGCTCTGCTGAGACCTCCCCTGCAGTGCTGGGGCAGCTCTGAAGTCCTCAGCACAGACAGGGACCTGGTGGAGCAGGGCCAGAGGAGGCCACAGCAATGCTGGCAGGGCTGGAAGCCCTCTGCTGTGAGGCCAGGCTGAGAGGGTTGGGGTTGTGCAGCCTGGAGAAGGCAAGGCTCCAGGGGCCCCTCCTGGGGGCCTTGCAGTGTTTAAAGGGCCTAGAAGAAAGCTGGGGAGGGTCTCTTCTCAGGAAGTGTAGTGACAGGACAAGGAGTGATGGTTTGAAACTGAAAGAGGGAGATACATGTTAGAAGGAAAAAATTGTGCACTGGGAAGGTGCTGAGACCCTGGTCCAGGCTCCTCAGAACTATTCCAGGTGAGGTTGTTTGGAGCTCTGAGCATCCTGCTCTCGTTGCAGCTGTCCCTGCTGGCTGCAGGGGGGTGGACTGGATGAGCTTTAAGGTTGTTTCCATCCCAGCCTATCCCATGAGATGCCTGCCCTGCGGCGGGGGCTGGGGGAGAGGTGGGAGCAGTACTCATCCCTGCCAGCACCGGGGAGTGCTCAGCCCCAGGGTGCACGGCCAGAGGAAGGAGATGGAGCAGCCCCTCTGGACCCAGACAGGGACCTTGCTGGTGGCCCTGTGCCGGACCTTAAGCTGCTCTGCCAGTGCCAGGCTGCTCGCTGGCAGCCCCCCGTGCTGGGAGGGAGGAGGCATCGGTGTTCCCGTGGGGTAATGTCAGGAGCTCGTGTGGGCTCCCGCGTGTGGAAAACCAGGAGGAAAGAAATGAGGGGGCAAGGACGAGCCCCGGGGACCGTTTTGGGGCCGGTGGGAACCGGTGGGAATCGCAAATCAGGGTGCGAGGGGCTCGAAGAGCCGCGACGCCCCCGCCGCGACGGAGCCGCCAGGGGGCGCCGGGCGGGGGCGGGACTATGAGTGCGGAGGCGTGGCCATGCAAATAATACGTGCATATTGAAATTAGGGGGCGGGGTCACGCGGAGCGAGCATGGCTGCCATGGCGGCGGCGGAGGAGGTGAGCACGCGTGGGGGCAGCGCGGCCCCGCCGCTCCCCCCGGCCCCGCTCCCACCGGCCCCGCTCCCACCGGCCCCATTCTTCTCCAGGAATCCTCGGAACCAGCGACGAGGGAGCCCCGGGTTCGCGACACCCCCGAGGACATCTGCTTCGAGGCTACGGCCAACGCCATCGCCCTGCACCCAGCCCGCCCGCTGCTGGCAGCGGGGGACGTGGACGGCGATGTTTACCTGTGAGTGGGGCCGGGATTGGGAGGGGAGGGGGGTGTCCCGGGTGTGGGACCCCCCCCGGGCACCGCCCGCCGGGGCTCCCCATCCCCCCGGGTGAGGCTGACCTGGAGCCGGCAGGTACTCGTACTCCTGCACCGAGGGGGAGAACCGGCAGCTCTGGTCGTCGGGGCATCACCTCAAGTCGTGCCGGGACGTAGCCTTCTCGCAGGACGGGCAGAGTGAGTGTGGGGAGCGTGGGGTGGCACCGGGGCGCGGCGGGGGACAACGGGGCTGGGGGTGCTGAGGCTCCTCTCCAGAGCTTTTCACCGTCTCCAAGGACAAGTCCATCCATCTCCTGACGGTGGAGGAGGGACGGCTGGAAACGCGCTTCCCCAAGGCCCACAGGTAGGTCTAGGGTGGGGACTTGTCCCTGGCACTCACCGGTGGGCCAGAGGCCCCTTCCCTCCCCCGGGGAGGCAGAACGTTGTCCTCCAGGCTCTGGAGGTGGTGACTGCGAGAGTTCCGGTGTGGGGCTGGGGTCTCCACAGCTCGGCCCTCAACTGCGTGCTGCCCATCGACCCCCACGTCTTTGCCACGGGCGATGACAACGGGGGGCTGAAGGTGTGGGACCTGCGGAAGGGAGACGCCATCCTGGAAGCCCAGCAGCAGGAGGAGTACATCAGCGCCATGGCTGTGGATGGCACCGGGAAGATCCTGCTGACCGCCAGGTACCGGCGGCTCCGTGGCACTGGGGGCAGCTCCCCTGAGCCCTCTTTAGGGCTTGGGGAAGTGTCCTGCACCATTCTTCCCCCTTCGTGACGCGCCCCTTCCGCCTTCCACAGCGGTGACGGCACCCTGGGCGTCTTCAACGTGAAGAGGAGACGCTTTGAGCTGCTCTCGGAGCCCCAGAACGGGGACCTGACCTCTGTGGTGCTGCTGAAGGTGAGTGGCAGGCCCTGCCCCAGCTGCCTCTCGGGGCCCGGGGCTTCCTGCCCTGCCTCACTGTGCCGCACGCCGCCCAGCGGGGCAGGAAGGTGGCCTGTGGCTCCAGCGAGGGCACCATCTACCTCTTCAACTGGGATGGCTTCGGGGCCGCCAGCGACCGCTTCGCGCTCAGGGCCGAGTCCGTGGACTGCATGGTGCCCATCACGGACAGCATCGTCTGCGTGGGCTCCCTGGATGGAGTCATCAGGTCAGGGCCACGGGGTGAGATGGGGAGGGCCTGGGATGAGATCTGCCTGGGTTATGCGCAAGGTGTGGGGGAATGGTGCCCAGCTTCAACAAGGCCAGTTGCAAGGTCCTGCACCAGGGCTGGGGGCAACCCCAGGTAGCAATAAAGGGCTGGAGAGCAGCCCTGGGGAGAAGGACTTGGGGGTGCTGGAGGTGAGCCAGCAGTGGGTGTTTGCCAGCCCAGCCCTGAGCTGATCCCCAGCAGTGTGGGCAGCAGGGGCAGGGAGGGCATTTTGCCCCTCTGCTATGCTCTGCTGAGACCTCCCCTGCAGTGCTGGGGCAGCTCTGGAGGCCTCAGCACAGACAAGGACCTGGTAGAGCAGGGACAGAAGCCACAGCAATGCTGGCAGGGCTGGAAGTGAAGCCAGGCTGAGAGAGTTGGGCTTGTTCAGTCCAGGATAAAGAAGGCTCCAGGGAGACCTTCTGGTGGCCTTGCAGTGCTTAGAGAGGGCCTAGAGGAAAGCTGGGGAGGGACTTAGCAGGGAGTGTAGTGGTAGGACAAGGGATGATGGTTTGAAACTAAAACCGGCCTCCTGCTGGCCTTTTCAGTGCTTCCAGGGGCCGAGCAGGAAGCTGGGGACAGAGTTTTCAGCAGGGTGGGCCAAGGGGGGATGGTTTGAACTCATGAGGGGGACTTAGACTGGAGAGAAGGGAGAAATGGTTGACACTGAGGGTGGGGAGAGCCTGGCCCGGGCTGCCCGGAGAGGTGGGAGCTGCCCCGTGGCTGGCACCACGGCAGGTCAGGCTGTCTGTGGCTCCGAGCAGCCTGCTCTGGTCCCAGCTGTCCCTGCTGAGAGAGCTTTAAGGTCCCTTCCAGCTCAGTCTCCGGTCGGACGCCGGAGCAGCTGTGCTGCCCTTGTCCCGTCGCAGGGCGGTGAACGTGCTGCCGAACCGTGTGCTGGGCTGCGTGGGGCAGCACCTGGGCGAGCCCATCGAGCAGCTGGCGGTGGCGCCGGGCGGGCAGCTCCTGGCCAGCTGCGCCCACGACCAGAAGGTGAAGTTTTGGGACGTCTCGGCCCTGGGGGGGATGGTGGTGGACGACTACCGCAAGAAGAAGAAGAAGGGGGTCCCGCTGCGGGCCCTCAGTGGCAAGGCGGTGGGCAGCGGCGAGGACTTCTTCGCCGATCTGCGGGATGAGGCCGAGCCGGAGGCGGCTGCGGGCAGCGACAGCGACGACAGCGACTGAGGGAGCGGCGCCCGGCCGCGACCTTCCCTCAGAGCGCAGCTTCCGGGGTGGGGCTCTGCTCCGCGGGCCAGAGCCTGATTGGGCAGCGCTGGCACCAGCCCCGGAGCCTGACTGGCTGCTGGCGCTGCCACTCCGGGGGCGCAGGCGGCTGCTTAAAGGAACAGGACAGCCCCGGGGGCAGCGCCTGTGGGGCGCCCGCGAGGGAGCCTTGGGGTGGCCCCGGGAAGCGGGGGAGGTTGGGGTGACCCAGCCCAGGGTAGGGGGTCCCTGACATGGGAGGGACGTGTGGGGAGGGGCGGGAGGTTGGGGGTCAAAGGAGTGAGGATTTGGTTTGAGGGTCCTTGGGGAGAGGAGCGGGGCGGGGGTGGGGTGGGATGTGACTGAGGGGTGCTGGCATGGGGGGCTTCAGGGCCACTCCTCTGGTATGGGGATTTGGCCGAAGGGCCCTAGGGAGTGGCTGTGGGGTGTGACTGAGGGGCTCTGGTATTGGGGGGGGGGCGGTGTCAGGGGTGGGAGAACATGGCCAGGGACTGTAGTGGAGGAGGGGGGGGGAGGGGGTCCGGGGCTCACCTCTGGGAAGGAGATACTGGGGATCACTGGTGAGAGACTGGGGGGGGGGGGGTCTTAGGTGTCCAGAGGTGGGAGGATGCAGCTGTGGGGTCTATTTGGGGGTGTTGGAGTCATGGCTGAGGGTCCCTGGTGTGGTGGGGGCAGGGGGGTATCCAGGGGTGGGGGGAATGACTTAGGGGGACAGGGGTCTCTGGTGGAAGGGTTTGGGACAGGGGTGGGAGGTGTCATGAGTGAGGATCCCTGATGGATGGGGGGGGGGGGGGGGGGGGAGGGGCTTTGATAGGGGATTGGGGATCCCTGGTACCCCAGGGTGGGGGTTGGCCCTCGCTGGGGTTTGCTGGTGCATTTGGGGGGGCCTGGGAAGGGGTGAGGGGCAGGGGTTTCTTGGAGGAGGGTGGGTATGCCATGGGGGGGCCTGGCCTGGGCAATCAGGTCCATCCCTTTCCTGGAGGCCTCCCTGGCCCCCACTGCCCATTAAAAACTTGTTCATTAATTAGCCATCGGCTCTACTGCAAATAAACCCAGTGCCTTTCACTTCCCAGTGCCTCTTGCCCGTGGTTTGGCACCCCTGGCACACGGTGCTGGGGGACACAGGGTTGGCAGTGCAGAGGGCACCCTGTGCCTGGCTGTCCTGACCTGCAGCCGGTGTTAGAAGGGACCTGGGCTGGGACAGGGACAGCCAGTGTGGCCAGGGGCAGAGCTGCAGGCACTGACTGCACCCTCCTGCACAGGGTGCTTGGCCGCCTCAGGAAGCTGCAGGCAGCGTAGATGAGGGCAGGGAACCAGCACCACCTTCCCCTGCCAGGAAGGGAACATCTGCACCCTGGCAGTGCCCTGGCCCATCACCTGGAGGCAGTGCCCTGCGCTGGAGAGCCAGATGTGCCCAGTGCCTGGAATGCTGGAACCAGCTCTGGAGTCCTCAGACAGGGACCTGCTGGAGCAGGGCCAGAGGAGGCCACAGCAATGCTGGCAGGGCTGGAAGCCCTCTGCTGTGAGGCCAGGCTGGGAGAGTTGGGGTTCAGCCTGGAGAGGAGAAGGCTCCAGAGAGACCATCTGGTGGCCTTGCAGTGGCCCAAGGGGTTGAGCAGAAAGCTGGGGAGAGTTTGGAGCAGGGCCTGTGGTGACAGGACAAGGGGAAATGCTTTAGAACTCTGAGAGGGAGACTCAGACTGGAGAGAAGGGAGAAATGTTTGACACTGAGGGTGGGGAGAGCCTGGGCCAGGCTGCCCAGAGGTGGAGCTGCCCCATCTCTGGCACCACTGCAGGTCAGGTTGGCTGGGGCTCTGAGCAGCCTGCTCCAGCTGGAGACGTCCCTGCTGGCTGCAGGGGTTGGACTGGATGAGCTCTGAAGGTCCCTTCCAACCAAACTATTCTGTGATTTGATGCTGTCCAGCTGAGGCACTGGGTGCAGCAGGGAGGTCACCACCAGCACCCAGCTCCCATCCATGCCCAGATACCAGACCCTGCTCCCTGCCCTTCCCTCACAGCCCAGCCCTGAGGGGCATCAGCAGGGGTCGAGAAGGATGCGGGCACAAGACGCCACGAGCAGGCTGGTGCTTGCCAGGCTACTTTAATACCAAATGAACAGGGTGGACCTCCTAGTCCTGAGTCATGGACCCCAGGGCTGCTTCCCCACAGCCTCCCAGTGCCCACAGGGCCTCCCCCAGCTCCACCACACCGTGGAGCATCCTCCATCCCCGCCCCACGGGTGGCCTCCTGCACCTTTCAGGCTGTTCCTCAGGAACCAGGCATGCCAGTGGAGGGGAGATGAGCCCCTGGTGAGCTCAGGCAGCCTCTGATGTCCCTTCCACCTCCCCAGCCAATGCTGCCACTGTCTCCAGCAGCTGCTGCCTCTCCTGAGACCTCCACCAGGCCTCCACTGTAGCACAGCAACTGCTCTGCCAAGCACCAACCGGGAGCTGCCCCTCCAACACCCAACCGGGAGCTGCTCCAACACCCAACTGGGAGCTGCCCCTCCAGGAGCCAACCAGGAGCTGCTCCATCAACAACCGGGAGCTGCCCCTCCAACACCCAACCGGGAGCTGCCCCTCCGGGAGCTGCCCCTCTGGGAGCCAACCAGGAGCTGCTCCAAGACCCAACCGGGAGCTGCCCCTCTGGGAGCCAACCGGGAGCTGCTCCAAGACCCAACTGGGAGCTGCCCCTCCAACAACCAACCGGGAGCTGCCCCTCTGGGAGCCAACCAGGAGCTGCTCCAACACCCAACCGGGAGCTGCCCCTCCGGGAGCCAACCGGGAGCTGCTCCAACACCCAACCGGGAGCTGCCCCTCCGGGAGCCAACCGGGAGCCGCTCCATCAACAACCGGGAGCTGCCCCTCCGGGAACCAACCGGGAGCTGCTCCAACACCCAACTGGGAGCTGCCCCTCCGGGAGCCAACTGGGAGCTGCTCCATCAACAACTGGGAGCTGCCCCTCCGGGAACCAACCGGGAGCTGCTCCAACACCCAACCGGGAGCTGCCCCTCCAGGAGCCAACCGGGAGCTGCTCCAACACCCAACCGGGAGCTGCCCCTCCAGGAGCCAACCGGGAGCCGCTCCATCAACAACCGGGAGCTGCCCCTCCAAGAACCAACCGGGAGCTGCTCCTCCAACAACCAACTGGGAGCTTCTCCATCACCAACTGGGAGCTGCTCCTCCAAGAACCAGCTGGGAGCTGCTCCATCAACAACCGGGAGCTGCCCCTCCAAGAACCAGCTGGGAGCTTCTCCATCACCAACCGGGAGCTGCCCCTCCAAGAACCAACTGGGAGCTTCTCCATCACCAACCGGGAGCTGCCCCTCCAAGAACCAGCTGGGAGCTTCTCCATCACCAACTGGGAGCTGCCCCTCCAAGAACCAGCTGGGAGCTTCTCCATCACCAACCGGGAGCTGCTCCATCAACAACTGGGAGCTGCCCCTCCAAGAACCAACTGGGAGCTTCTCCATCACCAACTGGGAGCTGCTCCATCAACAACCGGGAGCTGCCCCTCCAAGAACCAACTGGGAGCTGCTCCTCCCAAGGACCAAGTGGGAGCTGCTCCACCTGGGAACGTGAAGCTACATCCCCAAAAACCAGAACTGGCCCCAAGAGCTGGCTGGGCACAGGGCAGGTGTGCCAAGGCAGGTGTGCCAGGGCAGGCCAGCAGCCCTGCCCTCCAGGGGCAGCTCTCCAAGGAAAGCCAATGGAAGTCAAAGCCGAACAGGAGCAGGAGCCCAGCAGGGCTGTGGGCGGTGCTGGTGGCTGGGGCTCAAGGTGTGCTTCAGGCAGAGGCTGCCTACATCAGCCGGCGCCCTGCAAGGAGAGGAAGCTGTCAGGTGGGCAGCAGCAGCACCCCAAACCCCTCCCCTCCTGCTTCCAACCAGAGATGCCCCTTGGAGCCCAGAGCCACTGGGCACAGGGCTGGTGGGGAGGTGACGGTGCCCGGCAGGCAGGGCCCCACCAGCTCCGGAAGCACCACAACTTCACCCTCCCACTCCCAGAGCCCGGGAGGGGCAGGGGGGCTGGCACCAACCCCCAGGGAGGACTCACCCAGCGTCTGGAGAAGGTGCAGTGCCACAGCGGCCTTGGCCTGCTCGTGCCCGCTGGTGCCAGGCCTGTCCTGCCACACCCGCACGAAGCCACTGAAGGACAAGGGGCAGCCTGGGATGGCTGCCTGGCACCAGAACCGCAGCCACCCGCTGGGGGTGGCCTGCACACGCTTGGTGAAGAACACAGGGGTGCCCAGGCGCCGCCTCTGGCACAAGGTGTTCAGCTGGGCCAGGGCATCAGAGGGCACCAGAGACCGGGACACCGCTGGGCACTTGGCCTCCTGCTCCTGCCTGGCTGCTGGGCTCTGCTCACACAACAGCAGCTTCTGCTTCAGGTCACTCTTCAGCCAGTCCACCTTCACCTTCTCCTCCGTGCCCACCAGCCTCCAATTCCCTAGGGCACACCAGCATTGCCTGGCGGGAGCTGGCAGTGCACCAGCCCCCACTCAGCCCACACCTCGCTCTGCGCTGTCCCCCAGCAGCTGGCCCAGTGCCTCCACGGCTGGTGAGGCCCCAGGGCGGGTAGGACCCTCACCCACAGCATGCAAACTGCTGGGGTCCTTCCCCTGCCTCCACAGCCACCCCACAGCAGCAGGGCAGCTGCTTTTCCACCTCCTTTCACTACCAGGATGGGCTCAGGGCTGCTGAGCTCAGGGGGCTTTAGGGACAGCTGTGAAGACGGCAAAGCCAAAAGCTTTTCAGCTGGGGCAGAAGCAACTACAGAGCAGGACTCTGGAGGCCCTGCTCACACATCTGGGCATCAGAGGGTGCTCTGAGGGGTAAGGCACAGCCATCAGAAGGGTTTTACCACTTGGCCAAAGCTCAGGATGCCCTGGGCTGGTCCTAGTGATGCTCCTACTTGGAGCAGGCAGCTGCCTGAGGGCCTCCAGCAACCCCTCTGACAACTCCCTGCAACTAGGTCTTCACAAGGACTGCTGGGGAGCAGCACCAGGAAGATGAGCTGCCTCCCACAGGACACAGGCAGGGGACAAGGCTGAAGCCACCTGGCAGCTGAGCCTGGAAGTGTGATCCTGGGAGGCACCAGGAAAACTGCTTGAGAGTCCAGCCCAGAGCCACAGAGCTGCTGCAGGCAGTGGAACATCTCCCTGTGAGGCCAGGCTGAGGGAGCTGGGGCTTGGAGCTTGCCCTCATTGCTGGGGATCAAGATGTGCAGGGCTGGAGCCAGGCTCTGCTCAGGGATGTCCAAGGACAGCACAAGGGGCACTGGGGGCAAGCTGGAGCAGAGGAGGGAACAGGAGGGAAAACTTTGTCCCTGTGAGTGTGACATAGCCTGGAGCAGGCTGCCCAGAGAGGATGCGGAGCCTCCTTCTCTGGAGACATCCATGACCTGCCTGGATGTGCTCTGTGTGCCCTGCCCTGGGTGCTCCTGCTCTGGCAGGGGGATTTTGGGCTGAACGATGCCTCAAGGTCCTTTCAAACCCCTACTGCTCTGTGCTCACCCCAAGCAGCACCCACAGCATTCCAAGCCTCCCCTTCCCTTACCTTCCACGAGGGTCTTCTTGGCCATGGCGGCGGCGTGGTGCGAGCTGTAGCGGAGCAGCGCCAGCTGGCAGCGCTGCTGGTAGGGGCTGGGGTAGAGGGCGACGTCCAGCAAGCCCTGGGTGAGGCCGCGCAGCGACGCCTCCAGCTGGGGGTGCCGCAGCGCGGGGGCCAGGCCGTCGAGGCTGAGCTGGCACTTCTCGGTGCTGCGGCACACCAGGATGGCGCAGCCCCGGCGCACCTCGCGGTTGTGCAGGGCGGCGATGGCCTGGCTGGCGCCGTGCCGCGAGCTGTAGCGGGCGTAGGCGAAGCCGCGGTTGAGGCCGCTGAAGGTCATCATCAGGCGGAACTCGTAGAGCGTGCCCACGCTCTGGAAGAGGGGGATCAGCTCGTGCTCGTACATGTCCTGCGGCAGCCTCCCGATGAACACCTCGGAGCCGGCGCACGGCGGGCTGCCCACCCAGCCTGCCGGGGCGAGAACGAAGACCCCGGCTCAGCCCCGTGCCCGCCGGGCGAGCCCAGCCCCCCCCGGCCCCGAGGCTCTCCAGACCTACCTGGCGGGGGGCCCCCGTAGCGCCGCTGACCATTGATCTGCACCAGGGTGATGCCAGTTGCCTTGGCCCAGGCCAGCAGGGCCACCTTGTTGTCGTGGTTGACAGCGCTGGGCCCCAGCTGAGGGGGAAGATGGGCACAGGGTGGGTTGGGTTGGAAGGGACCTTAAAGATCACCTAATTCCAGCCCAATGGAGTGGCTTGTGGTCCCGGCAAAGACAGTTTCCAGCCTACCAGCTGGGGACATCTCAACCCCAGGAAGCAGCTGGAGACAGTCAAGGAATGGACTGGGTTGGAAGGGAACTTAAAGGTCATCCAGTTCCGACGCAGTGATGTTGGTGCCTGTCTGGGCAAAGAGGGTTTCCAGCCTCCCAGCTGGGGACAGCCCAACTCCATGAGGCAGCTGCACCATCCAGTCAGTGGAGGAGGAAATGCTGAACGCCTGCACCCTCAGGAACCTCTCAGCACTGCACGCCTAAGGACCAAGGACCACCCACGCTGCCTGCTGTCCCCAGCCTGCTCCACAGGGCTCAAGCCAGCAACTTCAGCAGACCTCAAGGACCCCAGCAGCTCCTCCATGGACACCTGCAAGGCCTCTGAAAGCACCTGGTCGGTGCTGCAAGAGGGGTCTGGAGCATAGAACCAAGTGACCCAGCACGGCACCGCATGCCAGGCAGGCTGGCAACTATCTTCCGCCGGCATCACCTGAAGGCTCAGATTCTGAGAGCATCAAGGAGGGTCAGCACCATCCATATTGCATCAGGGTTCAGCTCATTAAGGCCTGCGAAGGCTCAGCAGGGCTGGGAAGCTGCACCCCGAGCTGCACCCCAGCTCCAGCAGCATCCCCAGCTGCCGGCACCTTCCCCGCAGCACAGGGAAGGCCTCGGGCCGCGGGTGAGGCCCCACGTGGGGCCAGCCGGCGTGGGAAGGCCGCAGCTCAACCAGAGCCGGGGGCTCCGCAGCTCCCGGGGCTGCCCCCGGGACACGGCACCGCCCTGGCCCCCGCACCGGCTCCGGAACAGGCTGAACCCGGGGAAGCTCGCAGCCCATCAGGCGCTAACGAGGCTCCATCACCGGTCTCCGGGGCACCGGCGAGAAGCTCACGGCGAAGGGAAGCGGCTCCGGGCCGGGCCCAGGTCTCGGCTTGGGAACGGGGCCGTGCGGGAGCCAGCCGCTGTGCCCCGGCACGGAGCAGCGCCCCGAGACGGAACTGCGGCCCCCGCTCGACGGCCGCCCCCGGGAGGCCCCCAGGTCCTCCCCGCCGCGCCGGTTCCCGCCCGGCCACCGCTCACCTCTCCCTCCATCGTCGCTCTCTCCCGCGCTCTGGAAGGTTCCAGCGGCCCCGCTCCGCCCCTCGGGCCGCGGCCGCTCCGCCCCTCGGGCGGGGCAGGGGACACCGGGCGGCAGCCACCACCCTCGGCGCTGGGGACAGTGGGGGACACAGGGGTGGCAGCGCAGAGGGCGCCCTGCGCCTGGCTGTCCTGAGCGAGACCTGGGGGGCACCTCGGGGTCCAGCCGTGACCAGGGCACGGGGGGCTCCGGGCTGGCTGGTGGGGACTGGCCCTGCACATGGAATAGTTTGGGTTGGAAGAGACTTTTGAGCTCATGGAGCCCAACCCTTCCCCCAGCACTGCCAGGGCACCACCAAGCCATGGCCCTCAGCACCACAGCTGCGAAAAGCCTCCAGGCGTGGGACTGCACCACTGCCCTGGGCAGCCTGGGCCAGACCTCTGACAAGCCTTTTGGAGAATGAATTGTTCCTCATATCCACCCTAAACCTGCCCTGGGGCAAATCGAGGCCATTTCCTCTTATCCTCTTCCTTGTTACTTGGGGAATGAGACAGAGCCACACCTGGCTCCAACCTCCTCTCAGAGAGGCTGCAGAGAGCAATGAGGTCTCCCTCAGCCTCCTCTTCTCCACACTAAACACCCCCAGCTCCCTCAGCTCCTCCTCAGTCCTGTTCTCCAGACCCTGGTCCAGCTCCTCAATGTCCTTCTGGGAGTGAGAAGCCCAAAACTGCACCCAGGATTTGAGCTGTGGCCTCCCCAGTGCCCAGTCCAGGGGCACAATCCCTGCCCTGCCCCTGCTGCCCACACACATGGTGCAGGGCTCAGATCTGGAGGACAGGAAGCATCACAGGCCTGGAGGCATCTTCTGCATCACAGCTGAAGAAAGGTCACCTGTGACATCCCCAATCCAGCTCAGGCAGGCAGGTGAGCAACTCTCTGAGCAGCAGCCCAGCAGTGACAGACAGCAGCCACCAGTGTGGGGGGGGACACATTTATTGTTCCTGGGAGCCTTTCCATGTGGCTGGGACAAGGTCAGCCACCCACCCCCAGCCAGAGCAGGGCTGGGGCAGGAGGCTGATTCCAGGTAATGGCAACAAGGAGCTGCAGCCAAGCCCCCAGGGGCCAGCTGCCAGCACGGGGGCTCCGCCTGGCACCACAGCCAGGAGGCCACTTGGCAAACAGCTCTGCAGGCTGGGACACAGGGCAGAGGAGCTGCTGCTGTGACCTCCCTGCTCCTGCCAGGCAAGGGAGGGCACCAGACAAGAATAAATAGAGCTGCCCAAAGCCAGCTGCTGCTGCTGGCCTGGAGAAGGCACTGGCAGCAGGCAGCTGCCAGCCAGGATCCACCAAAGCAGGAGATGTGTCCGGGGGGGCGGTCAGGGCTGGCTCGTTCGCATCCTGATCTCCTCAACCAGGCTCTCCCTGCCAACGTTGACCTGCACAGGGTGAGTACAGAGCAGCTTCAGTGCAGCCTGATGGACCTGCCTTGCCCTGCAGCCATGCTGCTGTCCCCAGCCCCTCTGCAAGGCCTGAGGGGGGAGCTGAAGCTGACAGAGCAAGCCCCTGCCTGCCAGCCTGCCCCAGGGCCATGCCCTTCCCACTCCTTCCTACTGCTTCCAAAGCCAAGGGCAGTGCCCTGCTCAGCACAGGTCCCACTCGTGCCAAGAGGGCACCTTCAGGACCTTCAGCAATGGTCTTCTACCCTGGCCAGAAGATACAGCCCCAGGATCTCCCCACCATGCTACAGGCTCCTGAGCTGAGGAGCAGCAGGGAGTTCAAGGAGGCCATCATAGAGGGGAACTCTGCAGAGCTGGAGACAACGGTGCTCCACAGCTCCAGGAACCTGCATGGGGTGAGGAAGGGGAACGTGGGGTGACAGAGGCTCTGGAGAGACCTCTGCTTGGAGCTCTAAGGAAGAAGCCAAATACAGTCTTGAGAAGCTGCTGGGGAGGGCTTGGTGGCAAACTGACACCAGGGCACGTGCTCCACAGCAGGTCAAGAGGGGCTGAGGACACCACCAAGTCTCCAAAAGTGCACCCCCAAGGCCACCACCCTCAGTCCTCACCTCAAGTCTGCCAGCTCATGCTCCTCTGCCTGCCCCTCGCCACCCCTTCTGTGCAGGCAGCTCTGCCAAGCCTTGGAGGCTTTTTCCCCTCAGGTGGAAGTGCTTGAGGGCTCTGATCTCCCTTCTGGCCACCAAAGGTAAGTTGGCATGTCCATGAACTGCCTGATGGCACCACTGCAGAGGAGGCTGGAGGCCTGCTCTGAGCTGGGATGCTGGCTCCAATGGCCAATGCCCTCCAGGCTGAGCCACCCTAGGCCTCACCTCCTCCCTGGTGGCCAATGCCCCCCAGGCTGAGCCACCCTAGGCCTCACCTCCTCCCTGGTGGCCACCACCCGCAGCTTGACGACTCCATCCTTCAGCTCCTGCTCCCCCACGATGGCCACCAGTGGGATGCCACTCTCCTCACAGTACTGCAGCTGGTTCAGCAGCTTGGGGTTCTTCTTGTAGAGCACTTCTGCCTGCAAGGGGAGCAGAGCAGGACACCATCAGCACCAGCCTGCTTCTGGGCACCCCTGCTGTTGGGGCTGAAGGTGATGAGTAATGATGGAATCACAGCATGCTGCTGGCTGGGAGAGACCCTTTCAGATCATGGAGTCCAACCCTTCCCCCAGCACTGCCAGGGCACCACCAAACCATGGCCCTCAGCACCACATCTAGACAGCTTTGAAACCCCTCCAGGCATGGGGACTCCACCACTGTCCTGGGCAGCCTGGGCCAGGGCTTGGCAACCCTTCTGGGGAAGAAATTGTTCCTCCTGTCCAACCTAACCCTCCCCTGGCACAATTTCAGACCACTGCCTCTCCTTCCATCACCTGAGACTAGGGAGCAGAGCCCAGCCCCCAACCTGGCTCCAGCCTCCTCTCAGGGAGCTGTAGAGAGCAATGAGGTCTCCCTCAGCCTCCTCTTCTCCACACTGAACACCCCCAGCTCCCTCAGCTGCTCCTCCCCAGCCCTCTTTCTCCAGACCCTTCCCCACCTTTGTTGCCCTTCTCTGGCCCTGCTCCAGCTCCTCAATGTCCTTCTTGCAGTGAGAGGCCCAGAACTGAACCCAGCACTCAAGCTGTGGCCTCCCCAGTGCCCAGTCCAGGGGCACCATCCCTGCCCTGCTCCTGCTGCCCACACCATTGCTGCTCCAGGCCAGGCTGCTGCTGCCCTTCTTGGCCATCTGGGCACCCCCTGAGCTCCTCTCCAGCTGCTGTCACCCAGCACCCCCAGGGCCTTTTCTACCAGGCAGTTTCCAGCCCCAAGTTGTTGCTGTGCCCCAAGAGCAACATCCAGCCCTTGTCCTTGTTGAACCTCACCCCACTGGCCTCTGCCCATCCCAGCCTGGCCAGGTCCCTCTGCAGAGCCTCCTGAGCCCTCAGCAGATCAACACAGCCATCCAGCCTGGTGTCATCTGCAGACTGCCTGAGGGTGCCTGGATCCCTTCATGCAGATCATTGAAGAAGACATCAAACAGAACATGCCCAGCTCTGAGCCCTGGGGAACACAGCTCCAAGGCAGCACAGCTGAGAGGTACTTCCAGCCTCTGGGCAAGAACCAGGCCATTACCTCCTGTCTGTGTGTGACCAGAGCTGACTTGTGGTGTCCCTAGAGGGTCAGGAGGCCAGCAGAGCACCCATGCATTGTCCTCCCCTCAGCCAGTGCCCTCCCCCCAGCCACGGAGGGCCTCTGTCTGCAGCAGATAGGGAGCAGGGCCCTGCCTCACATCTTCTCTGTGGCAAAAAGCCCCTCCCTGGCTCCTCTCCCTCTTTACTCCATGGTGTTTCACTCTCTGTTGGAAGCAGCAGGGTATCACATGGGATTCTGTGCTGAGATGGCAGACACAGAGCAGCCCAGGCAGTGTCCCACGGCTGACCAAGTCACACTGCCCAGCCCTTCAGGGAGAACACCTCCAGTCGTGAGGGAGGCTCCATCCAGGAAGGCATTTGCTGCTCACTCTCTCTGTAGGGCCCCTTCCTCCCACAGGAATGCCAGATCTGGTCCCTTCCTGGCATGGAGTGGACCAGGCAGCTCCTGACTTTGCCACTGCCTGCTCATACCTTGATGCCAGCATCCCACAACTCGCTGACAAGCTTCAGCCGCTCCTCAAGGAGCTTCTTCTGGGCAGAGGCCACCAGCACCTGTGTCTCTGTGGTCCTGATCTTCTCCTCAGAGGCCTAGAGAGGAGGCAAGACTCAAATAATGCCATGGACACACACACAGATACCTGAGTCTCCCTGAGCAGGATGGGTCAGCACCCCAGGCCCAGCAGTTTAGAGGTGAAGAGGCTCAGTGGGATGAAGAGCATCAGCTCAGGGGAGGCAGCAAAGCCCCACAGGCTGGAGAGAAGCAATTTCCCTGACAGACTATGCATAGAGACTGCTCTTCCACACCCAAGGACATCCCAGAGGTCTGCTCCAAGCAGTCCAGGCCCTGTAGAAGGTGGGCAGGGGCAGCTGCCTGCTCTGCAGTGGAGCTGGTGACTCTGGGCTGGATGAGCAGCAAGCTGAGACACCTCCAGCACCGCTGGGATGAGGATATTCAAAGTGGCATTTTCCTGCCACTGCTTTTGCTGAAGGCAGAAGCCTTTAAAAGGTCACCTGGGCAGGAACAAACCTGGCAGCACTGGCAGGTGGTGGGGAAAGAACTCAGTTTCTAGGTAGAAAACCTGGCTGCCAAGAGAGAGGCTCCCACAGAGGCCTCTGGGGGAGGGAAGTGTGCAGTGGGGGTGTGGGAGCCTACAAAGACCATCAACAGCCACTGCCTGGGATGGAGGGAGGGAGAAGAGGAAAAAAGTATCTGGGAAGCCCCCTGAGGATATGCCATTCCTGCAAGGTCTCTGCAGTGCATTGGGCAGCAGAAGACACCCGAGGCTGCCATTTCCCTTGCCAAGGAGGAGATGGGGATCACACCGATGCCCAGTGTGTGGGGAACACCAAGACAGCTGACCTGGGCACCTGCTGCTGCTGAGGGTGGAAGTGCCCCCTCCATGGCTGCAGCTGAACAAACCATGCCCGAGGACTGCTGGGAGAGGCCTCTTGCCTCCAGGGGCAGCCTCAGAGATCACCTCCCAGGCCAGAGATGACATCCTGGTTCCAAGTCCTGCAGCAGAGCACAGCAGCTGCCTGGCTGCTGCCCCACCAAAGGCCGCCGCAGGGCACAACCACTGCAGCGCCCGCTGGCCTCGGCAGGGGGCGGGAGGGAGGAGGAGCTACAAATCCTTGCTCTGTGCCTGTGCTGAGCCCAGCCCCTGCAGGACCTACCTCCAGCCTCTGCTCCAGGATGGAGAAGATCCTCTCGATGCCGATGCTGACCCCCACGCAGGGCACCCTGCGGCCCTTGGGGTCGAACATGCCAACCAGGCCATCGTAGCGCCCGCCGCCGGCCACGCTGCCCACGCCCAGGGGCTCCTCCCCAGCCTGCCCCTCCTGCTGCAGCAGCACAGCCTCGTAGATCACCCCTGTGTAATAGTCCAGGCCCCGCGCCAGGCTCAGGTCGAAGCGGATCTGCAGGACACCAGGGCAGCTCCAGCACCGGGGGGCAAGGAAGGGCCCCACGAGGGCTGCCCACCCACGAGGGCTCTGCCCCACCACCCCTGCCCCTGCCGCTCCTCACCTTGCCAGTGATGCCAAACAGGGTCAGGTACTCGAACAGCAGCTTCATGTCCCCCAGCCCCTCCCTGGCCAGCTTGTTCTGGGACAGCTTTGGGTCCTGCAGGAGCTGCTCGATCAGCTCCAGGCCACCTGTGGGCAGGAGCCACAGCTCAGGTCTGCAGCAGCTGCCAGGGCAGGGCTGGGCAGCTCTGCCTGGGGCTGGCACTGCTGCAGCTGTGGCCCCGGGCAGGCCAAGGGCAGCTCTGCCTGGGGCTGGCACTGCTGCAGCTGTGGCCCCGGGCAGGCCAAGGGCAGCTCTGCCAGGGGCTGGCACTGCTGCAGCTGTGGCCCCGGGCAGGCCAAGGGCAGCTCTGCCTAGGGCTGGCACTGCTGCAGCTGTGGCCCCGGGCAGGCCAAGGGCAGCTCTGCCTGGGGCTGGCACTGCTGCAGCTGTGGCCCCGGGCAGGCCAAGGGCAGCTCTGCCTGGGGCTGGCACTGCTGCAGCTGTGGCCCTGGGCAGGCCAAGGGCAGCTCTGCCAGGGGCTGGCACTGCTGCAGCTGTGGCCCCGGGCAGGCCAAGGGCAGCTCTGCCAGGGGCTGGCACTGCTGCAGCTGTGGCCCCGGGCAGGCCAAGGGCAGCTCTGCCAGGGGCTGGCACTGCTGCAGCTGTGGCCTTGGGCAGGCCAAGGGCAGGGGTTGGGCAGCTCTGCCTGGGGCTGGCACTGCTGCAGCTGTGGCCCCGGGCAGGCCAAGGGCAGGGGCTGGGCAGCTCTGCCTGGGGCTGGCACTGCTGCAGCTGTGGCCCTGGGCAGGCCAAGGGCAGCTCTGCCTGGGGCTGGCACTGCTGCAGCTGTGGCCCTGGGCAGGCCAAGGGCAGCTCTGCCTGGGGCTGGCACTGCTGCAGCTGTGGCCCCGGGCAGGCCAAGGGCAGCTCTGCCTGGGGCTGGCACTGCTGCAGCTGTGGCCCTGGGCAGGCCAAGGGCAGCTCTGCCTGGGGCTGGCACTGCTGCAGCTGTGGCCCTGGGCAGGCCAAGGGCAGGGGCTGGGGGCAGCGGCGCTCACCCTGCAGCCGGACGTAGTCCCCAATGCGCTCCGCGGCCTCGGGGCACAGCCCCTTCTCTGCCACCATCTCGCTCCTCACCTCCTCCCACGACATCTGCCAGGGACACAACAGCAGCATTGGAATATTGCATCCAGCTCTGGGCTCCCCAGCTCAGGAGGGACAGGGATCTGCTGGAGAGAGTCCAAGGGAGGGCTACAAGGATGCTGAAGGGACTGGAGACTGCCTGGTGAGGAGAGGCTGAGAGCCCTGGGGCAGAGAGTCTGGAGAGGAGAAGGCTGAGAGGGATCTGATCAATGCCTATCAATAACTGAGGGCTCAGGAGGGAGGGGACAGGCTTTGCTCAGTTGTACTCTGTGATAGGCCAAGGGGCAGTGGATATAAACTCCAGCACAGGAGGTTGCACCTCAACATCAGCCACTGCCCCATAGACCTGGGCTCTGCTGGGAAAGCTTTCTGCTGGGCCTGCACAGGGCAGGTGAACATCTTCTGCCCTCCAAAGATCTCCACGTGGCAGAACCCTCCCAGTGTCAGCAGGATTGAGGTGTGTGGGAGAAGCAGCAGATGCACTGCTCTCAGAACATGGCCCTCCAATCCTTGCACTCTGCAGTCTGCAGCCCCAGCTGGGGGTGTGGTGCTGGGTGAGGGGCAGAGCTTGCCCTGCACTCTGCCCTTTTCCATAGAGCCACAGCAATGTTTGGCTTGGGAAGGACCTCCAAGATTTAGGGTGTCAGGGATTGATAGGACTGGGGGGAATGAAGCAAAACTAGAAATGAGTGGATTCAGATTGTATGTTAGGAAGTTCTTCTCCATGAGGGTGGTGAGAGACTGGAACAGGTTGTCCAGGGGGTTGGTGGCAGCTGGATGACCTTCCAAGATCCCTTTCCCTCTGGGCTGGTCTATGATTGCAGAACACATCTGGGATGCCTCACATCACCTGACATCTTGGTGCACTCAGGCTTTTCAAAGCCCTGGCTGAGCCTAGGGTAGGTTCTCATGCTCCTGGTTCACAAAGGGTTGGAATGCTCAGCCTCTTGTGAAGAGCACTTTTGCTGTGTGACCTGCTCTAGGTGCCCCTGCTCTGGCAGTGGCGTTGGACTGGATGACCTCTAGAGGTCTCCTCCAACCCCCAACACCCTGGGTGTGATTTTTCTCTCCCTCCCACCAGCCAGGGGGATGCTGGTGAAGCAAGCAGAGGATCCAGCACTCCTGCATCAGAGGGAGGAAGAACCAGAATGACTCCAGGTCTATCAGCATCCCCCAGCCAGCTCTCATGGACCATGGGAAGAGCAGCCCAGAGGGACAGAGACTCCCTGAGCCTCCAGCAGCAGCTGCTGCAGCCCCTACCTTGTCCAGCTTGTCCACACTAGAGCAGATGGTTCGGAACTTGGGGTCTGGAACTCCGCAGACAGCGAACATCCCATCCAGGATGCGGCGGTCGTTGACCTGGGGACAGGCAGCCAGGGCTGGGGTCAGCTTTGGGCCCCTCGCACCAAGGAGGACATTGAGGGGCTAGAAGGTGCCCAGAGAAGGGCAAGGAAGCTGGGGAAGGGTCTGGAGAGCAGTGCTGGGGAGGAACAGCTGAGGGACCTAGGGGTGTTCAGTGTGGAGGAGGGTCAGGAGGCTCTGCAGAGGGACCTGGCCAGGCTGCAGCCATGGCTGAGGTCAGAGGGGTGAGGTTCAACAAGGCCCAGGGCTGGGTGCTGCACTTGGGGCTCAACAACCCCAGGAAGGCTCCAGGCTGGGGGCAGAGGGGCTGGAAAGTGCCCAGCAGAGAAGGCCCTGGGGGTGCTGGGTGACAGCAGCTGGAGAGGAGCTCAGGGGGTGCCCAGGTGGGCAAGAAGGGCAGCAGCAGCCTGGGCTGGAGCAGCAATGGTGTGGGCAGCAGGAGCAGGGCAGGGATTGTGCCCCTGGACTGGGCACTGGGGAGGCCACAGCTTAAGTACTGGGTTCAGCTCTGGGCCTCTCACTCCCAAGAAGGGCATTGAGGAGCTGGAGCAGGGCCAGAGAAGAGCAACCAAGCTGGGGAAGGGTCTGGAGAACAGGGCTGGGGAGGGGCAGCCAAGGGACCTGGGGGTGATGGAGAAGAGAAGGCTCCAGAGAGACTTCCTGGTGGCCTTTCATTACCTAAAGGGATTGATCAGAAAGCTGGGAACAGACTTTTGAGCATGGCCTGTTGTGACAGGAGGAGAGGTGATGGTTTGAAACTAGAAGAGGGAGCCTTGGACCGGATGGAAGAAATGTTTGATGCTGAGGGTGGTAAAACCCTGGCCCAGATTGCCCAGAGATGCCCCATTCCTGGAACCATTCCAGGTGGGGCTGGAGAGGACTGCTCTGGTTGCAGATGGCCCTGCTGGCTGCAGGAGGGTGGCACTGGCTGACCTCTGAAGGTCCCTTCCAACACAAACCACTCTGACTGTGCTTGTGAGGCACACAGACCACGAGGAGCAGAATGGTGGGAGGACCTCCTGGGCCAGGCCTCAGTGGCCACTGGAGTGTAAACCCAGAGGAACAATGAGCATTGCTTCCCAGCATGGCCCTGAGGGACCTGTCCAGCCTCACCTTGATGATGAAGTCCCCCAGCTGCAGGTCACTGAGGATCTCGTGCACGATCTTCAGGCACTCGGCGTCGGGGATCATGGGGTCGAACTGCCCAGCGATGTCGAAGTCCTGGGCCACAGCAAGGGGCAGTCAGCAGCACAGCTCCAGCCCTGCTCTTCAGCTGGGCCTCCAGCAGCAACACAAACAGGGTGCAGGGGAGCACCAGCCCTCAGCAAGGGGACCCAGAGGGGACAGGAGGTGGGTGAGGAGCCTGCACTGAGCTTGAGCCTGCACTGAGCTTGTGCACTGCGTGGGGGCCACTGCTTGGGAGAAGCTGCTCTGCATCTCCCTGCCTCCTGCTGCTGGAGGGGTAAGAGATCCTTGGAAAACAACACCCAGGAGGCAGCAGAGTCAGCAGGAAGTCAACAAAGAACCCAGGAGGAGAAGGCTCCTTATTATGGGGTGTGACCCATGGGGCAGCTGTTTGGCCTCCACCCTTGGGGTGCTCTGCTTCTAATGCAGGTGACAAAGTTAAAGAGCAGAGGAGAAGGCAACCAAAGAGATCTCAACTGAGGCAAACTTTCAGCTGCCAAGGCAGAAACAGAAATCAGAAGCCTGAGTGGCCTCCACCAGACATTGTAGGATGAACCAAAACCCAACAGCAGGAATGGGAATGGGCTGGGTCCTTGTGACCAGGAGACAGCAGAGGGCACAGCAATGGTCAGAGAGAAACAAGGCACAAAAGCAACACAAAACCTCTTCTCTCACTGCCACTGATGGACCCCCAGGTGCCAATCCTCAAGGAGACTCTGAGCACAAGAATGAATCAGAGAAACCAGAGAGTGAGTTGGGTTGGAAAAGGCCTCCAGGATCATTGACTCCAACCAGCAACCTAATCCCACCATGGCCCCAGGTGCCACAGGGCTCTGGAACACCTCGAGGCATGGGGACTCCACCACCTCCCTGGGCAGCCTGTGCCAGTCTCTGACCACTCTGGCAGCAAAGAAATCTTTCCTCCTCTCCAACCTAACCCTCCCCTGGCACAATTTCAGGCCACTGCCTCTCCTCCTGTTACCTTAGAAGAAGGCTGAGGGGAGACCTCACTGCTCCCTACAGCTCCCTGAAAGGAGGCTGCAGAGAGCTGGGGGTTGGGCTCTGCTCCCAAGAAACAAGAGACAGGACAGAAGGAAATGGACTGAAATTGTGCCAGGGGAGGGTTAGGTTGGAGTTGAGGAACAATTTCTTTGCTGCAAGAGTGGTCAGACTGCACAGGCTGCCCAGGGAGGTGGTAGAGTCCCAGTCCCTGGAGGAAGTTTAAGAGCTGTGTTTCTATTCAACATGAGGATGAGCAGAGGGCTGGAGCACCTCTCCTATGAGGGCAGACTGAGGGAGTTGTGGCTGTTCAGTCTGGAGAAGAGGAGGCTCTGAGGAGACCTAATTGTGACCTTCCAGTGTCTGCAGGGGGCTCCAAGAAAGCTGGGGAGGGACTCTGTAGGGTGTCAGGGAGCGATAGGACTGTGGGGGATGGAACAAAAAAAGAAATGGATAGAACCAGATTGGATGTTAGGAAGTTGTTCCCCATGAGGGTGGTGAGAGCCTGGCACAGGCTGCCCAGGGAGGTGGTGGCAGCCTCATGCCTGGAGGTGTTTGCAGCCAGGCTGGAGGTGGCTGTGAGCAACCTGCTGCGGTGTGAGGTGTCCCTGCCCATGGCAGGGGGGTTGGGACTGGCTGAGCCTTGAGGTCCCTTCCACCCTAACAATTCTATGATCCCTGGGTGCTGCCCAGCCCCCAGCCCTGCCCTGGCAGGCCACACTCACACACTGGTAGAACTCCCTGTAGCGGCCCCGGGTCATGGCAGGGTTGTCCCTCCGGTAGACCTTGGCGATGTGGTACCTCTTGATGCTGCAGATCTTGTTCATGGCCAGGTAGCGAGCAAAGGGCACCTGGGGCAGGGCAGTTAAGGGTGGCCACAGGAAGGGATGACCCCACCCACTTATCACCCACAGACAGTGCTGGGTCCTCACTATCTGCCCAGCTCCAGCGCGGTGCGGCGCGCGCACAACCTCAGCGCTGGGGCTGGCTGGAAGGGGCCCCTGGAGCTCGCAGTCCACCCTGCCCCTGCTCCAGCAGGGCACACACACAGCAGCTTGCCCAGGAGCACAATGCCTGGGGGGGCTTGGATGCCCTCCACACAAGGAGATCCCACAACCTCTCTGGGCAGCCTGCTCCAGGCCTCCAGCACCCTCACACCAAACAACTTTCTCCTCCTCTTCAGCTGGAACCTCCTGGGTGCCAGTTTGTGCTCAGTGCCCCCTGTCCTGTCCCTGGGCACCACTGACAAGAGCCTGGCCCCAGCCTCTTGCCCCCCAGCCTTTAGCTCTTGCTGAGCATTGCTCAGATCCCCTTTGGGGCTGCTCCTCTCCAGGTTCAACAGCCCCAGGGCTCTCAGCCTTTGCCCCTCACAGAGAGGCTCCAGGCCTCTCAGCATCTTCACAGCTTCTGCTGGACTCTTTCCAGCAGTTCCCTGTCCCTCTGGAATTGGAGAGCCCAGGAACTGGACCCTACAGTCCAGCTGTGGCCTCACCAGGGCAGAGACCCTCTCTTGACCTGCTGGTCACACTCTTCTTGAGGTACCCCAGGAGACCATTGGCCTTCTTGGCCACGAGAGCACACTGCTGGCTCATAGTTGACACATCCCTGGGACAAAGCAACTGCTAGGAGCTGGTTGGACTTCCCACAGCTCCCCAACGTGTCCCCAGCTGTCAAAGTTAGGGCCCACACATTAAGCATCCCTAGGTGCCTTTCAGCAGCACCTTCAGCTGGATCTCAGCTCTCCTGCAGGCTGGGTACCCTGAGAGCCTCAGCTGGGTACCCTGTGGTAGAGGCAGCCCCCTCAGACCTTCCTCAGCTCCACACACAGCCATGGCTCCACCAACCCCACAGCCACACCATGCTTCACCAGAAGCAACATGCCATAGATAACTGACCAAGGGTCCTGCTCCCACTGACCCACGCCTCCTTGTGTGCACAGGGTCAGAGGCCCAGGACTGGCCTCCCTCCTCCTCCTCCCCCCTGTCCCCTGGCCAGGCTGGGCAGTGAAGGTGGAGACCCCCAGCAGAGGCTGCAGCAGGATACAGTCAGGTCATAGCGCAGAGACAGCAGCTCCCCACCCTGATCCTTCAGGTCATAGATGAGCTTCGAGTCTTCACCATACTTCCCTGTCAGGGTCTCCTACAACAGGGCACAGGGACAAAGAGCACCTTCAGGGACAGGCCAGAGAGGCAAAAAGCACCTTTGGGGACAGAGGGAGGGGCAGACATTACCTGCAGGGACTGGGCAGAGGGACTGAGCAGAGAGCCCCCGCGGGGACCGGGCAGAGGGGGACTAAGAGCCCCGCCTGGGGACCGGGCGGGGGGGACCAAGAGCCCCCCACATGGGGACCGGGCAGGGGGGGACCAAGAGCGCCCCCCCGGGGGACGGGGCAGAGAGGGGACCAAGAGCCCCCCGCCGGGGGACCGGGCAGAGGGGGACTAAGAGCCCCGCCTGGGGACCGGGCAGGGGGGGACCAAGAGCCCCCCCGCCGAGGGACCGGGCAGGGGGGGACCAAGAGCCCCCCCGCCGAGGGACCGGGCAGGGAGGGACCAAGAGCCCCCCCCCGGGGGACCGGGCAGGGGGGGACCAAGAGCCCCCCCCGAGGGACCGGGCAGGGGGGGACCAAGAGCCCCGCTGGGGGACCGGGCAGAGGGGGACCAAGAGCCCCCCCCCCGGGGGACTGGGCAGAGGGGGACCAAGAGCCCACCCCCCGGGGGATCGGACAGAGGGGGGACTAAGAGCCCCCCCCGAGGGACCAGGCAGGGGGGGACCAAGAGCCCTGCCCCGGGGGACCAGGCAGAGGGGGACCAAGAGCCCCCCACCGGGGGACCGGGCAGGGGGGGACCAAGAGCCCCCCCCCGGGGGACCGGGCAGGGGGCAAAGAACACTTTGAGTTACAGGACAGTGGGGCAGAGAGCACCTTGAGTGAGAGGGCATCAGCCCTGCAGCACAGGAAATGAGGAGGTGGTGGGAGGGGACCTCGGGGCTGGCAGAAGAGCCTTGCCACGAGGGCAGCAGGCCCCTCAGCAGCTGAGCTGCGAGTCCCTCACCCACCTTCAGCTCGAAGACCGGCGTGTCGATGACCTCCGCCCCGTGGCGCTTGAAGCAGGAGATGATGGCGCTGAAGACCCTCTCCCGGATGGCCATCTGCTTGGGGCTGTAGTCACGGGTGCCCTGCGGGAGGAGCACACCACACACTGCCTCAGGCAGCCTGCAGAAGCCTGCACGAGCCCTGTGAGGAGCAGCTGAGGGAGCTGGGGGTGTTTAGCCTGCAGAGGAGGAGGCTCAGGAGAGACCCTACTGCTGTCTACAACTACCTGAAGGGAGGTTGTAGACAGGTGGGGGTTGGTTTCTTCTCCCAGGCAAGCAGTGACAGAATAAGAGGACACAGTCTCAAGCTGTGCCAGGGGAGGTTCAGGCTGGATGTTAGGAAGAAGTTCTTCCCAGCCAGAGAGATTGGCCACTGGAATGTGCTGCCCAGGGAGGTGGTGGAGTCACCATCCCTGGAGGTGTTCCAGAACCCTGGGCCATGGCACCTGGGGCCATGGTTTGGTGGCCATGGTGGGGTTGGGTTGCTGGTTAGAGTCAATGATCCTGGAGGCCTTTTCCAACCCAACTCACTTTCTGGTTCTCTGATTCATTCTTGTGCTCAGAGTCCCTTTGAAGATTGGCACCTGGGGTCCATCAGTGGCAGTCAGAGAAACTCTTCCCCATGAGGGTGGTGAGAGACTGGCACAGGTTGCCCAGGGAGGTGGTGGCAGCCTCATCCCTGGAGGTTCTGAAGGCCAGGCTGGATGTGGCTGTGAGCAACCTGCTGTAGTGTGAGGTGTCCCTGCCCATGGCAGCAGGGTTGGGACTGGCTGAGCCTTGAGGTCCCTTCCAACCCTGACAATTCTCTGGGGTAAGGAGATGACAGCTCCATGTCCAGGTGGAGATGGGTGGCAAGTGGTGTCCCTCAGGGGGCTGTACTGGCACTGGTGCTGTTCAGTATCTTCACCAAGGATGCAGATTGGGGCACCCTCAGCAGGGGTGCAGATGACTGAAGGATGGGATGTTGCCATCTAGTGGGACAGACAGGCTGGAGGGGTGGGCTGAGGGGGCCATGAGGGGGCTCAGGAGAACCTCAGTATTAATCCAGGCTGGAGGATGCCATCAACAGCCCTGCAGAGAAGGACTTGGGAGTGCTGGTGGGGGAGAAGTTGGATAGAATAGAATAGAAATAGGGAATAGAAATAGGGAATAAGAATGGAATGGAATAAACCAGGTTGGGAAAGACCTTTGAGATCATCGAGCCTAACCTATCACCCAACACCATCTCATCAACTAAACCATGGCAGACTGAAGAAGTGAGGAAGAAGAGACTGCCCAGGGACACATCCAGGCTGATCTTGAGTGGCTCCAAGGATGGAGCCTCAACCACCTCCCTGGGCAACCTGTGCCAGTGTCTCCTCACCCTCACTGCGCAGAACTCCCTCCTGATGGCCAACCTAAATCTGCCCTCTCCCAGCTCAAAGCCATTGTCCCTTGTCCTTGCACTCCCATGCCTTGTCCAAAGTCCCTCCCCAGCTCTCCTGAAGCCCCTTCAGGTACTGGAAGGCTGCTCTGAGGTCTCCCTGGAGCCTTCTCTTCTCCAGGCTGAACAGCTCTGCTTCAGCTGTAGCAGCCAGACCTCTGTACAAGGAGCCACCCAGGTGGGTGGAATGAAGGACAGGGACATTGTGAAGCCGTGCAACAAGCAGCAGCTTTGCACAGCCCAAACTCACTCAGGGAGTAATCCTCTTTCCAGAGTGTGCTGCCTGGCCAGTGTCCATCTGCTGCTGCCTGGGACATGCTCCCTCTGCATTCTGTCACTGTCAGGAGTCACTCAGTTACCTAGCCGAGCACCTTCAGGCTCTCAGCAACACAACCCCTCCAGTTCATGGACTGGGCCTCCTGCTCTCATCTTCTAAGTGCTGGTGGGGAAGGAAGCAGAGCAGGCGCCTCCCCACGCCCCAGATGTAGGTCAGAGAGTGAGGAGCAGCTGATGTGGCTGGGAAGCCACCAGCTGCTGCCTTGCTCTGGGACTGGCAGGCTGCAGAGTCCTCTCTGCACAGCTTGCAGCAGTGACGGAGCCACACTGCAGGCCTCACAGCACAGCCACACAGCACAGCAGCACAGAAGGAGCTTGGACACGTTCTGAGGCACTCCCTCAGTCACTGCCACCAACACAGCCTGCTTTAGTGATGAGCAAGGTTCAGAGCTGGGCTCTGGTCCCTTGCTAGTGCTGAAGCCTTGAGGTCCCCCAAGATCTCAGCACACCTTGCATCACAGACACTACTCTCTGGAGCCTGGAGAGTCAAAAGCCACCCCTGAAGGAAGGTTCCTTCTGCAAGAGGACACACAGCTGTCAGCAGCTGGCCAGACCTGCTCAGGAAATGGAGGTCCCCTCCCCACACAGCAAAGCCAGATCAGAAGCCAGGAGACCTTTCTTGCTCCCCACATTCCAACAAGTGCTGAACACTCCTGGCAAACACTGCTGGGTTTCTACAGCTGTGGTTCCACCACAGCCACAGAATCCCAGGCTGGGCTGGTATGGAAGGGGCCTTTCAAGCTCATCCAGTCCAAATCCCTGCAGCCACCAGGGACATCTACAACTAGAGCAGGCTGCTCAGAGCCTCAAACAACTTGACCTGCAATGGTGCCAGGGATGGGGCTTCTACCACCTCTCTGGGCAAACTGGGCCAGGCTCTCACCACCCTTAGTGTCAAATATTTCTCCCTTCTCTCCAGTCTGAATCTCCCTCTTAGTTTCCAACCATCATCCCTTGTCCTGTCCCAACAGGCCTTGCTCCAAAGTCTGTCCCCAGCTTTCTGATCAGCCCCTTTAGGTAAAAGAAGGTCTCTCTGAAAGAGAGACCTCCAATAGGAGACCTTCCAAGAGAGCTTTCCAGTGAGCCTGGAGCACCAGCAGGGCTGCACTTGGTAGCATCTTGTGCTCACTCAACCTAACAGCAGCTTCACCCCCTCTGTCCAGGTTATCAGCTGAAGGTTAACAGGGACAGCCTGGGGATCCTTGGTCCATGAGAGACAAGGTCTGCAGGTACTAGTGGGGTCTGTCCTACAGGAGCTGAAGAGTCCTAACCCTTAATTCCTCAGAGCAAGGCAGACCATGACCTTACTTCCAAGAGTACAACCATGCAGATACAAAACCTCCCACACTGGGCAGCTCTGGCAGAGCTTAATCAAAAGGGAAGTTTGTTTCCTGACCATTAGCTCTTATCCCAGAAGCACCAGAAAGTCCTGATATCCAACCCAAATCTGCCCTGCTCCAGATTCAAACCATTGCCTCTCATCCCATCCCTAGAGGCCTTTCTAAGCACTCCCTTCCCAGCTCTCCTGGAGCCCCTTCAGGTACTGGAAGGCTGCTCTGAGGTCTCCCTGGAGCCTTCTCTTCTCCAGGCTGAACAGCCCCAACTCTCTCAGCCTGTCCCCATAGCAGAGGTTCTTCAGCCCTCTAATCATCTTGGTGGCCTCCTCTGGACCCTCTCCAGCAGGTCCATGTCCCTCTTGTGTTTGGGAGCCCAAAGCTGGATGTAGCCCTGCAAGTGAGGTCTCCCCAGAGCAGAGGGGCAGGATCCCCTCTCTCCATCTCTGGCCAGGCTCCTTTGGATGCAGCTCAGGCTGCCAGTGGCCTTCTGGGCTGCAGGTGCATTTCCACCCTCACCTCTGCTGCTCAAAGGGAAAATGGAAGCAAAAGTGAGAAGACAGAGGGGCAAGGCTGTGCTGAGACTCCACAGAGGTGTGAGGGTGCTGTGTGACTGTGACAGCAGGGTGTGCACACAGAGTGGGGGTGCTGGGGGTAGTTACCTTGGGTGTCTTGAGCACAAACTTGTGTTTCCCCTCATCTCCCCCAAGCTGTGCCTTCATCTCCAGCAGTTTCGCCACCTCCTTCGCAATCTGGGCGGGAGAAGGAGGAGGGAGCTGGGGGTGAGCCCACCCAGCAGAGCCAGCCCACAGCCCCTTCAGCCTCAGCACTCCCAGTGCACCCAGACTGCCCAGCCTCAACACACCTGCTACTCCCAGGCTCCCACAGCAATCAGAGATATTCACTGCTCCTCTCCAAGCCCCCCACTTCTGCTACGAGAAGCCCAACCTCAGCACCCCCAACAGCCCGTCCCCATCCTCTGATTCCCCAATTTCTCCCCAGACCCCTCCTCCCACCCTACCAGTCCCAGCACCCCCAGCTCCTGCTCCCTGCACCCTGGCACCAGCATCCTCCTCTCAATCCTGTCACCCCTAACCACCCTTCTGGGCATGGGCAGTCTAACAGCAGCATCATTACTTCCTGCTCCCAGTCTAGAGTCCCCCGCACCCTTCCTCCCAAGCACCCTTCCTCCCAAGCACCCTTCCTCCCAAGCACTTCATCCCCTCCGCTCTCCGAAGCGGTAAGCCCCAATTGCCCTCAGCCCCACACCCTAGGCCCGCAGCCCCTGCGCCAGAACTCGCAGTCTCCCACAGCACTCTCCCACGGAGCCCAACGACCGCAACCACACCTTGGCAACGCTCGTTCCAGTTCAGCACCAGCACTCCCAGCTCCCCAGCGCTCCCTTCCCCTGTCCCAGCGCCCCCGGTGCCTCTGCGCCCTCTCCTCACGGCGGCTCGGCCGCCTCCCACCCACAGCAGGCTCCAGCTCTCCCTCACGCCGCTCCTCCCCCAGCACCTCACGTCCATCGCTCCACCCCCGGCCCCGGCAGCCCCGTCAGGGACCAGCCGCACCTCATCGGGATCGGCCTTCTGCTGCTTGAGCCGCCGCACCGTCTCCGCCTGCTCCCGCACGGCCGCCTCGTCCGCCATGGCCGGCCCGCGCCTGCGGCCCGCCGCGCCCCGGCCCGCGCCTGCGCCCTGCAGCGGGAGGGAGGCTGCGCCTGCGCGCTGCCGTGCCGTCGGTTGCCATGGCAGCGGCCCCCGCGCCTGCGCACCGCCGTCCCCAGCGTTGCCGGGGCAGCGGCCCCGCGCGCGGCCACAGCGGCGGGAGAAAGGCTGCGCTGGCGAGCTGCGGCCCCGCGCGTCGTCATAGCGACGGCTCCCCGCGGGCTCTGTGCGCTGCCGCAGCCGCGCCTGCGCGGCCCCGCCGCCACCGTTGCCGTGGCAACAGCCCCGCGCCTGCGCACTGCGGCCGCCCGCATCGGCGCGGCCCCGGCGCTGCGCCTGAGCAGGCCGCCCCGGCCGTTGCCATGGCGCCGCGGGTTGGCGCCTGGGCTCCCCGGCCCGCCGAGGAGCACTTGGCTCGGTTCGGTGTCTGCTTTCTCTGTGTGAAGATGTGGGGGATAAATCCCACCCTAAGCCTCTCACACAGCCTTGAGCCGTGGGCCCAAGCCACCCTCATGAAGCTCAACAAGGGCAAGTCCGAGGTCCTGAACCTGGGCAACCCCAAGCACAAATCCAGGCTGGGTGAGGAGCGGCTGGAGAGCAGCCTGGAGGAGGAGTTGAGGGTGGCAGGTGGTGACAAACTCCCCAGGAGCCAGCAATGGTCCCTGGCAGCCCAGAAGCCACAGGTCTGCATCAAAAGATGTGTGGCCAGCAGCACAAGGGGATTCTGCACCCCAGCTCTGACCCCACCTGCAGCACTGCCTCCAGCTTTGGGGCCACAAGGACATGGAAGTGGTGGAGAGGCTCCAGAGGAGGCCACCAAAACAAACAGAGGGTTGGAGAACCTCCCCTGTGGGCACAGGCTGAGAGAGTTGGGGCTGTTCAGCCTGGAGAAGAGAAGGCTGCAGGGAGACCTCAGAGCAGCCTTCCAGTGCCTGAGGGGGATCCAGGAGCGCTGGGGAATGGACTTTGGACAAGGGCTGGCAGTGCCAGGACAAGGGACAACAGCTTTAAGCTAGAAGAGATTGAGAGTGGAGATGAGGAAGAAATTCTTTCCAGTGAGGCTGGGGAGACTCTGGCACAGGTTGCCCAGGGAGGCTGTGGCTGCCTCCTCCCTGGAGGCGTTCAAGGGCAGGCTGGATGAGGCCTTGAGCAAGCTGGGCTGGTGGGAGGTGTCCCAGCCCATGGCAGGGGGTTGGAACTGGGCGATCTTGCAGGTCCCTTCTGACCCAACTCATTCTATGACTCTGTGAGTCCTCAGGCTATCATGCAAGCAGAGGTGCATGGGTGGAAGCTGAGACATCTCCCTTTATCATGAGATCATTGAACCTTCTTTGGTTTCCATCTGTCTTTGACCAGCTCAGTTGTCACCCCAGAGCAGCTGCTGTCACCACACTCAAACAAAGGTCCCAGGGCAAATTTTTTTTGTTCTTTGGGGGTTTTAATCTATAAAAAACCAGAGTTCTTCACACTCACCCCTGCTGCAACCTGCCTGCCTGGCTGCACCAGCCCTTGTCTCGTGTCCCTTCCTGAGCAGACCCACAGTGCCCACAGGCCCTTGTCACAGCCCAGCATTTGGCCTCATACTCCATGTCAGAGCCTGGCAGCAGGCTGGGGCTGGCCCCTGCAGCTCTCAGAGGAGTGGAGGTAGCCTTCCACTGGCACCCTCTCCTGTGTCCTCAGCCTGCAGGCACCCAGCACACCACAGATTCCCCCACACATCACACTCTGGAGCTGCTCCTTCTTGAGCTGCACTGTGTCCATCCCTGCTGGTGCCACCACCACAGCCTCCTGCAGTGGATGGGAATGGCTGCAGAGGGACAGGTACTGCAAGATTAAGAACCCACAAGCTTGACCCAGCCTTCAGAGCAGTTCACCACAAGGTTAACCTGGTGACTTTTCTAGCCCACTTGCTCCTTTCTGAGCAGATGTCCCCTGCTGGCACTGCCTCAGCCCAGGCAGGTGAGTCTCAGGCTAGTGGATGGTGACCAGACCTCAGTGGTAGGTGCATGGCTAAGGGTGCTGGAGGACTCCGCTTGTACAGCAGCCCAGCCAAGCAGCTCTGGCCAGGGAAGTCCTAGGGCTCCAGCCTTCTCCTGATCTCATCAACAAGCTCTGCTCTTGGGATGTCAACCTACAAAGCAAACAGAGAGGAGGGGGCAGCACTGGAACCCTGAGCAGCACAGGGTTTGAGCTGCCCCTAAGGAGTTTGGGACTGGACTAAGAATCCCACTCTGTTGTCTCAAATCTTGTGTGGTGCTCAACAGTCCTTGATGACCCCAAATTGCCTTCTTCTTGCCCTGGCTTTCCTCCCTTCTGGCTCAAGGCCAGACCTGCTCCTTGCAGCTACATTATCAATAGATCAGTTCTGTGTGGGCAGGGCAGTGCCACTGCAGCTGTGCCAAGGAAAGGTCCAGAGTGGACCCAACACTGGGAGGAGCTGATGCAAATTAGCTCCTCCTGCCCACACTTCCTAAGGACATTGGGGATGCCACCCAGATCCCAGGTGCAGAAAGAGACAGCAACATTTTGATCCCACCCCTGAAGAACTAAAGATCCTGTGAGACATTGCTGGATCCAAGGGTGGAGATATTTCACTGTCAGGGCTTGGGCTGGTGGAGGGTAGCTCCACAGAGAAGGACCTTGGTAGGCACGGGACAGCAATGTGGCCTGGTGGCCCAAGAAGACCAATGTTATGTTTGGGTGCATTAAGAAGAGTCACCAAGAGAGCTTCTCCTCCCCCTCTGCTCAGCCCCAGTTAGACCACAGCTGCAATACTGTGCCCAGTTCTGGGCTCCCCAGCTCAAGAGGGACAGAGGTCTGCTGGAGAGACCAATGAAGGCTATGAGGATGATGAAGGGACTAGAGCAGCTGTGTGAGGAAGAGAGGCTGAGAGCCCTGGGGCCATTTAGTGTGGGGAGGAGAAGGCTGAGAGGAGATCTGATCAATGTCTATAGATATCTGAGGGGTGGGGGTCAGAATGAAGGGGCCCAGTGACAGGACAAAGAACATTGGCTACAAGCTGGAACCCAGAAGGTTCCACCTCAACATGAGGAGAAACTTCTTTGGTGTGAGGGTGCTGGAGCCCTGGAGCAGGCTGCCCAGAGAGGTTGTAGAGTCTCCTTCTCTGGAGACTCTCAAAACCCACCTGGTTGTGTTCCTGTGTGCCCTGCCCTGGGTCACCCTGCTCTGGTAGGGGGCTTGGACTGGATGATCTCTGGAGGTCCCTTTCAACCCCTCCCATTCTGTGATTCAGATCTGCACTGCAGCCCCCCAAAGAAACACCACTCCCCAGGCAAACCCCAGAGGCTTTCAGCCATCTCCAGACCATGGCAGCACTCCCCAGGCAAACCCCAGAGGCTTTCAGCCATCTCCAGACCATGGCAGCACTCCCCAGGCCTGGGGTGAATGTCCATCCTCACCTCCTGCCTGGTGCTGACATCTCTCAGCTTGACAACTCCATCTGCCAGCTCCTGCTCTCCCACGATGGCAGCGAGGGGGATGCCTGTGTCCTCACAGTACTGCAGCTGCTTCAGCAGCTTGGGATCCTTCCTGTACAGCATCTCTGCCTAGGGGGGAAGGGACAATGCTGAGTTGTTCACTCAGAAATTTACTCCCTACCTATCCTGAAGCAAAGCAGCCAGCACCAAAACCCAACCCAAAACTCTGCTTCCTTATTCCTGCAGCAAGGCTTTCCCTTCAGAGCTCTCAGATTCTCTCCTTTTCTGCCTCTGACATCTCAGGCAGGTCCTCACCTTGAGTTGCTCACAGCTCATGGGGCAGCTCTTCCTGTGCTTCAGAGAGTCACAGAATGGCTCAGGTCGAAGAGGCCTCCGAGATCATCTGCTCCAATCCCCCCACCATGGGCAGGGACACCTTGGCTGCTCAAGACCTCATCCTACCTGGCCTTGAACATCCCCAGGGAGGAGGCATCCACAACCTCCCTGGGCAGCCTGTCCCAGTACCTCCCCACCCTCATACTGAGGAACTTCTTCCTAAGATCCAGTCCAAACCTACTCTCCCTCAGCATCAAACTGTTCCCCTTGTCCTGTCTCTAGACACCCTCAGGAAAAGCTCCTCTGCAGCCTTCCTGCAGGATTCCTTCAGGTACTGGAAGGCAGCTCTAGGGTCCCCCTGGAGCCTTCTCTAGACTGCACAACCCCAGCTCCCTCAGCCTGGCCTCATATCAGAGGTGTTCCAGGCCTTGCTCTGGGGACCTCAGCCCAGCCCCTTTGTCTCCCTTCGTCCCTCTCTCACCCACAGCACTGCCAAGCCCAAGCCCTTCCTTTACCTTGATCCCTGCACCCCACAGCTCAGAGATGAGCTGCAGCCTGGCAGCCAGCAGGTGTCTGTGAGGTGTGGCCACCAGCACTTGGGTCTCAGTCGTCCGAATCTTCTCACCAGAAGCCTGCAGGGACAGACACACTCCTGGGCTCTGAGGCAATCCAGCTCCCAACCAAAGCTCAGTTCACCTCCTCTTCACACCTTCACACAGCTCCCAACCCCAGCCCACCCAAGAGCTACCCAGCACCATGCACTGAGCATCATCCAGAAGCAAAGAAGTGCAGCCTGGACATGAGGCACACACAGAGTCTGAGCTGTGACCCCACCAAATGTGCTGCTGCTCTTCTGGAACCTTGGCCTCCCTCCTGGATGGGGCCTGGACAGCTTTCCCATGTCCCTTTGATTCTCCAGACACAATCACACTGCCCCAGCCTCACTTGCTGTGAATCAAGGCTCAGAACTAAACGGAGATAGATTTCTCCTCCCCATCTGCTCTGCCCTGGTGAGCCCTCAGTTGGACAACTGGGTCCAGTTCTGGGCTCCCCAGTTCAAGAGACAGAGGAGAGGGTCCAGTGCAGGCTACAAAGATCCTGAGGGGCCTGGGAAGAGGAAAGGCTGAGAGCCCTGGGGCTGAGAAGCCTGGAAAAAAGCATCCCCAGAGAGGATCTGAGCAATGCTCAGCAAAGCTAAAGGGCAGGGGGCAAGAGGCTGGGGCCAGACTCTTGTCAGTAGTGCCCAGGGATGGGCCAAGGGGCAATGGGCACAAACTGGAACACAGAAGGTTATATCTGAAGAGGAGGAGAAACTTCTTTGTTGTGAGGGTGCTGGAGGCCTGGAGCAGGCTGTCCAGAGAGGTTGTGGAGTCTCCTTGTGTGGAGAGCTTCCAACTCCCCCTGGGCATTGTGCTCCTGGGCAAGCTGCTGTGGGTGCCCTGCTGGAGTGGGGTGGGTTAGATTGGGTGAGCTCCAGAGGTCCCTTCCAGCCCCCACCCTGCTGGGATTGTAGGGTTTCATGAACTCCATCCTGGGCTTTCCCAGGGTGCTCATTACAAAGTGAGTGCCAAAGCTGACACCAAAGTCATCACCCCACAGTCTCCAGGACAGAAAACGTCACAGGCAAGAAAGAGAAGCAAAGCAATTAGGGAATCAAGTTCAGAGCCAGGAGCAGATCTCAGGGCCGACATCCAAGGCTTGCTACAAGATGCTGCCCTCAGCTGCCCACACCTGCTGGAAAGGCTTCTGTCTGCTGTGCATGGGCACTGAGGCATGAGAGAAGCCACCCTCTGCCCCAAAACCCTCCTTCCCCTGCACACCACCAAGCTGCAGAGCTCTGCAGAAACACCAGAGAGCCTCCAGTACCTGAAGGGGGCTACAAGAAAGATGGAGAGAGACTGTTTGCAAAGGCCTGCAGGGACAGGACCAGGGCAATGGCTTCAAATTAGAGCAGAGTGGATTCAGATTGGATGTGAGGAACAAGTTCTGCACCAGGAGGGTGGTGGAACACCGAAACAGGTTGCCCAGGGAGCTGGTTGAGGACCCATGCCTGAAGATATTCAAGGTGAGGCTGGACAGGGCTCTGGGCAAGCTGATCTAGTTGGGGATGTCCCTGCTGAGTGTGGAGAGGTCGGAGTAGATGAGCTGTGGAGGTCCCTTCCAGCCCAGACCATTCCATCACAGTCTCACAGTATAACTAAGGTTGGAAGAGACCCCAAGGATCCTCAAGTCCAACCTGTCCCAACAGACCTCACGACTAGACTATGGCACCAAGTGCCACGTCCAATCTCCCCTTGAACACCTCCAGGGACGGCGACTCCACCACCTCCCTGGGCAGCACATCCCAATGACGAATGACTCTCTGTGAAGAGCCTTCTCCTCACCTCCAGCCTAAACCTCCCCTGGCACAGCTTGAGACTGTGTCCTCTTGTTCTGGTGCTGGTTGCCTGGGAGAAGAGACCAACCCCTTCCAGTCTACAACCACCTTTCAGGTAGTTGTAGAGGGCAATGAGGTCACCCCTGATCCTTCTCTTCTCCAGGCTAATCAACCCCAGCTCCCTCAGCCTCTCCTCACAGGGCTTGTGCTCAAGGCCTCTCCCCAGCCTTGTTGCCCTCACACAGCACACTAGAGGTCGGAAGGGACCTCAAGAGATCACAGGGCCCAACCCCCCTGCCAGAGAGGGAGCACTCAGGGTACTCTGTGCAGGATTTTATGATGCTATGAGCCCTGGAGCCCCGAGCCCCCTGCAGCACTCACCTTGAGCCTGCGCTCCAGGATGGAGAAGATCCTCTCGATGCCGATGCTGACCCCCACGCAGGGCACCCTGCGGCCCTTGGGGTCGAACATGCCAACCAGGCCATCGTAGCGCCCGCCGCCGGCCACGCTGCCCACGCCCAGGGGCTCCTCCCCAGCCTGCCCCTCCTGCTGCAGCAGCACAGCCTCGTAGATCACCCCTGTGTAATAGTCCAGGCCCCGCGCCAGGCTCAGGTCGAAGCGGATCTGCAGGACACCAGGGCAGCTTGTGGCAGTTTGGAGGCTGTGGGTGCCCTGGAGAGCCACACAGCCACGGCCCTCCGGGCAGGGCAGTGTCCAGGAGGGCGACTGGGAGGCGGATTTCCTTCCCAGAGGCTCTGCATCCCTATAAAACTGCTTACAAAGTCACTTCTCTTCCCTTTTCCTTCCCTCTCTCTTCTCCTGGGAAGGAGGCCCAGGCTCTTCTCTCTCTTGGTGGGGGAATAAGGTCTGGTGTCAGCCTTGGCAATGCTGCCAATTAGGCCTGGAGGGGCCCAATTAGGCCTGGAGCTGCCCAGCTGGGGCCTGGAGCTGCCAAGCTGAATGTCAGCTGCATCACAATGGTGTGGTGTGGAGAGTAGAGATGCTGGGGGTGGGGTGATGAAGGCCTGGGTTTGTTGGCCTGGTTTAAAGGGAGGTTTGTGTGAAGCTCTGGCTTGATGAGCTGCTGTGTTATACCCAGACTGTGGATTCTGTGTTCTGTGTGCTTTGCACTGCTGTATGGAGTTGGGAATGGCCTTTCCACCTAAACTGCCAACCCTAGCCAATTCTTCGTGTGAGCAATTTCCTTGTGCCCTGTTGGCAGAGGTGAAAGAGCAAATCTGTCTCACTCTAAACTAAGACACAGCTCCAGCACCAGGGGCAAGGAAGAGCCCCACGAGGGCTGCCCACCCATGAGGGCTGCCCACCCATGAGGGCTCTGCCCCACCACCCCTGCCCCTGCCGCTCCTCACCTTGCCAGTGATGCCAAACAGGGTCAGGTACTCGAACAGCAGCTTCATGTCCCCCAGCCCCTCCCTGGCCAGCTTGTTCTGGGACAGCTTTGGGTCCTGCAGGAGCTGCTCAATCAGCTCCAGGCCACCTGTGGGCAGGAGCCGCAGCTCAGGTCTGCAGCAGCTGCCAGGGCAGGGCTGGGCAGCTCTGCCTGGGGCTGGCACTGCTGCAGCTGTGGCCCCAGGCAGGCCAAGGGCAGCTCTGCCAGGGGCTGGCACTGCTGCAGCTGTGGCCCTGGGCAGGCTAAGGGCAGCTCTGCCTGGGGCTGGCACTGCTGCAGCTGTGGCCCCAGGCAGGCCAAGGGCAGCTCTGCCTGGGGCTGGCACTGCTGCAGCTGTGGCCCTGGGCAGGCCAAGGGCAGCTCTGCCTGGGGCTGGCACTGCTGCAGCTGTGGCCCTGGGCTGGCCAAGGGCAGCTCTGCCTGGGGCTGGCACTGCTGCAGCTGTGGCCCCGGGCAGGCCAAGGGCAGGGGCTGGGCAGCTCTGCCTGGGGCTGGCACTGCTGCAGCTGTGGCCCTGGGCAGGCCAAGGGCAGGGGCTGGGCAGCTCTGCCTGGGGCTGGCACTGCTGCAGCTGTGGCCCTGGGCAGGCCAAGGGCAGGGGCTGGGCAGCTCTGCCTGGGGCTGGCACTGCTGCAGCTGTGGCCCTGGGCAGGGGCTGGGCAGCTCTGCCTGGGGCTGGCACTGCTGCAGCTGTGGCCCTGGGCAGGGGCTGGGCAGCTCTGCCTGGGGCTGGCACTGCTGCAGCTGTGGCCCTGGGCAGGCCAAGGGCAGCTCTGCCTGGGGCTGGCACTGCTGCAGCTGTGGCCCTGGGCAGGCCAAGGGCAGCTCTGCCTGGGGCTGGCACTGCTGCAGCTGTGGCCCTGGGCAGGCCAAGGGCAGGGGCTGGGGGCAGCGGCGCTCACCCTGCAGCCGGACGTAGTCCCCAATGCGCTCCGCGGCCTCGGGGCACAGCCCCTTCTCTGCCACCATCTCGCTCCTCACCTCCTCCCACGACATCTGCCAGGGACACAACAGCAGCATTGGAATATTGCATCCAGCTCTGGGCTCCCCAGCTCAGGGGGGGACAGGGATCTGCTGGAGAGAGTCCAAGGGAGGGCTACAAGGATGCTGAAGGGACTGGAGACTGCCTGGTGAGGAGAGGCTGAGAGCCCTGGGGCTGAAGGGACTGGAGAGGAGAAGGCTGAGAGGGATCTGATCAATGCCTATCAATATCTGAGGGCTGGGGGTCAGGAGAAGAGGACAGGCTCTGCTCAGTTGCACCCTGGGATAGGCCAAGGGGCAGTGGATATAAACTCCAGCACAGGAGGTTCCACCTCAACATGAGGAGGAACTTCTTGACTGTGAGGGTCACAGAGCCCTGGAGCAGGCTGCCCAGAGAGGCTGTGGAGTCTCCTTCTCTGGAGACTTTCAGGACCCATCTGGATGCATTCCTGTGTGACCTGTGCTGGATTCTATGGTCCAGCTCTGGCAAGGGGGTTGGACTGGAAGATCTCCATAGGTCCCTTCCAACCCCTAACATCCTGTGAGCCTGTGAACATCTGGTGCTGCAGGACCTGCTCACACCTGCTGTCTCCACCAGCAGCCAGCCACCTCACCACCCTGCCCAACCCCAGCCACCCACCCCCAGACCGGAGCCATCCCCACACTGACCTTGTCCAGCTTGTCCACGGTGGAGCACATGGAGATGAATTTGCTCTCTGGGATGCCACAGGCAGCGAAGACACCATTCAGAACCAGCCTGTGGTTGACCTGAGGGGGCAGGAAGGGCACTTGGCTGCAAGGATGTCCCACTCACCACCATTTCCTCCTGCCCCACCTGCACTGCTGCTGCTTCTTCCTGCCCTTCCACCAGCACCTCAGTCTCATGGGAAGGGAAGGTGCAGAGGTATCATAGAAACACAGAACTGTAGAGGCTGGAAAAGTCCTTTGAGATCATCCAGTCCAACACTCACTCAGAGTTCACAACCCATTATTGCTGCTCAGCCACTGCCACTGAACCACATCCCTCAGCAACACATGCAGGCAGCTTTTAAACAGCTCCAGGGATGGGGCTCCACCACCTCCCTGAGTAGCCTCGGACAGTGCCCAAGAAACCCTTGCTGGGAAGAAATTTCTCCTAATGTCCAACCTGAACCTCCCCAGGCACAACTTGAGGGCATTTCCTCTTGTCCTGGCACTTGACCAACCCCCACCTCACTCCAACCTCCTCTCAGGGAGCTGTAGAGAGCAATGAGGCCTCCCCTCAGCCTCCTCTTCTCCAAGCTGAACAATCCCAGGCCCCTCAGCTGCTCCTCAGCAGACCAGTTCAAGGCCCTTCCACCAGCTTGGTTCCTCTTCCAAGCAGCTAAGGTGGTGATATGAAACCACTCAACTCTGCTCTCACCTTGATGATGAAGTCCCCAAGCTGCAGGTCACTCAGGATCTCATGCATGACCTTCAGGCACTCAGCATCAGGAATCATGGGGTCAAACTGTCCAGCAATGTCAAAGTCCTGCAGGCAGAAGAGGCAGCAGAGGCTCCTGGCACAGCTGAGAGGCTTCAGCTTGTGGCAGGGACATCATTGAATGGTTTGGGCTGCAAGGGACCTCCACAGCTCATCCAGTCCAACCCTCCGCCGTCAGCAGGGACATCCTCCCAGATTGCCCAGAGCCCTGTCCAGCCTCACCTTGAATACCTCCAGGGATGGGTCCCCAACCACCTCCCTGGGCAACCTGTTCCAGTGTTCCACCACCCTCATGGTCCAGAGCTTGTCTCTACACTTGTGCACTAGTGACAGGACTGATTTAAATCTCAGAGCTGCAGTCTGAAGGTCTCACAGCCCAGGTGTGGTGCAGGTCTCACACAGCTCTGCAGGGGGTAGGAAAGGCAGGACCTCAGGGTCAGCAGAGCAGGCCCTCAGCCACTGTGGTTGAGAGAAGGTTCCAGAACACTGAGCATACATAAGCACAGCTCAGATTTGACTACTGGAGCCAAATCAGAGGACAAATGGAGCCAGGCTGTCCTCAGAGCAGTGGGTCTGAAGTTGAAGACTCTGTCCTTGGAGTGGGATGGTGCCCAGGGTAAGCCCTTTGAAGGGCAAGAGCCTTCATCTCTCAGGTGAGGGCTCTGTGCAGGTTGCATTCTCCTCCCTAAAGCTTAAGTCATGGAACCACAGACTCACTGTGGTTGGAACAGACCTTGAAGACCATTAAGTCCAACCCTTAACTCAGCACTGCCAGGTCACCACTGAACCATGGTCCTCAGCACCACATCTCCATGGCTATTAAAGCATTCCAGGGATGAGGACTCCACCACTGTCCAGGGCAGCCTGGGCCAGAGTTTGACAACCCTTTTAGGGAAGAAAATAGTCCTTGTGTCCAACCTAAACCTGCCCTGGGACAACTTGAGGCCATTTCCTCTCACCCTTATTAAGAGGGAGGAGCCCAACCCCCACCTCACTGCAGCCTCCTCCACACTGAACACCCCCAGCTCCCTCAGCTGCTCCTTCCCAGCCCTCTTCTCCAGACCCTTCCCCAGCTTGGTTGCCCTTCTCTGGACCTGCTCCAGCTCCTCAATGTCCTTCTTGGAGTGAGAAGCCCAAAACTGAACCCAGGATTCAAGGTGCAGCCTCCCCATTGCCCAGTCCAGGGGCACAATCCCTGCCCTGCTCCTGCTGCCCACACCCTTGCTGCTCCAGGCCAGGCTGCTGCTGCCCTTCTTGGCCACCTGGGCACAGCCTGTGTAGGATTAACCTACAGGTTCCCAACATTCTCATCACAAAACATCTTCCCCATGAGGGTGGTGAGAGCCTGGCACAGGCTGCCCAGGGAGGTGGTGGCAGCCTCATCCCTGGAGGTGTTTGCAGCCAGGCTGGATGTGGCTGTGAGCAACCTGCTGCAGTGTGAGGTGTCCCTGCCCATGGCAGGAGGGTTGGAACTGGCTGATCCGTGAGGTCCCTTCCAACCCTGACAATTCTATGATCCCATCTCATTGTTGAGCAGATGCCTCCCACAGCACAGCTGCACAAGGGCCATCACAGCCCTGCAGCAGCTGAGGACAGCTCAAGCAGCAAGGGCCCAGCACCCCCCAGCCCTGGCCAGCAGCACAACACTCACGCACTGGTAGAACTCCCTGTGGCGGCCCCGGGTCGTGGCAGGGTTGTCCCTCCTGTAGACCTTGGCCACCTGGTAGCGCTTCATGGTGCTGAGCTTGTTCGTGGCCAGGTAGCGAGCAAAGGGCACCTGGGTGCTCAGGAGTTAAGGGTGGCAACGTGGAGAGCCCCTGAGCTGAACCACACCAAGCCCCTTGGCTTTGCCACCTGCCCCTGTGATCTCTAGGGACACCTTCAGCCCTCGCTGGCAAGGAGTACGATGAACCACGCTGAGGCCCTCCAAAGGGCAGGGCAACTCCATCCCCTCCTTCTGCACCAGTATGATGGTGCTTTGCAAACCACAGCCCTTTGGCAGGTGGCTTCACCCTCTCTGGGTGTGAGCAGAGAAGGTTCAACCTGTGGCCCAGACATACAGAGCTAACCAGAGAGCTCCGTGGTGAGGCAGTGGAGATGGCAAGGCCAGAAGGGACATCCCGCAGCACACAGCTCTGCTGGCTCAGAACTGCTGAGGCTCTGCAGAGGAGGGATGGGCAGGACAGGGGAACTGGGAAGAGGTAAAACCAGTAGAGTGGAGCACACTGGTGCATGCCCACAGCCTGGGGAAGGAAGGGCAACACTGCTGCAGAACCAGGCTGTGGGCTGCTCCGAGCTGGGTCACAGCAACCTGCACTGCTCAGCAGGAAGGGGAGGGGAGGGTCCATCACCCAGGTAGGACCCACAGGCAGGTCAGGGGTGGCCCAGTATGGTGGTGTGGCAGCAGGCTCGGTGTGCCCCCATGGCCTTGGTGTGCCCCCATGGCCTTGGTGTGCCCCTGTGCCCCGGCAGGATACAGTCAGGTCGTAGCGCAAGGCCAGCAGCTCCCCTCCCTGGTCCTGCAGCTCGTAGATGAGCTTCGCTCCCTCCCCATACTTCCCGACCAGGGTCTCCTGCAGAGAGGTGGTGGAGGCTGGCAGGGTGGCCAAGGGCTGGGGGGGCTTTGGGGTGCGGTCCCCCAGGCACCCCTGAGCCCCGAAGTCAAGCAGAGATGAGGGTTTGGAGAGTTTGCTGTCCCCATCCCCCTCCACACAAGGGGGACCCCAGAAGGGCTGTCATGGTTCACCCCACCCAGCCATGTCCCACGCAGGGGGATCCCTCCAGTCCTGAAGAAAGAAGACGAGACCCCCACAGCCCCCCCAGGAAGCACAGAGAAGGGGTCCCACAGCCCCATGGGGAAGCAGATGGGGAGGAAGGGCGGTCCCACAGCCCCCCTAGGAAAGCAGAGAAGGGTTTCATATCCCCCTGGGGGGGCAAAAAGTGCGCACTACACCCCAACACCCTGGGGAAGCAGAAGGGGATCCGACAGGCCCCCGGGGAAGCACAGGGAGGTGCCACAACCACCGCCCGGGCAAGCAGAGGGGGAAGTCCCGGAGCCCCGTGGGGGAGCAGTGCTGGGGGAGGGTCCCACAACCCTCATGAGAGCCACCCCCCACACCATGAAGGATGGCCAGGAGCCCCCTCACCCGTAGCTCCAGCACGGGAGTGTCGAGGGGGGCGGCCCCATGCCGCTTGAAACAGGCGATCACGGTGGCGAGAAGCCGGTCACGGAGCACCACGTGAGCGGGGTGGTGGTCGCGGGTGCCCTGTACCGGGACGGAGAGCGGCCGTCAGCGGCGGGGACGGGCGGGCGCAACTCCCGGTGACCGCCGGCGTAACCCCCGCTCCCCGCCGTTACCTTGGGGGTCTTCAGAACCAAGCTCCGCCCGCCGCCGGCCGAGCCCCCAAGCGCTCCCCGCACCCGCCGGGAAAGGAGGCCGCAGCCACCGAGGGGCCCCGGCGAACGGGGCGGCCAGAGCAGGGAGAGGCTCCGCAGGCAGCGGGCAGCAGCGAGCGGCCCCAGCCGCAGCATGGCTGGCGCCAGGCAGCCCGGAAGCGGCGGCGTCCCACGTGAGCCGGTGCCGCTCTAGCCCTGCGCGGCGCCACTCGCTGGTTCCTGGCGGGCACTCGCTGGTTCCTGGCGGGCACTCGCTGGTCCTGGCGGACTGCCTCGCTTTACGGCCGGGCCGCCGCGGCGCGACAGTTGCCGTTCCCTTGTCGCTCTTACCGTCAACATGGCGTCGGGCAGCGGGGTAGGTGCCGGAGGCGGAGCCGCGCCCTCCGCCTTCTCTTTCGCTCGGGAAGCTTCGCGCCGGGTCGGGGATGGGGCAGGGGTGGCTGGGCCCGCTCTGGAGGGGCAGGCGGCGGCAGGGGTCGCTCCGCGGCGGCCCGGCCGCGCTCGGGGCCTGTTGCTAGGCCGGGCCGCGGGGGAAGGGAGCCCGCGGGTGGGGACGCGGCGGGGCCGGGGATGGTCAGGGGCGCTTGGGGCGGCCCTGAGCCGGCTTTTCACACTACTGTGCCCACTGGGTGTGGGCGATTGGGGCACCCTGAGAAGCCGCGGTGCCTTCGGGGCCGGGAAGGGAGTGGATCCGCTGCGATCTCTCCGTCCTGGGGTCAGGCGTCCCCCGTGGGGAGCCTCTGTTTCAGCCCGGCAGTGTGGGGAGATCCGAGCCTGCCCAAAGCCCTGCCTGGTGGGGGCTGAAAGGGAATTCTGGAGATGATTTAGTCCAGCGCCCCCAGCCACACGAGGCTCACCCACGGCAGGTTACAGCCCCCAGGGTGCTCACTTGCCGTAAGCACCCCTTGGGGTGGGAGCCCATCCTTGGGGCCTCCTGGAGCTGGATGATGCTGTGTGCAGGCAGCTTCCTCCTTCCCTTTCTCCTCCTGTCTTGCCCCAGTGCTTTTCAGCCCCTTTGGGAAGAGGTTCCCTGTTTCTCACCTGGCTCTTGCACTGTCCTGCTGGAGCTGCTGCTTGTTGCCCCCTGCTCTGCACAGAGGAGCTGCCCACTCTGATGGCTTCAGTGTGACTTTCTTGGCGCTGTGCCATTGGTTTAGCCTGGCAGTGGGGTCTTCCTTCATGGACCCCACAGGATTTGGTGCTGGGAATGCCAGGATGAGATGGGTGAGATGGATGGTGGTGGTGTAGCCTAACTGGAGAGCCAGACTGGATGAAACACCTCCAGGCTTTCAGCTTTCTTCCCTGACCTTGCCTTAACTGGAAGCCACTTGGTGAGGAGTGAGGGAGGCTGAGTGAGGCCAGGAGCAGGATGCCTGCATGGGGGTGAGCTGGGGGCTGTGGTTTGAGCTGCTGCTGGTTGTGCTCCTGCTTGACTGAGCCACACTTGAGCCTCCTGTGTTACTTTGTAGGCTTTGGTGGTGAGGCTGGGCAGGGGGTGGGGGTGGTGAGGCTGGGCCAAGGGGTGGGGGTGGTGAGGCTGGGCAGGGGTTGGTGAGACTGGGCAGATCAGTGCTGTGGCTTGGAAGGGACCTCCAGAGGGAGCAGGAGGCTCAGGGGCTCTCCTGGATTTTAACTTATTGGTTATTTGGGGAATGCTTTCTCTCACCCAGAACAGTTCTTAGGTAAAGATCTCAGGGCTTGCAGCCACCTCAGCATCCACCAGAGCAGTTCAGAACAGTTCCTCCAGATAATGCCTAGCCAAGATCTTAATGTGTTTAATTTCTTTCCCTGTGCCTGGGTGAAGGAAATTGGGAAATGAACTGGGAAAGACTCTGTCCTTTATCCATCAACTCACAGAATGGTTTGGTTGGAAAAGGCCTCTGAGCTCATCCAGTCCAACCAGCAGCCCAACCCCACCATGGCCACCAAACCATGGCCCCAGGTGCCATGGCCATAGGGTTCCTGAACACCTCCAGGCATGGGGACTCCACCACCTCCCTGGGCAGCCTGGGACAGTCCCTGACCATTCTGGCAGCAAAGAAATCTTTCCTCATCTCCAACCTGAGCCTCCCCTGGCACAATTTCAGGCCATTTCCTCTCCCTCTCTCGTCTGAGAGTGGGGAGCAGAGCCCAACCCCCAGCTCACTGCAGCCTCCTCTCAGGGAGCTGCAGAGAGCAATGAGGTCTCCCTCAGCCTCCTCTTCTCCACACTGAACACCCCCAGCTCCCTCAGCTGCTCCTCCCCAGCCCTGTTCCCCAGACCCTTCCCCACCTTTGTTGCCCTTCTCTGGCTCTGCTCCAGCTCCTCAATGTCCTTCTTACAGTGAGAGGTCCAGAGCTGACCCCAGCACTCAAGCTGTGGCCTCCCCAGTGCCCAGTCCAGGGGCACAATCCCTGCCCTGCTCCTGCTGCCCACACCCTTGCTGCTCCAGGCCAGGCTGCTGGTGGTCTCCTTGGCCTCCTGGGCACAGGGAGAGGGAAGCAGCAATTCAGTGGCCTCCTTCCTGGCCTCCCACCAGCCACCTACACGTGAGAGTCAGTGCAGGAGAGCCAAGCCTCTGGAAGATGCCCCCAGACATTCATTCACACTCCCTGGTATTTCCTTTCCTGTGGCTGGGGAGTGCTCACAGAGCCTCTTCCTGACTTGTTTCAAGTGCTTCAGAAGCTGTGGGGATCCATGAGATGTCTCCATGCCTCCCCCAGGCCTTCCCACTCCTAGCAGTGGTTGTTGGTTCCAGCTGAAGGATTGCTGGAGGAAGGAACATTAAATGGCTCTGCTGCTGCTGCTGCTCCAGCCTGGGATGGGATTTATTGCCTTGGCAGTGTGATTAGATTCCTGATTTGGTTGAGTGGAGAAGGCAGTGTGGAGGGTGGGGGTGGAGGGAGTCCTTCCTTCCCTGAGGTGCTTTAAAATACACCCAGCCTGGTTGCTTTAGAAGGGAACTGCCAGCTCCCTGCTGCCCTGCCCAGAGAGAGACAGCAGAGACCTGAGCTACAAACCCTGCCCAGGGGGGAAGAGGCTGAGCTGCATTGCTGAGAGGAGTCTGGGCTGGGACTGGGCTTCCTCTCCAGCCACTTCTGCTCTCACTGCTGGTGGGGGGCTAAAATCTTAAGCAGGTTGGGGCTGTTCAGCCTGGAGAAGAGAAGGCTCCAGGGAGACCTCAGAGCAGCCTCCTGAAGGGGGGCCAGGAGAGCTGGGGAGGGACTTTGGACAAGGGCTGGGAGTGATAGGATGAAGGACAATGGCTTGGAGCTGGGAGAGGGGAGACTGAGACTGGAGAGGAGGAAGAAAGTCTTGGCAGTGAGGATGAGGAGACATTGACACAGGCTGCCCAGGGAGGCTGTGGCTGCCTCCTGCCTGGAGGTGTTCCAGGCCAGGCTGGATGAGGCCCTGAGCAGCCTGGGCTGGTGGGAGCTGTCCCTGCCCAGGGCAGGGGGTTGGCACTGGCTGAGCTTTGAGGTCCCTTCCAACCCAACCATGCTGTGACCCTTTGCCCCCTGGAGAGCTCAGGCTTTGTGTTCTTCAGTGCTGGCCTCACCTGAATTCACAGAGCCACAGAATGCTGTGGCTTGGAAGGGACCTCCAGAGGCCCTCCAGTCTGAGCCCCCTGCAGTCAGCAGGGCCATCATCCACCAGAGCAGGCTACTGATAGCCACATCCAAACCAGCACTGAAGGGTTCCAGGGATGAAGCACCTCCCCCCTCTCTGGGCAGCCTGGGCCAGGCTCTCTCCCCAGCTCCTTGCCCAAACCTTCCTCCTTATACCCAATCCAGAGCCACCCCCCTTCAGTTCACCACCACCAGCCCTTGTCCCATCAGCACAGGCCCTGCCAGACAGCCCATCCCCATCCTTCCCAGGGGCCCACCTCAAGGTCTCCCTGGAGCCCTCTGCCCTCCAGACTGAGCAGCCCCAGCTCTCCCAGCCTGCCCTCACAGCAGAGATGCTTCTCTTTCCACTGGGGCCACCTCCTGTCTGCTGTCCCCCAGACTCCTGTGGATGCACCAAAGAGCCTTGTGTGGAGCACCAGGAGCTGCCTGCCCAGGGCCTCCACTGGCAGCAGTTCCCAGGTTCCCCATGCCCCTCTCCACCTCCACTGCTGCTGCCAGGCTCTTTGCTCATTCTCAGCCTTGTTGACCACAGTTCTGCAGCTCCTGAGGGGCTGCAGTTGCCTCTTCAAATATTCAGGAGCCAAGTTTCAGGTGGATTTGGTCCTGAGTGAACAACAAAGGCCCTCTTCAGTCCAGGCCAAGTGCCTCACTTCCCACAGCACCCTCCTGGAGCAGCTGGCTGCTCATGGCTTGGATGGGGGGGAGGCTTTGCTGGGTTGAGAGCTGGCTGATGGCCATGCCCGAGGTGTGGTGGGCAGTGAGTTAACTCCAGTTGGTGGCTGGGCACCAGTGGTGTTCCCCAGGGCTCAGTGCTGGGCCAGCTGTCTTCAGTACCTGGGTGAGGGCTGGAGGCACCCTCAGGCACTTTGCAGAGGACACTGCATTGGGTGGGAGTTGATCTGCCTGAGGGCAGCACCAGAGGTGTCCTCCAGGGCTCAGCACTGGGCCATTCTCTTCCATGTTTTTATCAATCATCTGCATGAGGGGAGTGAGACACCCACAGAGGCTGGCTGGGGGCACCAAGCTGGGTGGCAGTGCTGACCTGCTCTGCAGAGGCTCTGCAGAGGGACCTGGCCAGGCTGCAGCCATGGCTGAGGTCAGAGGGGTGAGGTTCAACAAGGCCCAGGGCTGGGTGCTGCACTTGGGGCACAACAACCCCAGGAAGGCTCCAGGCTGGAGGCAGAGGGGCTGGAAAGTGCCCAGCAGAGAAGGCCCTGGAGGTGCTGGGTGACAGCAGCTGGAGAGGAGCTCAGGGGGTGCCCAGGTGGGCAAGAAGGGCAGCAGCAGCCTGGCCTGGAGCAGCAATGGTGTGGGCAGCAGGAGCAGGGCAGGGATTGTGCCCCTGGACTGGGCACTGGGGAGGCCACAGCTTGAGTGCTGGGTTCAGCTCTGGGCCTCTCACTCCAAGAAGGTCATTGAGGAGCTGGAGCAGGGCCAGAGAAGGGCAGAGAGGGTCTGGGGAACAGGGCTGGGGAGGAGCAGCTGAGGGAGCTGGGGGTGTTCAGTGTGGAGGAGGCTGAGGGAGACCTCATTGCTCTCTGCAGCTCCCTGAGAGGAGGCTGCAGTGAGCTGGGGGTTGGGCTCTGCTCCCCACTCTCAGGTGAGAGAAGGAGAGGAAATGACCTGAAATTGTGCCAGGGGAGGCTCAGGTTGGAGAGGAGGAACAATTTCTGTGCTGCCAGAGTGGTCAGGGACTGTCCCAGGCTGCCCAGGGAGGTGGTGGAGTCCCCATGCCTGGAGGTGTTCAGGAACCCTGTGGCCATGGCACCTGGGGCCATGGCTTGGTGGCCATGGAGGGGCTGGGCTGCTGGTTGGACTGGGTGATCTTTAGGAGCTTTGCCAACCCAAACCATTCTCTGGCTCTCTCCTTTGTGCTGTGGTTTCACAGCACACTCAGCTTGGTGACTGCAGGGGCCTCAGAGCAGGCCCTGTGGCCCAGCCTGCTGCTGTGTTGGCAGCAGCCTCTGCACAGCTCTTGTGGTGTCTGAGGGTTCCAGCTGGGCTTGGAGGCTTGGCTTTAGCCACAGAGGGCTTTGTGGAACCTGCTGCTGGCTCAGCTGGGCTCCTCAGGTGCCACCTGCAAGCTCCTGGCTCGGCAGGGTGAGCCCTGTGCCCGGTGTGCCAGGCAGGGCCTGGGTGACCGTCTCGGGAGGGAGGAAGCTCACCCCACTGCTCTTCTCAGGGCTTTGAGAGCCTTCCAGAAGGAGCAGGGCTGCTCCTGCTGGGCCTTGTCCTAAGCTGCAGCCTTCATCCTTAGGTGTGAAGGCAGAGGGCAGGGGAGGCTCAGCCTGCACTGACCGCTGAGGGCTTCCACTGCCCCCCAGGCCAGAGCTGGGTGGGAGTCCAGGAGCATTAACCCTTGGTGTGTCCCCAGGGCCACTAACCCTTGGTGTCCCCCCAGGACCCTTGGTGTCCCCCCAGGGCCACTGACCCTTGGTGTCCTCCCAGGGCCACTAACCCTTGGTGTCCTCCCAGAACCCTTGGTGTCCTCCCAGGACCCTTGGTGTCCCCCCAGGGCCACTAACCCTTGGTGTCCCCCCAGGGCCCTTGGTGTCCCCCCAGGGCCCTTGGTGTCCTCCCAGGACCCTTGGTGTCCCCCCAGGGCCACTAACCCTTGGTGTCCTCCCAGAACCCTTGGTGTCCTCCCAGGACCCTTGGTGTCCCCCCAGGGCCACTGACCCTTGGTGTCCCCCCAGGACCCTTGGTGTCCCTTCAGGACCCTTGGTGTCCCCCCAGGGCCACTAACCCTTGGTGTCCCTTCAGGACCCTTGGTGTCCCCCCAGGGCCACTGACCCTTGGTGTCCCCCCAGGGCCACTGACCCTTGGTGTCCTCCCAGGACCCTTGGTGTCCCCCCAGGGCCACTAACCCTTGGTGTCCCCCCAGGACCCTTGGTGTCCCCCCAGGGCCACTAACCCTTGGTGTCCTCCCAGAACCCTTGGTGTCCTCCCAGGGCCACTAACCCTTGGTGTCCCTTCAGGACCCTTGGTGTCCCCCAGGGCCACTGACCCTTGGTGTCCTCCCAGGGCCCTTGGTGTCCTCCCAGGACCACTGACCCTTGGTGTCCCCCCAGGACCCTTGGTGTCCCCCCAGGACCCTTGGTGTCCCCCCAGGACCACTGACCCCTGGTGTCCTCCCAGGGCCCTTGGTGTCCTCCCAGGGCCACTAACCCTTGGTGTCCCTTCAGGACCCTTGGTGTCCCCCCAGGGCCACTGACCCCTGGTGTCCTCCCAGGGCCCTTGGTGTCCTCCCAGGACCCTTGGTGTCCTCCCAGGACCACTGACCCTTGGTGTCCTCCCAGGGCCACTAACCCTTGGTGTCCTTCCAGACTAAGAACCTGGACTTCCGCCGGAAGTGGGACAAGGATGAGTATGAGAAGCTTGCAGAGAAGAGGCTCACAGAGGAGAGAGAGAAGAAAGATGGTGAGTGGAGAACTGACCATGGGCAGGGCAGGAGACCCTGAGCCTAACCTGAGAGAGAGCAGCTGGCAGTGAAAGCCTGGGGAGAGCCAGCAGCAGCTGGAGGCTGGCTGCTCCTTTCTGCCCTGCTTGCCACCAAAGGCTTTGGCACAAGCAGTGACAGAGAAGCTTTGCCTCTCTCTGTTCTTTGTGGGGGGAGAGGAGAAATCAGCCCCTGCAGTTTTGGAGATCTCACCTCAATGTCCTGCTTGGAGTGAGGGCCCCAAAAGGTGTGGACCCACCAGTGCCCAGTCCAGGGTGACAATCCCTGCCCTGGTCCTGTAGGTCACCAAATCAGAGCTGGAAGTCCCTCAGGATCTAACAGGAGCAGGGAATGGTGAGGAGGAAATGATTCCTTTACTGATTCAAAGGAAAAGCTGCAGTTCCTGCATGAGTTATGTAGCCCCTGGCAGATGCTTTGTGAACACTAGGGACAGGCCAAGGATTGAGCCCTGCCTGGCAGGCACTGGTGAGGCCACACCTTCAGTCCTGGGGTCAGTTTTGGGGCCCCTCACTCCAAGAAAGACATAGAGGAGCAGGAGCAGGGCCAGAGAAGAGCAACAAGGCTGGGGAAGGGTCTGGGGAACAGGGCTGGGGAGGAGCAGCTGAGGGAGCTGGGGGTGTTCAGTGTGGAGGAGGCTGAGGGAGACCTCATTGCTCTCTGCAGCTCCCTGAGAGGAGGCTGCAGTGAGCTGGGGGTTGGGCTCTGCTCCCCACTCTCAGGTGAGAGAGGGAGAGGAAATATCCTGAAATTGTGCCAGGGGAGGGTTGGGTTGGAGAGGAGGAACAATTTCTGTGCTGCCAGAGTGGTCAGGGACTGTCCCAGGCTGCCCAGGGAGGTGGTGGAGTCCCCATGCCTGGAGGTGCTCAGGAACCCTGTGGCCATGGCACCTGGGGCCGTGGTTTGGTGGCCATGGTGGGGTTGGGTTGCTGGTTGGACTGGATGAGCTCAGAGGCCTTTTGCAACCCATCCTGTGGTCCTGTGGATCCCCCATGCCAGGCTGGAGCTCTCCTGCTGAGCCCTCTGGGGTTGTGTGTTTCAGGCAAGCCAACTCAGCCTGTCAAAAGGGAGCTGCTGCGGCACCGCGACTACAAGGTGGACCTGGAGTCGAAGCTGGGCAAGACCATTGTCATCACCAAAACCACCCCTCAGTCAGAGATGGGAGGGTAGGTGCTTGCTGGCCTTCCTCTTGCAGCCTCAGGGTTGTGCTGGTGGCCCCAAGGGGCTGTGACACAGCAGTGAGCTCTCAGGGTGGTGGTTTCCTCCTGGGGGCTGCTTTGGGCTACACCAGAGTGGGATCTTCTGGGGCCAGGTATGGAAGAGACACAGCAGGCTGAGCCCCCCTGACCCTGGCTGCAGGAGCAGCTGAGGCAGATGTCTGCTGCCTGCTGGGCTTTGCTGGCCAGGAGGCCTCCTTCTCCTGATGCTTGCTTTGGATATCTGTGTGCTGGGAAGGGGAGGAACATCCAGCCCCTGTCCTTAGGGATGATGTTTGGCCACTCTTTGTGTGGATCATGTTCAGCCAAAAGATGAAAGGGCTCCTGGCTCATCCTAACCAATCCAGAGGCTGAAAAAGAAGACACTAAGCTGTTAATGTCACTGTCACAGCCATGGAGATGTGCAGTCCTGAGCAGCATCCAATGGGGGCAAGTGCTGCCCCAGGCTGGGTTTTGGCAGCAGGGAAGCCACTTCTCTTTGATGTCTTCTTCCATGAGCTGGGTGAGGGGATGGAGGCACCCTCAGGCAGCCTGCAGATGACACAAAACTGGGTGGCAGTGCTGACCTGCTGGAGGGTCAGGAGGATCTGCAGAGGGACCTGGCCAGGCTGCAGCCATGGCTAAGGTCAGAGGGGTGAGGTTCAACAAGGCCCAGGGCTGGGTGCTGCACTTGGGGCTCAACAACCCCAGGAAGGCTCCAGGCTGGGGGCAGAGGGGCTGGAAAGTGCCCAGCAGAGAAGGCTCTGGGGGTGCTGGGTGACAGCAGCTGGAGAGGAGCTCAGGGGGTGCCCAGGTGGGCAAGAAGGGCAGCAGCAGCCTGGCCTGGAGCAGCAATGGTGTGGGCAGCAGGAGCAGGGCAGGGATTGTGCCCCTGGACTGGGCACTGGGGAGGCCACAGCTTGAGTGCTGGGTTCAGCTCTGGGCCTCTCACTGCAGGAAGGATATTGAGGAGCTTGAGCAGGGCCAGAGAAGGGCAACAGAGCTGGGGAAGGGTCTGGGGAACAGGGCTGGGGAGGAGCAGCTGAGGGAGCTGAGGTTGGTTAGTGTGAAGGAGGCTGAGGGAGACCTCATTGCTCTCTACAGCTCCCTGAGAGGAGGCTGCAGTGAGGTTGAGCTCTTCTCACAAGGAACAAGAGACAGGACAAGAGGCAATGGCCTGGAACTGTGCCTGGGCAGGTTTATGTTAGCCATGAGGAACAATTTCTTCCTCTAAAGGGCTGCCAAGCCCTGGCCCAGGCTGCTCAAGGCAGTGCTGGAGTCTCCATTTCTGGAGGGGTTTGAAAGCCATGGAGAAGTGGAGCTGAGGGCCATAGTGGATTGGTGACCTGGCAGTGCTGGGGTAAAGGTTGGGCTCAGTGACCTTAAAAGTCTCTTTCAACCAAAATGATTCTCTGATCTACTCCATGTTTCTAACAGCTCCTGAGGTGGGCAGAGGGCTCTGCTGCTGGGAGGCAGTGAGGGTGGGGGCCAGACAAGAGCCTTCAGCCAGCTGCTGTTTGAGCTGTGTGGCCAGGGATACCTCAGAGCAGCCTTCCAGTACCTGAAGGGCTCCTGGAGAGCTGGGGAGGGACTTTGGACAAGGGCTGGGAGTGCCAGAATGAGGAACAATGGCTTTGAGCTGGGAGAGGGGAGACTGAGACTGGAGATGAGGGAGGAATTGTTGGCAGTGAGGCTGGGGAGACACTGGCACAGGCTGCCCAGGGAGGCTGTGGCTGCCTCCTGCCTGGAGGTGTTCCAGGCCAGGCTGGATGAGGCCTTGAGCAACCTGGGCTGGTGGGAGGTGTCCCTGCCCATGGCAGGGGGTTGGCACTGGGTGATCCTGAGTGTCCCTTCCAGGCCAAGCTGCTGTGTGGTGCATGGTCTCTGCTTTGCAGCTGATGTTTCCTCTCTCCTGCAGGTACTACTGCAATGTCTGTGACTGTGTGGTGAAGGACTCCATCAACTTCCTGGATCACATCAATGGCAAGAAACGTAAGGACCATTCCTGCAGGCCTGGGGGGGGGTTGCAGAGGTGGCTGAGAGCTGCTGCAGTGCCCAGGGCTGCTCACTTCATAGATTCCCAGGCTGGTTTGGCTGGGAAGGGACCTCATGAGGCCCTCCAGTCCAACCCTCCTGCTGTCAGCAGGGACATGCCCAACAGAGCAGGCAGCTCAGAGCCCCAAACATCCTGACCTGCAATGGTTCCAGGGCTGGGCCAGCTCCCACCTCCCTGGGTAACCTGGGCCAGGCTCTCACCACCCTCAGAGTCAAACATTTCTTCCTTCACACACCACCAGTGTCTGAGGGCAGGGCACTTAGACTGGGGACAAAGTGTGCTCTGGAGACCAGGATGGGGATCAGGTGTGCTCAGGAGAGCTGTGGAGGTGCTGCCTTTATCTCCTGGCACTTCCAGGGTGCTGGACCACTTTCATGGCAGAAGCCCAGCAGAACTAATGAGTGGTTTACCCTGGATAGGAGCACTTGGTGGCCTCCCTCAGAGGGTCCATGATGCAGGCAGCCCAGCATCAGCAGCTCCTGATGTCTGCTCTGAAAGTCTGGCCTGGGGCTTCTTTCCAGCACCAAAAGCTTTGAAGATGTCCTCAGCTAGGACACAGACTTGGACTCACTTTTGGATCAGCTGTTTCTCTTTGTGGGATCTGAGTGTGGAGCTGAAACCCAACTGCTCTTGAAGGCTCCAGAGCTTGTAGCAGAGCTCACAAGGGTGGAGGCCACACTGAGGGGGAGCAGAGACAGGAGTGGAGCAGGATGAGCCTGGAGCTGGCACCAGCAGTGTGGTGTGGTGGTGCTGTCCTCTACCTGTCTGTGGTTCTCTCCACTCTCCCATACATAAAGGGAGGAGAAAGGAGATCCCAGTTCACCAGTCTGATCCCTGACTGGATAACCTGGAGAAGAGGACACTGCCCCCACTGAGCTGATGGATTCCTGGCTGTGGGCATCACTCCTCCCTGGGCTGTTCAGAGAGGGGGAGAAGGGCCCCCTGCCACACTCCTAGCACATTGTTCTGCTCCTGAAGGTCATTGGAGTCCTCCTGGGGAAGGCAGCAGCAGGTCCCTTTACACAAAGGGGGTGATGGACATGATCCAGGCCTGCACCCTCAGCTGCTTGACCCTTTGAGGGGTGGAGGTTCAGAGCAGGAGCTGAGGGTCAGGTTTGTGTAGCTGGGAAAAGAAGCCTCAACGTGTTGCAGCTCTGTGCTTCTGTGTGACCAAGAGGGGGACACTAAAGTGCCACCTCAGAGTCTTGGAACCACAGAACTGCTGAGGCTGGAAGAGACCTTTGAGACCATGAAGTCCAACCACTCATCCAGAGCTCCCAGTCCCACTGCCACTGCCCCACATCCCTCAGCACCACAGCCATGCAGCTTTGAAACACCTCCAGGGCTGGGGACTCCACCACCTCCCTGGGCAGCCTGCTCCAATCCCTGACCACTCTTGCAGCAAAGAAATTTTTCCTCATCTCAAACCTAGCCCTCCCCCTGGCACAGCTTGAGGTCATTTCCTCTTGTTCTGTCATTTGTTGCATGTGAGAAGGGCCAAACTCCCTCCTGGCTCCAGCCTCCTCTCAGGGAGCTGCAGAGAGCAATGAGGTCTCCCTCAGCCTCCTCTTCTCCACACTGAACACCCCCAGCTCCCTCAGCTGCTCCTCCCCAGCCCTCTTCTCCAGACCCTTCCCCAGCTCTGTTGCCCTTCTCTGGCCCTGCTCCAGCTCCTCAATGTCCTTGGAGTGAGAACTGAACCTAGCACTCAAGCTGTGGCCTCCCCAGTGCCCAGTCCAGAGGCAAAATCCCTGCCCTGCTCCTGCTGCCCACACCATTGCTGCTCCAGGCCAGGCTGCTGCTGCCCTTCTTGCCCACCTGGGCACCCCCTGAGCTCCTCTCCAGCTGCTGTCACCCAGCACCCCCAGGGCCTTCTCTGCTGGGCACTTTCCAGCCCCTCTGCCCCCAGCCTGGAGCCTTCCTGGGGTTGTTGTGCCCCAAGTGCAGCACCCAGCCCTGGGCCTTGTAGAACCTCACCCCTCTGACCTCAGCCATGGCTGCAGCCTGGCCAGGTCCCTCTGCAGAGCCTCCTGACCCTCCAGCACACCAACTGTGCCACTCAGTTTGGGGTCTCCTGCTGACTGTCTGAGGCAGCCTCCCTCCCCTCGTCCGGACGCCTGCCGCAGCGCTGGGGGAGGTCAGCTTGGAGCGCTGAGCCTCCTGCATGGATGTGGCCTGGCCCCAAAAGCTGCCTTGAGGGGATGTGTGGCTGGCAGGCAGAGGTTGCTGTGCTGTGCTGGGGCCTGGGGTCAGGGCCAGCAGAGGTGGGTGTCTGGACACAGCTGTTGCCACTGCTCTCTTCCAGACCAGAGAAACCTGGGCATGTCCATGCGAGTGGAGCGCTCCACGCTGGACCAGGTGAAGAAACGCTTTGAGGTGAACAAGAAGAAGATGGAGGAGAAGCAGAAGGACTATGACTTTGAGGAGAGGATGAAGGAACTCCGTGAGGAGGTGAGTCTGGGCAGTGGCTGATGAAGCAAAGCCCTCCCAGAAGCCTGTTCTGTGAGGAGATCAGCTCTGGTTCCTGACCTTGTCCCACAGAAGCCTTTTTCCTCTTCCCATTGGCTTCTCAGCTACTCCATCAGTGGCTTTTGTTTCATAAATCCATTCACAGCATGGCTTGGCTTGGGTTGGGTTGGGTTGGGTTGGAAGGGAACTTGATGATCCAGTTCCAACCCCCTGCCATGGGCAGGGACACCTCCCAGCAGCCCACGTTGCTCAAGGCCTCATTCAGCCTGGCCTCCAGACAGGAGGCAGCCACAGCCTCCCTGGGCAGCCTGTGCCAGTGTCTCCCCAGCCTTCCTGGAAAGAATTTCTTCCTCTTCTCCAGTCTCAATCTGCCCTCCTCCAGCTCAAACCATTGTCCCTCATCCTGACACTCCCAGCTCTTGTCAGAAGTCCCTCCCCAGCTCTTCTGGAGTCCCTTCACGTACTGGAAGGCTGCTCTGAAGGTGTCCCTGGAGCCCTCTTTGCTTCAAACTAAACACCTCCAGCTCCCTCAGCTGCCCCTCCCCAGCCCTGTTCCCCAGACCCTTCCCCACCTTTGTTGCCCTTCTCTGGCCCTGCTCCAGCTCTTCAGTGTCCTTGCAGTGAGAGGCCCAGAACTGAACCCAGCACTCAAGCTGTGGCCTCCCCAGTGCCCAGTCCAGGGGCACAATCCCTGCCCTGCTCCTGCTGCCCACACCATTGCTGCTCCAGGCCAGGCTGCTGCTGCCCTTCTTGCCCACCTGGGCACCCCCTGAGCTCCTCTCCAGCTGCTGTCACCCAGCACCCCCAGGGCCTTCTCTGCTGGGCACTTTCCAGCCCCTCTGCCCCCAGCCTGGAGCCTTCCTGGGGTTGTTGTGGCCCAAGTGCAGCATCCCATACCCTCAGCTTTGTTCTCTGAGAGAGAAGCTTCTGACAGAGGAGTTTCTCTGGATGCTTCTCCCTCAGCAGTCACAGCTAAACATTAGCAGGAGCTGCCTGTTGGGTCTGCTTGGTCAGACTGAGCTTGGGTCCACCCCAGGCTCCCTTGCTGGGGCACAGTGATGTGCTGGGCCCCACTGGGGTGAGGTGGCAGCAGCCCTGTGCCCTTGCAGCGCCAGGGGCATGGCAACCCAGGGATCAGCAGCAGCTTCTGGTGGAGCTTCCTGCAGGGCATGGCTGTCTTCTGCTGCTGTGGCTCAGTGGACACTGATGGGACTGGCAGGGGCAGTTGCTAAGTCGGGAGCCAGAGCCATGCTTCTGCATGGCCCAGTCCAGGGCTGGCACCGCTCCAGGGCTTGTGATCCTCACAGAGCAAACTGCTTTGATTAGAGCAGTGCCAGCTCTGGTGCCAAGCTGCCCACCCCTGAGCTGCTCAGAGCTTCAGCTTCGGTTCCAGTGAGCAGCTGTCACTCTGTCAGGCCCAAAGCCAGCAGGGCATCACCACCCCCAGAGCTGGGCATGGCAGCAGGGAGAAGCCTCCTGCTCCCGGAGCAGCTCCTGGCCTCGGCCTTGGCTCCAGGCAAAGCTGCTGGTGGTTGAGAGAGGTTCATGAGGCTCCATCTGGTGTGGTGGGAGACTGCTCTTGGGGTGCTCTGGAGACTGGAGAATGTCCTCCTGGGACACCACAGGCCAGGAATTCACAGCGTGGTAGGGATTGGAAGGGACCTCTGGAGATCATCCAGGCCAACCCCCTGCCCAGGCAGGGGCACCTAGAGAGGGTCACACAGGAACACATCCAGGGGGGGTTGGAATCTCTCCAGGGATGGAGACTCCACCACCTCTGTGGGCAGCCTGCTCCAGGGCTCCAGCATCCTCACAGTAAAATTCCTCTTCATGTTCAGATGAACTTCTGATGGTCCAGTCTGTGCCCACTGCCCCTTGGGCTGGCACTGGGCACCACTGAACAAAGCCTGGCCCCCTCCTCCTGCCACCCGCCCTTTGAGCATTGATCAGCACTGATCAGATCCCCCTCAGGCTGCTCTTCTCCAGGCCAAACAGCCCCAAGTCCCTCAGCCTTTCCTCACAGAGATGCTCCAGGTCCCTCAGCATCTCTGCAGCCCTTTGCTGTGCCCTCTCCAGGTCAGTCCCTGCCCTCCCTGCCCTGGGCAGCACAGTGCCGGCCCCAGGGCTCCAGCTGTGGCCTCGCCAGGACAGAGCAAAAGGCTGCGTCCCTTCCTTGGGATGCTGGTGGTAGGACCTGCATGAGCTGTGTGGCATTTCCCAGCGTGACCCAGCTCAGAGAGCTGACATTTTGCTGTCCTGTGCCTTTGCTGCAGGAGGAGAAGGCCAAGGCCTACAAGAAGGAGAAGCAGAGGGAGAAGAAGAGGCGGGCAGAGGAGGAGCTGACGCTGGAGGAGGACGACGAGATGGCAGCCGTCATGGGCTTCTCCGGCTTCGGCTCCACCAAGAAGAGTCACTGAGCAGCTCAGGGCTCTCCTCTTGCCTGTTTGAACCCAGGGGACTCTGCATAGCTCTTACCAGGACTTGGCTGAGGACTGCTCCCCAGAGGTCCCAGTAGAAGTTGGCCGGAGGAACGGAGAAGCAGCTCCAGTCCCTCCTCGTGCAGCAGAGCAAGCCCCGCCTGTCCTTAGCTCCCCAGCTCCTTCTGTGTCCTAGATCTGGCTGCTCAGCACCGCTGCCTTTGTGTGTCACGGAGGTGCCACCATCCTGTGCAGGTGGCCTGGCTGGGGCTGACTCTCTGTCACCCTGGGCTCGCCGCTCCAGGCCCTGGCTGCCCTGCGCCTTTGCAGCGGTCGGGGTTGGGGTCACACGCAGCAGGGAGCAGTGCTGAGCCCCCCTCCCTGTGTCCATCTGGCTTGTGCTGAGCAGAGCTGGGCCGGGGCTGGGGTCTGCATGGGGGTCTGGGTCACCTGAGCTTCCCCCTGTGCCTGCTGTGCAGGGGGCAGCTCCCTGCTTTCCCTTGTGTTTCGTCCCATAGCTGTGGTGAGCGGGAGAGGGGCCGCGCGGGCTGCCAGAAATAAAGAGGGGGTTTTAATGAGGCCTCTGCCAGGGCTCTGGAGCCTTCCTTGCTGCCACAGCCTCCCTGGTGCCTCCTCAGCTGGGCAAGACTCCTGGGGACCTTGCTGGAGGCAAAGGTTTGTGGCCTCCTCTCTCTGGGCTCAGCTGCCAGCTGCCCTTGTTCCTGGCTTTGTAAAGGCAGCCTGGGAGTGGGTTTGGGAACAAGGGCAGGAGCAGCAGAGTGGGATGGGAAAGGAGAAGGAAGGGAAAGGAGGAGAGGATGGGAAAGGGAAAGGAGAAGATGAAAAGGGTAAGAGGATGGGGAAGGAAAAACGGGAGAAGGGGAAGGAGGAGAAGTAGAATGGTATGGACAAGGAGAAGGGGATGGGGAAGGGGACGGGAAAGGGGAAGGGAGAGGAGTGGGGGTGGGAAAGGGGAAGGGGATCAGGAAGGGAAAGGGGATGGGAAAAGGGATGGGATAGGAGAAGGGATGGGAAATGGACAGGGGAAGGGGATGGGGATTGGGCATGGATTAGGGAAGGGATGGGTGAGGAAAAAGGGAAGGGGGTGAGGATTGGAGATGGGGTGGGAGAAGGGGTGGGAAAGGAAAAAGGGAAGGGGATGAGGATTGGAGATGGGGTGGGAGAAGGGGTGGGAAAGGAAAAAGGGAAGGGGATGAGGATTGGAGATGGGGTGGGAGAAGGGGTGGGAAAGGGACAGGGGAAGGGGGTGGGAAGGGAGCTGCGTTCCCTGCAGGCAGCCCCAGGGGCAGCCGGGCTGGGTTCCAGCAGGTACCAGTCGGTGCGGGGCCGTTTGTCTCCTGCCTGCTGCCTGTCAGAGTCTCCTCACCTCTGCCCTTCCCCAAACCCACTCCATCTCTGTTTTTATTTACCTCAGCCAAACCTTGGGTGACTCATTCCCGTCCCCAGGCAGGATTTATGTCCTGCCTGCCTGGCTCTTCCTCGCCCTGCCTCTGGCTGGTTATTGATGGGCTCCTTGCTCATGCCCTTCCCGGGGCTGCCCGGCGCGGAGCCTGCCGCGCTCGGCTCGCTTCTCCCTGCTGTATCCAGAACAAATCCTGTAACGCTGGGGCCGCTGTTTTAATTCCTTAATCTTAGCCTGCTGACAGCTTCATTGCCTCGGGTCTTTCCGCTTCGATTCAGATTATAATCCCCGCTGAAGACGCCGCTGAAATGATCTAGAGCCAGTCAGCCCCAGCTGTCCTTGGAGCTCTGACCCTTTTAACTCGGCGAGCCTTGGAGTTGGGCGAAGGCTCCCTGCGAGCGCGCCGGAGCTGAAGGGCAGCTTTCATTCCAGCCACGTCCCCAGCGCGGCTCAGACGTGGCTCCAGCTGAATGGGAGAGAGGAGAGGCTGTGCCTCGGTGCCCTGCGGGCTGTGCAGGGGACGCTGCCGCTCTCTCCTGCGCATTCGAAGTTTAGGATGGCTCAGGGAAGATTTTCAGCAGCAGCCATTTTAGCCCCAGCGTGGATCTGCAGGCACACACACGGAGCCCTGCTGCGGGCACACGGAGCCCTGCTCTGGGCACACAGAGCCCTGCCGCAGAGTCCTGCCACAGAACCCTGCTGCGGGCACACAGAGCCCTGCTGTGGGCACCCAGAGCCCTGCTGCGGGCACCCACAGAACCCTGCCACAGAGCCCTGCTGCGGGCACCCACAGAGCCCTGCCACAGAGCCCTGCTGCGGGCACACAGAGCCCTGCTGCGGGCACCCACAGAACCCTGCCACAGACCCCTGCTCTGGGCACACAGAGCCCTGCTGCGGGCACCCACAGAGCCCTGCCACAGAGCCCTGCTGTGGGCACCCACAGAGTCCTGCTGCAGGCACCCACAGAGTCCCGCTGTGGGCACCCACAGAGCCCTGCCACAGAGCCCTGCTGCGGGCACCCACAGAGTCCTGCTGCAGGCACCCACAGAGTCCCGCTGTGGGCACCCACAGAGCCCTGCCACAGAGCCCTGCTGCGGGCACCCACAGAGTCCTGCTGCAGGCACCCACAGAGTCCCGCTGTGGGCACCCACAGAGCCCTGCCACAGAGCCCTGCTGTGGGCACACAGAGTCCTGCTGCGGGCACCCACAGAGCCCTGCCACACAGCCCTGCTGCGGGCATCCACAGAGTCCTGCTGCAGGCACCCACAGAGTCCCGCTGTGGGCACCCACAGAGCCCTGCCACAGAGCCCTGCTGCGGGCACCCAGAGCCCTGCTGCGGGCACTCACAGAGCCCTGCCACAGAGCCCTGCTGTGGGTACACAGAGTCCTGCTGCAGGCACCCACAGAGTCCCGCTGTGGGCACCCACAGAGCCCTGCCACAGAGCCCTGCTGCGGGCACCCAGAGCCCTGCTGCGGGCACCCACAGAACCCTGCCACAGAGCCCTGCTGTGGGTACACAGAGTCCTGCTGCAGGCACCCACAGAGTCCCGCTGTGGGCACCCACAGAGCCCTGCCACAGAGCCCTGCTGCGGGCACCCAGAGCCCTGCTGCGGGCACCCACAGAGCCCTGCCACAGAGCCCTGCTGTGGGTACACAGAGTCCTGCTGCAGGCACCCACAGAGCCCTGCCAGAGAGCCCTGCTGCAGGCACCCAGAGCCCTGCTGTGGGCACCCAGAGCCCTGCTGCGGGCACCCACAGAGCCCTGCTGCTGCAGCCCCAGCTGGGGGTGTGGTGCTGGGCGAGGGGCAGAGCTTGCCCTGCACTCTGCCCTTTTCCATAGCCATGTTTGGCTTGGGAAAGACCTCCAAGATTTAGGGTGTCAGGGAGTGATAGGACTGGGGGGAATGGAACAAAAGCTGGAAAGGGGTAGATTGAGATTGGATGTGAGGAAGAAGTTCTTCCCCATGAGGGTGGTGAGAGCCTGGCACAGGTTGCCCAGGGAGGTGGTGGCAGCCTCATCCCTGGAGGTGTTTGCAGCCAGGCTGGATGTGGCTGTGAGCAGCCTGCTGTAGTGTGAGGTGTCCCTGCAGGGGGGTTGAATCTGGATGATCTTTGAGGTCCCTTCCAACCCTGACAATTCTATGACTCTATGATTCTGTGGTCACTGAGTCCAACCTTCAGCCCAGCACCACCATGGCCACTAAACAATGTCCCCAAGGCTCCAGGGAGACCTCAGAGCAGCCTTCCAGTACCTGAAGGGGCTCCAGGAGAGCTGGGGAGGGACTTGTGACAAGGGCTGGGAGTGCCAGGACCAGGGACAATGGCTTTGAGCTGGATTTAGGTTGGACATCAGGAGGAAGTTCTGCACAGTGAGGCTGGGGAGACACTGGAGCTTGTTGCCCAGGGAGGCTGTGGCTGCCTCCTGCCTGGAGGTGTTCCAGGCCAGGCTGGATGAGGCCCTGAGCAGCCTGAGCTGGTGGGAGGTGTCCCTGCCCATGGCAGGGGGTTGGCTCTGGATGATCCTGGAAGGACCTTCCAATCCAACCCATTCCATGGTTCCATGATCCATTAATGGGATTCCTCTGGGGGAAAGCCTGCCATGGCCAAACCCCAGCCCGGGGCTGTCTGCATGCTCGGGGCCTCTGTGCTGCTGCTGCTGCTGCCGCGGGTCCCAGCGCTGGGGCTGCTCTCACCAGGGGCCCCCAGCTCGTCGCAGGGGCAGCCTGCTGGGAGCAGTGGTGTGCAGCAGCAGATCCCAGCTCTCCCTGGATTCCCAGCAGCAGCGGGAGCTGCCTCTAGCCAAGGATGAAAAGCTGCTTTCATGGGAGGAAATAATGTTTAGAGAAAAGACAGATGATGTTCCCTGTCTTAACCCTTTGCTCCCACTGCTGCTCGCTGCTGCCCTGGGCTTTGAGCCCTTTCTTCCCGCTGCAGTGGTGGCTCTCTGTGGCTCTTCATCAGCCCTCACCACCTCCACACTGAGCTGGGAGATTGGACGTGCCCAGAGGGGTCAGGGCTTTGGGTTTTCATTGGGAACAGGGAGGCCTCATCTCTGCAGCTCCCCTCCCTGCTGCCCCCCACCAGCAAACAGGGCCTGAGTGCCCTGTGCCTGATGGTTCCCACCTCATCCACCCCCCATCGAAGGCGACAGGAGATCTTCCAGCAGCTGGAAGTTGAATCTTGCAGAGTTAGGAGGGGAGCTTCTCACAGCTCCCACACCCAGGCTGGGGCATCCTGCCTGGTCTACAGCATGAGAGTGCCCTGAGGCACCTGGAGCCAGCTGGGTGCTCAGTGCCTGGGCAGAGGGTGCAAGGTTCTGCCCTGGCCACAGAACAGTTCCTTGTGGCTCTGAGGACCTGGAGGAAGGATCACCTGGTTCAGGAGATCTACCTGCACAACCTCCATCCCAACCAGGCTGGTGACCATGCTCAGCCTGAGCTGGACTGCAGTTTCATCCCATGAAATACTGCTGGCATCATTTGGAGAGGCACTTGGGTGTCACAGCAGGCCCCAGAGCAAACACAGATCTGTCTTGTCCCCAGCACTCCTCTCCCAGCTGTCTTCTTCCCCAGCCCCATCCTGGGAGGGAAGGGTGAAGCCCCATGGGGGAGCTGAGCACTAACACCCACAGTATGAAACTGTCTTATCTTCCCCTTCCCCTCTCCTCCCCTTCCCCTCCCTTCCAAACCACCTTCCCCTTGCTCTCTTCAGGTCCTGCTCAGGACTAGAGCAGCAGCAGCCAGATCCAGCCCAGCATTCCAACCACCCCAGTAAATCACCTGGAGTGACCCTGGAGGAGCAGGGGTGCCAGGCTGGCCCTGGCCATCCCCCAGCCTTGCCCATTACCTGCTTCAGTGCCTTTTCTGAGCAAGAAGCCCCAGGTTTTGAGTGACTGGCACCGGTTTTACATCCTGCTCTCCTGAAAGAGAGGTTTAAGAGCTTGGCAGGAGCTGCAGTCCTCCCACTGCTCAGGCCATAAGCTACTGCTGCCCCAGTTAGGCAGCCACTCTTGCCATCATGAAGCCAACAACAACCATAGGCAATATCCCAGCAAGCTTCCCGTTCCTGCTCCGCTCTGACCCAGTGTGGTGGTGCCAGGAGGATGTGCCACCAAGCCCCTGCTCTGCTGGGGACAGGCTGTGAGACTCCTGGGTCTCCTACATGTCTTCAGCCAACCTTCTGCTGCAGCCCTGGAGCCAGTATCCCGGAGTCTCTATCCCTGAGCCTGTATCCCTGCCTCTCCCCAGCGCTGTGGATGCTCTGTTGCCTCCATCAGTCACCCCCTGGCCCAGCAGGTTCTGCTTTCCTCGTGTGAGGGGACCAGGAGTGCCCAGGGGAGAGCCTGATCTGTGCAAGGGCAAAGGTTGGGGCTGGTGTCACAGAATCACAGGGGCTGGAAGGGACCTCTGGAGATCATCCAGTCCAACACTCTGGCCAAAGCAGGATCACCTAGGTCAGGAGCAGGAAGGAAGGGATCCAGGAGACTGAAACAGGGGAAGGTAGAGACTTGGAAGAGGTGTCCCAGGGCTGGGAGGTGTTTGCTTCCCATCTGGAGCTTGGTTAGGAACCATGGACACTGTGTTTTCCAAAAGGGCCAAGCAGGGAGTGAGGGACCAAGGGTGGTGCTTGGTCTGGAGACCTCAGCAAGTTGGGCTGCTCTCCACACACTCAGGACTTGA